>NW_027507746.1:741997-1429497 GCF_037356315.1 Lithobates pipiens
AGGAGAGGGGGGGAGGAGAAATGGAAAAGAGACAGAGAGAGGGGGAGGATGTGTGGAGAAGAGAAAAGAAAAAAGAATAGAGGGGAGAGATAGACAGAGAAAAATATAGAAGTAGAAGGATGAGTAAAGAGAGTAGAGAAAAAGGAGAAGGGGAGAGGGAGTAGAGGAGAGCAGGAAGGGAGAGAAGAAAGTGAAGGAGAAGAGGGGAGAGAGTGAAGAGTAGGGGAGAAGGGGGGGAGGGTAGAGAAGTAGGTGAAGGGGGAGAGAAGGGGGGTAGAGAGAGAGGAAGAGTAAGGGGAGAAGAGGGAGGGGAGAAAGTTAGGGGGGAGGGGGAGAGAGAGTAAAGGAGAGGGAGTAGGGGAAGAGAGGAGGAAAAAGGAGAGAAGGGGGAAGAGAGAGAGATAGAGAGGAGGAATAGAGAGGAAATAAGAGAGGGGGGTGGGGAGAACAGGGAAAAAGAGAAGGGCCCAGAGAGAAAAGAAGGGAGAAAGAGAGGGGGGTGGAAAAGAGGCAGAGAGAGGAGGAGGGGGTGTGGGGGGGAGAGAAAAAAAAATAAGGGAGGGGAGAGATAGAGAAAAAAATTGAAGGAGAAAGGAGAGTAAAGAGTGTAGAGAGAGGAGAAAGGGGGAGGAGGGCAGGGAGGGAGAAAAGATAGATGGGGGGGTAAAAGGGTAGAGGGAGAAGAGAAGGAAGGGTAAAGAGGGGAGAAAGGGAAAGGAAGAGGGAAGAGAGATAGAAAAGAAGAAACAGAGGTTTAGATGGAAAACAAGAAGGGATGATGAGATAAAAAGGAGTTGATAGGAGGGGGGGGGGGGGGGGAATGTTTTATTTCAGAGTGTTCTCATCATAATGTTTCCTTCACATATACAATGATCTCATAGATGTACATCCATATTCCATGCATTATACTCTGGAAAGTATTTATGAATCTGTATTCTCTGATCTGCGATAAAACCTTTAGGGCCTGGTCACACTTGCGGGCAGGGGCGGACTGACCATTGGGCCACTTGGGCACTGCCCGAGGGCCCCCGAGCCACTAGGGCTCCCCATCAGGGTTGCCAGCCTCAGTAAAACCAGGGACAGTATGTAAAAATCTATGTTACTATCTGTCTCTGAAATGTCCTTTACCGACATCCTTTTGGTCTAAAAATCCCGAGATTATAGCTGCCCCACCTCTCCAGTACCTTCTCAGCCACTAGAAACATGTCTGTGTGTACTGTGTACATGTATGTGTATACTGTTTGATTGTATACTGTGTGTATACTGTGTGGCCCCATAATCTTGGATTGCCCGGGGGCCCCACCATGAGTTGTCAGTCCACCCCTGCTTGCGGGTTGTTGGCACTTTCCATGGTTCCATGGTTGAGGCCCATACAGGGGACAAGTCAATATATTGGTGGTCATACATTGTGGGGGCATTGTGTTAAAGTGTGTGAATAAAGTTCTGTTTTTTTGCGTGTTGAGGGACCCATAAAAGTCAAGGGTAGCACCTCTAAACGTGTTATATGAATTTGCTTCGTGCCATCAACACATCACAACGCACAACCTGTGCCGGGAGGATGGCTAGTGGATATCAAAGGATATTCTGGGAAATGAAGGTTTGGTGGGTCTTTGTAGCTGGAAAGCGGTAAACTCACCATTTCTTTTCTGCATCTTCTTGGCTTTCATTTTGACCACAGCTGACAAAATCCTCTGATTGTCGCTGGAAAAGGATCCTGTAATAGAGTGAAAGATACGCCGAATAATATTGGGGTAAGGTCACCAATTAGATGGGGGGGGCTGGGAAGATCCTTGGAGACATTTTACAGAGAGAGAGAGAGAAATCTGGACATACTCTCATATTTCAACAAACCACACAAATTCTCGGGTAAGTCCACCACCCCACTTATATAGACCCCATAGTCAACACCTGCTGAAATAGGGGCAGTTAGCAGTAAGATGACTGTCATGGTTATGCAATAGTTTGTTTGCTTACCTGTTTCCGTGTGTTCATCTCTAGAGACCAGCCGACCCTCACCTGAGTGCTTTGGTAATCCATCCTCTGGCATGGCTCCACCCTAGCTCCTATCAGAGAGCTCTATATTAACCTGTGCACTGCAGGCCAACCCAGCTGATCAACCTTTGTGTGTTAGCTTCCTGTTTCCTGCCGTGTGCTCTGCTGTTGTTCCGTTACCGACTTTGGCGTGTCCTTGACTATCCCTGTTTGCCTGTGATCCTGACCTTTTGGCGTGTCCCTGACTATTCCTGTCTGCTTGTGGCCCTGACCTTGGCTTTGTCCCTCACCATCCCTATCCTCCTGTTGCCTACTGTGGGTGTGAGCTGGGGGACCCTGGGGGTTGCGACCTGGAGCCAGTTGCAGCCAAGTCCATCCTCACCACTAGAGGTGCTGGTGAACACCTGCTGGCTCTTAGACTCCACGCTCCCAGGGAATCTTACGCTCTAACCCCGGTGGGATCCATCTTGGGGTTCTGGCGGCCCTGCCTTCCTATCACCTTGACCCCCATCCGCAGCAGTCAGCCGTAGGGTCCACAACCTTGCAGTGCACTCCTGATCCCTACAGTGTGCATCTGTCACCTGGCCTCAAGGTGACCTGACAATGACGTAACTCCCCATAACAACCCCCCCCCCCCTCGACAAACCCACCGCATCCTGACATTACCTAATACTTCAGGGGATGTATAACGCTTCATCATTAATGCGCTCTCTGACACTTTAGTTATCACTCTGGCACCTGTAGAGACAAGAAAACGGGCTTCAGTCTACAAATAAACCCAACTTAGCCATCAGCCAGCCCTTTGAACTATACACACATTCACCTTCCCAGACACTATTGCTGCTATATACTCTATATCAGCCTTTCTCAACCTTTTCAACACAGAGGAACCCTCGAAATAGTTCTCCAGTCTCAGGGGAACCCCTTCTAAAAAAATGTAATCTACAACTCATGATACATTAGTGTGATGGTCAGTGGGAAGAATGGTCCTTACACTTGTGTCATTGGGAAGAATGACCTCCTAACAGATAGCTACAAAGATCAATGGTGTGAGTGTGAACTTATCTGAGAGGCAAAAATTGCCCAATGCTGAAGGAACCCCTAGCAACCTCTGGAGGAACCCTGGTTGAGAATCACCGCTCTATACTATTACAAGGCAAAGACAGAATGTGCCGTATATAGAGTCATTTCATCACAATTTTATTCCCTGAGGTCTGTGTTGACGGGCCTTGAGCTTATACCGATAGCACCAGTTTGATGCCAGATCGTTCAGAATTCACTGACATGTGCATCTGACCCAAGGTTGACCGCCTTCTAACCTGCTTCAAGCTGGTTTTGCATTGATATAGATCTGGCATTGTCAACAAAAGGTCCCTCCTGAAGTTGCTAAGGGCTTCCTCGAGTTGCGGTTGACTGACCTCCCATATGATGGGGTCCTAATATTTCCAGGGCATACTCCATTTAGCAGAACCAGCAGCATGACACCAAAGATCTTTTTATTTGTTTGTAAGGATGGCATTCTGCCCACCTCTGTAATGCCTCGTACACACAATTGGATCTTCGGATGTGAGCTTGTTGGCGGTAAGTCCGACTGTGTGTACGCTCCATCGGATGTTTGTTGTCGGACTTTCCACCAACAAATGTTGGCTAGCATGTTCTCAAATTTTCCACCAACAAATGTGCGTTGTCGGATTTTCCGATCGTGTGTGCACACAAGTCTGTCGGACAAAAGTCCAAAGTAGACAAACACGCATACTCGGAATCACGCATCACTATTCAACTTCCTTTTTTATCGTCTTGTACGTCTCTACGTTCATAATTGTTGGCCAACATTTGTGTGAACGTGCGTATGCAAGACAAGTTGGAGCCAACAACCTTCGAAGAAAAAATTCCACGGTTTTGTTGTCGGAAAAAAATCAGATCGTGTGTACGAGGCATAAGGGGTTTCCAACTGACCATCAATGTAAGGCGATCTTTTCCCACCAACCAGTGAATTGGTTTTAGCAAGGGTTCCTTGAGAACTGAGAAGAACTAAGTCGACCAGGGGGGGTCGCCAAACTTTCTAAACAGAGGGCCATTTTACTGTCCTTCAGACTTTATAGAGAGAAGAAAGCTCATAGAAGGGTTACTCCAAGAGGTACCGCCACGAAACCGGCCGAGCAACATGTCTATCCTACATCAACGTGTCCCCACTTACTTGTGGGGTCCCCTGCAACCATTACTAAATAGTTTATATTGTAAAGATCGATTGTGAACTTTATTGTCTCTTTTTAATTTATACATTTTTGTTAGTGTCTTTTAATGTATTTAATAAATGTAAATGAAATGCTACTATTTGTGATTGCCATATCTGGGTACCATAATAGACCCTTCCATTTTCTGTGCTCAGGAGTACCTCCTGGAGTAACCCTTCTATGAGCTTTCTTCTCTCTATATGCTATTATGGGATGATGGTACCCTTACCTTCCCTTATCGTTATTTATCAGTACCCGCAGAGGCGATTCCATTTCAAGTCCTTCGGACTTTAGAGGGGCTGGACTGTGGCCAGTGGGAGTAGAAAAGGTCCCAACATCAGTGGGAATAAACAAAAATGCCCCATCCTTGGCGTCAGTGGGAGGAATTGTGCCCCCATAATTGGTGTCATTAGGAGGGATTGTGCCTCATCGTTGGTGTCACTGGGAGGAATTGTGGACCTTCATTGGTGTCGGGGGGGGGGGGGATTGTGCCCCATTGTTGGTATCTGTTGACGAAATAGTGCCCTAAGGGCCAGGCAAAAGCAAGCAAAGGGCCACAGTTTGGAGACCACTGACTATTATGGGAATGCAAAACCTGTTTAAGCCCCTGTACACACGGTCGGAGATTTCCACAACCAAATCCGTCGGATTTTGCCCGTCGGATTTTGCCCGTCGGATCTTGTCTGAAACTGTTACATACACACGGTCGGACAAAGTTGGGGAAAAATCCGATCTTTCAGAACGTGATGATTTTGTTACGATGGGACTACATTCAGGCTAGTAGCCAATAGCTTTGATGTAGGAATTTGATCTGAGCATGCGTGGCACTTGGTCCGATCAAAATTCTCTACACATGATCGGAGTATGTCCGATCGGCCCAGTTGGTCGTGAAAAATATTTCCAACATGTTGGAAAATTGGGTCCGACGGATATTCGGACGGAATCAGTCCGATGCAGACCACACACAGTCGGATTATCCGACGACACAGTCCGATAGGACACATTCCGACGGATTCTCCGACCGTGTGTACAAGCGCTTACACAGACAAAAGCCTGTCGATACAAGCCCTTATTCCACTATGGCATGAAAGAATCATTATAAGGGGGCCAAGGCTAAACTATAAACACATTTCTGGTATCCTATAAAGTAATACATCTGCTGGTGTTGGGGGAACTTCAAGGCTAAACCACCAAGATAATGACTTGTTCTTCCACTGCACATCTCCAAACCCCCCACACCTACTTCTGAGGTCCTTCACGAAGCTTTCCATGGTTGACAGCTTCTCCATCATCTGGGAATCTGGTGGAGGAGAACATTCATAGATTAAGGTGATTGGCCAACCCCTCACCAAGCATCACCCTTGTATTCTCCTTACCATCCTGGTACAACTGGCTCAATGTGGAGTGCACTTCAATGCTCAGGTTCCTCAGCTTCTCCTCCAGATTGCGTTCGGTCTGATTCACCCCCTGGCCTGTCCCCGGACACAGAAAGAACCACAGTTTTAGTTCCAAGGTCAAGGATCTTCAATTGCTCAGTGGATAGACCCATCCATACCTCATCCACAGGCCTATTCTAAATCAAGAGATCCCACACTGATAATATGTATAAAGTAAATGTGTTCTAGGTGGGCACAACTATTTCTTGCACAATATATAGAGAGTTTTAAATTTTCTACGGAATCAAAACACAGATACACAAAAAAAAATATCTGGGAAATGTGAACCTGGGACAGAAATTCCCAGAAATGATCATGCAGATGTTATTGTATTATTCGAGAATTACTGTAACAGTCAGCATTCTCTTACAAAGGACAAAAAATAATCACATGACCGGAAAAAATACGTGATTAAACAATTTCTCCTAGATGAAGATACGGGAAGGAACAGAAAGCACTTATGAAATAGTTGTTCCGTCCAAGGGCGAACTGACCACTCATGGGGGCCCCGGGCAATAGGAGATTATGGGGCCACACAGTATACACAAACACACACAGTATACACAAACACACACACACACAGTATACACAAACACACACACACAGTATACACAAACACACACACACACAGTATACACAAACACATACACACACACACACAGTATACACAAACACACACACACAGTATACAATCACACATTATATGCAGACATGTTTCTATTGGCTGAGAAGGTACTGGAGAGGCGGGGCAGCTATAATCTCTGGATTTTTAGACCAAAAGGATGTCGGTAAGGGACTAGGGTTGCCACCTGTCCAGGATTCACCCGGACAGTTCGGTTTGGAATCATGTGTCCAGGTTTTGGACTGTCTGAAACCTGGACACATTATTTAGACTGGACTATGGCTAGGGTTACTGACTGCAGTTGTCTCAGCTGAGAGTGTCTGTTACATTTTTTCACACTGCCCAAAGCCAACACTAACAAACCTCCCACCCAAACACATACAGAGGGCAGAGGAGAGAGGGCTCGAACTGAACCTCTTCCCCCCACCTCTCTTTGTCTGCCCACACTCCAATCCCTGGCGCTGTGCCTCAGAAAAGGAAAGTGGGGGCTGGAAATTTGAAGTCCAGCAGCCTCAGATCCATCTGGATGAGAGGTGCTGAATGCCAAGGGGTGAGTGAGCTCACCATCCATCCCTGTCTGTGACTGAAGTCTTCCCCTTCTCCCTCTTGCCTCTGAGTAAGTACACCAAGGTAAATCAGGGTTCTCAGAGCACCCCTTACATCAGAGTTCCCCTTTACACCAGAGGCCACAGTGTTCCCCCTTACATCAGAATCTTCTCCGTACATCAGAGTTCTCAGTGTACACCCTCAGTATTCCCAGAGCATCCCTTATGCTAGAGTCCCCAGAGTTCTCCCTTACATCAGAGTCTGCACAGAGTCCCCCGTTACAGTAAAAGGGACTTCTGTGGATTCTGATGTAAAGGGAGACTCTTGTTATTAACTTCATATGATTAGAAATGTTATTTAGTAGCAAAATATATGTATAGTTTATACTATAAAAAAAAAGTGTTCAGGTTTGACTTGAAGAAAAGGTGGCAACCCTATAAGGGACATTTCAGAGACAGATGTTAAAAAAACAAACACACAAATTTTTACATAATGTCCCTGGTTTTACTGAGGCTGGCAACCCTGATGGGGCCCCCTAGTGGCACGGGGCCCTCGGGCAGTGCCCGAGTGGCCCAATGGTCAGTCCACCCCTGGTTCCATCCTGTGTTCACACCGACAGAGGTGGTCTCGTTATCCTACATGTTCCCATAGACTCCAGTATTTCTTATTAGTACATCTGCAAGAAACTCAGTCATATTGTCCTTCTAGAACATTGAACAGGTCACTCGGTTTAGGGC
Organism: Lithobates pipiens; assembly: GCF_037356315.1. Taxonomy (NCBI): domain Eukaryota; kingdom Metazoa; phylum Chordata; class Amphibia; order Anura; family Ranidae; genus Lithobates; species Lithobates pipiens. The sequence goes on from NW_027507746.1 coordinate 749,565, forward strand.
TGTGGACCTTACATGTGTGAAGATGGAGTGCTGCTGGAACAGATATAGTTTTACATATATATATATATATATAAAATGGTTGGACAGTTTCCAGAAACAGTCAGAAGTCTCACAATCCCTGGTCATAAATAAAAGTAAAAAAAAAAAGCAAGAGAGGTTGTGCTCTCTCAAAAGACATGGGATTTTTGATTTGAGATAGCATGTCTGTTATTAAGGTGATAATATAAATTGATTAAATAGTATCATATAAAAAATATCAGTCTTAATACATATTTTGGCCCATGAATTGATGCTTGATGTATGAAATCAGAGGCGTGGATATGCAGGGGTGGGCCAACGTGTTTTTCGCACAATGCTTCTTCAGGACACCGCATACATCTACGATTTCATCGAAGTTTTATATAGGACATAAGACATGTTATTAGTATATTATCAAGCAAACAGTTGTAAATTCATCTGTAGCGGCCACCGCCCCTTGCTAGGCAGCCTTGATTTGTTGGGCTTACCAGTTACCTTCTCTCGGCCTGCTCTTCCACATCTAGGGGTTCCCAGGGTTGATACCCAACGACTTGAACGCTGACACAGATGAAGTCCTTTAACAAAAGGTTTTATTTTTGCAGTAGTAACATCCAATAGCACAGTCTCTTGTGGGAACAGAGGGCACGGGGTGAAGAACTCGGGCGCCTTGAACTGCAGGTCTAGCAAAGTCTTCATTTCCACCCAGAGAGTAGCCACTCGCAGCTGGGTACTTCAAGGCTGAACAGATCTCTAGCCGGAGATTAAGGATGAGCCGAACACCCCCCTGTTCGGTTCGCACCTAAACCTGCGAACAGACCTAAACTTCGTGTGAACTTTAGAACCCTATTAAAGTCTATGGGACTCGAACGTTCACAATCTAAAGTGCTAATTTTAAAGGGTAATATGCAAGTTACTGTCCTAAAAAGTGTTTGGGGACCCGGGTCCTGCCCCAGGGGACATGGATCGATGCAAAAAAAAGTTTTAAAAACTGAGGTTTTTTCGGGAGCAGTGATTTTAATAATGATTAAAGTGAAACAATAAAAGTGTAATATTCCTTTAAATTTCGTACCTGGGGGGTGTGTATAATAATGGGGACATGGTGCTTTGAGGGGTCACAGACCCCCAAAGCATCCTCCCAATGTTTAGGGCATGTGGCCTGGTACGGTTCAGGAGGGAGGGGGGGCGCTCTCTCGCCCCCCCTCTTTTCCTGCGGCCTGCCAGGTTGCGTGCTCGGATAAAGGGTCTGGTATGGATTTTTAGGGGGACCCCCACGTAAAAATTTTTTTAAAATTTGATGTGGGGTTCCCCTTAATATCCATATCAGACCTGAAGGGCCTGGTAATTGAATTTAGGGGAACCCCACGCTTTATTTATTTATTTATTTTTTATCAATGAATGAATTGTCGGCTAATACAGAGAACACTCATTGAGTGTTCTCTGTATTACGGGAGCCGACAATTCAAACAGATTTTAACCACTTCAGCCCCGGACCAATTGTCAGCCTAAGGACCAGAGGTCTTTTTACAATTTGGCACTGCGCTGCTTTAACTGGTAATTGCGCGGTCATGCAATGTTGTATCCAAACAAAATTTGCGTCCTTTTCTTCCCACAAATAGAGCTTTCTTTTGATGGTATTTGATTGCCTCTGCGATTTTTACTTTTTGCGATATAAATGGAAAAAGACCGAAAATTTCGAGAAAAAAAGATATTTTCTACTTTTTGTTATAAGAAAAATCAAATAAACTCAATTTTAGTCATACATTGAGGGCAAAATGTATTCAGCCACATGTCTTTAGTAAAAAAAAATGTCAATAAGCGTATATTTATTGGTTTGCGCAAAAGTTATAGCGTCTACAAACTAGAGGACATTTTCTGGAATTTACACAGCTTTTAATTTATGACTGCCTATCTCATTTCTTGAGGTGCTAAAATGGCAGGGCAGTACAATGTACAGTGATCGGGGGTGGGGTTTGTGTGCCTATGTGTGCCTGCATGTCAGTGTAGTGTTGGTGCACTTACTTTCACTCTTCTTCTCGTAGTCCGGTCAAAAAGACCGCCCCGAGGAGAATGACATCACTTCCTCCCTGCCTGTGTTTACTATACACAGTGGGAGGAAGCTTCTCATTCGCCAGGAGTGATCGAGAGGGGGTGGCCAGAAACCAATGGCCATCCCCTCATCCCGGATTGCTCCTGCAGCGAAATGGACCGCCGCATCCAGCGGGAGGGGGTCCGATCGGACCCCCCACCCGCTGGAAGGCAAGCACATACATGTACGTGCTGGTGCCTGTACATGCCATTGTCATGACGTACATTGGCATGCGGCGGTCCTTAAAGTGGGGTACCCCCTAAAAAAAAAAAATTTAAAGTCAGCAGCTACAAATACTGCAGCTGCTGGCTTTTAATAATCGGACACTTACCTGCCCCAGGGTCCAGCGATGCGGGGGAACGAAGCCCCCCCTCGCTCCCCGCTCCGCTCGCGGCGCCGTCATGCATACTGTAGGCACCCGGCTGTGGCTTCACAGCCAGGCACCCACTGCGCATGCGCGAGCGGCGCAGGGCGCCGTGATACGCCGTACAGTCACCTGGGACACATGACAGGTCCCAGGTGAATGTGCGGCGCGAGGGGAAGTGATGTCACCAGCCCGGGCAATGAGGAAGGCAGATTACGAGGGACCCCCTAGCAACCGGTATTTAGAGGTGAGTAAAAAATTTTTTTTTGCCAATTATTTTATTTATTTATTTTTTTACGAATTTTAAGCAGTTTTAATTTTTTGGTGGCAACACCACTTTAAGTGGTTAAAAGACTTTTTTTCCTTGCGAAATGACACTTTGTGCAGGGACAGTTCTAAGCACGGGAAACATGCTCCCCTTCACAGGCATACTATAGACACCCCCCAGGTATGAAATTTAAAGGAATTTTACACTTTTATTGTTTCACTTTAATTATTATTAAAATCACTGCTCCCGAAAAAACGGCCGTTTTTAAAACTTTTTTTTGCATGTTTTTTTTTATCCATGTCCCCTGGGGTAGGACCCGGGTCCCCAAACACTTTTTAGGACAATAACTTGCATATTAGCCTTTAAAATTAGCACTTTAGATTTCTCCCATAGACTTGTACAGGGTGTTCCGGCTTTTCGAATTTGCCACGAACACCCCAAATTGTTCACTGTTCGCTGAACAGGCGAACAGGCAATATTCGAGTCGAACATGAGTTCGACTTGAACTCGAAGCTCATCCCTACCGGAGATCATGGCAGTCAGCAGCAATTGACTCAAAACTTGATACAGTCCTGTGAACCTGGACGAGTTGTAACTAAGGGTGACCAGGAACCTTTTTCCATCGTACCTGGAACGTTTCCCGTCCCCTCAATGGTACTGGAAAAGCGTGAATTCGTCAATGTCCTTCCCAACTCAGTAACCAGGCACTTCCCAGGATGCCACTTGCCGGCCCTCCTCCGAAGAGTTCTCCCCCGGTTACTTCCACGAGTTGTGGTGTCCCTCCAAGCCGAGAGCACACCCGGACACCTTGAATCCTCCCTCAGTTACTGCGCCTCGGACCAGTCGGGTCTGAGACCCGGGAACAGACGGATCCCTACCCCAGACCAGGCAGGTCTATCAGGGGCCTTCAACAGGGACATTGTCAAACACCCCGTGACCGGGACCCCTCACGAGGATACCCCGGTCCTGGAACCAGAACAGACCACACAGGGCCTCACGAACTCCTCTCCCCGAACACGTGACCCACACCTCTTAAGTACCCCTTCACAGACTCCTCAGCGGGGCCCAGGCACTCCCACTGATTGGTTCCGAGAAGGCCGATACCCAAACATCCAACCAGGCCTGGTTCTAGACTGTCATGTGCACCTCACCATTCACGTGACCAGGCAGAACTTCCAAACACAGCCTGGCCAGACTGGTGTTAAGGCCCAACCTATGTAATCAACCCTCAGAACCCCACTACTGTTCTGGGGCAAAAACTAAATTTACATGCGTGTGACATTTTTTCCAAAATCTCATCCACTACACATCTATGATTTCATCTAAGTTATATAGGACATAAGATGTGTCATTAGTATATTATCAAGCATACAGCTGTAAAGTAAATTCATTAACAAAAGGTAATAAAAACTCTATTATAATAAATGACACATTTGTGTAATAGCAGGGCATGCTGCATGTGCTCACCTGGTCTGTAAAAATGGACGTCGTGGGCACATCATTGCACAGGCGTCCGCCCGTCATAAGGTACACTTACCTGTGGCTAGTCTCTCTGTGGAAGCCAGATCCACCCGGATAGCAAGTGGGAAAATTGGATCGCGCTAGCTGCCAAGATAGTAATATAGGAACAATCTATGAAAAGGTAATAATAGTATTTAATTGTAAAAAATAGTTTGTAACTAAATTTAATTTTAATGGGGTTACAATGTATAATGGTTTTAAATTTTAAATGGCTACTAGTAGAGAATGAACTGTGCCAGACACATGTTATGGAAATGATATGTAGCCATTCCGTTGTTGTGGATATTATAATTATTAGCCATGTGCGATTGGTTTCGTACAAAAATTTCGTACAAATTTCCGTAAATTCGTACATTCGGGAGGACCTGAAATACGAATTGCTACGCTTCCGAAATTCTGTACGAAATACGAAATTTTGTTTACGAATTTTCGGATCCAAATTCCTAACGAACATTCGTAATTGTTCCGAAATGTTAATGAACCTAAAAAAGTTAAAAACCCCAGGAAGTCAGCACAGCACAGGGATGGTGGGAGCCCCTCATAATGATCACAGCACAGGGATGGTGGGAGCCCCTCATAATGATCACAGCACAGGGATGGTGGGAGCCCCTCATAATGAGCACAGCACAGGGATGGTGGGAGCCCCTCATAATGAGCACAGCACAGGGATGGTGGGAGCCCCTCATAATGATCACAGCACAGGGATGGTGGGAGCCCTTCATAATGAGCACAGAAAAGGGATGGTGGGAGCCCCTCATAATGAGCACAGCACAGGGATGGTGGGAGCCCCTCATAATGGTCACAGCGCAGGGATGGTGGGAGCCCTTCATAATGATCACAGTGCAGGGATGGTGGGAGCCCCTCATAATGAGCACAGCACAGGGATGGGGGGAGCCCCTCATAATGGGCACAGCACAGGGATGGGGGGAGCCCCTCATAATGGGCACAGCACAGGGATGGGGGAGCCCCTCATAATGATCACAGCACAGGGATGGGGGGAGCCTCATAATAGGCACAGCACAGGGATGGGGGAGCCCCTTATAATGAGCACAGCGATGGGGGAGCCCCTCATAATGAGCACAGCACGGGGGGCCCCTCATAATGAGCACAGCACGGGGGGCCCCTCATAATAGGCACAGCACAGGGATGGGGGAGCCCCTCATAATGAGCACAGCACAGGGATGGTGGGAGCCCCTCATAATGATCACAGCACAGGGATGGTGGGAGCCCCTCATAATGAGCACAGCACAGGGATGGTGGGAGCCCCTCATAATGGGCACAGCACGGGGGGACCCCTCATAATGAGCACAGCACAGGAATGGGGGGAGCCCCTCATAATGAGCACAGCACGGGGGGCCCCTCATAATAGGCACAGCACAGTGATGGTGGGAGCCCCTCATAATGATCACAGCACAGGGATGGGGGGGGGGCCCTCATAATGAGCACAGCACAGGGATGGTGGGAGCCCCTCATAATAGGCACAGCACAGTGATGGTGGGAGTCCCTCATAATGATCACAGCACAGGGATGGGGGGGGCCCTCATAATGAGCACACCACAGGGATGATGGAAGCCCCTCATAATGATCACAGCACAGAGATGGTGGGAGCCCCTCATAATGGGCACAGCACAGGGATGGTGGGAGCCCCTCATAATGATAAATTCATCATAATGAACATTCGTAATTGTTACGAAAAGTTAACGAACCTAATGGAAAATCGCATTTCGTATGAAATTTCGGACACGAATTACGAAATACGAAATGGAACGAAACGAACCAAAATTTATTGAAGGCGCCCATGTCTAATAATTATATTAAATAGTGATAAAGAACCATAATTATACCATAATGATAACTCTAATTTGTACGAAGATTGCATATTTTGTACGGAGATTTCATATTTTGTACAAAGATTGCATATTTTGTATTACAGTAAGGGATACACGTTAAAAAATAATAAAAAATAATAAAAATGATAGAATTCAATATGCACAGCTTCTAGTAGGGGAGGGAGGGAAAAAGAGAATATATAGTTTTATAATTTAAACTCTATAAGGTAGTAGATCCCCTATGGACTTACCCCCTATGGACTTACCCCTTGTCCAGTGTACTCATAAAGAAGTTCATATGAGGATCCCCGGATAGCGATACGGAAACATCCAGTGCCATTCAATTGGCTAGGTAAGGGAATCTATTACAAGCGGCTTATTCTTCATGCTGTACTAGTCATGGAGCTTTACTATTATGTATGTGACTATTGGGACTTCGACTTTTGTCATATGTGCATCTCTATGAGTACACTGGACAAGGGGTAAGTCCATAGGGGATCGACTACCTTATAAGAGTTTAAATTATAAAACGATACATTCTCTTTTTCCCTCCCTCCCCTACTAGAAGCCGTGCATATTGAATTCTATCATTATTATTATTATTTTTTAAAGTGTATCCCTTACTGTAAGCCCTTGTACACACGGTCGGAGATTCCGACGGAATGTGTCCGATCGGACCGTTTTGTCAGATATTCCGACTCCATCGGACTGTTTCTGTCGGAGTATCCGACGGACCAAGTTTTCCAACTTGTTGGTAAAATTTTCCGACAAAATGCTCCAATCGGACATACTCCAATCATGTGTAGAGAATTCCGATCGGACCAAGTGCCGCACATGCTCAGATCAAATTCCTACATCAAAGCTATTGGCTACTAGCCTGAACGTAGTCCCGTCGTAACGAAATTACGTCATCACGTTCTGAAAGATCAGATTTTCCAACAACTTTGTCCGACCGTGTGTATGCAACAGTTTCGGACAAAATCCGTCGGACAAAATCCGCCGGACAAAATCTGACGGATTTGGTTGTTGGAATGTCCGACCGTGTGTACAAGGGCTAGTACAAAATAATATGCAATCTTCGTACAAACTAGAGTTATCAGTATGGTATAATTATGGTTATCTTTATCACTATTTAAAGTGGTTGTAAACCCTTACAAACCACTTTGACCTACAGGTAAGCCTAGATTAAGGCTTACCTGTAGGTCCAAGCAATATCTCCTAAACCTATATGGTTTAGGAGATATTTGCCCGAAAATGGGCACCGCTGTCTACGGCGCATGCGCCGTAGACAGCGGCGCGCACGCGCACTGAGCGCGGCATTTCCAAGAATAGAGCTGCCGCGCGTGTCGACTCCCGTGCGCATGCGCGGGAGTGACGTCATCGCGGCTTCGCCGAATGACAGTGGCGGAGCTGTGAGACGCCACCAGCAAGATGGATGCGGCGGACTACAGGGGACAGCGGCGACTTCGCTGGCTCCTGTGTCAGGTAAGTGACACATAATGGGCTACTATGCGATGCGATGCGATGCGATGCATAGTAGTCCATTATGCTTTGCCTTTGCAGGGAATGAAAGAGGAAGTAAACCCATCAGGGTTTACTTCCTCTTTAATATAATTATTAGACATGTGCGTCGTCAATAAATCTGTTTTGTTTCATTACGTTTCGTATTAGAATTAATTCGTATTTCGTAATTCCTGTCCGAAATTTCGTACGAAATGCGAGTTTTTGTTAGGTTCGTTAACATTTTTCGTAACAATTACGAATGTTCGTTATGATGAATTTATCAATTATGAGGGGGCTCCCACCATCCCCTGTGCTGTGCTTGACTTCCTGGGGGTTTTTAACTTTTAGGTTTTTTCATTTTTCGTAACAATTACAAATTGGATACGAAATTCGTAAACGAAATTTTGTATTTCGTACAGAATTTTGGAAGCGTAGCAATTCGTATTTCGGATCCTCCCGAATGTACGAATTTACGGAAATTTGTACGAATTTACAGAAATTTGTACGAATTTATAGAAATTTTCGTACTAAACTAACCGCACATGTCTAATAATTATAATATCCACAACAACACAATGGCTACATATCCTTTCCATAACATGTGTCTGGCACAGTTCATTCTCTACTAGTAGCCTTTTAAATTTAAAACCATTATACATTGTAACCCCATTAAAATTAAATTTAGTTACAAACTATTTTTACAATTAAATACTATTATTACCTTTTTTTTTCTAATTCGTAGATTGTTCCTATATTACTATCTTGGCAGCTAGCGCGATCCAATTTTCCCACTTGCTTTCCCGGGTGGATCTGGCTTTCACAGAGAGACTAGCCTCAGGTAAGTGTACCTTATGACGGGCGGACGCCTGTGCAATGATGTGCCCACGTCGTCCATTTTTACAGACCAGGTGAGCACATGCAGCATGCCCTGCTATTATACAAATGTGCCATTTATTATAATAGAGTTTTTATTACCTTTTGTTAATGAATTTACAACTGTTTGCTTGATAATATACTAATAACATGTCTTATGTCCAATATTAAAACTTTGATGAAATCGTAGATATATGCGGTGTCCTGAAGAAGCATTGTGCGAAACACGTTGGCCCACCCCTGCATATCCACGCCTCTGATTTCATACATCAAGCATCAATTCAAAATATGTATTAAGACTGTGTTATTGTTATCTGATACTATTTAATACATTTATATTTTCTTAAAGATTTTGGTGTTTTGAGTACTCACCTTAATAACAGACATACCATCTCAAATCAAAAATCCCATGTCTTTTGAGAGAGCACAGCCTCTCTCTTGCTTTTTTTCTTTTAGATATATTTACATAGTTAGTAAGGTTGAATAAAGTCACCAGTCCATCCAGTTCAGCCTGAGTGAGTGTGGGTGCGTGTCTACAATTATCCCTATTTTTATTCAAGGTGCCCATATAGCGCCGTCAATTTACACAGTGCTCCACACATACATCGCACACTCACATCAGTCCCTACTCTAAAGGAGCCCACAATCCAAGGTCCTCTACTCACATTCATATACTAGGGCCAACTTTTTGGACAGAAGCCAATTAACCTACCTGCATGTCTTTGGAGTGTGGGAGGAAGCCGTAGTACCCGGAGGAAACCCACGCAGACACAGGCAGAACATGCAAACTCCAGGCAGATATTGTCATGGTTGGGATTCAAACTAGTGACCCTTTTTAACAGATCAAAAAACTCACGGATAGGATCGTTCCTCGGATCAGAGTCACGGATCGGATCATTTTTCGGATCAGCAAATAATAATTGAATTTGCAAAAACTTGTGAAAATTCCACCACCATATAGTCCCCACTGTAACATCCACAATCTCTCCCACTGTAATATTGGCTGAGTATGGCTGACTATCGCAGCGTATCGCAGAGTATGGCTGGGTATCGTAGAGTATGGCTGGGTATCGTATAGTATTGCAGAGTATGGCAGAGTATGGCTGGGTATCGCAGAGTATTGCAGAGTATGGCAGAGTATGGCTGGGTATGGCAGAGTATGGCAGAGTATGGCTGGGTGTGGCAGAGTATTGGTTGAATTATGGTAGAGTATTGGTTGGTTTATGGCAGAGTATTGTTTGGGTTATTGCAGAGTATTGGTTGGGTTATGGAAGAGTATTGGTTGGGTTATGGCAGAGTATTGTTTGGGTTATTGCAGAGTATTGGTTGGGTTATGGAAGAGTATTGGTTGGGTTATGGCAGAGTATTGTTTGGGTTATGGCAGAGTATTGGTTGGGTTATGGCAGAGTATTGGTTGGGTTATGGCAGAGTATTGGCAGGGTATTTCAGAGTATTGGCAGGGTATTGCAGAGTATTGGCAGGGTATTGCAGAGTATTGGCAGTGTATTGCACAGTATTGGCTGGGTATGGAGGGATGGCTGTCACAGAGCAGTGCTTTGGGCACTACAGATCCAGCCCACAGCGCTGCTGACACCGATCTCTCCCCTCCACTGTACAGATCAGTACACAGAGGGGAGGGAGGAACCGGCGACATGAGATGGAGCGATCACATTGTAAACAGCCTGGGTGTAGAAAGATGGCCGCCGCTTCAGAGCTAGGCCGAAGCCGCAGCCTTTCCTAAGGCCGAGACCGCGGAGTGACCGATCAGATCACAGATTGGTGACGATCCGTTGCACCCCTACTTTTTACTGCTAGGTGAGAGTGCTAACCACTACACCGTACATATTTTACAAATGTTTCCACAGGGCGTGGCTTATGGATTTAATATGATGACAGTTGTATACACTAGATACAATATGGAAGAAGATGGTGGTGGATGGAGATAAAGACGGTTGGGTACACTAGATACAATAGGGAAGAAGATGGCAGTGGATGGAGGTGATGACAGCTGGGTACACTAGATACAATAGGGAAGGAGGTGGCATTGGCTGGAGGTAAAGACAGTCAGGTACACTAGATACAATAAGGAAGGCGGTGGCAGTGGATGGAGGTGATGACAGTCGGGTACACTAGATATAACAAGGAAGGAAATGGCAGTGGATGGAGGTGATGCCAGTTGGGTACACTAGATACAACAAGGAAGGAGATGGCAGTGGATGGAGGTAAAGACAGTCGGGTACACTAGATACAATAGGGAAGGAGATGGCAGTGGATGGAGGTGATGACAGTTGGGTACACTAGATACAATAGGGAAGGAGATGTCAGTGGATGGAGATGATGACAGTTGAGTACACTAGATACAATAAGGAAGGAGATGGCAGTGGATAGAAATGATGAGAATCGGGTACACTAGATACAATAAGGAAGGAGATGGCAGTGGATGGAGGTGATGACAGTTGAGTACACTAGATACAACAAGGAAGGAGATGGCAGTGGATGGAGATGATGACGGTTGAGTACACTAGATACAATAGGGAAGGAGATGGCAGTGGATGGAGATGATGACAGTTGAGTACACTAGATACAATAGGGAAGGAGATGGCGGTGGATGGAGATGAGGACAGTTGAGTACACTAGATACAATAGGGAAGGAGATGGCAGTGGATGGAGATGATGACAGTTGAGTACACTAGATACAATAGGGAAGGAGATGGCAGTGGGTGGAGATGAGGACAGTTGAGTACACTAGATACAATAGGGAAGGAGATGGCAGTGGATGGAGATGATGACAGTTGAGTACACTAGATACAATAGGGAAGGAGATGGCAGTGGATGGAGATGATGACAGTTGAGTACACTAGATACAATAGGGAAGGAGATGGCAGTGGATGGAGATGATGACAGTTGAGTACACTAGATACAATAGGGAAGGAGATGATGACAGTTGAGTACACTAGATACAATAGGGAAGGAGATGGCAGTGGGTGGAGATGAGGACAGTTGAGTACACTAGATACAATAGGGAAGGAGATGGCAGTGGATGGAGATGATGACAGTTGAGTACACTAGATACAATAGGGAAGGAGATGGCAGTGGGTGGAGATGAGGACAGTTGAGTACACTAGATACAATAGGGAAGGAGATGGCGGTGGATGGAGATGATGACAGTTGAGTACACTAGATACAATAGGGAGGGAGATGGTAGTGGATGGAGATGATGACAGTTGGGTACACTAGATACAATAGGGAAGGAGATGGCAGTGGGTGGAGATGATGACAGTTGAGTACACTAGATACAATAGGGAAGGAGATGGCAGTGGATGGAGGTGATAACAGTGGGGTACACTAGATACAATAGGGAAGGAGATGGCAGTGGGTGGAGGTGATGACAGTTGAGTACACTAGATACAATAGGGAAGGAGATGGCAGTGGATGGAGATGATGACAGTTGAGTACACTAGATACAATAGGGAAGGAGGTGGCAGTGGATGGAGATGATGACAGTTGGGTACACTAGATACAATAGGGAAGGAGATGGCAGTGGATGGAGATGATGACAGTTGAGTACACTAGATACAATAGGGAAGGAGATGGCAGTGGATGGAGATGATGACAGTTGAGTACACTAGATACAATAGGGAAGGAGATGGCAGTGGATGGAGATGATGACAGTTGAGTACACTAGATACAATAGGGAAGGAGATGGCAGTGGGTGGAGGTGATGACAGTTGGGTACACTAGATACAATAGGGAAGGAGATGGCAGTGGATGGAGATGATGACAGTTGAGTACACTAGATACAATAGGGAAGGAGATGGCAGTGGGTGGAGATGATGACAGTTGAGTACACTAGATACAATAGGGAAGGAGATGGCAGTGGATGGAGGTGATAACAGTGGGGTACACTAGATACAATAGGGAAGGAGATGGCAGTGGGTGGAGGTGATGACAGTTGAGTACACTAGATACAATAGGGAAGGAGATGGCAGTGGATGGAGATGATGACAGTTGAGTACACTAGATACAATAGGGAAGGAGATGGCAGTGGATGGAGGTGATAACAGTGGGGTACACTAGATACAATAGGGAAGGAGATGGCAGTGGGTGGAGGTGATGACAGTTGAGTACACTAGATACAATAGGGAAGGAGATGGCAGTGGATGGAGATGATGACAGTTGAGTACACTAGATACAATAGGGAAGGAGATGGCAGTGGATGGAGATGATGACAGTTGGGTACACTAGATACAATAGGGAAGGAGATGGCAGTGGATGGAGATGATGACAGTTGAGTACACTAGATACAATAGGGAAGGAGATGGCAGTGGATGGAGATGATGACAGTTGAGTACACTAGATACAATAGGGAAGGAGATGGCAGTGGATGGAGATGATGACAGTTGAGTACACTAGATACAATAGGGAAGGAGATGGCAGTGGGTGGAGATGAGGACAGTTGAGTACACTAGATACAATAGGGAAGGAGATGGCAGTGGATGGAGGTGATAACAGTGGGGTACACTAGATACAATAGGGAAGGAGATGGCAGTGGGTGGAGGTGATGACAGTTGAGTACACTAGATACAATTGGGAAGGAGATGGCAGTGGATGGAGATGATGACAGTTGAGTACACTAGATACAATAGGGAAGGAGATGGCAGTGGATGGAGATGATGACAGTTGGGTACACTAGATACAATAGGGAAGGAGATGGCAGTGGATAGAGATGATGACAGTTGAGTACACTAGATACAATAGGGAAGGAGATGGCAGTGGATGGAGATGATGACAGTTGAGTACACTAGATACAATAGGGAAGGAGATGGCAGTGGATGGAGATGATGACAGTTGAGTACACTAGATACAATAGGGAAGGAGATGGCAGTGGATGGAGGTGATAACAGTGGGGTACACTAGATACAATAGGGAAGGAGATGGCAGTGGATGGAGATGATGACAGTTGAGTACACTAGATACAATAGGGAAGGAGATGGCGGTGGATGGAGATGAGGACAGTTGAGTACACTAGATACAATAGGGAAGGAGATGGCAGTGGATGGAGATGATGACAGTTGAGTACACTAGATACAATAGGGAAGGAGATGGCAGTGGATGGAGATGATGACAGTTGAGTACACTAGATACAATAGGGAAGGAGATGGCAGTGGGTGGAGATGAGGACAGTTGAGTACACTAGATACAATAGGGAAGGAGATGGCAGTGGATGGAGATGATGACAGTTGAGTACACTAGATACAATAGGGAAGGAGATGGCAGTGGATGGAGATGATGACAGTTGAGTACACTAGATACAATAGGGAAGGAGATGGCAGTGGATGGAGATTATGACAGTTGAGTACACTAGATACAATAGGGAAGGAGATGGTAGTGGATGGAGATGATGACAGTTAAGTACACTAGATACAATAGGGAAGGAGATGGCAGTGGGTGGAGATGAGGACAGTTGAGTACACTAGATACAATAGGGAAGGAGATGGCAGTGGATGGAGATGATGACAGTTGAGTACACTAGATACAATAGGGAAGGAGATGGCAGTGGATGGAGATGATGCCAGTTGGGTACACTAGATACAACAAGGAAGGAGATGGCAGTGGATGGAGATGATGACAGTTGAGTACACTAGATACAATAGGGAAGGAGATGGTAGTGGATGGAGATGATGACAGTTGAGTACACTAGATACAATAGGGAAGGAGATGGTAGTGGATGGAGATGATGACAGTTAAGTACACTATATACAGTACAGGAGATTTGTGGAGAATCATTTTTAATCTTGCTAATAGCTTTATCATCAATGTAAATTTCCTGTCTTTTTCTTCCTAACAGAGAGTCCACTGGCCAACAGTGATTTTTTTTTGTGGGGGGGTTTGGGGTGTAAATGCTCCCGCAGGATATTTTATTCTCTTATAGTAAACAGGAAGATAAATATGTGGACTGTACACTCACGTGTGATGGTGACGATGAGGATGATAGTGACGAAGATAAGTCCACTGCAAAGTGTTGACAGGGAACAGATGAGGGCTTTGGAGGGTCGCGGGATCTCTCCTTTCATGATGACCCCTAGTAATAACACAGAGAAAAATAGGCATACGTGACACAATGGGACCCTATAAATCTTGTGTGGGCCCCACAATTCATATTATTACTGAGGAACCATATTAAGGAAATTACAACTATAAGACAGAACACCAACTTCTGACTTATGAATTGTGTCCTCCCTAACTCCAAGATCATCTTCTTTACCAAAACTGGATCATAATTCCTCGGGTACCTTGTCCTCAATCCTGGGTGTAATTCTCGGCATCTGTTCTTATTCCATATGTATGGACTCTGCAAAATACCACTTCTCCTGTCCTGTAAGTTGGATGTTCTTACCTTGAAAGCCATTTCCTCTGATTTTGAGTGTTGTGTCTTCTTGAAAGTTCTGGAAGTCCTCTTGCTTAAGTGACATGACCTGGAAAAAGAGCGTACAATAGTATATGCACTGTGATATTGGGGGATGTCTAGCTCAGTGGTAGTTGCGAGTTCACAGCCAACAGGAACTTCAGTTTAAGGGCGTGGGAGCCCACTTTTATTGAAAGTAACAAATTAAAGTTCATACATGCATGGGTTGCCCACACAAGGGTTCTTCTCCCGAAAATTGCAACACAAACAAAAATGCCAAGCCACCTGGCTCTTAAGGCTCACTCAGCCTTGGTCGCAGTACAAAGTTGCCCAGGCCCACTCCTAGGAAGGGGCTCTCCTGACACTACAGGCTTTCACACTCCTCCAAGACCCCCAGGACTCTCTCTTCCAGTTGTCTCAGCTATGGTCTCCCCGACTCTTTCAGCCCACTGACCTGGAACCTCTCCCACATGGAGTGCCATCTCAAGGATATTTCCTGGGTTCTTAAACAGTAGCACAACTCCCTGCTGGCTGCAGCAACTTCTCCAACACCAACTCCCCTCAGATCTGCCTTATAGCGAGTGTGTGCACCCGGACACACACACACACACACAACCTGTAGAACTTCTGGAAAGCCCGGACACAAGACCGAAGACTCCATCCCTCCCAATGCTCTTTGAAGTCTTCAAGTTTCCAGCCCCAACCCAGACTTACAAAATCCAGAGAAGACTTAAAACATAGCTTTCTCTGCTCACCAATCTTCTGCTGGAACTTCTCAAACTGCCTCTTTGTGAGTCCTGTGTCCATTTTACCCTCATTTTCACCAAGACAGGACCTCTCACTCACACTATACATACACAGAGAGACAGATCAATGAAAAGTTCTCCCTCTCCCCTTCTCACCCCCTCTCCCACTCCATCTCCTTAGTGCTGCCCCCCCCCCTAGTGAAGATGGCCTGTTTGGGTCCTTCTGTTTCTCACAGTGATGACTCGCCATGTACCTGGACCCAACAAGCACCGACTCACCAGATTACAGTGGAATCGGCTTTTATTATATGTGGAAGAAGCCTTAAAAAAGAAACTTGGTTAACCCTTTAAAGTCCACATTTTTCAATGAGTTAGCGTGACTCAAAATGTGCTCTACCAAACGGTGGGGCAGAACGTTAGAGGGTTAACACAGCAAAGCAATTCCAATAAAGACAGCATGACACAATATCAAATACCGGCACCAACAGACTGCAAGTACAGCACAGTATACAGGAGGCTACCGCATCACTTGGGGAAAGTTGTCTTAGCCCCCGTACACACGGTTGGACATTCTGCCAACCAAATCCGTCGGATTTTGTCTGTCGGATTTTGTCCGTCGGATTTTGTCTGTCGGATTTTGCCCGTCGGATTTTGTCCGACGGATCTTGTCCGAAACTGTTGCATACACACGGTCGGGCCAAGTTGGCGAAAAATCCGATCTTTCAGAACTTGATGACGTAATTTCGTTACGACGGGACTACGTTCACGCTAGTAGCCAATAGCTTTGATGTAGGAATTTGATCTGAGCATGCGTGGCACTTTGTCCGATCAAAATTCTCTACACATGATCGGAGAATGTCCTATCGGACCAGTTTGTCGGAAAATATTTCCAACAAGTTGGAAAATTTGGTCCGACGGATATTCCGACGGAAACAGTCCAATGCATACCACACACAGTCGGATTATCCAACAACACGGTCCGATAGGACACATTCCGACGGATTCTCTGACCGCGTGTACGGGGGCTAAAAGGCCACGACTCCGAGTCAGTGGGGTATAAACTGCTGTCCTATCGGCATTGCGAGTTTTGAATTATTTGTAGGGACATTCACACCAAACTGGGAGTATTAGTAATCCCAATAAATTCTCCAAGTCTTATTGCTAATGCCCTGTACACACGAACGGGTTTTCCCGTCGGAATAAACTCTGAAGGTTTTTCAGACGGAATTCCGCTGAAACTGTCTTGCGTACACACGATCACACCAAAGTCCGATTGTCCAGAACGCGGCGATGTACAACACGTACGACGGGACTAGAATAAGGAAGTTCAATACCCAGTAGCCAATAGCTTCTGTCTCGTACTTGCTTCAGAGCATGCGTCGTTTTTTGGTCCGTCGAAACAGCCTACAGACGAGTGGTTTTCCCGATAGGAATTAGTTCCGTCGGACATATTTAGAACATGTTCCATTTCTAGGTCCATCAGAATTTTCAACGTAAAAAGTCAGATGGGGCATACACACAATCGGAATACATGAAAAGCTCCCGTCTGACTTTTTCTGTCGGACATTCCGCTCGCGTGTACGTGACATTAGAGAAGACCAGTGGTGGGACAAGGCCATCCAAAGCCCAGGGCAAACCTGCCAAATTGCACCCTTCCCCACACCCCTCCCCACACAAAAAAAATAAAAAATATTGCCACTCTACGATATTACTTTTATAGCACAACCCCCCAAACCCCCCCCCCCCCCCCTGCACAAATCCTCTTCTCCCATCCCTCTTCCCAACACAAATACCCCTAAATCACCACTTCTAGCACACCTCCCAAATTTGCCCTCCTAGAACAATTCTTACCCCCTGACGCCCCCCCCCCAACTCCCTTTCGTAAAACACAAATCCCCCTCCGCCCCAGCCTACTTGTGGTGCCCCCCCTATCTCACGTGATACCACAGTGTCCAGGGCAGCGTCCCTCCTGCCCACCCCTTTGTCCCGGCCCTGGAGAAGACTGTCTACTAAGCTAGAGTAAATGATAAAAGGGCCACCAGATGGTTCTTTTTCTGCGTCTACCTTTGTGCCTGTCTTTGCTTCAATTATTTTTACATAGTTACTTAGTAGGTGAGGTTGGGAAAAAAGACACAAGTCCATCAAGTCCAACCTATGTCCAACCTAATTTCTCTGCATGTCTCTCTTATCTTGTATTTCTCTGGTCTCCCATCAGTCTCACCCTCTCTCTCCTCGTAGTTCTCCAGTCTTATAATCGTTCTCTCTCTTTCTCACCTTGTATTTCTCGGTTCTCCTGTCGGTCTCTCTCGTTCTTTCTGATTTGGAACTCCTATGATAATGATGATGACGATACAGAAATTGCTGATCCCCCTATTTTCTCTCTGTTTGTTGAGTTTTCCTTGTACTGCCCTGTCTCCCCCCCTCCTCCTCTTCCTCTCTCCCATCCTTCCAGGCAGATAGTTCATCCTGTAGATGGACACTAGACTCATTTTTTTTACACCATTGTATTGCTTCGATAATATCTGCACATTTGTTTGGTCACTACTGACGTTAAAACTAAAACAGGGTTTCAAGAAGTGATGATGACGATGATGATGATATTAGTGATAGAAGGAAGAAGAGGCATCCTTGAAATGAAATCATATTGCAAATACATAACAGACATGGCGCGAACACGCGATCGAATTGTCCGGCGGACTTAGTCCACAGTACGCCGGACAATTCGATTGTGTGTGGGCTCCAGCGGACTTTTTCATCGTAAAGTCCGACGGACTTAAGGCCCATACACACGATCAGACTTTTTGACAACAAACATGCAAATTAGCTGTTTTGGAGCAACATCCGACCGTGTGTACGCTCCATCGGACAAACTTTTTTGGTTTTCATCGGACTTTTGTTGGCTGTGCGAACGGACAAACTTTCTGGCAACAAAAGTCCGATGGAGCAAAGTCTGATCGTGTGTACAGAAAACCATAGGACTTTTGTACAAAGTACAAACAGGCATGCTCAGAACCAATGCAAAAGATCAGACAACAATACAGAAGTTGACCAAAGGTGGCGGTAAAGAGCAGAAAAACCACATGATTTGGTGAAAGTTGGCTGAAAAAGTCCTGCTGTGTGTATGCAATACAAGTTCTCGGCCGCCGCCCTTTGTACAAAAATCCAAGGGAAAGTTTGTACAAAGTCCTATCGTGTGTATGAGGCTTTAGAAAGTAGTTTTGACTCAAAATTTGTCCGCCGGACTTGGCTTTCCGTTCGTCAGTGTGCTAGTCCGGCGGATTTAAGCCTCATACACACGATAGGACTTTGTACAAACTTTCCCTTGGATTTTTGTACAAAGGGCGTCGGCCGAGAACTTGTATTGCATACACACAGCAGGACTTTTTCAGCCAGCTTTCACCAAATCATGTGTTTTTTCTGCTCTTTACCGCCACCTTTGGTCAACTTCTGTATTGTTGTCTGATCTTTTGCATTGGTTCTGAGCATGTCTGTTTGTACTTTGTACAAAAGTCCGATGGTTTTCTGTACACACGATTGGACTTTGCTCCATCGGACTTTTGTTGCCAGAAAGTTTGTCCGTTCGCACAGCCAACAAAAGTCCGATGAAAACGAAAAAAAGTTTGTCCGATAGAGCGTACACACGGTCGGATGTTGCTCCAAAACAGCTAATTTGCATGTTTGTTGTCAAAAAGTCTGATCGTGTGTATGGGCCTTAAGAATGACGCACGCTCTGAAGCAAGTACGAGAAGGAAGCTATTGGCTACTGGCCATTGAACTTCCTTTTTCTAGTCCCGTCGTACGTGCTGTACGTCATCGCGTTAGAAATCAGCAGACTTTTGGAGTGTCTGTGTGTGGCCAAGTCCATTCCTTATAAAGTCCGGCGGATTGTTTGCCGGATTGTTTTCCGGACCAAGTCCACTGGACAATTCGATTGTGTGTACGCGGTAACAGTGTGATCACAGATCACTCTCTTTCCCTTTATGAGGAGTTTGGCCAAATTCCTGCACATTGGATGGAAGATCTCTTCATCTTCTGACCCAATACTAGAGAATTGCCAACCGGAGATTTCTTCCTTAGCAACCTTCTTCCCTGCTCAAACTAGCCTTGACGTTTTATGTTAAGCATGACCTGCGTAGCCCCAATGTCCCCTTTCCTGTTATTAAAACCCCATAACACCTCTGCCCCTTATCAACCTTTTAATAATAATGAGACCACACCTTTTCTTTGGAGTAAACTGGCCACAACAGCCTTTTATTAACACACCGAAATTTTAACTCACTCCAAAGATCTGTATATAAATATATAAATATATAAATATATATATAAACCATAAACAACATTTAAACCCAAGTCCAGTCTGGTGATCTCCGACGGTGACCCACTTTTATAACCAAAAACCAACCTCACTGCGGTACCATTAACATAAACCAGGCCTCCAGCTGTGACCGCCCGGAGACAACCAATTCCTGCAGTGCAAAACACCCAGTATTCCGTCCAACGTTCGGGAATACCCCGGAGGGGCCCCCTATTACTGATGAGCCCCCCACCCCTTTTAGATCACCTCCATTTTACCGCCACCGTAAAAGACCACCAGAAAGATAACGCTGCAGCCCCCAATAGGGCCGTTT
Source organism: Lithobates pipiens (assembly GCF_037356315.1). Lineage (NCBI taxonomy): Eukaryota > Metazoa > Chordata > Amphibia > Anura > Ranidae > Lithobates > Lithobates pipiens. The sequence goes on from NW_027507746.1 coordinate 769,807, forward strand.
TCACTGCTGTGACGACCAATCCTCTGTTCCTGAAAGAAAGAAAGAAAACAACAACCAGCCAGCTACCAAGAACCTGAATGCTCAAATAACCCCACATTAGGGAGGGAGGGTGGGAAAGCTGCCTCCTCCTGTGATCTCTCCTCGTGTACTGGCCCCGTCTAAGCTCCGCCCCCTTTTTATATGGCTCCGCCCCCCCTCGCTTCTCTCAGTTCATTCAGACTCCCTTTCTTCCATTGGCTCCTGGGCACCAGGTCATGCCCGCCCCTCATTACCCCTCCCCTTGGGGTCGGATCATTCCGTGGCTCCCTTGACCTGTGTAGCCCCAATGTCCCCTTTCCTGTTATTAAAACCCCATAACACCTCTGCCCCTTATCAACCTTTTAATAATAATGAGACCACACCTTTTCTTTGGAGTAAACTGGCCACAACAGCCTTTTATTAACACACCGAAATTTTAACTCACTCCAAAGATCTGTATATAAATATATAAATATATAAATATATAAATATATATATAAACCATAAACAACATTTAAACCCAAGTCCAGTCTGGTGATCTCTGACGGTGACCCACTTTTATAACCAAAACCAACCTCACTGCGGTACCATTAACATAAACCAGGCCTCCAGCTGTGACCGCCCGGAGACAACCAATTCCTGCAGTGCAAAACACCCAGTATTCCGTCCAACGTTCGGGAATACCCCGGAGGGGCCCCCTATTACTGATGAGCCCCCCACCCCTTTTAGATCACCTCCATTTTACCGCCACCGTAAAAGACCACCAGAAAGATAACGCCACAGCCTGAAAGGGTGACCCCCCTTACCCTTGAGGGCAACCCCACACCCTCAAAGCAGTTTGAATGCCCCCTTGCAAACCCAGGGACCATAAGTCGATGCCGACATCCGTGAGATGTACGCCATCCCGTCTTAAATACAAACCCACATTAGACTCCAGTTCCCTGTGTCTAATCACCAACCCTCCATTTTTGACCACGAACCTTCCCACCACCTTATTCACCCTGATCCGTGTTTTCTGGATACTGGCCACCGATCTGGCCCATCTCCACCTTGTCCGGGCCACAATGTCGGACCAGAGCAAAATCGTGTTCGGGAACCTCTCTCGGAGCCGCAGAAAATCCGCCTTTATGTCCACGAGCAGGTCCCGGACCTTACGCAACCCCAGGTCGTTCCCCCCAGCATGGAGCACCAACACATCCGGGGGCCCGTCTAGAAGCACATACCTGTCCACCACACCCATCACCCCGTCCCACTGCATGCCCGGGATTCCCAACCAATGCAACTCCGCTGCTCTCCTGGAAATCCCCAGCTGCCTCCCATCCGGTCTCATGTCACCTCTACTGGCCCCCCAACATACATAAGAATGGCCCACGATCCAAACGAGGCGTGGTGCACCTCCATCTGAAACGAAAAACCACACACACGTACACTGAAACGGAGAGAAAAACAAAACAAAGCAAAAACACATCAACCACCCAACCGTACCATCCCACCAGACACCAAGCCCTCTGGAACCAAGTTGTCGAGTTACCCCCACTTCCTGTATGGGGGACCCCCACTCCAAACCAACCACCCCACCGCTAGCACCCTACCACCAACTGCGGCCTGACGTAGGACCTGAACCTACGCGACTCCCATCGACCTATCTTGCGCACCGATGCTTCGTCCAACCCGCACCTGGCCGCTTCCGTGGCCGCCCCGATGCGGAAGGAGTGTGAAGCATACTCTGCCGCTACTAAACCTTGATTCCGCAAACACCGCCGAAAAACCGACACAAACTGGAACCTTGACAAGAAAGACCCATCCTCGTGCATAAGGAACGGGCCCTCCCAGCCCGGCCTGACCCCCCGATACCCCTGAACAGCAGCAACCGGGCAAACCGGGGACCCAGGTAACTGAAACAACGAAACCTCCACCCCCCGACCCCGCTGGTCAGTTTTCGATCTTCGGAGAAGCAAACACACCTTATCTCGTGTCACCTGCACGTCCTGATCCAACAACCCTCCCGGCATTTTTTTGGACGGGCTGACCAACTCACCCACCCTAAACGCCCCATAAAACGCTAACGAAAAAGCCGTAGTAAACAGTCGCACCTCAAAACTAGACTTACAAACCGACCCCAATTCCGCGCATATGGCCACCAAAAGGTTGAACGTCACCGGACGCCGTCCGTCCCCCCGCTTAATCTGTTTACGGAAACCCGCAGCATCTGCCGCACCCAAAAGTCTTTTGTCCAATCCTCCGAACCCAACAGTTTAAAAAGAAATGACAAACCTGCCATTTTCTTGTCAATCGCGGCCGCTGAGCGCCCGCCCTCCATATTCCGGACCACAAAATACAGCACCAATAAACGCCAGTCACCCGCATCCCCGTCCGAGGACACCTCCTCCACCAACCCTTGCCATTCCCGCCATACCCTTTCGTATGCTGACCAGGTAGACCCACTCACAGACCGCCGTATCCATCCCGCGGCGATTCCAAGGGCAGCGCCCACATCCACTCTGGGCAAGGGAGTCCGTCCACCGCCGCTCCAGGCGCCAGTTCCCTGAACTTGTCCCACTGGAAACGAGACAGTGAGTCAGCCAAGGAATTCTCCACCCCTGGGATGTGCACGGCATAAATGAACACGTTTAAACGCAGGCACCGAAAGACCAAATGACGCAAAACTCGAATAACCGGGGGGGAAGATGCCGACATGCGATTCACCACCTGCACCACCCCCATGTTATCACAGTTAATGCGCAATTTCAAATCCCTGCACCTCTCCCCCCACAGCTCCAGTGCGAGCACTATCGGGAAGAGTTCCAATAGCACCAAATTGCCCAGGAAACCTGCCTCCTTCCAGGAGCTCGGCCACGGTGCCGCGCTCCATTCCCCCCGAAAAAACGCACCATAACCCGTTGACCCGGCCGCGTCGGTGACCAACTCCAGATCGAAATTGCTCACCGGCCCGGCCATCCAGACTGCCCGTCCATTGTAAGAGGACAGGAAGTCATGCCACGCGCTCAAGTCGTCCCTGTGTTCCTTCGTTAATCGAATGAAGTGCGTCGGTGCTTTTGCCCCGGCCGTCGCAGCCGACAGCCGTCAGCAAAACACCCTCCCCATAGGGATAATCCGGCACGCAAAATTCAGTTTGCCGAGCAATGACTGTAAGCTCTTCAACTGCACTTTCCGGCGACCCTGAACCTCCCGGATCTCCCTCTGCAGGCCCTCCAGTTTGTCCAACGGCAGCCTGCATTCCATGGCCTCTGAATCGATCACTATGCCCAAAAAACTCAACACCTGCACAGGACCCTCCGTTTTTTCAGCCGCCAAAGGCACCCCGAAAATGCTCGCGATGTGCTGCAACGTGGAAAGAAGAATCGCACACACAGACGAAGCCCGGGGGCCAATGCAGAGAAAATCGTCCAAATAATGAATGATCGATTCGAGGCCAGAGACATCCCTCACCACCCATTCCAAGAACGAGCTAAACTGTTCGAACACCGCACACGAAACGGAGCAGCCCATGGGCAAACACTTGTCCACGTAAAACTGCTCCCTCCAATGACAACCCAACAGTGGAAAACTGTCCGGGTGCACCGGAAGCAACCGGAACGCCGACTCGACGTCCGCCTTCGCCATAAGCGCCCCCCGGCCGTACTTCCGCACCCACCGGACCGCCGCGTCAAATGACGTATAAGATACCGTGCAGAACTCCGGATCAATGAAGTCGTTGACCGAACCCCCCTTCGGGAAGGACAAGTGGTGAATGAGCCGAAACTTGTTCGGCTCCTTCTTGGGGACAACCCCCAGTGGAGACACCACAAGACACCCCCAAGGTTTTTCCTCAAAAGGACCCCCCATGCGACCCAGCGCAACCTCTTTGCCCAACTTGTCATCCACTACCGACGGATGCAGTAGGGCCGACTTGAGGTTCCGCGCCAACGGCGGCACCACCTGCAGGTCGCAAGGAATCCGGAAACCCACGCGGAACCCCTCCGCCAGCAGACGCGCCGCCTCCCCGTCCGGGTACTTATTTAGGAAAGGAAGCATCCTTTCCACCTTCACCGGCGTCCTCCCTCTTGTTAGAAGCGTCGCCGGCACGTTTTCCTTTCTTAAAGCACCGAGACAGCGCGTGGGCCCCCCCGCAACCCGAACATTCGTGCTTGAATCTGCAGGCACCCCCGAACTTGCACGCACCCTCGTTGAACTGCCAGCAAACTCCCCACTTCTTTCCGGCCGACAGTCCTGAGGAGGTTGTACCCCCGGCCCCCCCCTGAAAAAACGAAGGCTGGGCCCGGGCCGAGGACATCAGCCGCATCCAGAGGCTGATGTCCTTGTGATCCCACCGCAGTTCCTGACGCACCGCCTTTCGCTGCCGGAACTGTTCATCATACCGCAGCCACGCAACACCCCCGTACACCCTGTGGGCCTCCCCGATGGCGTCCATGTAGCAAAACAACGCCGAGCAGTGCTCGGGGTTCTTTTCCCCAATGACGCTCGCCAATATCGCGAATGCCTGCAACCAATTTGCAAACGTTCGCGGTATCAGCCGGTAACGCCTCTTTTCCTCGTCATCCTTCTTGGTGTCATTAGGTTTGACCCGATCCAAATTGAACTTTTCTAATGGGAGCAGCGAGAATATCTCCACGTACTCACCTTTTGTAATCTTCTCCCGGACCTCCGGCTTCAAGTGCGCTCCCAGCGGGCCCTCGAAGCAGACGTACACCTCGCACCGTGCCGCGTCCCCAATTCTGACCACGTCCGACCGACCTGCCGCCACCTCCGCGGCCTTGTCGCCACCGGCCCCCCCACTCGATGCCGGCCCCTCAACCCCAGATACCGCGGGTTCGACCACCGCCGCCGGCACGGCCGCAGCTGCCGAAATCACACCTGACCCCCACGGTGCTGCCAGGGCAGGCGTGCCCGGAGCCCCCCCAAACCTCTCCACCAATGCCCGCAGGCCGTCCAGAAGCCCCTGCAGCTGCGGTGCAGGCGCCGGCATAGTCGAGCCGGGCCCCGCCCCCCGCTGCTCCCCCCCCACCGGCACCACCGGTGCCGGAGACCCCGTCGGCACCCCTTGAACCACCCCCAGCAACCCCTGCAAAGCATCAGTCAAAACATTATGCATGGACTTACCGGGCCGACCAGGCACCGCTCCCACAGCCGCACTGCCGCTCTCCACTGCCGGATCTGCCACCTCGTCTTCCGTGGACAGCTCTCCCTCCGACCGCTCCGCCACGTCCGCTTCTGCTTGCGAAGGGAGCCCCCTGGGCGATCCCCCCCCAGAGGCCGCAACGCTCCGGCGGCTGGAAAGGTGTGTCTCCACAGGGTGCGCACTCCCAGACCGGCGATGAGGACCGGACCTGTGGTGCCCCCCCGTACCGCCCTGCTCCTCCACTTGTCCCCCGCGGCGTCCCGCTTGTCCATCCGCCGGTCTGCGTCCCTTCCTCCCTGTCTCCAGCTTCCTCGCTATGCTCCTGCCGTCTTCCGCCCCTGGCACCTCTTCCACCCGAACTCCGCTCGTGCTGGGCCCCCCCCCGAGCTCCCCCACGCGACTGGTTGCCGGGCTGTGAGACGGGGAACCAGCGCAGGTACTGCCTGTGGCCCCGCTCCCCGGGGCGGGCCGGCGGCGTGTCGACCGCCCTGAACCCCGACATTCCTGCTGCCTCTTCTTCGCCGGGGGGACCGATCCGTCCCTCCCCGGGCTCCGCCGGTCACGAGGTGGCCGAGGGGCGGGGCCTGGCGAAAATCGCGCCGGCGGCCGAGACCGCCGGGCCCGTTGTACAGTCCCCCCGCCGCCCCTCGCCTCAGCACTATCCCCCAGCAGCTCCTGCACTTGCCTGGTCAGCCATTCCGGTCCCTTCACCGCCGCCTGTGCCCGCAATCGCGCCAGCGCCGCCTCGATCGCCGCCATCTTGGATGTGGAGGAGCAGTGAACAAAAGCTGCCTCCTCCTGTGATCTCTCCTCGTGTACTGGCCCCGTCTAAGCTCCGCCCCCTTTTTATATGGCTCCGCCCCCCCCGCTTCTCTCAGTTCATTCAGACTCCCTTTCTTCCATTGGCTCCTGGGCACCAGGTCATGCCCGCCCCTCATTACCCCTCCCCTTGGGGTCGGATCATTCCGTGGCTCCCTGGAAGTACAGAAACCAAAATGATAATAAAACATAATGATATAAATTGTATCAGAAGCTTTGGCAGTGACAGTGTAGATGTGACAATTGACACTAGGAAGGCCAGAGAAAGGGTTCCTCAAACCCGGCAGCCCAATGGAGGAGTCTATGCTGGAACATCGAGCATGGCTTTAGTCAGGCTCCATGCCTGGTGGTCATGGTCTTGTTCCCCTTAGCTCATCCAATCTTGTAGAGAGTAAATCATAAATAATGTGTGGGGGTGTGAAAAATGTAGCATGTTATGTAGGAACAAGCAGGAGGGACTTGGAGTTATCTTGCTCCAAATAGTATGCTTGCTATGGTTAATTAATGAGAACCTTTTCTGAAATTTACAAGTCATGGAGGTCTACAGCAATGTTTTTCAACCAGTGCTCCGCAAAACCCTAAGGTTGCTCTCACGTAATGTGCCCAGCTTCCATGTGGTGTACCCTCCTCCCCCTTTGTACTGCGCCCTCCTGACCCTCTAAACTATTTCAAGTAGTGGCGGCTGGTGTTCCCCCCATTCGGTTGGTCTGTCAGTAAACCCGCCACTCGCCCGTCCTCCCACCAGCCCTGCACTTACCCCATCTAGGTTGCAGTAGCTTTGGTGGCTTCCCCCTGCGTCTCCTCCCTGGCGGCTCATCCCTGCATCTCCTCCTCGGCAGCCAATATGGTTCCTTCTCCTCTCAGCCAATCGTGTCTTAAGACCTGCTTCCTGATTTGCTGGGAGGAGAAGCAGGAAGACAATACCAAAAATCAATTTGTTATTGTTACACAACTGGGTGGGCTCAGTGAGCAGTGCTCGTTTTCCCCTTAAAATTGGGGGGAAATCGTGGGTGCGTGTTATACGCCGATCCTTGCTGAATGTGAGGGGAATAGGAGCGAGCGCCGCCAAAAACGCCCGAGCCGAGTGTACTGTGTACTCGCTCGGCTGCACTTGGCTCCGCTCGCAGTCACACCCAGTTCCGCCATTGGACCTGTGTTATGTCCATAATAGGAGTCGGGCCAAGGGGTGGGACTGCGCGGGACTGCGCGGGACCGCGAGAGGAGCCGAGTACAGCCAAGTACACAGGCCATCCGGCTCTATCTCATTGGTGACATTTAAAAATGATAAAGCTTAATTTTTGGGCATGGCTGCAGATGGACACTTGGGATGGGCTGGCTGCAGATGGACACTTGGGAAAGGCTGCAGATGGACACTTAGGACAGGCTGCAGATGCACACTTGGGACAGGCTGCAGATGGACACTTGGGACAGGCTGCAGATGGACACTGATCATTCTGCAATGATGGGCAAGGCTGCAGGTGGACACTGATCATTCTACAATGATGGGCAAGGCTGCGGATGGACACTGATCATTCTACAATGATGGGCAAGGCTGCGGATGGACACTGATCATTCTACAATGATGGGCAAGGCTGCGGATGGACACTGATCATTCTACAATGATGGTCAAGGCTGCAGATGAACACTGATCATTCTGCTACGATGGGCAAGGCTGCGGATGGACACTGATCATTCTACAATGATGGGCAAGGCTGCGGATGGACACTGATCATTCTACAATGATGGGCAAGGCTGCAGATGAACACTGATCATTCTGCTATGATGGGCAAGGCTGCAGATGAACACTGATAATTCTGCTTTGATGGGCATTTAAAATGTAAGTTTTTTCCTTAAACTTCCTTCCTAAACTTGAGATGCGTGTTATACGCCGGCATGTGTTATATGGCAATAAATAAGGTATATTCTGAAATGTAAACGGTCAAGAACTTTCCTCTCTGCTGTTAAGGTGCTGCCCCCACCTATATATGTAAAATAAGCTTGGGTTATATTTTCTCCATCTGGATTCTTCTACCACAATTAAGGACAGGTAGGGTTGGCCCACAGATGGAAGAACCTGCAGTCATTCAGGGTTCTCATGGAGGTCAGGAGGAGGCCATGCTTAGAGTGGGATTCCGACCTAAGTCAGACCCGACGTTTGACCTGAGCAACAATAAAACACTGTCCATTCAGTTAGTCCAACCTTAGATATCCATTTGAACAGGAGAGCAAGACTGGAGCAATCTGTTGGGCTAGGAGAGCAGACAGAACATCTTGAGAAGATCTGGTCTTGGCCTCCTTTGTTGGAAGGACAGCGTATTTCTGAGTGTTAGTAGTACACTACCTTTTTTTTTGTGTCCAGGTGTGCATGCCAAAAATACATGAGGATAGTCTCTGTGTGAGCATTTCAGAGCTTTAGTCAATTGGAAGTGGGTTTCTTGTACGCATAAAATGTCAGCTCTATGTTTTTTGGCCTCATTCCACATGGAGAATCTTTTTGTGAGGCAGCAATCCCCTTAAAGCAGGGGTCCTCAACCCCCGGACCATGGACCGTCGACCACCAACTGATATTAGTCCGTGGACTGTCAGATGCTGTGCCACACTGCCGCACTGCCACTGGGAGGAGCCACATCTGCAGCCAGTGGCTGGAGGGGCATTCAACTCCGGCATATTGGACTGTGTTGAGGAAAGGCAGGGCAAAACTGGCTTGCTCTGGTGCTGCTGTAGTCAAAGGCAGATAGAAGTCTCCTTGAGTTGGGATTGGAGGGGAGCTGGAAGGAGACGCAGGCACCTGGCTACATGCACACAGCTAGGCCTCCATGTGAGCATCTGGTGGCAGATACAGGTGGCAAGTGGTATGCTGCATCTTTTGGTAGGCTACAGGTGGCAAGAGGCATGCTGCATCTGGTGGCAGGCTGTGGGTAGCAAGTGGCATGCTGCACATGGTGGCAGGTTACAGTGGGAAGTTGCACGCTGCATCTGGTGGCAGGCTACGGATGGCAAGTGGCATGCTGCATCTGGTGGCAGGCTACAGTTAGCAAGTGGCACGCTGCATTTGGTGGCAGGCTATGGATGGCAAGTGACACGCTGCATCTGGTGGCTGCCTGTGGGTGGCAAGTTGCATCTGGTGGCAGGCAACAGTGGCAAATGGCATGCTGCATCAGATGGCAGGTGACAGTAGCAAGGGACAAGCTGCATCTGGTGGCTGGGGATGGTGACAAGCTGTATCTTGTGGCAGGTGATGGTGGCAAGGGGCACGCTGCATCTGGTGGTAGGCTATGGGGGGCAAGTGACATGCTGCATCAGGTGGCAGGCAACAGTGGCAAGTAACAAGCTGCATGTGGTGGCAGTGAATGCTGAAAAGGGGCACGCTGCGTCTGGAGGCAGGTGACAGTGGGAAGTGGCACGCTGCATCTGGTGGCAGGCCATGGGTGGCAAGTGACATGCTGCATCAGGTGGCAGGTGATGGTGTCAGTTGCCATGCTGTATGTGGTGGCAGGTGATGGTGTCAAGTGCCATGCTACATGTGGTGGCAGGCTACGGTGACAAGTGACATGCTACATCTGGTGGCAAGCAATGGTGGCAAGGGGCAAGCTGTATCTGGTGGCAGGTGATAGTGGCAAGTGGCACGCTGCATTTGGTTGCAGGCTACGGGTGAAAAGTGACATGATGCATTTGGAGTCAGGCTTCAGGTGGCAAGTGACACACTGCATCTGGTGGCAGGCTATGGGTGGCAAGTGACATGCTGTATCTGATGGCAGGCAACGGGGGCAAATGGCATGCTGCATCTGGTGGCTGGGGATGGTGGCAAGTGGCAAGCTGCATCCGGTGGCAGGTGATGGTGGCAAGGGGCACGCTGCATCTGGTGGTGGGCGACGGTGGCAAGTAACAAGCTGCATCTGGTAGCAGGCAATGGTGGAAAGGGGCACGCGGTTTTTGATGGCTGGTGACAGTGGGAAGTGGCACGCTGCATGTGGTGGCAGGCGATGGTGGAATGGGGCATGCTGCATCTGGTGGCAGGCTACAGTGGCACGCTGCATCTGGTGGCAAGTGACACACTCAGAGCTCCCACTGATTCTGCATTATGGTCTAGTAATAGAAATAATGTGATTCAATCATCCTGACACCATATCAAGCGACGTGTCAAGGTGATTGAACTGCTAACACAAGCCATTTGCCCAGCAAATCACCTGCCTACAAAAAATTCCCCCTCAACCCCGACACCATCACGCCCTGGTCCTTGGAAAAAACCTCTACCAAGAAACAGGTCCCAAAAAGGTTGGGGACCGACCGCTGCCTTATAGTGCAAATCTCTGCTAGTGTGCAGGAGGCAGCAGGCTCTATAAATGTGTTGCCACAGAGAGTTCTTCCAGTGACGTCTGCAGTGAAAACCTGTCCACAACTTTACTTCCACGAGTCCACGAAGGTCGAAATGTTTTGCCCTTTATCTCAGCACACACAAAATTAGTTGGAGGATGATGAAGATTCCAGAGAAAACAAGGAATACAAAAAATGTTCAGGGGTTCTGGGCTGCAGTGCTCAGCTCTGAGGATGAAGATGAGTAATCAAACCAAGCCAACTGCCCAAATGAGAAGATTCTATCAGGGAGGTCCATCTGGTACTGTCCAAATAAGAAGACTCTATCAGGGAGGTCCATCTGGTACTGTCCAAATGAGAAGACTCTATCAGGGAGGTCCATCTGTTACTGTCCAAATGAGAAGACTCTATCAGGTAGGTCCATCTGGTACTGTCCAAATAAGAAGACTCTATCAGGGAGGTCCATCTGGTACTGTCCAAATTAGAAGACTCTATCTGGGAGGTCCATCTGGTACTGTCCAAATGAGAAGACTCTATCAGGGAGGTCCATCTGGTACTGTCCAAATGAGAAGACTCTATCAGGGAGGTCCATCTGGTACTGTCCAAATGATAAGACTCTATCTGGGAGGTCCATCTGGTACTGTCCAAATGGGAAGACTCTATCAGGGAGGTCCATCTGGTCCTGTCCAAATGAGAAGACTCTATCAGGTAGGTCCATCTGGTACTGTCCAAATGAGCAGACTCTATCAGGTAGGTCCATCTGGTACTGTCCAAATGAGAAGACTCTATCAAGTGGGAGAGAGAGATCTGAGGCTCCAACTAGATGCCAAAGACTGGTCAGATATATGGGGAGCTACCAAATCGGCCTCACAAAATATTGTGGCGCTAGAGACAAACTGCAAAGTCCTCATGCACTGGTGCCCCGTCCCTGCCCAAAATGGCCACATACCACCCCCCCCCCCCTACTGCTTTTGCAGCTGCACAGAAGCATGTACCCATCACCACATTTGGTGGACCTGCTCACTGGCAAAGGAAATTTGGACTGAAATTTTCCATATCCTCTCCGCTGTGATTAACAGCTCACTGGACCCAGACCCAGCCACGGCCTTGCTCAATGTAAAACCTTTGGAAGTGATTTGCCTACAATTTAAACTCCTCCTGAAGGTTACCACCGCAGCGAAGTAAACCATCGCCAAGGCCTGGAAAACACCCTATATTAATATTGTAGAGATCAAAAACATTCACCAGAGCCATAATCAATGCCAAAATAGAAGCAGTCTTCCTTTACAGAACCAAAAAAATGAACGTTTGTGGAAGCCCTGGGTAGAGCACTACCTCCCTTCTGATTTTGAAAAATCTTTATTGTCCCCTTGAGCCCCCCCCCCCCCCCCCCAAAAAAAAAAAAACATGACATCAGAAGCACTCTGATATGGATCTTTAATTCCCCCCTATATCACCCCCCCCAAGGGGAAGGTCAATCTAGTCCTGTCCAAATGAGAAGACTCTACCACAGAGGTTCATCTGGTCCTGGCCAAATGAGGAAACTATCAGACAAGGCCACCTGGTCCTTTCCAAATGAGAAGACTATATAGGAGAGGTCCACCTGGTCCTGTCCAAATGAGAAGACTATATAGGAGAGGTCCACCTGGTCCTGTCCAAATGAGAAGACTCTATCAGAGAGGTCCATCTGGTCCTTTCCAAATGAGAAGACTCTATCAGGGAGGTCCACCTGGTCCTTTCCAAATGAGAAGACTCTATCAGAGAGGTCCACCTGGTCCTGTCCAAATGAGAAGACTATATAGGAGAGGTCCACCTGGTCCTGTCCAAATGAGAAAACTCTATCAGAGAGGTCCACCTGGTCCTTTCCAAATGAGAAGACTCTATCAGAGAGGTCCACCTGGTCCTGTCCAAATGAGAAGACTATATAGGAGAGGTCCACCTGGTCCTGTCCAAATGAGAAGACTCTATCAGAGAGGTCCAACTGGTCCTGTCCAAATGAAAAGACTCTATCAGAGAAGTCCACCTGGTCCTGTCCAAATGAGAATACCCTATCAGAGAGGTTCATCTGGTCCTGGCCAAATGAGAAAACTCTATCAGAGAGGTCCATCTGGTCCTTTCCAAATGAGAAGACTCTATCGGAGAGGTCCAACTGGTCCTGTCCAAATGAAAAGACTCTATCAGAGAAGTCCACCTGGTCCTGTCCAAATGAGGAAACTATCAGAGAAGGCCACCTGGTCCTTTCCAAATGAGAAGACTATATCAGAGAGGTCCACCTGGTCCTGTCCAAATGAGAAGACTATATAGGAGAGGTCCACCTGGTCCTGTCCAAATGAGAAAACTCTATCAGAGAGGTCAATCTGGTCCTTTCCAAATGAGAAGACTCTATCAGAGAGGTCCAACTGGTCCTGTCCAAATGAAAAGACTCTATCAGAGAACTCCACCTGGTCCTGTCCAAATGAGAATACCCTATCAGAGAGGTTCATCTGGTCCTGGCCAAATGAGAAAACTCTATCAGAGAGGTCCAACTGGTCCTTTCCAAATGAGAAGACTCTATCAGAGAGGTCCATCTGGTCCTTTCAAAATGAGAAGACTCTATCAGGGAGGTCCACCTGGTCCTTTCCAAATGAGAAGACTCTATCAGAGAGGTCCACCTGGTCCTGTCCAAATGAGAAGACTATATAGGAAAGGTCCACCTGGTCCTGTCCAAATGAGAAGACTATATAGGAGAGGTCCACCTGGTCCTGTCCAAATGAGAAGACTATATAGGAGAGGTCCATCTAGTCCTTTCCAAATGAGAAGACTCTATCAGAGAGGTCCAACTGGTCCTTTCCAAATGAAAAGACTCTATCAGAGAAGTCCACCTGGTCCTGTCCAAATGAGAATACCCTATCAGAGAGGTTCATCTGGTCCTGGCCAAATGAGAAGACTCTATCAGAGAGGTCCAACTGGTACTGTCTAAGCTTTTTTATTTTATTGTTTTTTATTTGTGTTTACAGTTAATTTTTTTTAAGTACATTTTGTTATACTTTTTAAAATGTTTTATATTATTTTGTTTTTATTTACGGTTATGGTTAATTTTTGAGCACTTTTTTTATTATTATTTATGCTTATGATTGATTTTTTTAATTATAATTCTTTTTAACTTTTTGTCTTTTCATTATTATTATTTTTTTTTTTTTTTTACTTTATTGCGATCACAAGGGATTAACCCCTGCATCAGTGTTTCTCAACTCCAGTCCTCAAGGCGCCCCGACAGGTCATGTTTTCAGGATTTCCCTCGGATGAAACGGCTATGGTAATTACTAAGGCAGTGAAACGGATGGTATCGCCTGTGTAAAATAACGGGCAGGCTGAAAACATGACCCGTCGGGGGCGCCTTGAGGACTGGAGTTGAGAAACACTGCCCTACGTGAGAGTATTTGGCGGGTGAGAGGTATTCTTTATGGAGACATGAATGTACGGTGCTGAGTAATTGTGGTGGGAGGATGGACGGTGTCTGAGAGGGGCTCAGCATCGTCTCCGTGCAGCTTTTGTCTAGAGATCCGTTCAGCACACAGCATGATATCGCCATCCTCCAGCTATTCATAAGAGACGGTCTCCTCCATTGTTCTGGTAATCAATGTCTTCCATCCTCCCCCCCGGGTGCTGCATCCTATCACACGTCCTAATATCGCCTCTTCCTATAGAATGAAGAGGACCTGTCTGAGGAATGATCTCAGCTTCTCGGCTACAGGATGGAGGTGAGACGTCCTCTGAGAACCACCATGGTGTTTCCTGGGAGATGACAGAACAACGCCCTGATTACTGCACAGCAACAACCTCCAAAGGTAAGTCCTTCTCCGTCATCTGACATCACCAGGGTCTGTATATATGTGTGTATATACTGTGTATATATATATATATATATATATATATATATATATATATATATATAGAGAGAGAGAGAGAGAGAGAGAGAGATATGATATAATGTATTTAGCAATTGTGTGGTGGTCAGCGAGAGATCACGCTTGGATGTTCTCCAGATCAAACCTCCCACCTTACAAAAATCTTCTTCATGATCCTTATTGCTCTTTAGAATCTACCTATCTATCTTATCTATCTATCTTATCTATCTATCTATCTTATCTATCTATCTATCTATCTATCTATCTATCTATCTATCTATCTATCTATCTATCTATCTATCTATCTATCTATCTATCTTATCTATCTATCTATCTTATCTATCTATCTATCTATCTATCTATCTATCTATCTATCTATCTATCTATCTTATCTATCTATCTATCTTATCTATCTATCTATCTTATCTATCTATCTATCCTATCTATCTATCTATCTATCTATCTATCTATCTATCTATCTATCTATCTATCTATCTATCTATCTATCGATATCTATCTATCTATCTATCTATCGATATCTATCTATCTATCTATCTATCTATCTATCTATCTATCTATCTATCTATCTATCTATCTATCTATCTATCTATCTATCTATCTATCTATCTATCTATCTGTCTATCTATCTGTCTATCTATCTGTCTATCTATCTATCTATTTATCTATCTATTGCAGGTATCATGGCTGGAGTTCCGGTAGTCCCCCCCGGTCTGGAGAATCTGCTCCAGGTGAGATGTTATCGGAACTCAACAGATTTGCTCTCAGGATCTATTCTTTGTCTATCACATTGATATACATTATTTAACAAGTAATGGGCCAAACCAACTCCACTTATCTCATGGGGGGGGGGGGGGGGGGGGTGTACAAACATATTCAAGTTTCTCATCAATACAAACATGAAAATGTGTTTATCTAAGGCCGCGTACACACGAGCAATCCGACAAACAGTCCGCTCAAAATTAGCATGAACGGACTTGACCACACACGATTAACGAACAGTCCGCTGAAACCGTGCGCGATGACGTGAACGGCACGTACGACGGGACGAGAAATTCGACGTCCTATACACTGCAATGCAACCTTCGGCGTGTAAATCCTTTCTGAGCATGCGCGAAACTTAGTTTGTCGAACAAGCCTACACACGAGGGGACTGTCCGCTGAAACCAAGTTTCAGCGGACTGTCTTACGGAAATTCCGAAAAACTTTGTTCGACAGACTGTCCGCTGAAACTATCCGCTGAAGCCCACACACGAGCGGACTGTCCGCTGAAACACTGTTCAGCGGACAAAGTTGGGCGAACAGTCCGCCCGTGTGTACGCGGCCTAACACTCACTCTAAAAATAAAAAATAAAAACTTTCTTGTTAACCATTCAATCTCCAACCTTCCCAACGCCAAGCAAACCTCCGAGCTTTAACACTTTCCAACCCAACAGACAAAAGCTTCCCGCACTCCCCATCTCACATTCCGAATTCCCCACCCCACTTTCTAGACTCCCTATCCCACACTCCTCACTTCTGCCACTCCCCACCCCACTTCCCACACTCCCCACTTCTGCCACTCCCCACCCCACTTCCCAGACTCCCCACCCCACACATTCTGCACTCCCCATATCCCGCACTCCCCACCCCACTTCCCAGACTCCCCACCCCACTTCCCAGACTCCCCACCCCACACATTCTGCACTCCCCATATCCCGCACTCCCCACCCCACTTCCCAGACTCCCCACCCCACTTCCCAGACACCCCACCCCACACATTCTGCACTCCCCATATCCCGCACTCCCCACCCCACTTCCCAGACTCCTCACCCCACTTCCCAGACTCCCCACCCCACACATTCTGCACTCCCCATATCCCGCACTCCCCACCCCACTTCCCAGACTCCCCACCCCACTTCCCAGACTCCCCACCCCACACATTCTGCACTCCCCATATCCCGCACTCCCCACCCCACTTCCCAGACTCCCCACCCCACTTCCCAGACTCCCCACCCCACACATTCTGCACTCCCCATATCCCGCACTCCCCACCCCACTTCCCAGACTCCCCACCCCACACATTCTGCACTCCCCATATCCCGCACTCCCCACCCCACTTCCCAGACTCCCCACCCCACACATTCTGCACTCCCCATATCCCGCACTCCCCACCCCACTTCTGCCACTCCCCACCCCACTTCCCAGACTCCCCACCCCACACATTCTGCACTCCCCATATCCCGCACTCCCCGCCCCACTTCCCAGACTCCCCACCCCACTTCCCAGACTCCCCACCCCACACATTCTGCACTCCCCATATCCCGCACTCCCCACCCCACTTCCCAGACTCCCCACCCCACTTCCCAGACTCCCCACCCCACACATTCTGCACTCCCCATATCCCGCACTCCCCACCCCACTTCCCAGACTCCCCACCCCACACATTCTGCACTCCCCATATCCCGCACTCCCCACCCCACTTCCCAGACTCCTCACCCCACTTCCCAGACTCCCCACCCCACACATTCTGCACTCCCCATATCCCGCACTCCCCACCCCACTTCCCAGACTCCCCACCCCACTTCCCAGACTCCCCACCCCACACATTCTGCACTCCCCATATCCCGCACTCCCCACCCCACTTCCCAGACTCCCCACCCCACACATTCTGCACTCCCCATATCCCGCACTCCCCACCCCACTTCCCAGACTCCCCACCCCACACATTCTGCACTCCCCATATCCCGCACTCCCCACCCCACTTCCCAGACTCCCCCCCCCACACATTCTGCACTCCCCATATCCCGCACTCCCCACCCCACTTCTGCCACTCCCCACCCCACTTCCCAGACTCCCCACCCCACACATTCTGCACTCCCCATATCCTGCACTCCCCACCCCACTTCCCAGACTCCCCACCCCACTTCCCAGACTCCCCACCCCACACATTCTGCACTCCCCATATCCCGCACTCCCCACCCCACTTCCCAGACTCCCCACCCCACACATTCTGCACTCCCCATATCCCGCACTCCCCACCCCACTTCCCAGACTCCCCACCCCACACATTCTGCACTCCCCATATCCCGCACTCCCCACCCCACTTCCCAGACTCCTCACCCCACTTCCCAGACTCCCCACCCCACACATTCTGCACTCCCCATATCCCGAACTCCCCACCCCACTTCCCAGACTCCCCACCCCACTTCCCAGACTCCCCACCCCACACATTCTGCACTCCCCATATCCCGCACTCCCCACCCCACTTCCCAGACTCCTCACCCCACTTCCCAGACTCCCCACCCCACACATTCTGCACTCCCCATATCCCGCACTCCCCACCCCACTTCCCAGACTCCCCACCCCACACATTCTGCACTCCCCATATCCCGCACTCCCCACCCCACTTCCCAGACTCCTCACCCCACTTCCCAGACTCCCCACCCCACACATTCTGCACTCCCCATATCCCGCACTCCCCACCCCACTTCCCAGACTCCCCACCCCACTTCCCAGACTCCCCACCCCACTTCCCAGACTCCCCACCCCACACATTCTGCACTCCCCATATCCCGCACTCCCCACCCCACTTCCCAGACTCCTCACCCCACTTCCCAGACTCCCCACCCCACACATTCTGCACTCCCCATATCCCGCACTCCCCACCCCACTTCCCAGACTCCCCACCCCACTTCCCAGACTCCCCACCCCACACATTCTGCACTCCCCATATCCCGCACTCCCCACCCCACTTCCCAGACTCCCCACCCCACTTCCCAGACTCCCCACCCCACACATTCTGCACTCCCCATATCCCGCACTCCCCACCCCACTTCCCAGACTCCCCACCCCACTTCCCAGACTCCCCACCCCACACATTCTGCACTCCCCATATCCCGCACTCCCCACCCCACTTCCCAGACTCCTCACCCCACTTCCCAGACTCCCCACCCCACACATTCTGCACTCCCCATATCCCGCACTCCCCACCCCACTTCCCAGACTCCCCACCCCACTTCCCAGACTCCCCACCCCACACATTCTGCACTCCCCATATCCCGCACTCCCCACCCCACTTCCCAGACTCCCCACCCCACTTCCCAGACTCCCCACCCCACACATTCTGCACTCCCCATATCCCGCACTCCCCACCCCACTTCCCAGACTCCTCACCCCACTTCCCAGACTCCCCACCCCACACATTCTGCACTCCCCATATCCCGCACTCCCCACCCCACTTCCCAGACTCCCCACCCCACTTCCCAGACTCCCCACCCCACACATTCTGCACTCCCCATATCCCGCACTCCCCACCCCACTTCCCAGACTCCTCACCCCACTTCCCAGTCTCCCCACCCCACACATTCTGCACTCCCCATATCCCGCACTCCCCACCCCACTTCCCAGACTCCCCACCCCACTTCCCAGACTCCCCACCCCACACATTCTGCACTCCCCATATCCCGCACTCCCCACCCCACTTCCCAGACTCCCCACCCCACTTCCCAGACTCCCCACCCCACACATTCTGCACTCCCCATATCCTGCACTCCCCACCCCACTTCCCAGACTCCTCACCCCACTTCCCAGACTCCCCACCCCACACATTCTGCACTCCCCATATCCCGCACTCCCCACCCCACTTCCCAGTGGCATAACTAGAACCTTCAGGGCCCCAATGCAAGAAGCCATGAAGGGCCCCCCTGACAGGGCCCTTTACTCCGAGTTTGGTGGTGGAACAACAGGGCCCGGTTGCAAGTGGGTGGCTGCATGTAAAGGAACCAATTTCTCCATTTGCCGCCGCTTCTCCACCTCTCCCTCCCACAGGCATTCAGTGGCTGCAGGAGGAAAATGGAGAGACCGGTTCCTCTATGTCGGTGTTTCTCAATCTTTTTCCAGTCAGGGCGCCCTTTAAGTACACCCCCCTAGGTGAATGGGCTGCACTGCAACCACCCTGCAGCTGTGTACATTGCATGTAGTTGCAGCATAGTGATGATGCATTTAAGGGGTTGTAAACCCTCGTGTTTTTTCACCTTAATCCATCCTATGCATTAAGGTGAAAAAACACCTGGCAGTCACCGGAACCCCAGCCCCCCCCCCGTACTACTTACCTGAGCCCTGGAACTTCACCGGGGTTCTCGGCTCCTGATTGGATAGATTGATACCAGCTCAGCCATTGGCTACCACTGCTGTTAATCAAATCCAATGACGCGGGCGTTGGGGGCGCCTGCAAGGTAACCCCCCCGGGAGAGCGCTTCTCATAGGGGGTTGTCTAGTTTTATTTATGGACACCGCACCAGTCCTGAGGAGTTGCGGGCAGGAGTTTTTAGGTGAGGCCTAGTCCTAGTCTGTGGGTCCGGCCTCACGGACTAGGCCGAAGCCGTGGCCTCACCTAAAAACTCCTGTCCGCAGCTCCTCAGGACTGGTGCGGTGTCAGCACCGATCCTGGTGAAAAAATAAATATCTTACAAAAACTATTTGCTGAAAATTTGAATCAAATTTGACCTCTCAACTCGATTCAAGATTCAAATCGATTTTTTTCCCCAGCCCTACCCCATATGTGTAGAATCAGAACTGTTTTTTTTTTCTTGCTTGTTCAAAGTACCAGCAAAAAAAAATGCTATTCCTCTGAAAAGCGATCTGTGCTCAGATCCCTTTTCAGAGGCATTTGACAGCTGGTAAAGGGGCAATATGTTGCCTCCTGACCACCTGTATTAATCCCTTAATGTGATTGTAAAGGTTTGCTGCTTTTTTTTTTATAACAAACATGTTATACTTACCCTCACTGTGCAGCTCGTTTTGCACAGAGTGGCCCCGAACCTTGTATTCTGGAGTCCCTCGGTGGCTCTTGTGGCTCCTCCTCTTATCAGACAATCCCCTATGAGAAGCATTCTCCCGGGGGGGGGGGGGGGTTACCTTGCAGGCGCCCCCGACGCCCGCGTCATTGGATTTGATTAACAGCAGTGGTAGCCAATGGCTGAGCTGCTATCAATCTATCCAATCAGGAGCCGAGAACCCCGGTGAAGTTCCAGGGCTCAGGTAAGTAAAACGGGGGGGGGGCTGGGGTTCCGGTGACTGCCAGGTGTTTTTTCACCTTAATGCATAGGATGGATTAAGGTGAAAAAACACAAGGGTTTACAACCCCTTAAATGCATCATCACTATGCTGCAACTACATGCAATGCACACAGTTGCAGGGGGGTTGGAGTGCAGCCCATTCACCTGGGGGGGGGGGATGTACTTAAAGGGGGCCCTGACTGGAAAAAGATTGAGAAACACCGACATAGAGGAACCCGTCTCTCCATTTTCCTCCTGCAGCCGCTGAATGCCTGCTGGAGGGAGAGGTGGAGAAGCGGCGGCAAATGGAGAAATTTGTTCCTTTACATGCAGCCACCCACTTGCAACCGGGCCCTGCTGTTCCGCCACCAAACTCGGAGTAAAGGGTCCTGTCAGGGGGACCCTTCATGGTTTCCTGCATCGGGGCCCTGAAGGTTCTAGTTACGCCACTGGCAGCCATTGTGCCATTAAACGCTGCCAGTGTGCCATCAAATGCTGCTAGTGTGCCCTTGAATGCCCCCAGTGTGCCCCCCCGCCCTCTCGCCATCTACACACATGCACATACACATACATGCACACACATACACATACACATGCACACACACAAAAATGCACACACACACATAAAGTCTTTTTTTTAAAACGGCAGTGCTTTATCTTACCTCTTCCTGCCGGGTACTGCACTGTAGGGGGAGACAAAGAGCACACACTGCTTTCACTTTAGTTATAAGCAGTGTGATGACTCCGAGCTCCCCGCACAGCGCACAGTGCCGATTACACTTCGGCTGAAGATTGGGGAGCTCGGTCTCAGCCGCCCGCTCCTTCAGATATACAGGGGTGCCCTCAAGGGCCCCCTGCAGCATGGGGCCCGGTCGCCTTGGCGATCTCAGCGACCACTATAATTCTGCCACTGCCACTTCACAGACTCACCATATCCCGCACTCCCCACCCCACTTCCCAGACTCTCTACCCCTATCCCACTTCCACCCCAGCCCCACCTCACTTCCCACACTGTCCACCCCACTTCCAACCCCATTTCCCTCTCTCCCCACCCATGTCCCACACTCCCGATCCCACTTCCTGCACTCCCCACCCCATGTCCCACACTCCCCACCCCACTCCCGGCACTCTCCACCCCACTTCCCACCCCATTTTACACACCCCATGTCCCACACTCCCGATCCCACTTCCTGCACTCCCCACCCCATGTCCCACACTCCCCACCCCACTTCCGGCACTCTCCACCCCACTTCCCACCCCATTTTACACACCCCATGTCCCACACTCCCCAACCCACTTTCCCCACTTCCCACACTCCCCACTCCACTTCCCGCACTCCCTACCCCACATCTCACTCTCTCCACCCCACTTCTGGTACTTCCCACACTCCCCAACCCATGTCCCACACTCCCTCCCCCACTTCCAGCATTGCACACCCCACTTCCGGCACTCCCCACCCCACACTTCCCGTACTCCCCACCCCACTTCCCGCACTCTCCACCCTACTCCCTCCCCACATCTCACACTCCCTCCTCCACTTCCGGCATTCCGCACCCCACTTCCGGCACACCCCACCCCACACTTCCCACTTCCGGCACACCCCACCCCACTTCCCGCACTCTCCACCCCACTCCCTCTCCACGGCCCACATTCCCCACGTCCTACACTCCCCACATCCCACACTCCCCACCCCACTTCCGGCACTCCCCAACCCACTTCCCAGACTCCCCACCCCTCACTTTCTGCACTCCCCATATCCCACACTCCCCACCCCACTTCCCGCACTCCCCACATCTCACTCTCCCCACCCCACTTCCCAGACTCCACACCCCCATCCCACTTTCACCCCAGCCCCACCTCCACCTCATTTCCCACACTGTCCACCCCACTTCCAACTCTATTTCCCTCTCTCCCCACCCCACATCCCACACTCCCCACTTCCCACCCCCCTTCCCACACTCTGCCAGGACAGTACAAATATCTCCCAAATTATCCCTTTTTGGAAAGTGGAAAGTACAAGGTATTTTGTAAGAGGCATTGCGAGTTTTTTGAAGTTGTCATTTTTTGTCATAATTTTTTGGAAATTGAGGAAATAAATAAATAAATAAATAATTTCTACATTTTACATACTGTCACCAGTGCAATGCAGTGTTATTGTATGACTGGTGTGATGATGGTGATCAGGGACACTGACTGGTGACAGTATGTTAAGAAAAAAAGAATATATTTTATTATTTTTTTAAATTTTCTTTTGTGTTTGTTTTTTTGGATTTTTGTTTTTTACACAACGTGACCAGAGCTGTGCAGTGTTACCAAAGTAACACTGTATTTCTCTGGGGAACTGATCAGTATATATATATATATATATATATATATATATATATATATATATAATATATATATATTGTGTATATTTATATTTATATATATATATATAAATATATATATATATATATATATATATATATATATATATATATATATATATATATATATATATATATACTACATTTATGATTGTTTATATCAGTGAATCTCACTGCTGTAAGCAATCATTCTTACTTAGTGAAACTGAGTCATGCATTGAGTTTTGTTGTGATTAGGTGTGATTGGCCCTGTCTGTACCGGTGTGATCACTGTGACCCATCACAGCTAGCAACACAATGGTACACAATGGATGGCACGAAAAGGAAGCCTTACATTGTTTACAATTGTCATGTGACCTGTTGTGATTGGTCACAATGACCACATGGTACTGGAAGCAGGCTGGTACACTGATCGGGCATTGGTGGACATAGCCGATGACAGATTACGCCGCAGCGCGGTCCGATCAAGGAAGGTGTCATATGAAGTCCACCCAGATCGACGAAAGTCCCTCCCGGCTGTAATTTTGCTATAGACTGGGCAAGAACTGGTTAAACTGGAACTTCACTATTGGTTTGCTTTCTCCCAACAGCTTGTTTTTTTTTTTCTTTTTTTGGGGAAGGGGTGGTGTGAGTGCTGATTTTCTATCAATACCCGCTTTTGCTTTGGCAATGCTTGCCTAGGCAAGGATTACGCCACTTACCTCACCCCTCTTACTTACTGAGAGCCGATGGGCCGGGAGTCCTAAGACCTGATGGGCTGGGAGTCCTAAGACTTGATGGGCTGGGAGTCCTAAGACTTGATGGGCCGGGAGTCCTAAGACTTGATGGGCCGGGAGTCCTAAGACCCGATGGGTCGGGAGTCCCAAGACCCGATTGGCCGGGAGTCCCAAGACCCGATTGGCCGGGAGTCCCAAGACCCGATTGGCCGGGAGTCCCAAGACCCGATTGGCTGGGAGTCCCAAGACCCGATTGGCCGGGAGTCCCAAGACCCCATTGGCCGGGAGTCCCAAGACCCCATTGGCCGGGAGTCCCAAGACCCGATTGGCCGGGAGTCCCAAGACCCCATTGGCCGGGAGTCCCAAGACCCGATTGGCCGGGAGTACCTAGACCCAATTGGCCAGGATGAAAAGCAGCCGCCGGAACTTAGGAGGAGATGCAGGGGGAAGCTGCTGAAGCTTTGACCCAGATGGGGTAAGTTCAGGGCTGATGGGTGGGCAGGCAAGGGACGTGGCGATCGACCGAGCAATGGGGTGGGGTGGTGGGAGAGAAGGGGCCAGGTTTGCCGCTCCACCCAAAAAAATAGAGCACCAGCAGCCACTGCATGCCAGCTTGCACATGCACAGTGGGTTCCTCAGAAAGCCACAACCAGCTCTTATACCCAAGATGGCAAACCCAAAGTGGAGAAGAAGAAGTGTTGGAAGTATCAGAAGTGTTGCCATGGCTTCTCTGTACAGTTCAGGTAGACCTCTAGTCTGGTGGTTGATGAATGTGGTAGAGGTGACCATCAGCTGATGATGACGGAGGTGGTGGGGACATCCGCCATAGGGGCAGAGTTTGAGGTTGTCCAGTTGGCAGTAGTGTTAATGACGTTGGATGGATGCACATTGATACGTTTCGTTCTTCTTTGTTTTACAGGTCAGTGAGCTCTATGTAAAACAGACATGTAAGTTGTTTTTGTTGAAACATAAATCATAATTCTAAAAATGTAGTCCTCTTGATATCTCCTCCATCCTTGCTAGCCCCCCATGCCCAGCGTTCTTCATTTTCTGATCACTAAACTCATTGGTCCTCTAGTGTTTATGCATTTGCAGCCAAATCACGTACCTGGTACATCATCTGACTTCAAGTGGTTGTAGCGGGATGATAAGCAACTGGAAACTGAAGCCTAGTTGACAGTTTACCATGCTTCAGTTAAGAATGAGCACAGGAGCGGCCGGTACAGACAGTACGGGGGCAATCTAGAGCCCAGGGTGAACCAAACTGCACCCCCTCCCCCTTCCCAAGAAGGGGGCTAATCTATATGCTTACCCCTAAGCATAAATCCCCCCTCTTCATAGCATAAATTATTTTCCCCAAAAATCCCTGCCTCCCCCCCAGCAGCACAAATATCTCCCAATCATTCCTACTAGCACAAACCTCCCCCTCAAAAAATGATCCCTCCTAACACACATTCCCTCCAGATCACCTCTTCTAAAATAAACCCCCACCCCCCTCCAGCACAAATCCTTTTCCCCCCCAACACAAAAAAAAACAAATCACAACTCCTAGCAACCCCCCCCCCCCCAATTTCTTCTCCTAGAACAATTTATCCCCCCTGCTACCCCCCAAATTACCCCCCTCGCAACACAAATACCCCCAAATCACAACTCCTAGCAACCCCCCTCTCCAATTTCCCCTCCTAGAACAATTCATACCCCCTGCTGCCTCCCAAATTCCCCCTCCAAACATAAATACCATCAAATCACTACTCCTAGCAACCCCCATCCCAATTTCCCCTCCTAGAACAGTTCATACCCCCGGCTGCCTCCTAAAGTCCCCCACCCAGCACAAATACCCCCAAATGAAATCTCCCATCACCCCCCCCCAATTTTTCCCATGTGGAACAATTCATACCCCCTGCTGCCTCCAAAATTCCCCCTCTGAACATAAATACCCCAAAATCACAACTCCTATCACCCCCCCCCCCATTTCCCCATCTAGAACAATCCATACCCCCTGCTGCCTCCCAAATTCCCCCTCCCAGCACAAATACCCCAAAATCACAACTCCTAGCACCCCGCCATTTTCCCCTCCTAGAACAATTCATACCCCCAACTGCCCCACAAATTCCCCCCCTACAAAGACAAATACCTCCAAATCACAACTCCTAGCAACCCCCTCCCCCATTTTCCCCTCCTAGAACAATTCATACCCCCTGCTGCCCCCCAAATCCCCCCTCTGAACACAAATACCCCAAATCACAACTCCTAGCACCCCCTACCCCATTTTCCCCTCCTAGAACAATTCATACCCCCTGTTTCCCCCGTAAATTCTCCCTCCCAGCAAAAATACCCCAAATCCCAACTCCTAGCACCCCTTCCCCCCATTTTCCCCTCCTAAAACAATTCACACCCCTGCTGCCCCCCAAATTCCCCCTCCCAGCACAAATACCCCCAAATCCCAACTCCTAGCACCCCCCTCCCCCATTTTCCCCTCCTAGAACAATTCATAACCCCTGCTGCCTCCCAAATTCCCCCTCTGAACACAAATACCCCGAATCACAACTCCTAGCACCCCCCTGCTGCCCGCCAAATCCCTCTTCTGAACACAAATACCCCCAAATCACAACTCCTAGCACCCCCTACCCCATTTTCCCCTCCTAGAACAATTCACATCCCCTGCTGCCTCCCAAAGTCCCTCTACCAGCACAAATACCCCCAAATCACAACTCCTAGAACCCCCTCCCCCATTTTCCCCTCCTAGAACAATTAATACCCCCTGCTGCTCCCAAAATTCCCCCTCCCAGCACAAATACCCCCAAATCCCAACTCCTAGCACCCCGCCATCTTCCCCTCCTAGAACAACTCATACCCCCAACTGCCCCCCAAATCCCCCCTCCCAGCACAAATACCCCCAAATCACAACTCCTACCACCCCGCCATTTTCCCCTCCTAGAACAATTTTTACCTGCTGCTGCCCCCCCCCCCCCAAATTCCCCCCTTCTAACACAACCGCCCCCCCCAATCTCCTTGCGCTGCCCCCTCCTCTCTTGATACCACAGTGCCCATGGTAGCCGCCCCCTCCTGCCCACCCCCTTGTCCCGGACCTGGATACAGATCACTCACTGTGTTCATTTCAGAAAAGGAAGGGGTCGTTAAATGGAATCTCCTGAAACATATTCATAAAGAGTACCTGTCTCGGTCTCGCGCCTATTGCTGTCACAACGGATGTTTACGTTCCTTGTGACAGCAATAAAAGTGATAAAAAAAAAAAAAAAAAGTCAAGCAACAGTGTATAAACAAAATAAATGAAGCATTAAAATTAAAAATTAAGCCCCCCCCAGCTAGCATGCAAAGGCGAACGTGCATCGAGCATCAGATGATGGGCATTAATTCCAGCACCAGACCTCCTCTGTGCATATAAAGTGGGGACCTGTAAAGGCTTTTAAAGCGACACCTATGGAGAGTAAAATCTACATCATTTTTGTCGCCGTTACACTGGCGTGTAAAATTTTAAAGCGTGTCGTGTTTGGTATGTATGTACGCGGTGTGACATCATCTTTTATATATTACCAAAAAAAAAATTGGGTTATATATTGTTTTTTGTTTTTTTTTTCGCATTAGAATTAATCACTGGAGATTTGGCTGCTGAATGACCGGGGGCCATTTTTTCCGCGATTTGGCACTACGTCGCTTTAACTGACAATTGCGTGGTCATGCGTCCATGTTGCACCCAAACAAAATTTACGTCCTTTTTTTATCCCACAAATAGAGCTTTCTTCTGGTATTATTTGATAACCTCTGCATTTTTTTTTTTTTTTTGCGCTGTAAACAAAAAAAAGAGCGATCATTTTGGAAAAAAAATACACATTGGCTATAATAAATAGCCCCATTTTTATTTTTTATTTTTTAAAAAGCTACTTTTTTTTCCTCAGTTTAGGCCGAGCGTATTCTTCTACATATTTTTGGTAAAGAAAAAAAAAATTGCAATAATCGTTTATTGATTGGTTTTTGCAAAAGCTATAATGTCTACAAAATAGAGGATAGATTTATGGCATTTTTATTATTATATTTTTTTTACTAGTAATGTGATTTTTTTCAGGACTGCGACATTACGGTACAATTTTGACACCATTTTGGGACCATTGTCATTTTATACAGCGATCAGTGCTATAAAAATGCACTGATTCCTGTGTAAATGTCACTGGCAGGGAAGGGGTTAACACTAGGGGGAGATCAAGGGGGTTAAGTGTGTTCCCTGGCAGGCGATTCTAACTGAAGGGGGGGGGGACTGACTAGAGGAAATGATGGATCGTGGTTCCTAGCTAATAGGAACACACGATCTGTCACTCCTCTCGAGAACAGAACAGGGATTTGTGTGTTTACATACACACACTTCCGCGTTCTGTCCCTTGTGCTCGCGATCGCTCGTGGCCGGCGGTCATCGTGACTGGTGGTCACGAGCATCGGTATCCCCGCAGTGCAGCGGGTGCGTGCGCGTGCCTCCGGCGGCACACACCTGCTATCCCGATCAAGAAGTGCCAGACAAAGCCTGGTCTTCAAGCGATTAGATTCCATGATGGCTGCATCAGTTAAACGAAAGAGCTCCAGCCTAAACAAAAAAAAACTATCTCCACCTATCTGAAGCCGCTTGGTTGATGACTCCAGAGTATCCTCAGGACATGTTCCACCTAGGTCATGCAAGCATTGATTTACTACATGGCAGCCATGTTTTGTTTTCTTTAGCTCCTCCCACCCAGAGAGAGACTACCAGAGGAGGGTTGGTAGATCACCCATAGTCTATGGAAAGCTTCCCAGCCTATCATATATAGAAATGGTGTGAATTGACAGGTGAATGGAGATGGCTAGATGGTGACAGAATATATATCTGAAGGTTCCTGAAGTCACCTGTCCTGCCTCGTAACTAAATTCTGTCTTTTCAGGGAACAGCACTTTTCAGAGCTTCTGTACCTACGACTTGTATGACCCTGATGGACATCTCTTGTATGAGGCCATTGAGCGGCAGGAATGTTGTGGCCCCCGTTTGGATTTAATGGTTAACAGCACTCAGGGATATAATGTCCTAAATCTCCTCGTGCCTTCCAATTTCTGCAACTGGGACACCGAGGTAAGCCCGAAACGAGATGAAAACTGATGGTGGATGGCAATATGAACTTGTCTCATACCAGTCCTCCAAGTCTGTCCTTGAAGATGGGGATCTCTAAGTTTTCTGAGATACAAGGCACAGACCTCATGGACTATGGGGGGGGGGGGGGGGGGTATACGACATGGACCTCTAAAGCTGAGAAAACAGAAGACATGGACCTCTAGTACTGGTTAGACACGATACATGAACCACCAAACCTGGGGGAAGATACAAGGTATACACCACTAGAACTGGGGAGAGACAAGGCATGGACCTCTACAACTGGGGGCAAGGCATAGACCTCTAGGACTGTGAAGATACAAGACTTGGACCTCTAGGACTGGTGAGCTACAAGACAGGAACCTCTAGGACTGGTGAGATACAAGACATTAACCTCCCGGTCTGGGGAGATCCAATACATAAACCACTAGAAGTGGGGTAAGATGCAAGGTATACGTCACTAAGATTGGGTAGATAGGAGGTATGGGCCTCTAGGACCGGGAGATACCATATATAAACCACTGGAAGTGGGGTGGGATACAAAGCATCACCACTAGGACTGGGGAGATACAAGATATCAAGCTCTAGGACTGCAGAGATATGAGACATGGGCCTCTAGGACTAGGGAGATACCATATATAAACCACTGGAATTTGGGTAAGATACATGGCATCACCACTAAGACCGGGGAGATACAAGGGATGGACCTTAGGACTGGTGAGATTAGAGGCTTGGACCTCTAAGACTGGGAACATACAAGGTATGTGCCTCTAGGACTGGGGAGATACCATATACAAGGAATACACCACTTGGACTGGGGAGATACAAGGCATGTACCTTTAAGACTGGTGGGATACAAGACATGGACCTTTATAACGGGGTAGATATAGACATGGACCTTTAGGACTGGGGAGATACAATGCATAAACCAATAGAACTGGAGAAAGACAGAAGGCACACCATACTATAAGGATATGCAATTAGCGGACCTCCAGCTGTTGCAAAACTACAAGTCCCATCGTGCCTCTGCCTCTGGGTGTCATGCTTGTGGCTATCAGAGTCTTGCTATGCCTCATGGGACTTGTAGTTCTGCAACAGCTGAAGGTCCACTAATTGCATATCCCTGCCATACTAGAACTAGGAAGAGACAAGGCATGGGCCTCTATGACTAGGAAGATACAGAGCATGGACCTTTAGGATTGGGAAGATACAATACATAAGCCACTAATACTGGCAACATACAAGGCACCCACCACTGAGGATGATGGGGGAGACAAAGCATGGGCCTTTAAAATTGGGGAGATACAATTGCACAAACTACTGGGTCTAGTGGGATACGAGGCATATGGACTCTAGGACCAAAAGACAAGATATAGACCACTAGGATCAAGGAGGGATAATAGAGAACTAGAAGTGAGGGGGTGCTACTCAGACCACTAACACTGGGATCCATGGGGGGGGGCGGGGGGTGAATGGTGGACAATCTGATCGGAGAGAGATAAGGTTCAATCTACGGGGGAGATATACATAGCACAAAATCGCATATTAAGAACTTCCAGGACTAGAGAGATACAAAGCATGGTCTACTAGTTCTGGGTAGATGGTGCTATCAGAACTGGTAGTATACAGAACACAGAGCACAGATCACTAGGACTAAGCTGCTACAGGACAAAGATCTCTAGGAATGGTGAAATACAACAAACACAGACATCTAGGACTGGTGACACCCCACTTTACTATTGAAACCCAGACCATCAATGACTGGTGAAGGACCCACCGCTCAGTCCCTATTCACACAATGGAGGTTTGGTTGAGCTGACTCAGGTGAACATTTACATCATGACCATTCATTATTATAGTTGCAGGTCTCCAGTTCCACTGGTGAGCTCCTCGGCTACATAGACAAAACGTGGGCAAGTTTCTCTTCAGCCTTCGACATCTCAGACCCGTCGGGACTTATTTATCTTAAAGTCAAAGGTCCAGGATGGGGCGAAAGTTTTATGTCTGATACCTATTATCAGGTAGGTCTCCCACCCAAAATGCTGTGAAATTATTTTGTCTCTGATCCAGGATACTCTAGGGTAGGGTGACCAGACGTCCCCCGGTTTCCAGGGACAGTCCCTGTTTTGAGTGCACTGTCCCCGGAGCCTGTGTGTCCCCGGATTTGTCCCCGGATTCAGGGGTGGTGCCCATACCCATTTCTGACAGCCTAACCGGACATGCAGCAGTGTGACCATGGGTCCAGCACAGACAGTGATTCGGGGGCACCGGGGCATATGGCCGCAGGGAGAGTGAGTGGAGCTGTCAAATTGAAGCTCTGATGACGGGGATGGGCGGGGCTGATGTGCGTTGCTCCGCCCCTTTGTCAGACAACCCAGTACATAGACAAACAGCTTTTCGGCAGGATATCGGCGTTTAGTGGGCGGGAAGAACATCAATGTGATTTTTGGCCTGTCGGAATTGCGTGCACACGATCGGAATTTCCGATAGAATGTTTTTCCGTCTGGAAAATTGAGAACCTGCTATCAATTTTTGGCTGGCGGGAAATTTGGACAGCTGAATTCCGATGGCGCATACACACGGTCGCATTTTCCCATGAAAAGCTCTCATCTGTCTTTTTCTGTCAGGAATTCCGATCGTGTGTACGCGGCATTACACTCTCCGTCCCCCTCTACAAATCTCTGTATCACTGCTAAGCTCCACCCACTATTTAACCCTTTACTGACTGATCTGGTTAATGTTTCCCATTTTCTATTACATTATTATTATATTACCATCCTATGCATTAAAGTGAAAACATTTCTTCTAGTGACCAGCCCCTCCCCCCTCCCCCCACCCCACCGTTTTACTCACCTGAGCCCTGGAATTTCCCACGGCAGAGACGCGCTCTTCCTCCTTCTCGGTTCTTGATTGGATAGATTGATAGCAACGCAGCCATCGGCTCCCGCTGCTGTCAAATAAATCCAATGATGCGGGTGCCGGAGGGCGGGGCCGAGTCATACATTTGGCGCCTATGGACGCAAATGGTGGACTCGGAGAGTGCTCCTCCTAAGGGGGGTTATACAATGCGGGGAGGAGCCACAAGAGCCGCTGAGGGACCCCGGAAGTCGAGGATCAGGGGCCACTCTGTGCAAAACAAACTGCATAGTGGATATGTTTGTTATTTTATAATAAATATAAAAAAATTAAAAACAAAGCCTTACAATCACTTTAATTGAGTCTGAGCAATAGTCCAATTGCATCCATTAATCTGAGCCGGTCCTATTCCCTCACCTATGTAGCACTGACCCCCGAAGGAGCGGCTGATTATTTTTGGGCTTACCGTTACCTTCTCCTCCTCGTTGCTCGTCTAGGGGGTTCCCCGAGGTTGATGGCCCAATAAACTGTAGAGACCGACACTTGAATCCACTTTAGGGATTTTTATTTTCAAAGTGTTGAACAGAACTCAGTCTCTCAGTAGGGAATAGAGGGTACGGGTAGTAAAGCTCAGGTACTCTTAGAACTGCTAATACTTGAATGTCTCTCTTTATACAATCCAGGGAATAGCCATTCGCAACTGGATGTTACAACTATCGGCTAAATCCCCTCAGGGCCGTCTTTAAGGCAGGGAAAAGGGGGCAGCTGCCCTGGGCCCTGTCATTGTTGAGGGGCCCAAAGCAGCTGCCTCATACTTGCCAACTATCCCAGTTTAAATTCCCTCGTCCCTTGAAGTTTTAGTCCTGTGCTGTGTCCCGATATCTCAGTGTGAAGTGCTGCTAATAATGCTGCTCAGCTCTGCCCTATTGTTGTGTACAGATGACTCACCTGCAGACCCTGTGTTTACATGGAAATAACCGGCATTCATATCTAAATAGCGGTGGCATTACTAAGTAAATAACTGTGGCTGGCGTCATTGATATTTAAATAAAGGTGGCATTCTTATGTAAATAGCGGTGGCATTACTAAGTAAATAGCTACGGCCGGCGTCATGGATATGTAAATAAAGGTGACATTTATATGTGTATCATGCTCCCCTGCAGTGAGGAGATGATGTGTTGTAACCTCTAGCAACCAATCAGTGAGCAGTATTACTATACAGTAATTTCTAGCAACCAATTAACAAGCAGAAATCGTTTGCTGTAACCTCTAGCAACTAATCCGTGAGCCGTAATGTGTGCTGTAACCTCTAGCAACCAGTCATTAAGCAGTAATGATATGCTGTAACCACTGGCAACCAATCGCAATTGCTGCCTGATCTGATACAGTAAACTGATTTTAAGTCTAGCTGCTCTTGTATGTCTCAGAGCAGGTAGAGAGTGGAATTGCATGGGGGGGGCCCCAAGAAAGTTTTTCGCCCATGGTCCAATCAATATTAAAGACGGCCCTGAATCCACTTTTTGTGGATTTAGCAACCGACGGGTGATTCAAAAAAGCGCAGTCTCTGCCACAGACTTGGTTGTAACTGAAGGATGAAACTAGGAACTCTCGTACGGTACCAGTATCTTGCAGCCGGTCCGGCAATACCGTAAGAATGCGGATTCACCTTGGTGTCCTTTCCAGCTTAGCCTCCAGGCTCTTGCCGAGCAGTCAGCCTCGTGCATGGCTCTCTTCTGTAGAATCCTCCCCTGGTTTGCGTTTTCAGTCGCTGGGCCTCTCCAAACCCGAGACGGCAACGGACCACCTCGGAACCCTCCTTCCAGTTACTGTGCCTCGGGCTAGCCAAGACTTGGAAATGGATGGATCCGCACCTCAGGCCATGGAGGCCTCTGGGGGCTGGTCAGGAGGACCAGGAGCATGGTGTCAGAACAGACTTATGGACCGGAACCCAGAACCACATGACCTCAGCACCTTAAGTACCCTCTCCCGGAATATACAGCGAGACAACGCACCCACTGATTGGCTCAGAGAGAGAGATTGGCACCCAATGCGTCCAACCAGACTGCGTTCCAATGCCTGCCAAAGGTGACACCCACACCTATGACCAGGCAGGACATAGTACAGTCCAGCCAAACTGATGCTGAGACCACAATTTACTGTAATTAACCCCAAAACCCAACTATAGTCTTAGGAACATTTAAATTGGCAAAAACATAGCGCATGCTCTTCAGGAGGCCGGCACTACTCCTATAATAACATTAAAGTGGCTGTAAACCCTTACAACACACTTTGACCTACAGGTAAGCCTAGATTAAGGCTTACCTGAAGGTCCAAGAAATATCTCCTAAACCTATATGGTTTAGGAGATATTTGCCCGAAGACAGGCACATGCACCGTAGACAGCGGCGCGCAGGCGCACTGAGCGCGGCATCGTCAACGACGAAGATGCGCATGCACGGGAGTGACGTCATCGCCGGCTTCGCCGAATGACAGCGGCGGAGCGGCGAGACCCACCGAGAAGATGGATGCGGTGGACTACAGGGGACAGCGGTGACTTCGCTGGCTCCTGTGTCAGGTAAGTGACACATAATGGACTACTATGCGATGCGATGCGATGCGATGCATAGTAGTCCATTATGCTTTGCCTTTGCAGGGAACGAAAGAGGAAGTAAACTCATCAGGGTTTACTTCCTCTTTAAGCCTTGGTTCACACTTGTGCAATCACGGACATTGCATGTGATTCCCACCGCATTGCTGTACACATCACATGCGATTTCTGTGCAACTGTATGGCTGAAATTCCAAAACATTTACACCAGAATAGTGCAGGACTCTTTTTTTTTTTTTTGGTCCACGCTGGAATCGGATCGCATGGGAGTTGACACCCAATGCGATCCGATTCCTGTACTATTTCACAGTTCACACTGCAATCTGCAAACCAATCTGGGTGAGTCGTTAGCTTTCTATTGACACCCGCAGTGGTTCGCAGATGTCAGTTTGAACCGTCTGTGATTCAGGTGTAATGCGGGAACCCACACAGGATTTCCCACATCACACCAGTGTGAACCCAGGCTAAATCATTTCACTATATTTCTATTTGTTGTTAAATTTTTTTTCATAATTTTTAAAACATTTTTTTCAATGGATATTTAATATAATTGTAGCGCCGGCTCCTGAAGAGCATGCGCTATGTGTTTTTGAAATTTAATGTTAAATCTAAACCGCAGTTTGGCTTGGGTTTGATTGCTTCAAATTTTGACCTCAGCATCAGTCTGACTAGACTACTAGGTGTTCCACCTGGCCATGGGGGGGCGCTGTCACTTCTGGCAGGCATGGTAGCACAGTCTAGTTGGGTGCTTTAAAGGGGTTGTAAAGGTTTGTTTTTTATTTTCTAAATAGGTTCCTCTAAGCTAGTGCATTGTTGGTTCACTTACCTTTTCCTTCGATTTCCCTTCGAAATGTTTTTTTTCTTTGTCTGAATATCTCACTTCCTGTTTCTCCTCAGTAAACTTCTCACCATCATCCGAGCTGGTGGTTAGTCAGCCAGACCAGCTTACTGAACAGCTTACTGAGGAGGAACAGGAAGTGAGAAATTCAGACAAAGAAAACAAAGAAAAAAAAACATTTATAAGGGAAATTGAAGGAAAAGATAAGTGACCCAACAGTGCACTAGCTTAAAGGAACCTATTTAGAAAATAAAAAACAAACCTTTACAACCCCTTTAAGGTTACTTTCTCTCTGAGTCAGCCCAGTGGGAGTGTCACTCTTGTTGTGCCTTCTGGGAGAGGCTATTCTCTGGATTTATTCAAAGCAGTGGGTTCTGCTTAGCTGTAGCAATGCAATGTCTCCAACCCTGAACAACCTGATGCTTTAGAATTTAGAAGAAATTAGAATTTGAAGCAGCACCAATCATGAGGGTTGACTCCTGATTGGCAGTGATAAGGAGAGCTGTCTCCTGATTGGAGGAGGTGTGATACCCAGAATTGCCTGCTGAGAGCCGGCGAGAGGAGACCTGACGCTGGAACAGGGGGAGGAGACCTTGACATTTTACGAGTACAGATCTACAATAATTACTGTTAGCATGCTTGTTTGTTTTTATTTTTTAATGTGACCCTTCCCTCCTCCTCTTCCAGGTGATATCAGGTGATAAAACGGCACAAATTGGGGTCATCACACGGGTGTGGAGGGGATTCTTCAAGGAGATGTTCATCAACAAGGACACCTACATCATCAGCTTCCCTCAGGACCTCCATGTCACGGTGAAAGCCATGTTGGTGGCATGCACCCTGTTCATTGTGAGTTTGAGTCTGGAGAGGACACAGCGGGGAGTACACGCAGATGTCTTTTAATGCATCCCAAAAGGCGGGAATAGAAAGAGAACACTAAAGTTTTCCTATATATTATTAGAATGTCATTTTTTTTTGTAAACCTGGGGGCACGCCTTACTTTGTGGCTCCAGGTCCACATACAGTCAATAGAAAGCGCAGGGGTCAGGAGGGGATGGACCAGGAAGTCCTGTTGTCATTGATGATGTCTAATAGAGCAATGTAATTCTGAGAATTGGAGCCACTCTGAGAAATACCTTGAGATGGTA
The DNA here is from genome assembly GCF_037356315.1 of Lithobates pipiens. Taxonomy (NCBI): domain Eukaryota; kingdom Metazoa; phylum Chordata; class Amphibia; order Anura; family Ranidae; genus Lithobates; species Lithobates pipiens. The sequence continues at coordinate 805,700 of NW_027507746.1, forward strand.
ATGTGGGGAGGGGATGCTGGGACCTCCTTACAAGCTAAGCTAGCCCATGAGTTTCCTTTACTCCACAGTTGTCAGTCTCTGCCTATTTTCATCCACTTTATGTGGAAGCCAACGCCAGTCCAGGGGTCCTCCTTTATCAGGGCTCTATACCAGTGTTTCTAAACTCCAGTCCTCCAGGTGCCCCAACAGGTCATGTTTTGAGGACTTCCCTCATATGAAACAGCTGGGGTGATTACTAAGGCATTAAAACTTGGGCGGCACAGTGGTGTAGTGGTTAGCACTCTCACCTAGCAGTCCTAGAAGTCCTGTTGTCATTGATGATGTCTAATAGAGCAATGTAATTCTGAGAATTGGAGCCACTCTGAGAAATACCTTGAGATGGTAATGTGGGGAGGGGATGCTGGGACCTCCTTACAAGCTAAGCTAGCCCATGAGTTTCCTTTACTCCACAGTTGTCAGTCTCTGCCTATTTTCATCCACTTTATGTGGAAGCCAACGCCAGTCCAGGGGTCCTCCTTTATCAGGGCTCTATACCAGTGTTTCTAAACTCCAGTCCTCCAGGTGCCCCAACAGGTCATGTTTTGAGGACTTCCCTCATATGAAACAGCTGGGGTGATTACTAAGGCATTAAAACTTGGGCGGCACAGTGGTGTAGTGGTTAGCACTCTCACCTAGCAGTAAAAAGGGTCGCTGGTTCAAATCCCAACCACGACACTACCTGCCTGGAGTTTGCATGTTCTCCCTGTGCCTCCGTGGGTTTCCTCCGGGTACTCCGGTTTCCTCCCACACTCCAAAGACATGCAGGTAGGTTAATTGGCTTCTGTCCAAAATTGGCCCTAGTATATGAATGGGGACCTTGGATTGTGGGCTCCTTGAGGGTAGGGACCGATGTGAGTGTGCAATGTACAGGGATAGGGACAATTGTAGACACTCACTCAGGTTGAACTGGATGGACTGGTGTCTTTATTCAACCTTACTAACTATGAAAACTGATCAAATCATCTGTGCAAAATAATGGAAAGTCTGAAAACATGGCCTTGAGGACTGGAGTTGAGAAACCCTGCTCTATACAATGGAAGAACTCAGTCTAGGCTCAACTCCAACGTGGTCTGGGGGGGGCTCCAGGGGTCCCTCTTCATTGCCCAAACCCAAAAAGATCCCCTCCCTATCAGGTTCTATACACTAGAAGAACTCGGTCTAGAATCAAGCCAATGCAGTATGGGAGCACCAGGCGTTCCTCTTTGTCAGGGCTTTATCCACTAGAAAGAAATCAGTCTGGGCTAGAGGCCAGCAAGGTCCAGGTGGCTTCAGAGGTCCTCCTTCATCGGGGCTTTATACACTGGAAGAACTCAGACTGGACTTGAAGCCAATGCAGTCTGGGGGCTACTGGGGGTCACTCTTCATCAGGGCTCTATACACTAAAAGAAACCAGTTTGGCCAACAAGATCCAATGGGCTTCAGGGATCCCCCTTCATAAGGGATATTTACACTGGAGGAACTCAGTCCAGGCTTGAAGCCAACATGATTTGGAGGCTATAGGGGTCCCCCCATCATCAGGGCTCCATAAACTGAAATAACTTAGTCTGGACATAAAGCCAATGCAGTCAGGGGGCTCCAGAGGCCCCTCTTCATTAGGGCTCTATACACTGAAAGAACTCAGTCTGGGCTCAATGCAAACATAGTTTGGGGATCCATGGGTCCCTCTTCATGAGGGCCCTATACACCAAAATAACTAATTCGGGACTCAAAGCCAATGTGGTCCTGGGGTCCCCCTTCATGTGGGCTTTATACATTCAAATAGTTCCATTTGGGCTCAAAAGCAATGTGGTCCGAAGTTTCCAGGTAGACTTGTGCACAACGGAAAGTTTTGGTTTGTTGTCATTCGTAAAATTCATCGTTTCGTTCTGTTATACACGTTATGTTACGTTAATACGTTTTCAGATAATTCGTTATTATTCGTAGAGTGTCGAATTCATTCGTTCGTATTCGTTGAAATTCGCTATTTATGTATGTATAGGCATTCGTGATAATGATTCGTAGTTTGGAAAGTTGTTTGTTTATTGAATCTTTTAACACATACAAATACAATACAACACCCTTCTAACTCAGTTCTCAGGAATGCACTTTGCCAGTAATCCATCCTCCGGCACAAAATTAATTAGCTGATTGGACTATAAGATTTACTTTGAGCTGACCTTTTGTTTCATTAGATCTTTAAAGAATTACTGAATCATGTTGAATTCATTCGAATTCATTCGTTATATTCCTTTCGCATTCGTTGTTATTCGTTATTTTTTTATTTGGACATTCGGATGCAAAATTCGCCCGAATTTCGATTCATTACGAAACAAATTGCACAAGCCTAGTTCCAGGGATCCCTCTTCATTTTCATTGGAGCTCTATACATTAGAAGACTTAAAACAGTGTTCCAGCCGCAAAAAGTCAGCAGCTACAAACACTGTAGCTGCTGACTTTTAATAAGGACACTTACCTGCGCAGAGAGCCCGCAATGTCACCCCCCGAGGCCGATACATCCATCGGATCGGGTGCAGTTGCCGACATTCTAATTAAGGGATGCCGGCAGTGGAGCCTTGCAGCTTCAGTGTCCCGACTCCTACTGCGCCTTGTGAATGGCCGGCTGTCTTCTGGGACACACACAGTTCCCAGAAGGCAACGGGGTGAAGGAGGAAATGACGCCGTGGGCCTTGGCCGAGGTAGGAAGGAAGTACACTCAGTACTTCACATAAGGTAAGTAAAAAAAATAATTATCAAAAAACCAGTGGTGGAAGTGTGGTCATTCCTTTAATAACAACTAGTAAAATAGGGTGGAACTCCACTTTAAGTCTGATCTTAAAGCCAACGTGTCTGGGGGCTCCTTCAGGAGGGCTTTATACAATAGAAGATCTCAGCCTGGGCTAGAGGTTAAGGTGGTCCTGGGGGCTTCCAGGGATCCCTCTTCATCAGGGATCTTTACATTGAAAGAGCGTGGACTTGAAGCAAGCACTAGAGCGGGGGGTCAGCAACCTGTAGATCATGGATAGGTGACTTATAGATTGTGGTCTGGGCTTGTTCTTCCGCCATTCCAGAGCACCAAACAGAGTGCAATGCAGAGGGACTACGTGCAAAGTTGGAGGTGTAGTAGGGAGCAAGAACCGAATAAGCGGATGCCTCCTCTGTAGTGCCGGCTCCTGTCCCATGCGGAGTAATACCAACTGCACTCCACCTCTTATCCCGGCTAGCGGTCTCCAGAGTGGTGCCAGCAGCAGGAAAGAAGAGATCTTCAGTTCAGTGTGAAGCAATACACTGAGCATAATAGTATAGGAAAGCTTTCACACTAAGGTGCTGCGGCTTAACCCCACACCCTGGGTGCAGTGCAGTGTACCTGCATTATCCTGCAGGTTTTTTTGTACTTAGCCATAGACTTCTATTATATTCTGCAGGTGTGGTGCACTATCTGAAAGGACTCTCAGGAGTTTTTGTGAGCTTTCAGAAAGTGCACCACAGCTGCAGGATATAATAGAAGTCTATGGCAAAGCGCAACTAACCCAGGAAAGTTGCAGATGCACTGCGCTGCACCTGTGATGTGGGTAAACCAAAGCCCATCAGTGTGAAGGCAGCCTCATATGGGCCTCTGAATAGTAAGGGTTCATTCACAAGTGTAGCATGCACGGCTGCTCCCCTGAAAAGCGATCTGAGTGTGTTTGACAGGTGCTGAGGAGGCGATGTGTTGCCTCCTCACCACTTGATTTAAACCTATGATTACCATGCAATGCACACGATTACTACACAGTAGTATGGCAATTAGAGGTTTCAATCAGGTGTGAGGAGGTGACACTGTGCCCCATGATTTTTGACTTCTCCCATGTTGTTCAGGTAGATCTCCACATCTTTAAGGTTGCCTACCTCTGGTCTAGAGGCTCTAGGGGTACCTTTTCATCAGGCCCTAGTCACTGTAAAGCTTTAGTCTCTGGACTGGCTTGGGGCTCTAGGAGACCCTGTTCCACAGGGCTCTACACAATGGAAGAACCCAATCTGATCTCAAAGCCAATGTGGTCCAGGAGTTCTAGAGCTCCTCCTCCATCAAGGTTCTATAAACTGGAAAAATTCAACTCAATGCTGGCATGGTCTAGGGGCTCTGGGGGACCCTCCTAATCAGGGCTCTATACACTAGAAGAACTCATTCCAGACTTGAAGCCAACATGGTTTGGAGTCTCCAGGGTCCATCTTCTTCAGGGCTGTATATACTCAAAGAACGCAGTCTGGTCCCAAAGCTAATGTGATCCAGTCGCCCCCCTTCATGAGGGCTATATACACCAGAAGAATTCAGTTTGGTCTAGAAAGGGTAGTATATGCAATGATTCCGGTACAATGAGCTTCAGCAGCAACCTACATGTTTATATAAGACTAGAGACTTTACAGCTTTGATAAGTTATGGTATGAAGGGACTAAAGGAATGAAAAAGCTCTCTTACAGAATCAGTACATCATGGGGTCCTAAGCCCCACTCCTTAGAAACCATAGTTTCCTTACACTGTGCTGGTGATGACCAAAAAGCCTGAAACAACTGTATGCAGTTTAGAATAAATGGCTCTATAACATTTCGCTATATTTGCACTCTGCACCAGCGATTTTGGGACTTCTGTTCTAAGAAGGCTTTCCTGTATTAGAAAAATAAATGAAAAACTGTGAATTAGTGATGAGTGGACCTCCTTTGTTTTTCAGGACCTTCTGAATGAGGAGAGCAGACGGAACCAGAGCTCCCAGAGAGCCTCCAGCTGATGCCATCCACTACCTGCAGAGCCTTCGTGAGGTGTGCCAGGAGGATAATGAGGATGAAGATGACATACCTGAGCACAGAAAGAATAGTATATATTCTGTATGGGTGATGTCCGAGCCCTTTACATGAAGGGTGGAGCTCCAGCCAAAAGTTGTGTTTTATTAACTTTGGGTGGAGTGGGGCAGTTTTTTCTTGCTACCTGATTTCTGGTTATGCCATAGAAAGTGAGGGGATAACACCCAAAATGGGACTCCAAAGTAAGAACACGTCAATGGAACTAATTTGGCCACATACATGTTACAGTCTGATTGTAAAATCTGATTAAGATTTACACAGGGCCACTATAACTGATCTTGGGGCCTCATACAGCATACTGACAGGGCACCCCACCTCTCCAAACCATACTGACCTCCTCTTCATGCTTAGCAAGAAGCACAAATGGCCCAGGCTCGTTGGAGTAAATGGCGGGTGTCTTTGTGTTGTTGTTGGTGAGCATTTCATCAAGGTCAAAGAGCACCATGTCAACCAAGGCCAAGAGGCAGAGCACCATGTCCAGCAAGGCTAGAAGGCAGAGCTCCATGTCCACAAAGGCTAGGAGGCAGAGCACCATGTCCACCAAGGCTAGAAGACAGAGCACCATGTCCACCAAGGCTAAGAGACAGAACACCATGTCCACCAAGGCTAGGAGGCAGAATACCATGTCCACCAAGGCTAAGAGGCAGAGCACCATGTCCTCCAAGGATAGAAGGCAGAGCACCATGTCCACTAAAGCTAGGAGGTAGAGCATGGTGTCCAGCAAGACTAGGAAGCAGAGCACCATTTCCATCAAGGCTAGAAGTCAGAGCACCATGACCACCAAGGCTAGAAGGCAGAGCTCCATGTCCACAAAGGCTAGGAGGCAGAGCTCCATGTCCACAAAAGCTAGGAGGCAGAGCACCATGTCCACCAAGGCTAGAAGACAGAGCACCATGTCCACCAAGGCTAAGAGACAGAACACCATGTCCACCAAGGCTAGGAGGCAGAGCACCATGTCCACCAAGGCTAAGAGGCAGAACACCGTGTCCACCAAGACTAGGAGGCAGAGCACCATGTCCGCGAAGGCTAGGAGGCAGAGCACCATGTCCACCAAGGCTAGAAGGCAGGGCACCCTGTCCACCATGGCTAGAAGGCAGAGCTCCATGTCCACAAAGTCTAGGATGCAGAGCACCATGTCTACCAAGGCTAAGAGAGAGAACACCATGTCCACCAAGGCTAGGAGGCAGAATACCATGTCCACCAAGGCTAAGAGGCAGAGCACCATGTCCACCAAGGCTAGGAGGCAGAGCACCATGTCCACCAAGACTAGGAGGCAGAGCACCATGTCCACCAAGGCTAAGAGGCAGATCACCATATCCGCCAAGGCTAGGAGGCAGAGCACCATGTCCTCCAAGGCTAGGAGGTAAAGCACCATGTCCACCAAGGCTAGGAGGCAGAACAACATGTTCTCCAAGGCTAAGAGGCAGAGAACCATGTCCACCAAAGCTAGGAGGCAGAGCACCATGTCCATCAAAGCTAGGAGGTAGAGCATGGTGTCCAGCAAGGCTAGGAGGCAGAGTACCCATGTCCACCAAGGCTGGGAGGCAGAGCACCATGTCCACCAAGGCTAGAAGGCAGAGAACCATGTCCACTAAAGTTAGGCGGTAGAGCATGGTGTCCAGCAAGACTAGGAGGCAGAGCACCATGTCCACCAAGGCTAGAAGGGAGAGCACCATGGCCACCAAGTCTAGGAGGCTGAGCACCATGTCCACCAAAGCCTAGGGGGTAGTGGGAGAGGGCTCCACTCAGGTCACTGAAATTGGAGGTGGCCATCTTCTTACTGAGGTCAATGTGTTATAATGTGGGGTTTCCCCATATGCCATAAGCTGGGAAACACCTAACAGCCTCAGCTGATTGGTGGAGGCGTGACACGCTCAACTGTCTGCTAACCTAATCTGATAGGGGTGACTACTCATAGGCAGCCTCTGCTCAGCCCATGCCCAATGCCCTCTGCTGACCTGATGGAACCCAGGTCTGGTATGGAAGTGCTACCTGTACCCCTCAACCAACAACTAAGTATTTCAAAGGCTTCCATGAGTGAGACTTCAGAGATTGAACGGATCACTCGGGTATTCCTTCACATTCCATCAGTGGTTGCAAATCTATAGAAGATGGCAGAGGGATTGTACAATCAGACTGTGACATGGAGGCAAGATGCCCCCCCCCCCCATAAAAATGACCCCAAGGATTAGATGATCGCCTCAAAAACAGTCACAGCTAAAATGTCAATCTACAACATGAACACTAGATGGCGGGAGACAGATAAATGACAATCTACAACATGAACACTAGATGGCGGCAGACAGATAAATGATAATCTACAACTTGGACACTAGATGAAGAAGGCGTGGCCGTGCCTTCAAAACGTGATCTAATTGGTCTGACACAGCGGTAGGCGGCTCCCCAGTTTGACAGCTCTGGACCACTCCCACACAGAGCCGGCATGTCTCCGAGGCTCATCGAGGCTTCAGCTGCTGCTGACACGTGGTGCTCATGGATCCCTGCCCAGAAGACATCCTGACTGTTCTCTTGTGATCCTATGATGCTGCATGTGGAAGTTTCCACCCGCTCTAGCACTCTGTAAGTGCACCCCATATTATCCACGCAAGTTAGTCTGTTTTTACTGAATAAATTGTATGCTGCTTAAGGATGGGCTTGGACACTAGATGGCGGCAGACTGATAAATTACAATCTACAACATGGACACTAGATGGTGGCACACAGATAAATGACAATCTACAACATGAACACTAGATGGTGACAGATAAATGACAATCTACATCACGGACACTAGATGGCGGCAGACAGATAGATGACAATCTACTACATGAACACTAGATGGTGGCAGACAGATAAATGACAATCTACAACATGAACACTAGATGGTGGCAGACAGATAAATGACAATCTACAACATGAACACTAGATGGCGGCACACAGATAAATGACAATCTACATCATGAACACTAGATGGCGGCAGACAGATAAATGAAAATCTACATCATGAACACTAGATGGCGGCAGACAGATAGATGACAATCTACTACATGAACACTAGATGGTGGCAGACAGATAAATGACAATCTACAACATGAACACTAGATGGCGGCACATAGATAAATGACAATCTACATCATGAACACTAGATGGCGGCAGACAGATAAATGAAAATCTACATCATGAACACTAGATGGCGGCAGACAGATACATGACAATCTACTACATGAACACTAGATGGCGGCAGACAGATAAATGACAATCTACTACATGAACACTAGATGGCGGCACACAGATAAATGACAATCTACAACATGAATACTAGATGGCGGCAGGCAGATAAATGACAATCTACAACATGAACACTAGATGGCGGCAGACAGATAAATGACAATCTACATCATGAACACTAGATGGCGGCAGACAGATAAATGACAATCTACTACATGAACACTAGATGGCGGCAGACAGATAAATGACAATCTACTACATGAACACTAGATGGCGGCAGACAGACAGATGACAATCTACAACATGGACAGTAGATGGCAGCAGACAGATAAATGACAATCTACAATATGGACACTAGATGGCAGCAGACAGATAGATGACAACACTAGATGGCGGCAGACAGATAAATGATAATCTACAACATGGACACTAGATGAAGAAGGCGTGGCCGTGCCTTCAAAACGTGTTCTAATTGGCCTGACACAGCGGTAGGCGGCTCCCCAGTTTGACAGCTCTGGACCACTCCCACACAGAGCCGGCATGTCTCCGAGGCTCATCGAGGCTTCAGCTGCTGCTGACACGTGGTGCTCGTGGATCCCTGCACAGAAGACATCCTGACTGTTCTCTTGTGATCCTATGATGCTGCATGTGGAAGCTCCCACCCGCTCTAGCACTCTGTAAGTGCGCCCCATATTATCCACGCAAGTTAGTCTGTTTTTACTGAATAAATTGTATGCTGCTTAAGGATGGGTTTGGCGCTTCTCTCTCCTTTTTTTGCCTTTCTTTTTACATCATGGACACTTAGATGGCGACAGACAGATAAATGACAATCTACAACATGAACACTAGATGGCGGCAGACTGATAAATTACAATCTACAACATGAACACTAGATGGCGGCAGACTGATAGATGACAATCTACAACATGAACACTAGATGGCGGCACACAGATAAATTACAATCTACAACATGGACACTAGATGGCGGCAGACTGATAGATGACAATCTACAACATGAACACTAGATGGCGGCACACAGATAAATTACAATCTACAACATGAACACTAGATGGCGGCACACAGATAAATTACAATCTACAACATGGACACTAGATGGTGGCACACAGATAAATGACAATCTACAACATGAACACTAGATGGTGACAGATAAATGACAATCTACATCACGGACACTAGATGGCAGCAGACAGATAAATGACAATCTACAACATGAACACTAGATGGTGACAGATAAATGACAATCTACTACATGAACACTAGATGGCGGCACACAGATAAATGACAATCTACATCATGAACACTAGATGGCGGCAGACAGACAGATGACAATCTACAACATGGACAGTAGATGGCAGCAGACAGATAAATGACAATCTACAATATGGACACTAGATGGCAGCAGACAGGTAGATGACAACACTAGATGGCGGCAGACTGATAAATGACAATCTATAACATGAACACTAGATGGCGGCAGACTGATAAACATCAATCTACCACATGAACACTAGATGGCGGCAGACTGATAAATGACAATCTATAACATGAACACTAGATGGCGGCAGACTGATAAACATCAATCTACCACATGAACACTAGATGGCGGCAGACTGATAAATGACAATCTACAACAGACAGATAAATGAATCAATCTGATCCATACCAGGCGTCAGTCAGCATTGATCAAAGCAGACTCAACACAAGCACACCAAGAAAACAATTGTATGTTGCGTTGGTATCCATGTCTGCTGTATTGTGTGGCGCAGCGCACTACACCGGGTTACCACGCAGAGTACACGTGTGTTATGTGCACCATAAAGTGTGCCTACTGGTGTGAGTGGGGTCAATAATGAGAACAATTTGTGACTTGTTCAGCACCAATATATAAAAGTCACCATAATATATAAAAAGAACATAAGATTTGTGTATTGTATAATTAATAGGAAGGTGGGATATGCATTACTTAATGGAACCTGTAGATGGCAGCAAAATGTTACTATTCTTTAATGGCAGAAGAAGCATGTGACTCACAAGGAGAACATTAGATACTTTGTAGAATGAAGCAGTGTTATCTTCTATGATAGAGCCATTGCTCGTCTGTAGGGTGTCTTATGACATTCTAGACTTGAGGTTGAGATATCGGGATGATGCCTCCAGCCAGTGCCGGGACAAAGTTATCCAGTGCCCAAGACAAAGATGTCAAACTGCGCACCCCCCCCCCACTTCCCTTAGGGTAGGGTGACCAGACATCCCCGGGTTCCGGGGACAGTCCCCGGATTGAGGACACTGTCCCCAGAGCCAGCCTGTCCCCGGATTTGCCCCCGAATTACAGTGGTATGGAGGGGGGCATCTGTTACTCTCGCCCTGGATGAAACATTTAGGGGGTGCACAATCATTAGTGTGCCCCCCAAGTGTGCTGTGTTGCCTCCCCCCCCCACCCAGCCCTGGGACTCCTGTGGTCTAGCCTGTGCCCCATGATCCCTCTGGTGAGGGCGGCCCGTGTGTGTGTGTGTGAAAACAGCGGAGGGGAGGGGCAGTGCAGAGCATATGGCGGCTATTGGAGAAGCTCTTGGCAGGGGATACTGAAGAGAGGCCGGGTGTTGGGAACAGTACCTGGTGCTGGGGAGAGCCCTGCTCTGATAGATTATCATGAAGGCCATGGAGAAGTGAGCAAAATTAACCAATCTATGCTGTTCATGTAGGGGGGTGGGGTGTGAGTAGTGCAGGAATCAGGTAGGTCAGTATAGTGGTCAGTATAGAACTCAGGTAGGTCAGTGTAGTAGTCAGTATAGGAATCAGGTAGGTTATTGTAGTGGATAGTGTAGGAATCAGGTAGGTCAGTGTAGTAGTGAGTATAGGAATCAGGTAGGTTAGTGTAGAGGATAGTGTAGGAATCAGGTAGGTCAGTGTAGTAGTGAGTATAGGAATCAGGTAGGTTAGTGTAGAGGATAGTGTAGGAATCAGGTAGGTCAGTGTAGTAGTGAGTATAGGAATCAGGTAGGTTAGTGTAGAGGATAGTGTAGGAATCAGGTAGGTCAGTGTAGTAGTGAGTATAGGAATCAGGTAGGTTAGTGTAGAGGATAGTGTAGGAATCAGGTAGGTCATTGTAGTAGTGAGTATAGGAATCAGGTAGGTTAGTGTAGAGGATAGTGTAGGAATCAGGTAGGTCAGTGTAGTAGTGAGTATAGGAATCAGGTAGGTTAGTGTAGAGGATAGTGTAGGAATCAGGTAGGTCATTGTAGTAGTGAGTATAGGAATCAGGTAGGTTAGTGTAGAGGATAGTGTAGGAATCAGGTAGGTCAGTGTAGTAGTGAGTATAGGAATCAGGTAGGTTAGTGTAGAGGATAGTGTAGGAATCAGGTAGGTCAGTGTAGTAGTGAGTATAGGAATCAGGTAGGATAGTGTAGAGGATAGTGTAGGAATCAGGTAGGTCATTGTAGTAGTGAGTATAGGAATCAGGTAGGTTAGTGTAGAGGATAGTGTAGGAATCAGGTAGGTCAGTGTAGTAGTGAGTATAGGAATCAGGTAGGATAGTGTAGAGGATAGTGTAGGAATCAGGTAGGTTAGTGTAGTGGTCAGTGTAGGAATCAGGTAGGTCAATGTAGGGATAAGGTAGGCCAGTGTACGGTTAAGGTAGGTCAGTGTAGTGGTCAGGTAGGTCAGTGTAGTAGTGAGTATAGGAATCAGGTAGGATAGTGTAGAGGATAGTGTAGGATTCAGGTAGGATAGTGTAGAGGATAGTGTAGGAATCAGGTAGGTCAGTGTAGTAGTGAGTATAGGAATCAGGTAGGATAGTGTAGAGGATAGTGTAGGAATCAGGTAGGTTAGTGTAGTGGTCAGTGTAGGAATCAGGTAGGTCAATGTAGGGATAAGGTAGGCCAGTGTACGGTTAAGGTAGGTCAGTGTAGTGGTCAGGTAGGTCAGTGTAGTGGTCAGGGTAGGAAACCAGGTAGGTTAGTTCAGTGGGCAGGTAGGTCAGTGTAGGAATCAAGTTGGTCAGTACTACTGTACTAGTGGAAGGGACTCGGGGAGTGCTAAAAGTCTGGCGGGGGTGCACATTTCTTGCCTTGTCCCGGGCGCTGACAACCCACGCTACAATTCTGACTGCATATATAATTTTAAGGGAAAATATGCGTATAAAATAGTTTACCATTTGCCAATTAAAAAAAATAAATAAATATGTCCCCGGATTTAATTAAAAAAAACCTGGTCACCTTACCTTAGGGTTAGGGCTGGGGCGCCCCCAATAAACCATTGTGCCCAGGGCAGCTGTCCCTCCTGCCCACCTTTTGTCCCCTCTCTGCCTGCAGCTACGGGTGTAGCTATCTTTTTTTTTTTCAGCCATTGATTCCCTACAATGGAAAAGCCAACCTAGCGGCTGATTAGCGCTGGATTGCTCTTACAGGCAGTGGGAGGGCACATCCCCACCTCCCGACTCCCCAGGCTCTCCTGCGTGATCAGGGAGCCTGGTATGTAATCTGGCCATTCCACCGGGTTATCATAGAGCCGGCTGTGGACCAGATGGTCCCTGGCCATCTCTGTGGTCCTGGGAGTCCGGAAGTGAAGCTGTGACATCACTTCTGGTTCTGGGAGATGTAAAAAAAAACAATTTTTTTTTCCCCTGGAAAGCAGAAATCAATGTTTTTTTGTTTTTTTTTAATCTCATGCTTTCCATGGTAGAGAAGAGATTTTTGGTCTCATTGACCTCAGATGTCTCCACAAAGAGGACCTGTCATGCCTTACTTTTATCAGAAGGGATGTTTACATTGTGATAGGAATATATGTTATGAAAAAAAAATAAAAATAAAAGGAACAGTGTATAAATGAAGAAAAATGTAATAAAAAAATTATATATATATCTATTTTTTTTTTTATTATTTAATAAATTATATATATTTTATATTTATATATATAATTTTTTTAATTGAATACATTTTGTATATATAGAGAGAGAGGACACTCCAAAAATCCCACAATGCATTGAAAAAATAGAACACAGAACGCTAATTAATGCCCGTTTATCGTTGTTTGGCATTTTTCGGCTTTTTTTGGCGGTGAAAAACTGCGCTTTAAATGCAAATTTCTGGCATTCAGAAAAAATCCCATAAACCCCACTGCCCATTAAAAAGCTAAAAAACGTCCATGTGTCCATGGACACATAGGCTAACATAGAGTGGAGTTTACAAGCTTTTTAAAAAAAAAAAAAAACGCCCAAACTCCAATAAACTGCAGTTTATGAGCTCCAGTGTGCATGGAGCCTTAGCCATTTTCCCTCCCCCCGGTGCCATGTGACTCATTAGTGTTACAAGGTTTCAGGTGTGAATGGGGAGCAGGTGTGTTAAATTTGGTGTTATCGCTCTCACTCTCTCATACTGGACACTGGAAGTACAACATGGCACCTCATGGCAAAGAACTCTCTGAGGATCTGAAAAAAAGAATTGTTGCTCTACATAAAGATGGCCTAGGCTATAAGAAGATTTCCAAGACCCTGAAACTGAGCTGCAGCACGGTAGCCAAGACCATACAGCGATATAACAGGACAGCTTCCCCTCAGAACAGGCCTCGCCATGGTCCACCAAGAAGTTGAGGTCACGTGCTCAGCATCATATCCAGAGGTTTTCTTTGGGAAATAGATGTATGAGTGCTGCCAGCATTGCTGCAGAGGTTGAAGGGGTGGGGGGGGGGGGGTCGGGTACTCTGGAATACCACCAATGGGACCCATACCACCGATGGGTCACAAACTCTTCCGTATCCGAGGTTTCTTCCTTCACCCGCAAAGACCAACAACCCGCCACAGCACACCAGGGAAAAACCTTACTCTTGTGTGCCCCACCACCCCTCAACGCTGTCTGGATCCCATCCTGTAAACCTAGAGGCCACATATCTTTTTCCCACAGCATTGAGGTGCACCCCAACACCACGATGGTAATGCCTGGTATCAACTTCCAGCTCCAGATGTCTGATCGCCAACCCCCCATTCTGGACAACAAATCTACTTACCTCCTTGTTTACTTTCTCCCGGGTCTTGTTAATCCGCGCCATTGACCTTGCTAATCGCCAAGTCGTTCGTGCCACAATGTCGGACCACACTATTATCGTCTCTGGAAAGGCCATGCGGAGCCGCAAGGAATCAAACTTGAAATCTCGCACAATATCCAACATAGACCTGAGCCCAAAGTCCTTGCCGCCCACATGCAAAATTAGAATGTCAGGCGGCCTATCCAAACGCGCAAATCTGTGCACTTCTGGAATGGTCCTGCTCCATAGCACCCTGGGTACCCCCAGCCGCCTAATACAAGCCTCACTTCTTGAAATGCCCAATTGTCTACGCTTGGGCCGCACATCCCTCCTTGCCCCCCAAAATACATATGAATTGCCTAATATCCAGACCAGGCCTTGGGTTCCTCCTGAAAGAGAAGAAAAAACAACCCACATAACAATAATTGCTCGCCTGAGCATGTATATATCAAAGACCACACATCCGAGGCACCTCCACTACCCAGCTAAACTGTCAACAGGTGGGGTCTCACATATGCCTTGAACCGCCCCAATCTCCCAATGCATTTTACCGCTGCCTCATCCAACCCCCATCTGACCGTCTCCATAGCAGCTCCAATTCGGAACGAATGGGATGAAAATTTCTGATCTCCCAAACCAAGGGCCGCCAAACATTTTTTAAAAAAGGCAATGAACTGAAAATCTTGATAACTAGTTGCTGTACCTGTGTACCAAGAAGGATCCCGAAACGTCTGGACGTACCGCGAGGAATCCCTTCACCAACCCCACTGGGCACAAGGGCGAACCCGGTATTGAAAATACCTGCACCTTCTTGCCCTTGCCCTGCTGATCTGTTTTTGATCTGCACACCAATATGGTCAACCGATCATCACCACAGATGACCTCTGCCGCCTATAAACCCCCCTTTAACTTCATGGAAGTGCTAACCCACTCACTATTCCGGAAAGCCCCAAAAAATGCCAGGGAAAATGTCGCTTTAAACAACAGCACCTCATATTGGGAAGAACACGTATGAACCAACTGCCCCAATAACCTACCCAATAGCTCAAAAGAAACGGGGCGCCGGGCGTCCCTGCTTGGCAAAAAGCCCCGATATCCCTTCATTGCCTGGCTAACCCAAAAATCTTTCATGAAGTCTGGGCAACCCTGAAATTTAAACCAAAAAGCCAACCCCGCCAACTTCTTTTCCAACCCCGATACCGACACTCCAGCTTCCAAATCACGCAAAACAAAGTACAGTACCATCAATCTCAAGTCCTGCCCATCTCGACCACTCATGACTTGCTGCAACAGGGACAACCATTTCCGCCATACCCTAGTATAAGCCGCCCACGTCGCCAAGCTCACCGACTGTCTTATCCATCCGGATACTCTTCCAATGCAACTTTTCGCAGCCATTCGGGACAAGGAACACCGAGTTACTCCGCCTCCGCATTCAACTCCCATAACTTGTCCCACTGAAAGCGAGACAAAACGTCAGCAATGACGTTTTCCACTCCCAGGAGGTGAACAGCATAGCTGTAGACAACGCAAAACTAGGTGTCTAAGTAGCCATACAACCAATGGGGATGCCGCCGACACTTTGTTGATGACCTGCACCACCCCAAGTTATCCCTGTGAAAACGCACTTTAAGGTTGAAAGTCCAGAATGACTCCCCCCATAACTCAACTGCCAATACTACTGGAGACAGCTCCAGTAACAACATGTTCTTCAACAAACCTGCCTCTTTCCATGAATCCGGCCAGGGCCCCGCACTCCACTTACCTTTAAAGAAGGCCCCAAAACCCACCTCTGTGTACAGTTCCAGATAAAAATTGCTAACCGTCCCTGACATCCATAGTACCCTTCCATTGAAATCGGCCAGAAACACGTGCCAAATCCTTAAATCTTCCCTATGCTCCTGTCTCAGTCGCACATAATGTGTGGGGGCCGTAATGCCCGCCGTACTTGCTGACAGCCATCTGCAAAACACTCTACCCATCGGGGGGATGCGACACGCAAAGTTCAACTTACCCAACAGTGATTGCAGAGACCAAAGTTGCACCTTGCGTAGTCCCATTATCCCCTGAATTTCAGCCTGCAGCGCCACCAGCTTAACCTCTGGTAGTCTGCACTCCATGGCGTCCAAGTCCAAGACAATGCCCAAGAAACTCAGTACCGTTGTCGGCCCCTCTGTCTTCTCTGGAGCCAAGGGGATGCCGAAACGAGTGGTTACGTGTTCTAGCATAGCCAACAGCACTGCACAAACCCCCCGATGAGGCTGGGCCCACTCACAGAAAGTCATCCAGGTAGTGTATGATAGAATTCACTCCCGCGATTTCTCGTACCACCCACTCTACCAATGAACTAAACTGTTCAATCAAAACAGAAGAATTAGAGCAACCCTTAGGCAAGCAGCGGTCTACATAGAATTCCTCCTTCCAATAACAACCTAGCAACCGAAAACTATCCAGGTGCACAGGAAGCAGTCTAAAAGCAGATTCTGTCGGCTTTGGCTATGCCTATACTTATGAATCCAAAACACAGCCGCATCAAAATACATGTATGATACAACACATCAATCGCATCATTAACAGATCCCCTTTGGGAAGGAAAGATGGTGGATCAGCCTAAATTTATTTGGCTTTTTTTTTGGCAATTCCTCCAGAGATGAGACCACCAAATCTGGTAATAGTAAACTAGTGAATGGGCCACCCATGTGACCCAATGCCATCTGGTTCCGCAGTTTCTCCAAAAACTACGTCTGCATGTTGCAAGGCTGAGCGCAGGTTACGAGCCACAGGAGGTGCATCGACCAGGGTCGACGGAATCCTAAACCCATCTAAAAACCCCATGTTCTACAACCTGGCCGCCCCCTATCCGGGTACCTATCGAGAAATGGCTGCATCCTTTCCACTTTCACATGCTTCGTCCATTTTACTTACAGACTCCCCGCACGTCCCCTTCCTTGCTTAACCACTTGAGATCCACGCTATAGCCAAATGACGGCTACAGCGCGGATCTCCTTTTCCGGGACGACGTCAATAGACGTAGTCCCGTGTACGAGCGGCCTGCGCGCCCCCTGAGGGGCGCGCGCGGCGCGCTCTGTGATCGGCGAGTCCATGAGACTCGCCTGATCACCGATCCGTGCAAGGGGTCGATCCCAACCCCTTATCACGTGATCAGCTGTCAGCCAATGACAGCTGATCAGGTGACATAATGGAGCCGGTAATCGGCTAATATTCCTCCTCGCGCTGACAGCACGAGGAGAAAAAAAAAAAGCCGATCACCGGCGGCCGTGATGGGGACATCAGTCCCGATCACGGCCAGCAATGCAAGCGCCCACCTGCCTCCTGCCAGTGCCCACCTGCCCCCTGCAGTGCCACCCTAATTAAAAGTAAGTGCCCCCCGTCAGTGCCACCCAGCAGTGCCCACAGTGCCACCCAGCAGTGCCCACAGTGCCACCCACAGTGCCCACAATCTGCCTCAAAGGTGCTGCACCCCAGTGCCGCCCATCAGTGCCCAGCAGTGCCGCCCATCAGTGCCCAGCAGTGCCGCCCATCAGTGCCCAGCAGTGCCACCTATCAGAGCCACCTATCAGTGTCACCTATCAGTGCCCATCAGTCCCATCTATCAGTGGTACCTATCAGTGCCCATCCGTGCCACCCATCCGTGCCACCCATCTGTGCCATCTTATCTGTGCCTATCTTTGCCCATCAGTGCCGCCTTATCTGTGCCCATTGGTGCCGCCTTATCTGTGCCTATTAGTGCCGCCTTAACTATGCCTATCAGTGCCCACCAGTGCAGCCTATCAGTGCCCACCAATGCAGCCTATCAGTGCCCACCAATGCAGCCCATCAGTGCCCACCAATGCAGCCTATCAGTGCCGCCTAATCAGCGCACTTCAATGAAGGAGAAAAATGACCCGTTTGCAAAATTTTATAACAAACTATTAAAACATGATTTTTTTTTTTTTGCATCTTTTTTTGTTTGTTTAGCAAAAAATAAAACTCCGAGCTGTAACTAAATACCACCAAAAGAAAGCTCTATTTGTGGGAAAAAAATGATAAAAATTTCATTTGGGTACAGTGTTGTATGACCGCGCAATTGTCATTCAAAGTGCATCAGAGCTGAAAGCTGAAAATTGGTCTGGGACTGAGGGGGGTTTAAGTGCCCAGTAAGCAAGTGGTTAAAGCAATGGGACAATGGATGCACACCTTAGCATCCTGAGCATTCGTGCTTGTACTTGCAGGACCCCCCAAATTTGCAGAAACCTTTGTTATATTGCCAGCACACACCCTTTTTTCTTGTGGCTGATTCTCCCGGGTTAGATGAGCCACTGGCCCCCCTTGGAAAAAACTGACTTGTCCTCGCCGACATCATAAGTCGCATCCACAGGCTAATATCCTTGTGATCCCACCATAATGATGGGCATATCGCCCTCCTTTGCCGGAACTGTTCATCATAACGCAACCACGCCGTTCCCCCGTAGACTCTATGTGCCTAACCCACGGCGTCCAAATAGCAGACCAGTGCCAAATAATGTTCCAGGTTCTTCGATCCAATTACGCTAGCCATTATTGTGAAAGCCTGGCGCCAATTCTGGAAAGTCCGCGGAATCGGCCTTTATCTCCTCTTCTCCTCATCCTCCTCCTTATGATCCTCAGGCTTCACCCTGTCTAAAATGAATTTCTCCAGCGGCAGTAGTGCGAATATCTCCACATACTCACCTTTCCAGATCTTCTCCCGCACCTCCAGTTTAAGGAAGAGGCCCCTCAAAACACACATAAACTTAGGTGGACGGCCATGTCTTGGTAGGTTTGCAGGTGTGCCATACTCTTTCCATTTTTGGATGATGGATTGCACAGAGCTCCGTGAGATGTTCAAAGCTGCGGAGATTTTGTTATAACCTAACCCTGCTTTATACTTCTTAGAAGAAACCCTGTTAGCCCTTGTACACACGGTCGGAGAATCCGTCGGAATGTGTCCTATCGGACCGTGTTGTCGGATAATCCGTGTGTGGTATGCATCGGACTGATTCTGTCGGAATATCCGTCGGACCCAATTTTCCAACTTGTTGGAAATATTTTCCGACCAACTGGTTCGATCGGACATACTCCGATCATGTGTAGAGAATTTTGATCGGACCAAGTGCCACGCATGCTCAGATCAAATTCCTACATCAATGCTATTGGCTACTAGCCTGAATGTAGTCCCATCGTAACAAAATTACATCATCATGTTCTGAATGATCAGATTTTTCGACAACTTTTGCCGCGTACACACGGGCGGACTGTATGGCGTACTTAGTCCGTCGAAACACATTTCAGCGGACAATCCGCTCGTGTGTGGGCTTCAGCGGACTTTTTTAGCGTGCTGTCCGGCGTACTAAGAATTTCGGATTTTTCGAAATTCTGTCCGTCGTACTTTGGTTTCAGCGGACAATCCGCTCGTCAGTATGCTAGTTCGACGGACTAAGTATGGCGCATGCCCAGAAAGGATTTACGTGGCGGAAGGGTGCTTTGCTGTGTATTGGACTTCCTATTTCTAGTCCCGTCGTACGTGCTGTACACGTCATCGCGCAAGCTTTCGACGGACTGTTTGGGTATCCGTGTGTGGTCAAGTCCGTTCAGTGGAAAGTACGACGGACTGTCCGTCGGATTGTATGACGGACTAAGTACGCCATACAGTCCGCTCGTGTGTACGCGGCATTAGTCCGACCGTGTGTATGCAACAGTTTCGGACAAGATCCGACGGACAAAATCCGACGGACAAAATCCGACGGACAAAATCCGACGGATTTGGTTGTCGAAATCTCCGACCGTGTGTACAAGGGCTTAGAGTCTGCAAAAGACTTGAGACTGGGGTGGAGGTTCACCTTCCAGTAGGACAACGACCCGAAACATCCAGCCAGAGCTACATTGGAATGGTTTAGATCAAAGCATATTCATGTGTTAGAATGGCCCAGTCACAGTTCAGACCTAAATCCCATTGAGTATCTGTGGCAAGACTTGAAAATTGCTGATCACAGACGCTCTCCATCCAATCTGGCAGAGCTTGAGATATTTTGCAAAGAAGAATGGGCAGAAATGTCCCTCTCTAGATGTGCAAAGCTGGTAGAGGCATCCCCAAAAAGACTCGCAGCTGTAATTGCAGAGAAAGGGGGTTCTACAAAGCATTGACTGTGGGGGGCGCTATACAAACGTACCCCCACACCTTTCACATATTTATTTGTAAAAAAAAAAAAATTGAAAACCATTTATCATTTTCCTTCCACTTCACAATTATGTGCCACTTTGTCTTGGTCTATCACATAATTTCCCCAAAAAATACATTCACGTTTTTGGATGTAACATGACAAAATGTGGAAAATGTCAAGGGGTATGAATACTTTTTCAAGGCACTGTAGTTTGCGTCAATCATGCTGCCCAGCGATATAATTCCTGTCAATCATAACATACAGCAATGTAGTCCATATCAATAATGATGTCTATCAATGCAGTCCACATTAATCATACCGTCCAGCAATGTAACTCATGACAATCATGGTGCCCACCAGTGTTATGCACACCAGTAATGGTGTCCAGCAATGCAATCCATATCAATCATGGTGAATCAAGTGCACCCAAATATTTCAGATGTTCAGTTCTATTTTTTTTTAGAACCAAATTTAGTAATGTTCAGAATTAAATAAATAGTTTCCTGAATTGTCATCAGTCTTGATCTTGATAGATATCAGTGAAGATTCAGAATACTGAATGCAGAGAACCGATTTCCACCTCCCTCACTGCTCACCCCTCCCTTCCATAAGACGAAGAATCGTGAAAGCCAACAGTCTTATCTCAACTGTCCTACAGGCAGCTGCCTTCCTACAACCTTCCTCACACCGCACGCACCTGTTCCTGGGGCGCATCAGTCCTAAAAGATATCCCTGGATGTAGGTCATGATACTGCGGCACCGAGAGGACGTAGTGTCAGCTTGGAGGGACTGAGAGAAAAACAGAAATCACCTAGTCCTTCTGAAAGGTAAATTGTCATTTACAGTTCTAAAATATGTTTCTCTCTGGAGTCTGTACCTCTTTTTTACATCAATAACAAGACTAAACTTTGGGGTACCCCACTAATAACATGGGACCTTGGCGTACACCACAAATAACATGGAACCTTGGGATACACCACAAATAACACTGAACCTTGGGATACACCACTAATAACACTGAACCTTGGGATACACCACAAATAACACTGAACCTTGGGATACACCACAAATAACACTGAACCTTGGGATACACCACAAATAACACTGAACCTTGGGATACACCACAAATAACACTGAACCTTGGGATACACCACTGATAACACTGAGCCTTGGAGTGCACCACTAATAACACTGATCCTTGGGGTACACCACTAATAACACAGAGCCTTGGGGTACACCACAAATAACACTGAACCTTGGGATACACCACAAATAACACTGAACCTTGGAGTACACCACTAATAACACTGAACCTTGGGATACACCACTAATAACACTGAGACTTGGAGTACACCACTAATAACACTGAACCTTGGGATACACCACTGATAACACTGAGCCTTGGAGTGCACCACTAATAACACTGATCCTTGGGGTACACCACTAATAACACAGAGCCTTGGAGTACACCACTAATAACACTGAGACTTGGAGTACACCACTAATAACACTGATCCTTGGGGTACACCACTAATAACACTGAGCCTTGGAGTACACCACTAATAACACTGAGACTTGGGGTACACCACTAATAACACAGAGCCTTGAGGTACACCACTGATGACACTGAACCTTGAGGTACACCACTAATAACACTGAACCTTGGGGTACACCACTGATAACACTGAGCCTTGGGGTACACCACTAATAACACAGAGCCTTGAGGTACACCACTAATAACACTGAACCTTGGGGTACACCACTGATAACACTGAGCCTTGGGGTACATAACTAATAACACAGAGCCTTGGGGTACACCACTAATAACACTGAGCCTTGGGGTACACCACTAATAATACTGAGCCTTGGGGTACACCACTCATAACACTGAACCTTAGGGTACACCACTCAAAACACTGAGCCTTGGGGTACACCACTCATAACACTGAACCTTGGGGTACACCACTAATAACACTGAACCTTGGGGTACACCACTAATAACACTGAGCCTTGGGGTACACAACTAATAACAATAAGCCTTGGGGTACACCACTAATAACACTGAACCTTGAGGTACACCACTAATAACACTGAGCCTCGGGGTACACCACTAATAACACTGAGCCTTGGGGTACACCACTAATAACACTGAGCCTTGGGGTACACAACTAATAACAATAAGCCTTGGGGTACACCACTAATAACACTGAACCTTGGGGTACACCACTAATAACACTGAACCTCGAGGTACACCACTAATAACACTGAGCCTCGGGGTACACCACTAATAACACTGAGCCTTGGGGTACACCACTAATAACAATGAGCCTTGGGGTACACCACTCATAACACTGAAACTTGGGGTACACCACTCATAACACTGAACCTTGGGGTACACCACTAATAACACTGAGCCTTGGGGTACACCACTAATAACACTGAACCTTGGGGTACACCACTAATAACACTGAACATTGGGGTACACCACTAATAACACTGAACCTCTGGGTGCACCACTAATAACACTTAACCTTGGGGTACACCACTCATAACACTGAACCTTGGGGTACGCCACTAATAACACTGAGCCTTGGGGTATGCCACTAATAACACTGAGCCTTGAGGTACACCACTAATAACACTGAACATTGGGGGTACACCACTAATAACACTGAGCCTTTGGGTACACCACTAATGACACTGAGCCTTGGGGTACACCATTAATAACACTGAGCCTTGGGGTACACCACTAATAACAATGAGCCTTGGGGTACACCACTAATAACACTGAGCCTTGGGGTCCATAACTAATAACAATGAGCCTTGGGGTACACCACTAATAACACTGAGCCTTGGGGTACACCACGAATAACACTGAACCTTGGGGTACACCTCTAAAAACATTGAACTATGGAGGACACCACTAATAGCACTGAACCTTGGGGTACACCACTAATAACACTGAGCCTTGGGGTACATAACTAATAACAATGAGCCTTGGGGTACACCACTAATAACACTGAGCCTTGGGGTACACCAATAATAACACTGAACCTTGGGGTACACCTCTAAAAACATTGAACTATGGAGGACACCACTAATAGCACTGAACCTAGGGGTACACCACTAATAACACTGAAATTTGGGGTACACCAGTAATAACAATGGACCAGTCCACCTAAGGGCCCCAGTCTTCCTCTTCTCTACGTTCCAGGAACCATTTCTGGTCTATATATATATCATTATAGAAGAGCTCCAGGCACACCGGGCCCCTAGGCTGGGTCGGAGGTGAGTGCAGTAACATGTATTAGTACGCTGCAAAGTTCGAGTCTTGGCTCGCCGTTCTCTGCACTAATTCCCTATTCCTAGAGTACCCAGCCAATCTGCTTTCTTAGTGTTGGATGATGCAGGGAGGGGTTAGAGCCTCTGTTAGAACAAAGTGTGTGTTTTTGTCGTGTTCTGGTGATAACTTGTGTGTCAGGCTGTGGCAAGATGTTTCTGGGCTGGGCACATCAGAGGCAGGAGAGCAAGATGCCTCAGGGGGGAAGGTGTGGAGTGTTTTGCTGGGTCGGATTCTTTCCGGCTGTCTCCTGCACTCTGCTGACTGTTCACACGATAAGATCAGCTCCTGATTTTATAATCATTGTAGCCCCAAAGTCCATATGATATGATGGTTATCCCTGCACTGTATCAAAATCTTTTAATAAGAAGAGAGGAAAGCCATCACATAGACAGCTGAGCTCCTTTGATTGAACTGTGTAGCGCCCTCTTGTGTACATAGTTGTGTAGTATAGACAGAGGATTGAGAAGCCTGGGTGCAAGTCAGAGGGTTTACTTTAGGTCAGGCTAGGGGGCTCTACAGGTCAGGCCTCTGGTACCTCCCCCTAGTTCTAGAAGCTTGGAGAAGTTTCTAGAAATTTGAGCCCAGAAGGCATACCTCCCAACATTTGAACTTCAGGGGCGATGTGTGCCGCCGGGAACCCGTGATCACTCCTCAGAGAGCCAGAATCGGGATCTTTCACTGTGCTGCGGTACGAGCAGCTCAGAGGCAGGAAGTTGGAGACAGAGGCTAGGGCGGAGCTAGGAGGTGGCCTACAAACTGCATCATCGGTTGCTAGGACGCCGGTGGTCCAAAAAACCAATGACAGTATTGAACATTGATGCTCTGCTCACAGTAATACTCACTTGGTGCAGTGTGTGAGAGCACACACTGCGCCATTGAGGATACCACCACTGATTGGAGCCCACTTGTTTTGGCACTGGGCTCCGGGACTCCAGCCCAGATCTGCGGGACCTCGGGACTCTCTGGATGGTCTCCCGAAATACAGGATGGTTAGGAGGCATGCAGAAGGTAGAGATCTGAACATTTATGGGAATCTGGCCAATCCCCAGACAGAAGGCCCTCGCAGGGTGCTTAGGTCAGCCCTTAAATATGGGGGAGCATGGCCAGCAGGTGAGTCGGGTAGAATGGGGATGGTTGAGGTTTTGCTATATAGCCTGGGTGGGGGCCTGTGGAAAGGGGGTTCTGCCTCCAGGCTGGCGGAAGGAGGAAATCTGAAAGAGGGAGCTCCACTGTCCTGCAGTCCTCCTGGGAAGGACAGCCTGCATAGCATGGAAAGGAACCAGCTCAGCAGAGGGCCCGAGAGCAGTTCTATCTAGTGCAGCAGAACGTGAGTACCTCTACACCTCCAGGGCCTATAAGGGAGTTCTTGGCAAGTCTTCAAGGGACAGTTTAGTGCTCACCAAATCCCTTGCTTTGGGATTAGATACCGTAGCCAGGTGGGCTGGTATTTTTCATTAGGGGGACCGGGAGCTCCTACAGGTTGGGACCTTGCTGAAAATCCACTCAAGGGATACCAGACTCCTAGGAGGGGATTACTTTGCAAAAGACTGTTGCTGTCAAGTATCTGTTCTTGCAGTGTGCCAGAGAAGGAAGTTGTCCTCATTTTGTTGTTCTTTGAGTCAAGTTAGGCATCCCTATCTACCTATCTTTACCCTATCCAAGTTGAAATCCCTAATAAATAATAAAAACCAAGCCCATGGAGAGCTGATCATTGATGAAGTTGGAAAAGCTAATCTCTGCTGACACCAGGAGAGCCGATCTCTGATGACACCAGGAGAGCTGACCTCTGATGACACCAGGAGAGCCGATCTCTGATGACACCAGGAGAGCCGATCTCTGATGACACCAGGAGAGCCGATCTCTGATGACACCAGGAGAGCTGACCTCTGATGACACCAGGAGAGCCGATCTCTGATGACACCAGGAGAGCCGATCTCTGATGACACCAGGAGAGCCGATCTCTGATGACACCAGGAGAGCCGATCTCTGATAACACCAGGAGAGCTGATCTCTGATGACACCAGGAGAGCCGACCTCTGCTGACACCAGGAGAGCCGATCTCTGATGACACCAGGAGAGCTGACCTCTGATGACACCAGGAGAGCCGATCTCTGATGACACCAGGAGAGCCGACCTCTGATGACACCAGGAGAGCCGATCTCTGATGACACCAGGAGAGCCGATCTCTGATGACACCAGGAGAGCCGATCTCTGATGACACCAGGAGAGCCGATCTCTGATAACACCAGGAGAGCTGATCTCTGATGACACCAGGAGAGCCGACCTCTGCTGACACCAGGAGAGCCGACCTCTGATGACACCAGGAGAGCCGATCTCTGCTGACACCAGGAGAGCCGATCTCTGATGACACCAGGAGAGCCGATCTCTGATGACACCAGGAGAGCCGATCTCTGATGACACCAGGAGAGCCGATCTCTGCTGACACCAGGAGAGCCGATCTCTGATTACACCAGGAGAGCCGATCTCTGATGACACCAGGAGAGTTGATCTCTGCTGACACCAGGAGAGCCGATCTCTGATGACACCAGGAGAGCCGATCTCTGATGGCACCAGGAGAGCCGATCTCTGCTGACACCAGGAGAGCCGATCTCTGATGACACCAGGAGAGCCGATCTCTGATTACACCAGGAGAGTTGATCTCTGCTGACACCAGGAGAGCCGATCTCTGATTACACCAGGAGAGCTGATCTCTGATGACACCAGGAGAGCTGATCTCTGCTGACACCAGGAGAGCCGATCTCTGATGACACCAGGAGAACCGATCTCTGATGACACCAGGAGAGCCGATCTCTGATGACACCAGGAGAGCTGATCTCTGCTGACACCAGGAGAGCCGATCTCTGATGACACCAGGAGAGCCGATCTCTGATGACACCAGGAGAGCCGATCTCTGATGACACAGGAGAGCTGATCTCTGATGACACCAGGAGAGCCGATCTCTGATGACACCAGGAGAGCCGACCTCTAATGACACCAGGAGAGCCGATCTCTGATGACACCAGGAGAGCCGATCTCTGATGACACCAGGAGAGCCGACCTCTGATGACACCAGGAGAGCCGATCTCTGATGACACCAGGAGAGCCGATCTCTGATGACACCAGGAGAGCCGATCTCTGATGACACTAGGAGAGCCGACCTCTGATGACACCAGGAGAGCCGATCTCTGATTACACCAGGAGAGCTGACCTCTGATGACACCAGGAGAGCTGACCTCTAATGACACCAGGAGAGCCGACCTCTGATGACACCAGGAGAGTTGATGTCTGATGACACCAGGAGAGCCGATCTCTGATGACACCAGGAGAGCCGATCTCTGATGACACCAGGAGAGCCGACCTCTGATGACACCAGGAGAGCCGACCTCTGATGACACCAGGAGAGCCGACCTCTGATGACACCAGGGGAGTTGATCTCTGATGACACCAGGAGAGCCGATCTATGATGACACCAGGAGAGCCGATCTCTGATGACACCAGGAGAGTTGATCTCTGATGACACCAGGAGAGCCGATCTCTGATGACACCAGGAGAGCCGACCTCTGATGACACCAGGAGAACCGATCTCTGATGACACCAGGAGAGCTGATCTCTGATGACACCAGGAGAGCCGACCTCTGATGACACCAGGAGAGCCGACCTCTGATGACACCAGGAGAGTTGATCTCTGATGGCACCAGGAGAGTTGATCTCTGATGACACCAGGAGAGCCGACCTCTGATGACACCAGGAGAGCCGATCTCTGATGACACCAGGAGAGCCGATCTCTGCTGACACCAGGAGAGCCGATCTCTGATGACACCAGGAGAGCCGACCTCTGATGACACCAGGAGAGCCGACCTCTGATGACACCAGGAGAGCCGACCTCTGATGACACCAGGAGAGTTGATCTCTGATGGCACCAGGAGAGTTGATCTCTGATGACACCAGGAGAGTTGATCTCTGATGGCACCGGGTAAAGCAAACCTGAACACCTAAGCCCAGTTATGTTACTTTGTCATGTATTATACAACTGTACATAACATTGTATCTGAGTAAATAGTTTTTTCAGTATAAATTTGGACCTTTATTTGGTGACATTGACCCTGATACTTATATAGGTCAAGCCCTGATCTAGCTATTTAATTTTTTCTTGTTCAATCTGTTTATTGAAAAGCAGGCGGAACATAAACATCGCTAAAGATGGTACAATTACAGTATAGATTGGGATTTGCACCCACTTCAGGTCCAATGTATAGCGTGACAGATCGGAACATCAACATGTAACAGTACCATATAAATTGCCTGTTATTGTCTGATGGGAATGGAATCAGGGGCACCAGGCCTTGTAAAGTTTGAGTAGTATAACCTAATAGGCACAAAGAGTCCAGTCAATCCAGGGGAACAGAGGCACAAAATAGGCCCAAGTAACATTCACCAGAGAGTAAAGAGAAACACGCCACGCACGCGGGAACAAGGTAGGTAAGGGAGTGGTCAGTCCCCTTCTCTTTTTCTTTTACATTTTCTATTTTCAGAACTTTTACCATTAATTTGAATGTATTTATAGTATTACAATCGACACAGGTTTACCTTCATACTTATACACTCTAAAAAGAAGTAAAGTGGAAAATAGATTTTGCCTTGGCTGTTCAGGGGAAAGTTGAGAGAAAAAGATCTACCCTTATTCTTATCCTATATTTAGAAGTTTTTTTGTAAATTTTTTGTATTTTAAATTTATTTAGAAATAGATGTTTTGTACTTTTTTTAAATTCTTTGTTTGGTAGGTGTCTTTTTTATTGTATTTTTTTTTTATTTTTATTGGAATGCATGTTTTTTTTTAACTCTTTATTAAGAAATTCATTTTTTATACTTTTTTTTGTATTTTTAATTCTTTATTTCATAGGTGTGTTTTTTCTAGTGCATTTTTTTATTTTTTGTTTGGAAGGTATGCTTTTTTGTTTTGTATTTTTATCTCCTTATTTAGAAATTGAATGCTTTATATTTCATTTTTGTAGTTTTTGTTCTTTTATTAGAAGGTGTGTTTTTTGTTTGTTTTCTTTTTGTTTTTTAGGTTGTATTTTTGTAATTTAACCCTGTATTTTGAAATAGCTTTTTTGTATTTTTTAATTCTTTACTAAGAAGTTTTTTTTCTATTGTATTTTTTATTCTTTATCAGATGTCTTTTTTGTATTGCATTTTTTTTATTCTTTATTTAGAAGGTGTCTTTTTGTTATATTGTATTTTTGCATATTTTATTCTTTATTTAGAAATCCGTGTTTTGTGGACTTTATCTTTGCATTTTTTTATTCTTTAGTAAGAAGATTTTTTGAACTTGTTTTTAAAATAATATTGAATTTTTAAACATCATGGGGATGAAAGTCCCCCCAGCCCCACCCCATCTAGAGCAATCAGGGGAAGAGTAGCTTGTTCAATCGAGCATAATTACTGGGGTGTATCAACTCCAAACTAGCTTCTCTAACACTTTTTTCTCTACAATTTCTTATAACTGTGAACAGGCTACCTACCTCTGAGCCCTTCCACTCCATGTCATTACTTGAATCTATACTGGCCCTATCACCCCAAATGGAGATGAGCGAGCTGGGGTTCAGTAGCAGATATGGCAGGTAGAGGTCAAGCATAAGCATAGTCAGTAAACAAGTCAACAGTCTGTAACAAGTGGTTGCATGTCGGGATCAAGTGGAAGTGTAGTCGAGAAACAAGCCAAAGTTTGGTAACAGGTGGTTGCAGGTCGGGATCAAGCAGAAGTGTAGCCGAGAAACAAGTCAAAGGTCGGTAACAAGTGGTTGCAGGTTGGGATCAAGCAGAAGTGTAGTCGAGAAACAAGTCAAAGGTCGGTAACAAGTGGTTGCAGGTCGGGATCAAGCGGTAGTGTAGTCGAGAAACAAGTCAAAAGGTCGGTAACAAGTGGTTGCAGGTCGGGATCAAGTGGTAGTGTAGTCGAGAAACAAGCCAAAGGTCAGTAACAAGTGATTGCAGGTCAGGATCAAGCGGTAGTGTAGTCGAGAAACGAGCCAAAGTTCAGTAACAAGTGATTGCAGGTCGGGGACAAGTGGAAGTGTAGTCAAGAAACAAGCCAAAGGTCGGTAACAAGTGGTTGCAGGTTGGGATCAAGCAGAAGTGTAGTCAAGAAACAATCCAAAGGTCGTTAACATATAGTAGTAAAGAAGTGGCTCCTTATGTAGTCAAGGGAGCAGTGATTGTTTGTTTTGGGCTGTTCAGGGTCTCACAGGACGGGAGTTTGTTTGCATCTCCCTGCCTCTGGAAGAAGTTTCCAGAGCTTATGGCAGATGGGAGATTATAGCCAACTTAAATATTTATCATCCTCCAGCCAATCCTAGAAGAGGAGCATCCAGTAGGGGGCTGGAAAGATGATACATAGTCTGAAGCCCTGGAAGGCCGAGTTCCTTCTCCCCAGGAGGGTTCCAGAGCTTGAGGGGCTGTTGCCCATGGTAGTCCATGGACTGTGCAGCTGTTCTGGAAGCCTCAGCAGTGTCAGGGTTGAGGGCCTGGATGGATCTCCTGAGAAGTTAATTGCAGGACCTCACCACAAGGACTGTCCCACTCACAGGACCATGCCCAGAGGAAGCTGGAAGGTGGGAGCTGTCTTGAGGACTTGTGTGTTATAACCCTGGATTGAGCCCTGTGACTGTGCAGTGTTCTGGAAATCGCATTGGCTACCAGTAGTTGTTCAATGGTTCAAGGTAATCAGATGCCAAAGAGACTTACCACATGGTCCCCAGCTGTAAGGCCTTAGACTGTCCAATATTCACAGTTACTTAAAGAAAGGACTGTCCTCTCGTTGATGCTACAGAGCATTTTGAAGTATACCATGCTCCAACCCCTCTCCTGTTTAAATTTGCCTCTGCTATCAGATAAGAACAAGCTATCACCAACGGTCCCTATGGGGGTAGCACTACACTTGCATCATCTCCCCCCAAAATAATGTACCCAAAGCATGAATTTACTGAAAGATACTCAATAAAGACTAAACATTGTCTTATTTCTGCTTTTCCTGTTCTTTAGATTTTCATATCTAGAAGACTAAAAGCCCATCCACCACTTCATCGGGACATGAATAGCTCAAAGCATTTCCTGTCGCCCTCTGCCCAGACTCCCACTTACCAATCACCCACTTACCAATCACCCTCTGGCCTATTTCCTCCATCCCTGACACCCACAAGCTCAATTTTACCTATCACCCCTCAAAGGGACACTGATAGCTCCCTGAAGTGTCTGATCAATGACCGAGACCTGCACCTGACGGACCATCTGGGGGACGGCTGCTTTGGGGTAGTCCGGAAAGGAGAATGGAGGATTTCCAGTGAAAAGACAGTGAGTATTTGTTTTACTTTTATCTTTGTTGATTCTCTGAGTTGACGGCTCCTCTGTCATGTTCTCAATCATTTCCTATATCTTTACAGGTGAACGTTGCAGTGAAAACCCTCCGTGCGGATGCCAGCTATGACCCTGCGGTCCTTCAGGATTTTCTGCAGGAAGTGAATGCAATGTATGCCCTGGATCACCCACATCTCATTCGACTCTACGGTGTGGTTCTTACACAGCCAATGAAAATGGTGAGTGGCTGACATTTGTTACAAACCAAGATGTAGACCCTCCTGCTTACCAGTCTATGGGGTAGTAGTGTTTTGCCTTCTCATAGGAGTTTGGAATTAGTTGCAAGCTACTGATGGAGGCAGGAGTGAGGCTGGAAGCTGCAAGTGCAGAGAAGGCACAGCAGAGACTCAGACTGTGAAAAGTTTGGGTGCATAAATAGTGAAGCAAAGATAGTGGGTGCTTCTGAGGCTGCAAGGCACATGAGGAAACACAGAGGCACTTAGCGGGTGCAGCGGTGGTATAACGTACCTGGTGGTGGAGCCTGAAATGTCGTGGAAGGTCTCTCTTGCAACCCTGGCTCTGGAGTCCCTGGTAAGGTGACAGGAAACGCTGGAGTGGAAGGTCTCTCTTGCAACCCTGGCTCTGGAGTCCCTGGTAAGGTGACAGGAAATGCTGGAGTGGAAGGTCTCTCTTGCAACCCTGGCTCTGGAGTCCCTGGTAAGGTGACAGGAAATGCTGGAGTGGAAGGTCTCTCTTGCAACCCTGGCTCTGGAGTCCCTGGTAAGTTGACAGGAAACGCTGGAGCTCAGAGTGACACAAGTGCCTGGTAAGTCTCTTACTGGCAGGTGCTGGTGTGCTTCTGGATTGCAGGCATATCAGGACTGGACACGTTGGTGGAGAAACAGGTGCCAGTGAAGGATGCAGATAGGGAAGTGCAGATGCAGTATAGGCATAAGACAGCGGTGGACAGTCCGGGTTGGCAACTGGTGAGCAAATCAGGTTCAAGCGGCAAGCCGAAGAGTAGTCAGAAGACAGGCCAGGATCAGTAACAGCAGAACAGATGAGCAGATGCAGCAGGCAGAAGTGTATTCCAGGGACAAGCCAAGGGTCAGTATGGGCAACATTCAGGCCGGATCAGGTCGAGTCAGAGGCAGGATCAAGTTGGCAACATTAACACAGGAATGTATTAGTCCAAACAGCACTGACACACTGCACTATGGCACTTTAAATAGCCCTTCTGAAGCCATTGCGTGCACCCGCTAACCGGCTATGGTGGAGCCTGAAATGTCGTGGAAGGTCTCTCTTGCAACCCTGGCTCTGGAGTCCCTGGTAAGGTGACAGGAAATGCTGGAGTGGAAGGTCTCTCTTGCAACCCTGGCTCTGGAGTCCTTGGTAAGGTGACAGGAAATGCTGGAGTGGAAGGTCTCTCTTGCAACCCTGGCTCTGGAGTCCTTGGTAAGGTGACAGGAAATGCTGGAGTGGAAGGTCTCTCTTGCAACCCTGGCTCTGGAGTCCTTGGTAAGGTGACAGGAAACGCTGGAGTGGAAGGTCTCTCTTGCAACCCTGGCTCTGGAGTCCCTGGTAAGGTGGCAGGAAAAGCTGGAGTGGAAGGTCTCTCTTGCAACCCTGGCTCTGGAGTCCCTGGTAAGTTGACAGGAAACGCTGGAGCTCAGAGTGACACAAGTGCCTGGTAAGTCTCTTACTGGCAGGTGCCGGTGTGCTTCTGGAATGCAGGCATAACAGGACTGGACACGTTGGTGGAGGAACAGGAGCCAGTGAAGGATTCAGATAGGGAAGTGCAGATGCAGTATAGGCATAAGACAGCGGTGGACAGTCCGGGTTGGCAACTGGTGAGCAAATCAGGTTCAAGCGGCAAGCCGAAGAGTAGTCAGAAGACAGGCCAGGATCAGTAACAGCAGAACAGATGAGCAGATGCAGCAGGCAGAAGTGTATTCCAGGGACAAGCCAAGGGTTGGTATGGGCGACATTCAGGCAGGATCAGGTCGAGTCAGAGGCAGGATCAGGTCGGCAACATTAACACGGGAATGTATTAGTCCAAACAGCACTGGCACACTGCACTATGGCACTTTAAATAGCCCTTCTGGAGCCATTACGTGCACCCGCTAACAGGCTATGGGCAGGATTTCTCAGGTTTGTGTGTCTGTGTGCACAAATGTTCCTTTCCTGACAGGTGGCTGCACAAGGACCAGGTTTGGGTGCAGGGGCAGTGTTGTGGCTGCAATGGAGACTTTAGAGTGCAGGTGCACTCAAAAAAAACATATATATATCCTGGTTAGGGCAACTGTTGAAGAGCAAATTTCATCTACACAAAAAGGGTATCACGAAAGAAGGGAGATATGTGTGTCCTTCTGCCTTGCAGGGTGGCACAGAAGAACGTTATGAGTCTGTCCCTCGTGCCCCGGACTGGTTACGGAGGTAGGATATGTATAACATTCTAATAAGGACATTCTGTCTTTCTTTCTTGTATCTCAGGTTACAGAGTTGGCACCTCTCGGATCCTTACTCAGTCATCTGCACTCCTATAATGGGGTGTATTCTCTGCAGCTCCTGTGGTCATATTCCATCCAGATTGCCTCTGGGATGAGCTACCTTGAGACCCAAAATTTCATCCACAGGGACCTGGCAACTCGGAATGTATTGGTGATCAGTGAACAGATGGTAAAGATTGGGGATTTTGGATTGACAAGGCTTTTGGCGACAAATGATGATCATTACACCATGTCTCCTCGCCGAAAGATACCCTTTGCATGGTAAGGGTGGGATTCAGTACATTTTTGGGTCATAGAATGAAGGACCTATCCTTTGTTGTAAGGAGTAAGATGTTAACCAAATCTAAGGTTGGGTTATGTTTGGAAAGTCATAAACACAGATGAGTCCATTATTTTCCCTCTGTGTGGTAGGTGTGCTCCGGAGAGCTTGAAGTTTGGCAACTTTTCACACGCAAGTGATGTCTGGATGTTCGGGGTCACCATGTGGGAGATGTTCACCTATGGACAGGAACCCTGGTTTGGCCTAAATGGGAGACAGGTAATGGATCGATCCTGTAGAGTGCCACCAATCAATAGACATGTGCCATTTGTTTCACTACGAATCATAATTCAGCCGAGATTTTTGTTATATGGAGATTTCCAAATCACAGAAGTAACCAATTTTAATGAATCTGAAATAAATTATAACAAAACAAATTATCCAAATTCGAAAATGAATTTGAAATGGAAATATACTGCAATAAATACAGTAAAAGTAAAATAAGATGATGATTCCTGCTTTATAGAATAGAATATAAAGGAATAGAGTAGAATGGAAATTGAATGAAAGATCCATCAAGGGTTTTCTTAGCTGTGGGAATATGATCGAAAAAGAATAGCAAATGATTTCCATAAAAAAAAATGTATTTATTTGTTTGTATCATAGTATCAAAATGCTATTAATACAATGACATTGGAGTCGTAAAAAGCCATTCTGGCCTTTACATATAAAAACATAACTCATCAACAATAGGAAAAATACACATGAACTCAAGTTATATAAAACCATTAGGCTTGTGTGGAGTTTCACATAGTACCCATACGCATTTCGACCAATTAGGTTAGGGGTCTTCTTCAGGGGAATTTTTTTCAATGCGAGAGAAACATAAATTTATGAATTTTTAAATTCATCATTATTTTACGTAGTCGCTATATTCTATTGAAATGGAGTTGTATATGTTTACCACTTCCTGATGAGAAGGATGTATTCCATAGCCAAGCAAATTACTGTTCATCTAAATCCAGATGATCCCCTGAGGTCCTCACATTGATCTCCAGTCCTCCACGAAAGAAGCCCCACATCCACCAAACTTGCAAGAAGTCACCCCTCACAACAAATGCTGATGATCCCTTGAGGTCCTCACATTGATCTCCAGTCCTCCACAAAAGAAGCCCCACCTCCGTACAACTTGCAAGAAGTCACCCCTCGGTGATGGAGTTGTAAAAAGCAATTCTGGCCTTGACATATAAAACCATAACTCATCAACAATAGGAAAAATACACATGAACTCAAGTTATATAAAACCATTAGGCTTGTGTGGAGTTTCACATAGTATCCCTACGCGTTTCGGCCAATTAGGTTAGGGGTCTTCTTCAGGGGGAATTTTTCTATACGAGAGAAACACAAATTTATGAATTATAAATACATCATTATTTTACGTAGTCACTATATTCTATTGAAATGGAGTTGTATATGTTTACCACTTCCTGATGAGAAGGATGCATTCCATAGCCAAGCAAATTGTTGTTCATATAAAAACACAACAAATCCTGATGATCCCGTGAGGTCCTCACATTGATCTCCAGTCCTCCACAAAAGAAGCCCCACCTCCACACAACTTGCAAGAAGTCACTCCTCACAATAAATCCAGATGATCCTTTGAGGTCCTCACATTGATCTCCAGTCCTCCACGAAAGAAGCCCCACTTCCACACAACTTGCGAGAAGTCACCCCTCAATTGGGACTGGGAAACAGGTTGGGGTGGGGCACGGGGGGCACTTTCAATTTCCTAAATTGCAAAATTCAAGGTTTAATTTGGCTTATTAGAACTCTCATAAGGTGCTAAAGACAGACCGTTTGGGGCCTCATAATGTATGTACAGTGGTAGCAGTACAGTATCAGGTTATGCCGTGTACACACGAGCGCAATGTCCGACAGAAAAAGTCACACGGGAGCTTCTCATCATGTATTTCGATCGTTGTCTATGCCCCATCGGACTTTTTCTGTTGAAAATTCTGACGGACCTAGAAAAGAGAACATGCTCTAAATTTTTCAGACGGAACCAATTCCTATTGTGAAAACCGCTCCTCTGTATGCTGTTCCGACGGACCAAAAACGACCCATGCTCTGAAGCAAGTACTAGACGGAAGCTATTGGCTACTGGCTATTGAACTTCCTTTTTCCAGTCCCGTCGTACGTGTTGTACGTCACCGCGTTCTTGACGGTCGGGCTTTGGTGTGATCGTGTGTAGGCGAGACAGTTTCAGCGGAAATAAATACATCATTATTTTACGTAGTCCCTATATTCTATTGAAATGGAGTTGTATATGTTTACCACTTCTTGATGAGAAAGATGCATTCCATAGCATGCATGCCTGGGGCTTTGGGGTCATGCGGACAGGTTGTCCCGCTCTCCCTGTTGGCTCCAATGCCTGGATCTTGGTATGCGACCACCCTGCCCTCTTTCAAGATGGCAACGGCGGTCTTTGGTTCTGCTGTGGGTCTTGAACCAGGCAAGAGCTACGCACTGGATGGGGTACTAGTGTAGGCAGTGCGTTCTTTCACGTGGGGAGTACATAGGGCGGTTTGGTAGGTCATTTGGCCCTGTTGGTACTACCCTTTGTTTCTTTCCCTGGATGGGGCAGTTGGACTGGTAAGGATGCCACAGCCTTGTGTTCATTCAGGGGCTGGATTTCACTACACACTATCTCTGTTCCTCTGAGGTTTTTTTTTTTTTTCCATCTCCTATATTTCTTCACAGATATAACATTGCTGATGCGGGGGCTGGGGGGGGGGTGCAAGTAGCTGGTCTTGCCTATGGTGCAAAATAGTCTAGCACCGGCCCTGGGTAACTGTCTCCATTTCTCCAGATTTTAGCTGCAATTGAAAGAGGCGCTGAGCGGCTGGAGTGCCCCGAAGACTGTCCTCATGCTTTGTACAATGTGATGTTGAAATGTTGGGCGTACATACCGAAAGAGAGGCCAAATTTTGCCTCTCTCATCAGCCTTCTTCAAGAGGTGAGTGACCTGACAACTGTACCGAAGAGATCTGTCTCACATACTGTATTGTCTTCGTATTGGAAAGGACTGTCTCCAATATTGTCCTGTAGTGTATCCTCTGATGGATCCATGGGGAGCTGATGTTTGGATTCAGAAGATTCATCTCAGCTATTGCTCTGTGCACTGATCTGCAATGGATTTAGAAAGACTATTACCATGTTTGCCCTCTACTCCTAACTTTCATGGGTCCTAAAAGTCCGTCTTTAACATGTAAATTGCACTTAGGACATCTGTATCCAATATTGCCCTTCACCCTGACTTGTGATGGATCTAGGAGGACTCTTACCATTTTTGAACTCTTCTCCTAGTCTTCATGGGTCCTGGTGGTCTGTCTTAAACATTGTCCTGTGCTCTCCTCTGTCATGGGTCTAGAACCGTGATTCTCAACCAGGGTTCTATGGAACCCTAGGGTTCCTCCAGTGGTTTCTAGGAGTTCCTTCAGCATTGGGCAATTTCTGCCTCTCAGAAAAGTTCTCACTCAATTACTGAAAATGGGTCACAGGAGTGCAGAAAGAGTTGCACTGCTGTGATACACAGGATGAGTACAGCCAAATGAGCTTTGGATGTACTTCCCCTTGAAGGTAGCCTATGTTCACCCATTATTATAGGCTATTACTATAATGGAGAGCATTATGGAGAAGGAAACATTGCCCACCTCTACTGAGATACTGATGCTATGCTGCGCCCTTTTCCTCCAGCCAGCAAGGGGAGAGCTAAAGCAAAGACTTTGATGCAGAGCAGTGGTGGTATTTTTTTTTTTGGGGGGGTGGGCAAACAATGCACCCACAGCCCCTCCTGGTTGGGTCCCCTGCACCCCCTGCCCCCGATCAGTCACCAGCCCCTTACTTACCCCATCTAAGTCATGTGAAGCACTTCCTCCAGGCAGCGGATTCGCCTGTGTCTCCTCCACGGCTTCATGGCGGCTTCTGCCTTGCGTCTCCTCCCTCCTCCTTCCCGGCGGCCAACAGGATCACTTCTCCTCTCGGCCAGTCGGGCCCAATTGGCCGGGAGGAGACTCAGGAACACAATAGCCAATATTAATTTGCTTATGTCACACAACTGGGTGGGCTCAGGGCGCAGTGTTTACTTTGTATGCTAAATTGTATTATCACCATTGTTAATCTCTTTTATGCTTGAATTGTTACCAACCAGATTGGGTGACAATATATTAAGTTTGCCTTTACTAACTGGTTTTGTTGCCTGTTCTTTTGATATAGTAATACTACTGGGAACCAAGTATTGCCTTCAGTGAATTCCTGTGATATTGTATGTTTGTATACTACAACCTGGTGTATCAGAGGGGTTGAGGTTCTTGAAAAGGACAGAGGATCCATCCTAATCAGCGGCTCCTACAAGGGAAACGCTTCACCGATGAATGAGAGCTGCACTCTGACCTCTGCCCTTCCAAGTAATTTATTCAAGTATCCACAGTATAGCTACAGCCATCGTGTTTCCACTGCAGAACCACCTGTTTCCCCAACAAATGGACATTTGATGACAAAACCCGTTAAAGAGGTGGTAGTCAGTGGCGTAACTAGAACCTCCAGGGCCCTGATGCAAGAAACCATGAAGGGCCCCCTTGAACCTGGCCCTTCCCTCCGAGTCCAGCGGTGGAACTCCAGGGCGTGGTCACAGGTATGACCTTTGTGAGCCCTGTAGTTCCACCACAGAAGAGATGAGGTCCTTTTCTCCAGGGCAGATGAAGTTACTGCCCCCAGGTGAGAAGGGGTCCCTGTCCCCACGTGAAAAGGGGTCCCTGTCCCCAGGGGAAGATGGAGGGGATATGTAATGGTGTATGGGGGATGGGGTCCTCTCACTCACCATGACCAAGCTGTAGGCCGCGCACTCATCCATGTTGGCCTGGGCTCCATCCAGTGTGCTGGACGGGCGATCAGCATATCTCTCAGAAAGACCTTTCATCATCTGTGTATGACGGGGGAGGAGGGGGGCTGGCAGACAAGCCTGCAGTGTCCTCCGGCAAGCCGGCTCTCATAGGGCTGCACTGCATCTGTGTGCTTAAAGTTTGTTTACCCGGGAGAAGTATGCAGTGCAGAGTGGGCCAGACTCGGGGGGGCGGGACTCTGGCTGGGGAGAACAGACATCGGACTGAGCGGCAATGCATGGAACAGGAGAGGGGTACTCTGAGGAGCCGGCTGAGGACACAGGTCATGTGGGGAATGCACAACTAAAGAGCAGCCAGTGCGATAGTCGAGCATGGAGCTCTGCTAGTCACCCTCCACCTCCAGCCACCCATGTGCATGGTGCACTGGTACCCCTAGCTGCCTATGCTGCTGCCGGCCATATGTAGAGGGGGCTGCATGGGCCCCCTGCAGCACAGGGCCCGGTTGTGGTTGCGACTGCTGCACCCCCTATAGTTACGCCCCTGGTGGTAGTCCTGGGGTGAGGCCACTATTGGCTGTAGCTATACTGTGGATGTTTGAATAAATTCTCGTTAATTTATCTAATTTCAAAGAGGTCTTTCATCTGTATTTTCGAGCTTACACTAAATATGATGATCTGAGATGTTACTTATAAAGAAACGGCAACCAGATTGTCATCTGTTGTTAGTCCATTATTTGATAGACGACTTCTTCCTCCATCAGGTGAAACCTCTGGAGGTTAAGCTTCTTAAGGAAGTTAGCAATCCTAACTGTCCGCCCCTGAATGCCGGGGATGTTGTCACCATCATTGAGGCCAGGTAAGAAAAACTGTTCTCAACGTCCATATACAACCGCCAACCATTCATCTCCCATCATACACAGTTCATAACTGGTCATCATGTATCTTCTGCCATTAATTATCTGTTTTTCATCAATTAACATCCACCATCAATATTTCCTTACCCCTTGCTGATCAGTCTTTATCCATCTATCTTTACCACTTGTTGCTTCTGTTTACCATTCATTATACATTATCCTTCTACTTGATTTGGAGGAGGCCATGCCAGCAACAGGCAAATCAATCCAGACTTTATTTTACTTTGCCATAGACCAGGGGACTCCAAATTTTCCAAACAAAGGGCCAGTTTATAATCCTTCAGACTTTGGAGAGGCTGGACTGTGGCCAATACGAGTAGAAACTCCTTGGTGTCAGTGGGAAAAATAGTGCCCCATCATTGGTGTCAGTGGAAGGGATAGTGCCCCATCATTGGTGTTAGTGGAAGGAATAGTGCCCCATCACTGTTGTTATTGGGAGGAATAGTGCCCCGTCATTGGTCTCAGTCGGAGGAATTGTGCACCATTGTTGGTGTTCATTAGAGGACTAGTGCCTCCTTGTTGGTGTCAGTGGGAGAAATAGTGCCCCAATCATTCATTTCCATGAGTGGAATAGTGCTCCATCATTGGCATCAGTGGGAGGAATCGTGTCCAATCATTGGTGTCAGTAGGAGGAATAGTGCCCCTTCATTGGTATCAGTGGGAGGAATAGTGCCCCTTCATTGGTATCAGTGGGAGGAAAAGTGCTCCATCATTGGTATCAGTGGAAGGAATAGTGCCCCATCATTGACATTAGTGGGAGGAATAGTGCCTATCATTGACATTAGTGGGAGGGA
Organism: Lithobates pipiens; assembly: GCF_037356315.1. Taxonomy (NCBI): domain Eukaryota; kingdom Metazoa; phylum Chordata; class Amphibia; order Anura; family Ranidae; genus Lithobates; species Lithobates pipiens. Next base: position 846,070 of record NW_027507746.1, read on the forward strand.
TAGTGGCCCATCATTGGTATCAGTGGGAGGAATAGTGCCCATCATTGGCATTAGTGGGAGGAATAGTGGCCCATCATTGATTTCAGTGGGAGGAATAGTGCCCATCATTGGCATTAGTGGGAGGAATAGTGCTCATCATTGGTATCAGTGGGAGGAATAGTGCCCCTTCATTGGTATCAGTGGGAGGAAAAGTGCCCCTTTATTGGTATCAGTGGGAGGAAAAGTGCTCCATCATTGGTATCAGTGGGAGTAATAGTGTCCCATCATTGACATTAGTGGGAGGAATAGTGGCTCATCATTTGTATCAGTGAGAGGAATAGTGCCCATCATTGGTATCAGTGGGAGGAATAGTGTCCCATCATTGGTATCAGTGGGAGGAATAGTGTCCCATCATTGGTGTCAGTGGGAGGAATAGTGTCCCATCATTGGAATCAGAGGAAGGAATAGTGTCCCATCATTGGTATCAGTGGGAGGAATAGTGTCCCATCATTGGTGTCAGTGGGAGGAATAGTGTCCCATCATTGGTATCAGTGGGAGGAATAGTGTCCCATCATTGGTGTCAGTGGGAGGAATAGTGTCCCATCATTGGAATCAGTGGAAGGAATAGTGTCCCATCATTGGTATCAGTGGGAGGAATAGTGCCCCATCATTGGTATCAGAGGAAGGAATAGTGTCCCATCATTGGTATCAGTGAGAAGAATAGTGTCCCATCATTGGTATCAGAGGAAGGAATAGTGTCCCATCATTGGTATCAGAGGAAGGAATAGTGTCCCATCATTGGTATCAGTGGGAGGAATTGTGCTCCAACCCACTGTTGGTATCAGTGGAATTATCCTCCATTGTTAATGTCAGTGGGAGGAATAGTGCCCCAAGGGCCTGATAAAAGCAAACAAAGGGGCACCATTTGGGGAACACTGCCATAGTCTCTAGTTTGTCATAAATGGATTCCTAATGCCGCATACACACGAGCGGACTTTTCAACATCCAAAGTCCGACGGAATGATTCCGTCAGACTATTCGATCGTGTGTGGGCTGCAACAGACTTTTGATTCGCAAAAGTCTGACGGACTTTAGAAATGGAACATGCTTCAAATTTTTCCGACGGAACTCCGTCGGACCCGAACCCTCCGAAAAATTCGCTCGTGTGTATGCTATGCTAAACCAACGCTAGGGCAGCTATTGGCTACTGGCTATGAACTTCCTTATTCGAGTCCAGTCGTACGTCATCATGTTCGAATCCGTCGGAGTTTGGTGTGATTGTGTGTGGCCAAGTCCGCTCAGTCGAAAAGTCCGTCAGAACTCTGTCGGAACTCCAGCAGAACTCCGGCAGAACTCCTTCGGAAGTCTGTCGGACATAAGTCCTCTTGTGTGTACGGGGCTTTAGTGTTCCTGGAATTGAATCCCGGGCTTGATCCTCCATTATTAAGATGCCCAGATCAGATGGCAATATATATATATATACACACATATTATATATATATATATATATATATATATATATATATATATATATATATACACAGTATCTCACAAAAGTAAGTACACCCCTCACATTTTTGTAAACCTTTTCTTCTATCTTTTTCATGTGACAACACTGAAGAAATGACACTTGTCTACAATGTAATGTAGTGAGTGTACAGCTTGTATAACAGTGTAAATTTGCTCTCCCCTCAAAATAACTCAACACACAGCCATTAATGTCTAAACCGCTGGCAACAAAAGCCAGTACACCCCTAAGTGAAAATGTCCAAAATTGGGCCAAAAGTGTCAATATTTTGTGTGCCCACCATTATTTTCCAGCGCTGCCTTAACCCTCTTGGGCAGGGAGGTCACCAGAGCTTCACAGGTTGTCACTGGAGTCCTCTCCCAGTCCTCCATGACGACATCACAGAGCTGGTGGATGTTAGAGACCTTGCGCTTCTCTACCTTCTGTTTGAGGATGCCCCACAGATGCTCAATAGGGTTTAGGTCTGGAGACATGCTTGGCCAGTCCATCACCTTTACCCTCAGCTTCTTTAGCAAGGCAGTGGTCATCTTGGAGGTGTGTTTGGGGTCATTATCATGTTGGAATACTGTCCTGAGGCCCAGTCCCTGAAGGGAGGGGATCATGCTTTGCTTGCAGTCCAACCAGAAGTAACGGTTCTACCAGCCGGAGAACCTGTCATGGTCGGGGTAGAGGGAAAGCTGTCGCCACCACGGGATCTTGTTACCAGGAACCACTGTGAGTAGCTGAAGTAAGTACCAGAGCGGTCTTCTCACCAGCCGGGGACGGTGAAGCAGTGTGAAACTTCAGCAAGTGCCAAACCAGGGACCTAGCCAGTGGAGGTGATGCTTGCAGAGCATTATTGTGTGCCAAGCCAGGGAACAAGTAGGCCAGCGGGGTGATGCTTGTGGAGTCTCTGGAAGTGCCAAGCTAGGGACCCAGCAAGGACGCAGGGGTGAGGGAGATACTGACTGAGAAGATTGGAAGAGCTCAGGAGGTCCAGTGGTGAGTGGATCTAGTAGTCTAGTGTAATGCCTTGTACACACGGTTGGAAATTCCGACAGAAAAGGTCTGATCGGATTATATTGTCAGAAAATCCGATCGTGTGTGGGCTCTATCTGACTTTTTCCTTTTGGAAATTCCGACGGAAAAAATTTGAGAGCAGGATCTCAAATTTTCCAACAAAAAAATCCGATCTGACTTTTTCCGATCGTTTGTCGAGAATTCCGATCGGACAAAGTGCCACACATGTCAGATCAAATTACGAGACCAAAGCTATTTGTTACTAGCCTGAACGTGGTCCTGTCGTAACGAACAAACGTCATCATGTTCCGAATGATCAGATTTTCCAACAACTTTGTCCGACCGTTTGTGTATGCAAGACAAGTTTAGGACAAAATCTGTCTGAAAAAATCTGACGGATTTTGTGGTCAGAATTTCCGACCGAGTGTACGGGAGCTAAGACTGGGAGCTCAGCTGAGTGAAGTTCTACAATAGAAGATTGTAGAAGAAGTGAAGGAGATCATTGCAACTTTTGTTAGAAACTGTTACATGATTGTTGCCATAGGAGACGGGGTCCTACACATGCAGATGTGGTGTCTTGCTGGATGCCTTTCCCTGCATGGCTGTCTGCCTATAGAAGTCTCAGAGTCTGCCAATTAACACTGCAACTATTAAAGTGTGTCCTGGCCCTAACCCCTCTCTCCCAGAGTTCTGTTTAACCACTTGCTTACTGGGCACTTAATCCCCCCTCCTGCCCAGACCAATTTTCAGCTTTCAGCGCTGATGCACTTTGAATGACAATTGCGCAGGCATACAACACTGTACCCAAATGAAATTTTTATCATTTTTTTCCCACAAATAGAGCTTTCTTTTGGTGGTATTTAATTACAGCTCGGAGTTTTATTTTTTGCTAAACAAACAAAAAAAGATCCAAAATAAAAAAATAAAAAATCATGTTTAATAGTTTGTTATAAAATTTTGCAAACAGGTCATTTTTCTCCTTCATTGAAGTGCGCTGATGAGGCGGCACTGATAGGCTGCACTGGTGGGCACTGATAGGCTGCACTGGTGGGCACTGATAGGCATAGTTAAGGCGGCACTAATAGGCACAGATAAGGTGGCACCGATAGGCACAGATAAGGCAGTAGTGATGGGCACAGATAAGGCGGCACTGATGGGCAAAGATGGGCACAGATAAGATGGCACAGATGGGTGGCACGGATGGGTGGCACGGATGGGCACTGATAGGTACCACTGATAGATGGGACTGATGGGCACTGATAGGTGGCACTGATAGGTGGCACTGCTGGGCAATGATGGGTGGCACTGATGGGCACTGATGGGCAATGGTAGATGACACTGATGGGCACGGATATGTGGCACTGAGGTGCAGCACCGTTGTTGAGGCAGATTGTGGGCACTGATGGGTGGCACTGTGGGCACTGCTGGGTGGCACTGTGGGCACTGCTGGGTGGCACTATGGGCACTGTTGGGTGGCACTGACGGGGGGCACTTATTTATTAATGAGGTGACACTGGCAGGGGGCAGGTGGGCACTGGCAGGGCTGGCCGTGATCGGGACTGATGTCCCGATCACGGCTGCCGGTGATCAGCTCTTTTTTTCTCCTCGCACTGTCAGCGCGAGGAGGAATAATAGCCGATTACCGGCTCCGTTGTATCACATGAACAGCTGTCATTGGCTGACTGCTGATCACGTGATAAGGGGTCGGGACTGACCCCTTGCTCCGATCCGTGATCAGGCGAGTCTCATAGACTCGCCGATCACAGAGCGCGCTGCGCACGCCCCTCAGGGGGCACGCAGGCCGCTCGTGCACGGGACGACGTCAATAGACGTAGTCCCGGCAAAGGAGGTCCGCGCTGTAGCCGTCATTTGGCTATAGCGCGGATCTCTAGTTGTTAAGAGGCAATAAATCTCTTTGCAATCAAGAAGTATTTGGTGCCCATCAATCCACCTTGCATTACACCCACTATGCCTTGTAACCCACTTTAAATAGAAGGTTGTCAGCTAACTCTGGAGGTCACCATTAGGCCTAAACAGGCCCGGGACTTGGCTACATATATAAACCAGCCCAGACAAATGTCATTTTCCAAAGAAAATACATTTTTAGTTATTACTAATACTTTTATGTTCATAATATTGCTAGATGAGACTTTTTTTTCTAAATTCCTTCCTCCAGGTTAGACATCAACCTCTGGAGAGGACAGAGTCACCGGACTCTTCAGATTGGACCTTTTTCTGCTGCCTCAATCTGCCCGGAGGACTTTGCCCATGTGTGTACTTCTGTGCACTTGTCCAATCGTCTGGAGAAGCTCTCTCTTAAGAATGATGACACACAGAATGAGTAAGTCTATTACCACCTCTGAGTAAAGAAAGTAATGGTACTTATCACATACTCATGAGCTTTTATTTCTATCAGCATTCGAGCCAGAGCAAAGGAGGACCAAAAGTGTGGCCATTGTCAAGATAGAGGTGGAAAAACATTGCTTGGTCGACGTAAGTGTCTATATGTTGTATTCATTAACCCTTACTACCGCCTCCAAAGGTCTGTCACACCTACCCCTAGCATAGGTGGTCAGGTACTATAGCTGGCTATGTGTTCTTCACCTATAGCAGCCCCCTTTCCTATAAGTCTAGTAGGCTTTCAAGGTCTTGGTTGCCCCGAGACCTTATATACAATTCTACAGTGCCTGGCTACCACACCAAGGCAGGATTGAGTTAAGCATAGAAAACAGGTACTTGCGGTTGGCAGACAGGCAATGTGGTGCAATGGCAGTCTGGGTTCAGGAAGGCAACATTCAGAGAGTAATCAGGGTCAAATCCAAGGTCAAAAGACAGGCAAGAGTTCAGAGAGTAGGCCAAAGTCCAATCCAAGGTCAATAACAAGGAAATCCAAACCAGCTGGTAGAGCGAGGATCAGGCAAAATTTAAGGCATAGGAACAAGGCAAGTAAACAGGGAGCTTGAAGCACAAATGCAAACACTATCACAAGCATGACACTGAGGGTTTTTAAGGCTATAAACAGGTTTGGTCTCCACCAAGAGGCTGTGTCTATACCAGTCGCTCCTCAAGGTGAACAGACGGGGAGTGCAGCCCAGCCAAAACCTGGATGCTGGAATGACACCAGCAGCTACCATGGAACAGGAGCGTTCTGTGCTCCTGAAAAGTTCAAATACATTACCTTTTTTTATCTTCCAACCATCATCATTAATTCTATTTACTTTGGTCTTTTTTTCTGCCATTCTTATCTTGTCCTTCCCCTCACATTTTTGTAAATTGCACCTACAGGTATGTCTAGAAGTGTGGAAATCATCCGTGAGGGGGAGGTAAATGGAACACCTCATAGACCGCTCACACCTGAGCCATGTATGCGAGATATGGATAGCGTAACACCTCTGACCCGTAGGTCCTGTATAAGAAGAAGGCGTGAGCAGCCCCCGCAGCACTCACTGGACGACCCCCACTGCTCAGCTCCTCCCAAAACAACATCCTTCAAGGATCAGTTTCTGGCTGTGCCCACCACCATTAGTTGCCCTAGACGGTCCTCGAGCTTCAATAGGAAAGATAAAGTTTCATCTATTGCAGCCTTGGGTCCAGGAGAGACCCCGCTTGTCCGTCGACTGACACAAGTATGTCCATCTCGAGGATGCAGCAGCAAGATGACACACAGCGAACTACAGAGAAGGATCAGAGAGGTGAGGACACCGAGTGGTCTACATGTGAATAAAGAAATTGTGCAAACATTTTGGGTGGCCGGGAGGAGGGGATTTGGTTAAGGTGTGAAGTTTAATATGCTTTGCAGTTCTGGGGTTCCAGTGGCAAGCACTCCTCCATCTCTCCTGATGCCCATTTGCCTCTTCTGGCTCTCATAATTCCTCGTAGTCTTCTCCCAGACACTTGGCTGGAGGAGATCAGAACCAGGAAATTCTATGTGTGAGACCTTAAAAGTGGACAGAGAGAGGGAGCAGAAGGGCACCAGTGCCTCTCCCCAACCAATCTACATGGAGTAGACCTTCATGGATTTTGTCTTCCTCTTTAGATGTAACTCCATCATTGATCCCTTCATCTAAATGATTGGGTGTCTTGGTGATCCTCTGACTTCAGTACTTTGTGAGTAGTGATGAGTAGAATGTTGTATAAGAGACAGGATTTGGCCCAGGTTAGCCTTATCTGGAGATGTTCTTCATTGTTTGCTTATCCAGTCAGACTGGATTAGCCCTTGTACACACGGTCGGACATTCTGCCAACCAAATCCGTTGGATTTTGTCCGTTGGATTTTGTCCGTCGGATTTTGTCCGAAACTGTTGCATACACACAGTCGGACCAAGTTGTCGGAAAATCCGATCGTTCAGAACGTGATGACGTTATTTCGTTACGACGGGACTACGTTCAGGCTAGTAGCCAATAGCTTTGGTGTAGGAATTTGATCTGAGCATGCGTGGCACTTTGTCCGATCGGAATTCTCTACACATAATCGGAGTATGTCCGATCGGACCAGTTTGTCGGAAAATATTTCCAACAAGTTGGAAAATTGGGTCAGACGGATATTCCGACGGAAACAGTCTGATGCAGACCACACACAGTCGGATTATCCGACAAAATGGTCCGACCGTGTGTACAAGGGCTAAGGCTGCTAAAATAGTCCTGCATTCCCTTCTGAATGGAGTAATAGGTGTTTTCTTAGTGTATGAACATGGGGCACGGCCATATGAGTGCGCTACTTCATCAAGATGTGGACCCATTTATAGGACCCGTATAGGGCACCATCGCTAGTCCACTACGATGCTGACGGATCCACAAATAATCCATCCGATTAAATGTGTGGAATCATCAAATTAAAAGTGAAGTGAATTTATTCATGGCTGCTTCTGAGCAACTGGCCCAGAACAGCAGCCTCCATGTTCCTTTCATGACAGGTACACTTTAATATAAACAATGCTTTTTTCAAGCACCACCGATGATGCGGACATCTAATGTCTATGATCCACTTTGCTGCAGGTAGAGGAGCAGGTCCCTGGCGCGACGCCAGAAAAATGCCAGGAAGCGCTGCGTTTCTTCGGAGGAGACGTGACACGGGCCGTCCAGCACTTAAAGGTGACAGTTTCTTAATAAACCAACGAACTGCTTATATCAGAGATGAATGTGAATTGAGGGTCCTCAACAAATGCCTCATCTTCATCCATGGTGTTTGGCACATAGCTGTGTGATGAGAACTTCATGGGACATGAACCCATTTCATGTAATTACGGAGGTCAATTGTAGCACCATAACATCTGGGACAGGGGTGAGCTTCACACCAACATGTTATCAACCAAATATCTAGACAACATCACACCCTAATTAAGTGACCCAAAGATTCGGGTTGTCTAGAGTCGGAACAGTTTGGAGGTTTGAGTACAATCTTTAGAGATATCACCTGGTGGCCATGGAGGACCTACTTCTGATGGTCACTGAGAACCTCTTTCTGAGAATACTAGTTTCCTTGCTGGTTACAATACTTTCTGCATCAATCTGGAAGCCCCCTTGTTAAAGGGGACTTCCAGATTCATATTAGCCCAACACCCACAGACTCTGACAACCTCAGCCCAGGTTTGTCAGAAAGGGCCCTTTTCCCCATCACCTTGGTAACAAGGTGCCTTGGGGTGGGACACACAGCCACCCTGCCCCAAAGCACCCACCCCGCCATGTTGAGGGCATGTGGCCTAGTATTGTTCGAGGGGGTGGTCGCTCACCCACCCTTTCTGACCTGCCAGGCAACATGCCCAGTTTAGGGTCTGGTATGGATCTTTGGTGGGACCGCATGCCATGTTTTTCTTTATTTTTTAAACTATTATATTTTTATTTTATTGTTCAGCTGTCAGAGGAGAAACCCATTGAGAGCTGATGACCCATCGGTTGTTATGGACGCCACAGCTGTCCCTAATCCTTAACAACCAGCATACACTACACTCTGATTGGGCAAAGCTTTGCCCAATCGGGGTGAAGAATGTACTGTGCAGCGCTCAGTGCATTGCAGGGTGTTTGGTCGGGGCTAACACTAGGAAATTCGGGTGTTTGGTGGACGGCCGAATGGGCAAATGCAGAAAAGTAGAAGGATAGAGAGGAAAGAGAGAGAGGAGAACATTCAAGGAATCCTAAAAAGCTGACAATAATCCTTGCAGTAATGATACTGGTCAAAGCCTTGAAGAGAAAATAACTTGAAAAAAATTAGCAATGGAACCAATTTCTCAATGTAAGGGTCTTCTCTCTCTCTGTGTGTCATGGAATACTTTCTTCTCTTTCCAGGTAGTTCATCTGTACAACGTGACCCGGCACAGTAAAGAGGAGTGCCGCCAAATCCTGGAGAAATTAAACTGGAACCTGGAAGCCGCTTCCCTCTACATTATATACATGGGAACCCTCACTAAACAGACTTAATGAAGGTTGTTCCCTTAAAGGATGGTGCCAGGATCTGCCTAGGATGGTGCCAGGGGACATGCCTTTACCCACCGGCCACCGCTTTGAGAATTGTTGGTTTTTAACAGAATCTTTTCCCTTCCTCCCGGTGATTTGCCTTTTAGCTGCACCCAGACACTCACCTCTCCAACGATGGTGACAGTGAGACATACAGTCCATTGATCTCCTTTTTTTTGCTATTTTATTGGCTCAGTTGCACAAGTGGAGAGGATTTAGGTTACAGATTGCCAAAAAACAGCAACAAAAAATTCCCTCTGCTTAGTGGTATCTTTTTTACCTTTTCTACAGGTCAGGTTAGAACTCTTCATGCCTCTGCCACAGGCTAGTGTACATTCAGTAGGCCAATAGGTAGGACCTCTCTCACAGTTTTGCCTGAGCGGGGCACTTCTTCAGGTTAGGCTTTCTCTCCCAGAGACAGGGCCATAAAAGCATGTACTGGACCTCTCAGCAGCTATACCCATCCCATACAGAAGGACTTAGGACTCACATTCTCCCCAGACAGCAGGCCTAGGAAGGAAAGATCTTCATAGTTTTGCCTGAACAGGACTCTTCTTCAGGCTAGACTTTCTCTTCCAGAGACATGGCCACAAAGGCATGTACCGGACCTCTCAACAGCTATACCCATCCCATGCAGAAGGACTTACATTCCCGCCAGGCAGCAGGCCTAGGAAAGAAAAGATCATCTTCTAAATTGACTTCAAGCAAAGTCTGGGAGGAAAATTATTTTTCCAGAAGTACATACTCTATAGGAAGCAGCCCGGGAGAAAATAACCTTTCCAGAATGTCTCCCCAAATATGTATTTCTTTCCCCAGCCCACATTACTGGGCTTAAACCCCTCGATGATTGGCCAAGCTGGAAAAAAATAATATATAACCCAATCCATTGCATCTTCTTGCTCTGCCTACTGAAGAATGCTCTACAGTAGTATGCAGAATCAGGCAATGTCCTTGGGCTTAGGGAAACCCAATGAACTCAAATAATGTAAGCAGACAATACTCAGGCTGGCTATAGCTAAGTTGTCAACACAAAATTTGAATTAGGGACCCTTCGGCGAAACGCTTCCCCTAGGATGGACCTTCCTGCACTTGAGCTAACCCAAGACAGGTGGGAACAGTTCTTCTCTGTGATTCCAAATAGATATTGGTTTCTGGACTGTGTATCTGAGGTTTCTTATGTACATCACGTCAATGCTGTGATTTAGAAGCTGTATTAATTTATCTTTAATTAAAAGAACAAGCATTTGGCTTCTGGTTGGAAGTGTATTATTCAAATAAGATGCCTGTAAAGTGGATCTGTATACAGCTAGACCGCATGCCGCTGGGCAGGTGCTGTCTCATAATATGCAACACTGGTGCAGGTGAATGGATCCTGAATACAAGTAACAAGTGTAAACCCGGTCGGGTCAGGAGTTGGCGGTGGTCATCCTCCTGGGGGTGAAGAGGACCCCTCAATAGAACATGCCTCAGCTGTACTTTTGGAGCCTTCACCTGTAATCACAAGGTCTTGTGGTGTAAGTAACTCCAGACTGAATGAAGCAGTCAGTGCTACATTCAGTGGACCAGGGGGTGCAGGGGGATGCAGAGCAGGGTTTAGAATCCATCAGCTGTACTCATGGAAGCAAACAGAATAGGTTGGGGGGGGGGCTTAAGGGCAATGATGGTATAGAGAAGGTGTCCCAGGAAAGTCCTGGTACCAAATCCCCTTGTTATTTTATTTATTTCAGGTACTTATATAGCACTGTCAATGCCCTACCCTCAAGGAGCTTACAATCTAAGATCCCTAATTCACATTCATACTTACTCGGGCCAATTTAGATAGGATCCAATTAACCTACCAGCATGTTTTTGGAGTGTGGTAAGAAACCAGAGTACCCGGAGAAAACCCACACAGGCACAGGGAGAACGTGCAAACTCCAGGCAGGTACTGGTTGGGATTTGAAACAATGACCCTTTTGCTGCAAGGCGAAAGTGCTAAACACTATACCACTGTGCTGCCCTGTAAAAGATGAGTTCAAAACTGCCATTTCTTAGTGTGTATTGGCGTACTTCTCTTGGGGTTTTTCATTTATTTTTCACACATACATAGTTGCAAAAAAAGTATGTGAACCCTTTTAGAATGATATGGATTTCTGCACAAATTGGTCATAAAATGTGATCTGATCTTCATTTAAGTCAGAACAATAGACAACCACAGTCTGCTTAAACTAATAACACACAAATAATTAAATGTTACCATGTTTTTATTGAACGCACCATGTAAACATTCACAGTGCAGGTGGAAAAAGTATGTGAACCCCTAGACTAATGATATCTCCAAGAGCTAATTGGAGTGAGTTGTCAGCCAACTGGAGTCCAATCAATGAGATGAGATTGGAGGTGTTGGTTACAGCTGCCCTGCCCTATAAAAAAAAAACCACACACCAGTTCTTGGTTTGCTTTTCACAAGAAGCATTGCCTGATGTGAATGATGCCTCACACAAAAGAGCTCTCAGAAGACCTACGATTAAGAATTGTTGACTTGCATAAAGCTGGAAAGGGTTATAAAAGTATCTCCAAAAGACAAAGACAAATTGTCTATAAATGGAGAAAGTTCAGCACTGCTGCTACTCTCCCCATATCATTCCAAAAGGGTTCACATACTTTTTTTTGCAACTGAATATATATATATATATATATATATATATATATATATATATATATATATATATATATACACAAACATACTCACACAGTATGTCAAGAGTGAGTATACTCCTCACATTTTTTGTAAACTTCCTATTATATTTTTTCATTCAACACTGAAGAAAATACACTTTAGTACAATGTAAAGTAGTGAGTGTACAGCTTGTATAACAGTGTAGATTTGCTGTCTCCTCAAAATAACTCAACACACAGCCATTAATGTCTAAACCGCTGGCAAAAAAAGCAAGTACCCCCTAAGTGAAAATGTCCAAATTGGGCCCAATTAGCAATTTTTCCTCCCCGAAGTCATGTGACTCGTAGTGTTACAAGATCTCAGGTGTGAATGGGGGGCAGGTGTGTTAAATTTGGTGTTATCGCTCTCACTCTCTCATTCTGGTCACTGGAAGTTCAACATGGTGCCTCATGGCAAAGATCTCTCTGAGGATCTGAAAAAAAAAGAATTGTTGCTCTACATAAAGATGGCCTAGGCTATAAGAAGATTGCCAAGATCCTGAAACTGAGCTGCAGTATGGTGGCCAAGACCATACAGTGGTTTAACAGGACAGGTTCCACTCAGAATATGATGCTCAGCACCATATCCAGAGGTTGTCTTTGGGAAATAGACGTATGAGTGCTGCCAGCATTGCTGCAGGGGTTGTAGGGGTGAGGGGGTCAGTCTGTCAGTGCTCAGACCATACACTGCACACTGCATCAAATTGGTCTGCATGGCTGTTGTCCCAGAAGGAAACCTCTTCTAAAGATGAAACACAAGAAAGCGGGCAAACAGTTAGCTGAAGACAAGCAGACTAAGGACATGGATTACTGGAACCATGTCCTGTAGTCTGATGAGGCCAAGATAAACGTATTTGGTGCAGATGGTGACAAGCGTGTGTGGGGGCAACCAGGTGAGGAGGACAAAGACAAGTTTGTGTTGCCTACAGTCAAGCATGGTGGTGGGAGTGTCATGGTCTGGGGCTGCATGAGTGCTGCCGGAACTGGGGGGCTACAGATCATTGAGGGAACCATGAATGCCAACATGTACTGTGACATACTGAAGCAGAGCATGATCCCCTTCCTTCAGAGACTGGGCTGCAGGGCAGTATTCCAACATGATAATGACCCCAAACACACCTCCAAGATGACCACTGCCTTGCTAAAGGAGCTGAGGGTAAAGGTGATGGACTGGCCAAGCATGTCTCCAGACCTAAACCCTATTGAGCATCTGTGGGGCATCCTCAAATGGAAGGTGGAGGAGCACAAGGTCTCCAACATCCACCAGCTCTGTGATGTCATCATGGAGGAGGGGAAGAGGACTCCAGTGGTGACCTGTGAAGCTCTGGTGACCTCCATGCCCAAGAGGGTTAAGGTAGTGCTGGAAAATAATGGTGGCCACACAAAATATTGACACTTTGGGCCCAATTTGGACATTTCCACTTAGGGGTGTACTGACTTTTGTTGCCAGCGGTTTAGACATTAATGGCTATGTAGCACTGACCTCCGAAGGAGCTGCTATTTTTTATTGGGCTTGCCATTACCTCACCTGCTCGCTTCTCCGTCTCAGGGGTCCCGTTGGAAAATAGCCCAAAGAATGTTAGATCCGACACTAATGCCGCGTACACACGATCAAACTATCCGGCGGAAAAGACAATCCACCCGTGTGTGGGCTCCGGCTGACTTTTTTTTACCCAAAAGTCCGGCGGACTTAGAAAGCAGTTTTGACTCAAAAACCTTCCGCCGGACTCGCAGTCCGGGCGGACAATATGGCCGTGTGTGTGCTAGTCTGCCGTACTTTTGAAATGAACGGACTTTCCCGCACAGAGAAAAGTCCGTTCATTTTGAGCGCAGCTCCAGGTAGACGGGACTTGCGAAGGAAGTCAATGTCACCGCCTTCGGCCCCGTCACCTGGTATGGACTTAAAGGGGAAGCCCTATGCCGAAAAAATGGTGTGGGGGTCCCCCCAAGGTCCATATCAGACCCTTATCCGAGCACGCAGCCCAGCCGGTCAGGAAAGGGGGTAGGGACGAGTGAGAGCCCCCCCCCTGAGCCGTACCAGGCCGCATGCCCTCAACATGGAGGGTGCTTTGGGGAAGCGAGGCCCCCCCATCCCAAAGCACCTTGTCCACATGTTGATGAGGACAAGGGCCTCTTCCCGACAACCCTGACCGTTGGTTGTCGGGGTCTGCGGGAGGGGGGCTTATCGGAATCCGGGAGCCCCCTTTAATAAGGGGACCCCCAGATCCCGGCCCCCCACCCTATGTGAATGAGTGTGGGGTACAATGTACCCTACCCATTCACCTGTGAATTTTTTTTTAAATAAAACACAACACACAAGGGTTCAAAATAATTTATTGCACAGCTCCGGGGGGTCTTCTTCCGTCTTGGGGGGTCTTCTCGCCGGACTCCTCCGCTATCTTCTGCTAGCTCTTTTACTAGCGGAGGAGCCTGGATTTCTTCTTCGCCGCAGCCCGGGTGTCTTCTCCCGACAGGGATGTGTTGCGCGGCAACTTATATAGGGACAATGTGATGTGATGTCCCCGCCCATTATGATGTCACAGTTCCAGCCCAGGTCAGGCCAGTCATGTTCCTCCACCCCAAACTCACTCATCCATGTCTATCGACCTTGCTTTGTGCACTGGTCCAAATCATTTGGTGGAGGGGGGATTATGGTGTATGGGTTCTTTTTCAGGGGTTGGGCTTTGCCCTTTAGTTCCAGTGAAGGGAATTCTTAAAGGGGTTGTAAACCCTTGTGTTTTTTCACCTTAAGGCATCCTATGCACTTAGCAGTGACCAGCCCCCTAGACCCTCCTCCCCCCCCCCCCCCCCCGTTTTGCTTACCTGAGCCTTGGAATTTCACACGCCGGAGATGTGCTCTTCTTCTGCTCGGGGTTCTCAGCTCTTGATTAGATAGATTGATAGCAGCACAACCATTGGCTCCCACTGCTGTCAATCAAATCCAATGACGCGGATGCCGGGGGGCAGGGCCGAATTTGGCATTTGTGTCAATGGATGCAAATGCTGGACTCGGGGACGATCCCACAAGGTAACCCCCTCAGGAGAGCGCTTATCCTAGGGGGTTATCTGATAATGGGAGGAGCCACGAGAGCCACTGAGGGACCCCAGAAGAGGATGTTCAGGGCCACTCTGTGCAAAATGAGCTGCACAGTGGAGGTAAGTATGATATGATTGTTATTTAAAAAAAAAAAAAAGACTAGCCTTTACAATCACTTTAAGGTGTCAGCATACCAAGACATTTTGGTCAATTTCATGCTCCCAACTTTGTGGGAACAGTTTAGGGATGGCCCCTTCCTGTTCCACCATGACAGTTTCCAAAATTTTGATGAACTTGAGTTTTATAGAACATTTGTTTGGCTCATTACATGAAAGTAAGGTAATATAATTTCGATGACAAAATCTTCAGTTTTACTCAAATTAGTTGATGCAAAAATAAATACACCCCCCAACAAAAACGACTACATCAAGTATTTTGAATGACCTCCATGATTTGTAAGGACAGCACCAAGTCTTCTAGGCATTAAATGAACAAATTGGCAACATATTGCAACAAACAGAAAAGGGAGTCTGCCAGGTAAGTATGAGTAAAATCAAATATCGCTTTATTCCAATCAAACTTACATCAAGGTGTCTGGAAATCAGCATACAGGGCTGGTGTGGATACCATTAGGACAAGCAGCTGTCAAAGTGGAGTGTAAGACCGATGTATATCCAAGCTCGGACCGCCGCACAAGAGTCTAACACTGGTGGCGTCTCAAGCTCTCGCACACCGTTAACAGGGAGAACACAAGCCGACACACAAGCTGGGGAGAGGGTGGGTCTCCTTCTTCAGGCTTTGGTATTCTGACTGATAAGTAAAGCTTTGCTGCTCTTCTTGTAGCCTTCACCTTTCTTGTGTAAAGAAATCATTTTCTTTCTCAGGCCTTGTGACACTTCTCCCCCATGTGGTGCCATTGCTGACAGCATGAAATGGGAGGGGTTTCCTTTATTAAGTAATGCCCTTTTATATATCAACTGTTTGCTGGACACTAGAGATGGGCCAAATGGCCCCCTGTTCGATTCGCGGCAGAACTTTCCAACATCACAAAAGTTCGGAAACTGAATATAGAACCCCATTGAAGTCTGAGACCCAAACTGTAAAAATCAAAAGTGCCCATTTTGTAGGCTTAAACTGAAGTAATTGGGCATACAAAGGGTGTAGGTGTCGAAGTACTGCCCTGGGGAACATGTAACATCATTTTTAAATAAGCAGTAAAGTGAAACCATAAAAATTAACAATAACATTAAATATAAAAAAATCCTTTAAATATAGTGCCGGGGGGGGGGGGGGGGGTTGGGGGGGTTACTTAGTCTGCCTGTAAAGTGGGGCATCTGTACCATGTATATAACCTGCTGCAGCAAACGTGACATTTATAAAGCCAAAAAATTACATTTTTCATTCAAGCTTTCTTTATTTAATAAGCAACGGCTTGGGGAAACAGTCTCTATGATGAGGCCACACTGTTGTGCACTGGGAACAAGATTAGAGATTTTTTGGATAAATTCTTATGTCACAGACTTTGGATATAAGTAGCAGGTGCAGAAAAATTGGTCTTTGGGTGTCGGTGGTGTCTTCATACCATAACCCAATACAGGTACTCTTGATGAAAGCAAGAATTGGCCTTGCTGTCAAAAATTTAAATGATATGCACCCGTCAAACAGGTGAGGAAATATTGGTCCTTGGGTGTTAATTGTGCCATGAAACCTACACCAAAAAAAATATTCCAGATGAAATTAACACCCACAAAGCTAGGCAGCCTAGACAGTCTGTCAGAGGTTCAAGATCCAGAAAGTACTTAATTAGTGACATCAGCATCAAGGGCTTAGCAGATAGCTGCTGCTAATCAGGAATGATTCATTTTAACAAATGTCAGGTGGTCCACGGAGTCTGTGGACAGACACGCTCTCTTATCTGTCACAAAACCTCTGGCAGAACTGAATGGCCATTCAGAAAGCACACTGGATGCAGATGCGGGGCAGCCCAGCAGCTCAGTTGCACACTGGGCAAGTTCTGGCCAGTGGTCTAGTCTCATGACCCAGTAACCCAGTGGATCATCAACTGGAAAGCTCTCCATCTCTGTTTTTGCCCCTAGATAATCTCCCACCATATGATGCAGATGTTGGCGATGGCCTGTGAAAGCTGACAGCCTTGTGTTGCCGAAGACTAAAAAAAATTGAAAAGCATTGATGAAGCAGCCCCCTTCCCCACCACTCCTCTCTTGACCAACAGAAAGCTCAAAACTACGTTTTCCACAAGACTGTAACCTATCATAGTCTGGAAAGACGTTACATAAACTCCTCTGTAAGGTGTCCTCAAGAAATTTTATCTTCTTCTCTCTCTGTGGGGATGGGATGAATTCCAAGACTTTCCCCTTGTAACGGTAGTCAAGGAGGGTTGCCAACCAATAGTGATCCTTCTCCTTGATGCCATGTATTCTGGGGTCCTTTCGCAAGCTTTGAAGAATGAGGGAGCCCATGCACTGCAAGTTTGTGGAG
The DNA here is from genome assembly GCF_037356315.1 of Lithobates pipiens. Lineage (NCBI taxonomy): Eukaryota > Metazoa > Chordata > Amphibia > Anura > Ranidae > Lithobates > Lithobates pipiens. Next base: position 863,259 of record NW_027507746.1, read on the forward strand.
GCATGAGAAGCAGACTCCTCTGGGTCACTGAAGATTGCAGTATCTAGAACTGCCTCCTCCCAGCCACGTACTACTCCCAAGAGTTCTGGGGATGGAAAACTATCTGTTAAGGTTTGACTTATGTCTTGGTCTGCTTCAATGCCTCCAAAATCACCAGAATCCTTCTCCTCCTTCCTCTCCTCTTCTGTGTTCTGTAGCATGGCAAGAATAGTGTCTGCATAAAACGGGACTTGAGAGGAAAGGAAGTCCTCCTCTTTCCCCTGCTGCTCTGCATCAAGTGCCCTGTCCATACTGCCACGCAGAGTCTAGTCTGCTCCAGCAGGAACACAACAGGGATTGTGTCACTGATGTATACATTGTCATGGCTCACCATCCTTGTGGCCTCCTCAGATAGTGACAGTACAGTGCATGCATCCTTCAACAGCCATTGGCGTGGGGAAAAAAAAGCCGAGCCTGTTGTTGTGCCACACTCACACATGCACTCATTGACAGTTGCATGTGCAGCTGCTGCAGCACTGCCAAAGTTGAGTTCCACCTGATGGACATGTCACAAATCAGGCGGTTTACAGGGCAGGTGGCACTGGCATCATTCCTGGCTCCAGCTGGTGTGGCGTGAACCACCTCTGGGCCTGTCCCTGCAGAGCTGCAGGAATCTCTGTTCTGGTGTGGTTCCTGTCCCCTACACACACCAGCAGAAGCACCACATGGCACTTTTTAGCCTTAACATGGCACTTTTTTTTAACTTTAACGCTTAGGGGGTACTTGTGGCTTATAGGACAATTCAACAGAGGAGGGCATGGAGGAGGAGGAGGTACAGCTGACAAATCTTGCATCATCACCACTAGCTGTATGGAGACGTGGGGGGGCGACAAGCTGCAACCTGTCCTGCATCCTTCTGAGTTGCAAGCGGAGTTACCCAGTGTGCTGTGAAGTAAATATTAGACAAGTGCAATTTGTTTTGGTCCGAATACAAATTCGGACAAATTTTTGGTTATGTGGAGACTCGAATGTATCCGAATCTCCGAATTAAACGTTAACCAATAGCAACGAATTTCATTGAAATCCATTAAAATTTGTTTAGTTTATTTGTTGTCTAACAAATTCCAACTTTTCAGAACAATTCGAATCGGTGGAAAAATTATCGACCGATTTGAATTCTGTGTGAAAAAATAACTGGTTGTTAGGCAGCGGGTCGGGAAGCCGGTTGCCCATGTCCTGACCTTAACAATCACGAGTCATCATCTGTCAGCGGGCTTCCCCACTGGCAGATAAATATAGAAATAAAGAATTCTGCTTAAAAAAAGATAAAGAATGCTGGCAAATGCCTGGCAATAGGAAAACGTTGAAAAAACTGGCATAGGGTCCCCCCTAGTCTATGCCATGCCCTACGGGTCTGGTATGGATTTTAAGGTAACCCCATGCCAAAAAAATAAAAAATTGGTGTGGCCCCCCCAAATCCATATCACACCCTTATCCGAGTATGCAGCCTGTAGGTCAGATAAGGGGGGGGGACTAGCGAGCGCCCCCCCCCCCCTCGTGAATCATGCCAGGCCACATGCCACCCCCATGTGAATGGGTGGGTATGTGTATATCGTACCCATACCCATTCACCAAAAAAGTGTCCAAAAGTAAGAAACACAGGAAACCTTTTTGGACATGTAATTTATTAATAGAAAGAAAAAAATAGTGTCCCTCGATGTACATCCATCGTCTATCACGATGTCCCCCCGACCCAAAAAATAAATAAAAAAAGAGGCAAAAACGCTTTGCCACCAAAGAAGCTACCCACCGTCTGCCCTCTCTTCACTTCGACAGCTCTTATATAGGCAAGGGGCGGGGCCACCCGGGTACATCACTCAATGGCACTTTCCCTTCTGACTTCACATGATGTTTTGTGATGTCAGAAGGGGGCGGTGCCACCGGGTGACATAACCCCATGGCCACGCCCCTTGCCTACATAAAAGCTGTCAAAGCGAAGAGAGGGTAGGTGACTGGTAGCCTCTTAGGAGGCAGAGCGTTTTTTGCAGTTTTTTCTATTTTATTTTGTGGGTCGGCTGGCATCGTGATGGACGATGGATGGACATCGAGGGACACTCATTTTTTTCCCCAAAAACGTTTTTCTGTGTTCCTTATTTTTTACACTTTTTTGGTGAATGGGTATGATATACCTGATACCCATTCACATGGGGGGGTCAGGATCTGGGGGCCCCCTTGTTGAAGGGAGATTCCCTTTTCTGATAAGCCCCCACCTGCAGACCGCAACAACCACAGCCCAGGGTTGTCAGGAAGAGGCCCTTGTCCCCATCAACATGGGGACAAGGTGCCTTGGGGTGAGGGACGCAGAGCCTCCCAGCCCCAAAGCATCCATTCCCCCACGTTGAGAGCATGTGGTCTGGTATGATTCAGGGGGGGGGGGGCGCTTGCTCCCGCCTTTCCTGACCTGCCAGGCTGCATGCTCGGTTAAGGGTCTGGTATTTTAAAAAAAATAATCTGGTGTGGGGTTCCCATCCAAACCAGCCAGGTATGGACTGGGGGGGGGGGGGGGGAATCCTACACCTTGTTTTTTATTATTTTTCTATTGACGAGGAATTGATGGCATTCTTTATCTTTTTTTTTTATTATTTTTTTTTTTAACAGCATTCTTTATTTCTATATTCATCTGACAGATGATGACTCATGGTTGTTAAGAGCCAGCTATTTCTTCACACAGAATTCAAATCAGTCATTCGTTTTGCAACCGATCCAAATTCTAATCGTTTTAAAAAGTTGGAATTTCTTGAAAAATGAATAAATAATATGAATTTTAACGAAAACTAAACAATACAAATTACGAAACCAAACTAAATGAATTCCATAACTAAACGAAGTTAGTAACATAGCAAATCTATCCGAAACCAAACAAATCTTTCCATTCTGCACATGTCCACTCAATATATCATCCCTGACCATACTTGCTGGTCCACGTGTCAGCAGTAGAGTGGACCCTGCAACTGACTGCCTAGCCCAACAATGCCACAACATCGCCTTCCACATAATGGTACAGAGCTGAAATGGCCTTACTTGAAACAAAAAAGGGACTGGGAACCTGCCATTGTGGTACAGCACGTTCTGTAAAATCACAGAAGAGGGCAGAATCAACCAGATAGAAAGGCAGGGATTGTAAAACCAGCAGCTTTGACAATCTTGAATTTAGACACTGGACATGTGGGTGGCAGTGACTGTATTTTTTTTTGTTGCAGTAGATGGGGCAGAGAAATTTGCTGGCTATAGTCTACAGCTGGTGGTGTGCTACTGGCAGACGTGCTGCAAGGACCTGTGACACCCTTTGCTATACCATCATCCCTGTCAGTGGAGGCTTCGGAGAGGTCATGTGGTATAGTGGGGGGTAGACCAGGAAGGTGAGGTGTGAGGAGGATCAGAATTGCATCCCTTTTGTGTGGCTTTTAGGTGTTTGTGCCAACAGGCTGAGTGGTGGAAGGTTAAATGCCTTGTCAAGTATGTGGTACCCAAATGGCTAGTGTTTTTACCACGCTTGATCTGCTTGAGGCAAAGTTTGAAAATTGCAACAGTGTGTTTAGTTTCACATGTGCTAAAAACGGCCCAAACAGCTGAGCTGTGGGAAGTGGACCGAAAGATAACAGCTCCACGATCTGATGGAATAGGGTGGCTGCTCTCTACTCTTCCATGATGGCTGCCTCGTTGAGGTTGTACCTCACCCTCACTTTCCTCCTGTGCTCTATCCAGCACCCAAGTCACATCAGTGACCTCAACATCACTGAAGCTAATTTGCCAATATGATGCGGCTCGGGCAACATGACTGCCAATTTTTTGTTTACCAGTGTTCTCCCCTCTCTGTAGGCTCATGTTCCTACCTTTCTCAACCTCAGAACCAACATCTGAATCCAATGGCGGCTGGTGCTCAAAATTTTTTGGGGGGGGCGCAAACAAACTGAAACCCCCCCCCCCCATCAAGCGCAGCCACTGTACCCATAAATGGCCGCCACTGTGCCATCAAACACAGCTACTGTACCCATCAATTGCTGCCAGCGTGCCAATCAATTGCCACCACTGTGCCCATCAATTGCCACCACTATGCCCAATCAATTGCTGCCAGTGTGCCCAATCAAATGCTTCCAGTGTGCCCAATCAAATGCTGCCAGTGTGCCCCATCAATTGCCGCCAGTGTGCCCCATCAATTGCCGCCAGTGTGCCCCATCAATTGCCACTACTGTCCCCTATCAAATGCTGGCAGTGTGCCCCTCCCACGCCCGGCACTTACCTGTCTTGGCGCTGTCCTCGACGTTCCGAGTCCTCCATGTCTTCTCCCGTCCTCTTTCTGTCATCTCTGCTATGATTGGAAGCCTGATAGGCGTCCAATCACAGTGCCTGTCGCTTCAGTCAATCAGGTGACAGGATAACCAGACCCGAGCACCTGATTGGCTGAGAGGTGGGTCAGTGTTAGGGAAGCGATGTATTCGCTTCTCTAACACAACACTGTGTAAACAGTGAACGCACAGCAGTGCTCCCGCTGTTTACCAATTTGGAAGCCTATTAGAACCCTCGGCTCTAATCAGGACGCCTATTAGAGCTGACATCTCTAATCAGGCACTTCTGAAAAAACACACCCGCTGCTGCAATTCAGATGCCCGCTGCCTGGCAAGGGGTGGGACATCTGAATAGGGGGAGGGGCAGCGGCGGCAATAGATAGATTAATGCAATGCATGAATCTATCTATTGGTTATAGAGCGGTGTAGGAGAGAGGGGGGCAGTGCTCCTGCGCCCTCTATGGACGCATCGCCACTGTCTGAATCCAGTAATGGCTGTGCATCATCAAGGAGCAAGTGGCTGACGCTGTGTTCAATAACTCCGCTGACTCCTCCATGCCTGATGCTGGGGCTAAGGCAGGAATAGCTGTGGACAAATGAGGCAAAATAAGCCACTCTGGCAGCTGCAGTGGAATGCGCACTAGTCTCTGCTTGGATGACGGAGGATGAGGAGGGTGAGGAGGGTGAGGATGGTTTAGTAAGCCAGTCCACCCCACCTACTCCTTTGCATGCTGTGGCTGGATAATATGGGCAACATCACTAAACAGAGGAAATGATGGACCACGCCCACCTTTGCCTGCGGACACATACGCTGATGGCCCCCTCACAGAGCCATGGGAATGTCTGCCTCTGCTTGTTGACCCCCAGACATGATGGGGGGCTTATTAACAAAATGTAATAGAGATGGGGAAATGTGTACGTAGATGTACTTTAATCAATGGAAAGTGGTGTTTGATGCACCTTAACTTAATTACTTACTACACCAACACACTCCACTGACACACTATGGGGGTTATTTACTAAAGGAAAATCCACTTTGCACTGCAAGTGCACTTGGAAGTAAAGTCGCTGTAGATCCAAGGGGGACATGCAAGGAAAATAAAAAACAGCATTTTAGCTTGATTTAGAGTGACTGCGCTTCCAAGTGCACTTTCAGTGTAAAGTGGAGTTGCCTTTCGTAAATAACCCCCAATAATATATGGCAATAAAACTGCACTAATGCACTGCAATATACTGCTTCAAATGTGCAGTAACACACTGACATATAATGCACCAAAATATACTGCGTTAAACATACAATAACGCACTGAATTCTACTTTTAAATGTGCACTGTGATATACTGCGGTAAACGTGCACTAACACACTGCAATATACTGCGGTGAACGTGCACCAATGCACTGAAATATACTGCAATTAACGTGCACTAATTACCTGCAATATACTGTGGTAAACATGCTCTAACACACTGCAATATACTGTGGTAAACCTGCAATAATGCACTGATTATACTGCATTAAACGTGCACTGATGCACTGCAATATACTGCGATTAATGTGCAGTAACTCACTGAAATATAATGCACTGAAATATACTGCGTTAAACATGCAATAACGCACTGAAAGATACTGCAATAAATGCACACTAATGCACTGCAATATACTGTGATAAATGTGCACCAATGCACTGAAATATATTTCGTTAAATGTGCATCAACACACTGCAATATACTGCAGTAAATTTGCACTAATGCACAGAAATATACTGTAATAAACGTGCACTAATGCACTGCAATATGCTGCAGTAAACCTGCGATAACACACTGAAATATACTGGGTTAAATGTGCAGTAACACACTGAAATATAACGCACTGAAATATACTGCGGTAAATGTGCAGTAACACACTGAAATATAACGCACTGAATATACTGCGGTATATGTGCATTATTGCATGCTTTTATATATAAATATAAATATATCTCTCACTCGTTTTTTCACAAAACAAGTCAGCATAAATCACTTGTTTTGTGAAAAAACGAGACAAGTGAGAGATATACCTAAACAAAGGCTGTGCTTAGTTGCATTTACTGTTATAATGAAAGCCCTTTGTCATATTGATCGGGGAAAGTGGTTCTGCAATCATAATGTTGTGTGTGGCACTGCGATTGCGCGGTAGCGATCATAGTATGGGCACGCACTGCAGATTTTTAAGCCGCTCAACATAGAGTAATGAATGAGAGGAGCGGTCTGCTCTGCATGACGCGGTGTCTTGCGCTTCCTGCGATTGCGTGGCAGCGATCGCAGTGTGGGCACACACTGCAGGTCTTTAAGCCGCTCCATGCAGAGTAATGAATGAGAGGGGCGGTCCGCTCTTCATGACGCGGTGTCATACGCTTATGTTTGAGTCCGCCCTCTCTTGCTTTTTAAGTGAGCGTCGTGAACGTGTGGCCACGCCCTCTGAAGACGGAATGAGGAAACGCGTCAGTGCGTGGCCACACAACGTTGTCTAGGAACGCACAGTCTGTTTCCCGGGACTCATCTAACCAATCAGGATACTGGTTTATACAACAAACTTGGCTGGCGGTGAGAGGACAGATCGCTGTGTTCTATATCAGTGTGATATGCTGTTTTAAGATGTTTTAAATGTAAGTGCATGCAGTTTGTGGCTTTTGGCTTGTGTTTTAATAAAAGATATAACACTATTGGAAGCCTTGTCTTTACTCTTACATGCTTTTGACGCTAATGAGATCATAGGGAGGATTACAAGAGTGGAGTGCCGATATAAAGCAGAGAGATACCCTTATTATGTGCTTGATTGCATAGACCCTCTGGTAAGCGGCCACCTGTGGGATACTGCACATGGTGTGAATGGTGATGGTTTATAACAGAAGGAAAGGATTTTCTCACTTTCGGGAAGTTGTGGGACACTCTGCGTGACTTTGCTTTTCTATAGTCTCTCCAATGATATATATATGGACACTGTTTGCTGTTATAAAATCATTTGAACTGTTTTTGGCGCATTTGGGATTTTCTTATGCGTTAGAAAATACTCTTATTTGGACTGGTAGCCCAAGATGATACACGTAGCAGTAACAGTCCTAATTGTTAATGCGATTATTTTTAGAAGTGGATTTTTTTCTGTATGCAATTGTACTTTTGTGTGATTTTATGCGTTTTTTTATGCAACTTGATGCATGAATTGATCATTTATGTTGTAAATATTATGTAGCGCTGTTACTGTTTGGTTTATTAATCAGACAGGGGTAGTTTGTCGATTTTTATATATATTTTTTGAGACAACAGCAGCTGTAGGGATAAGATTTACAAAATCCATTTAGCGCTGGGTTCAGGGATACTTTGTGATTTCTGAAATTTTGTTTGAATGGTTCTACATACAGTGCCTTGCGAAAGTATTCGGCCCCCTTGAACTTTTCAACCTTTTGCCACATTTCAGGCTTCAAACATAAAGATATAACATTTTTATTTTTTTGTGAAGAATCACCAACAAGTGGGACACAATTGTGAAGTGGAACAAAGTCTATTGGATTTTTTGAACTTTTTTAACTAATAAAAAAATGAAAAGTGGGGCGTGCAAAATGATTGAAATAGAAACGCCAAACCTGCTAATTTCCAAACCCTGTTTCCAACCCCCGTGCCGATAAAATGAAGCACAGCATGGGACACACCCGGATCCTCAGTGGACATGCCGATCTTGGTCAAGTCCCTCCATACCTTCGGGTAGGCGTTCCAAGTGGCCGTACTCACAGATTGCCTGATCCACTTTGCCGCAGTCCCAGCGCTATCCTCCACATCCAGACGGGACAGATGACCCCGTGTTGCTCCGCTGCTGGTGCCAACTCCCGAAACCTGTCCCACTGAAAACTAGACAAAGTGTCAGCCAAAGTGTTATCAACCCCCGGCAAATGTACAGCATAGATGAATGCATTTACCTGTAAGCAGCGCAGCACTAAATGCCATAATAGCCTGACCACCGGCAAAGATGCCGCCGTCAGCCTGTTGAGCACTTGTACCACGCCCATGTTGTCGCAGTTAAATTGCACCTTAAAGTTGCGGAAAGATTCCCCCCAAATCTCCATGGCCACTACAATGGGAAACAATTTCAAAAGGACCAGGTTGTACACCCCCACTTCACCCCACTCAGGTGGCCATCGAGCTGCACACCACTGTCCCTTGAAGAAAGCCCGAACCCCGTGGATCCTGCTGTGTCTGTAAACAGCTCCAAGTCAAAGTTGCTGACCAGGCTTGTCATCCATAGAGCCCGCCCACTAAAAGACCCCAAGAAGTCCTGCCAGACCCATAAATCCTCCGTGTTCCCTGTCAAGACTCACAAAGTCTGTGGGAGCCCGAACTCCCGCAGTTGCCAAGGACAGCCGGCGGCAGAAGACCCTTCCCATCAGCATAATGCGGCAGGCAAAGTTCAGTTTTCTTAGCAGCGATTGAAGTTGACGCAGTGTTAGCTTATGCCTTCCCCTAGTCTCTCGAACCTCCTCTTGAAGTTTTTCCAGCTTGTCCCTCGGCAACCGACATTCCATCTTCAAAGAGTCTTTCTCTATGCCTAAAAACGTGATGGTCACCGTAGGGCCCTCCATCTTCTCCAGAGCTAGAGGGACCCCGAACCGTTCCGCCAGATGTTGCAACATTCCCAGTAGGACTGCACAGGTATTGGAACCCGCCGGGCCAACACATAGAAAATCATCTGTAGCGCCGGGCTCCTGAAGAGCATGCGCTATGTTTTGTAAATTTAGTTTTTTCCTAAGACCATAGTTGGGTTTTAGAGTTAATTTCAGTAAATTATGGTTTTGGCATCAGTTTGGCTGGACTGTACTATGTTCTGCCTGGTCAGAAGTGTAGGTGTCACCTTTGGCTGGCATTGTAACGCAGTCTGGTTGGACGCATTGGGTACCAATCTCTCTCTCGGAGCCAATCAGCGAGTGCGTTGTCTCGCTGTGTATTCTTAAGGTACTTAAGGTGCTGAGGTCGTGTGGTTCTGGGTTCTGGTCCAGAAGTATGTTCTGACCCCATGGTCCTGGTCCTCCTGACCAGCCCCCAGAGGCCCTCATGGTCTGGGGTGCGGATCTATCCATTTCCGAGTCTCGGGACTGGCTAGCCAGAGGCACAGTAACTGGAAGGAGGGTTTTGAGGTGGTCCGGTGCCATCTCAGGTTTGGAGAGGCCCAGCAATTCAGAACGCAACCAGGGGGAGGACTCTTCAGAAGAGTGCCATGCACGAGGCTGGTTGCTCAGTAAGAGCCTGGAAGCTAAGCTAAAAGGACACCAAGTGAATCTGCATTCTTACGGTATAGTCAGGAACGGCTTCAAGATACTGGTACCGCGAGAGAGTTCCTAATTTCATCATTCAGTTACAACTAAGTTTTGTGAGAGACTTTCTGATCTGTTCTAAAGTTCTACAACAAAGTCTGTGGCAGAGACTTTGCTAAACTTAAATCACCTGTCGGCTGCTAAATTCACTAAGAGTGGATTTATCTGATAGATGAAATATCCAGTTGCGAATGGCTATTGGATCACCTAGAGAGAGACATTTCAAGTGTCAGCAGTTCCAAGAGTACCTGAGCTTTCCTACCCATACCCTCTATTCCCTACTGAGAGACTGAGTTCTGTTTAATGGTTTTTGACAATAAAAATTCCTAAAGGGATTCAAGTGTCGGTCTCTACAGCTTATTGAGTCATCAACCTAGGGAAACCCCAAGACGAGCAACGAGGAGGAGAAGGTAACGGTAAGCCCAAACAAAACCAGCCGCTCCTTCGGGGGTCGGTGCTACACACTGAAGCAATGAATGACCGAATTGATGCCTGACACATCCCGCACTGCCCACTCCAGAAAGGAGCTGAAAGTTTTGAAAAGGGCACAAGAGATAGAACAACCCATAGGCAGGCTCATATCCATGTAGAAACCTCCCTCCCATGTGTAGCCCAGCAGTAGAAAGCTATCCGGGTGCACTGGTAATAGGCAGAATGCCGACTCAATGTCCGACTTGGCCATCAGTGCCCCTTGTCCGTATCGCCGTACTCATGCTACCGCCGCATCAAAGGCAGTGTACGTCACTGCACACTCCACGGGGGAAATAGAATCTTTCACAGACCCCCCTTTTGGAAATTAAAGGTGGTGAATAAATCTGAATTTGTTAGGCTCTTTTTTGGGAATATCTCCCAGTGGAGAGACCACCAATTTTTAGCCACCGGATTAACTGTCGCTAATGAGCAAGTGATCCTAAAACTGGCGGAGAAACCCCCTTCCAGCAACTTGGCTGCCGCCCGGTCGGGGTATCTACTGAGGATAGGAACCGGGACATCCCTTTCCCCCCTTGAAACACTTGACAACGCGTGGTTTCCCCCGCAGCCTGAACACATGTGTTTTAAGCGACATTTTCCCCCCGAATTAAATCGCCAGCAGAAAACCCCATTGTTTTTCGGTCAGTTGTCCTAAGGGTTTGGAACCTCCGACCCCTGCCTGAAAAAAATGGTTGGGAGCCCGCGTCGAGCCCCCGAGTCATCAGCTTCATCCACAGGCTGATTTCCTTGTAGTCCCAACATAGTGAGGGGTGCACCGCCATCCGTTGACGGAACTGATCGTCATACCTAAGCCACGCCACCCTGCCGTATGTCCTATGTCCTATGTGCCTCACTGATAGCCTTAAGATATACAAACAGTGCGGAACAATGCTTGGGACTTTTTTCCCCTATGACGCTTGCCAGGATGGAAAACGCTTGAAGCCAGTTATAAAATTTTCAAGAAATCAACCGGTACCACCTTTTTTCCTCGTCCTCCTTCTTACTCTCCTCCGACTTCAACATGTCCAGGTTGAACTTTTCCAACGGCAGCAAAGTGGATATTTCTACATAATCGTCTTTCCAGATCTTGTCCTTCACCTCCGTTTTCAAATGAGCTCCTAATGGGCCCTCGAAGCAGATGTATACCTCGCTCTTCGCTGAATCCGCCAGCCGTACAGAATCCACCTTCTTTCCTCCCATTTTTCCCTGGCTCTCTGGGGCCGCAACCGCATTTTGGACCCCTGGCGACTGACTTACCTCCTTCTCTGCTCCGGCCACCATCGCGGGCGCCTCCCGTTCACCACTGCCATGCCTGACCCTGAACTCTGTGCCCAAGCCTGAGCCGGACCCCCAAGCGCATTCGGTTCGGAGCGTTGAACCAGCTCCTTGAGCCCCAAAAGCAGTCTGCTTAATCCATCTGTCCCGAACGCATTCTGGTCTCTTTAGAAGCCGGGGCGTTGTGTTGCTCCCGCCGACCCCCACACCCCCCCTAGTGCCGCTAATCCTGTGTGACTAGTCTGACCCAACAAGGTATGCAGTAAAGAAGTAATAGACAAGGAAGGATTGCACTCCCCAGGCTGCCCAGGACTGGGCCCAACGGCCACTGTTCTCGGACCCACCTCCGACCTCTGACGACATCCTCGACCCACATCCGACTCTGACAATTCTCCCTCAGATCTGTCGCTGCCACCTTCTGGATGCCGTACCATTGCTTGATTTCCCGATGGACCTGCACCATCCGCTATGGGTCTGCGGTGCTGCTCTCATCCCACTCTCCTACTCACCCCGGCAGACCCGCTCTGTTCCACTTGAGACTGGCTCCTCCGCCTGTAGCTCACCTGACTGCTTGCCACCTGTACCACACCATCATGTGCCCTCGTGCTCCTCCCTGGTCTGGTCTCCTTGTGCCTGGGACTGGGGGCAGTGCTGGACGACGGCCCCCCTGCCGCTGCTCACTGCTCCCCTGTTGTGTGCCTTGTCCTTCTCTGGGCATCCCCTCCTCTCCCGCCGCCCGCCTGTCCCAGGCATCTCCGCCGGGCTGGGCTGTGCTCCCCCCCCCACTGCCAACTGTCCTCTCCTTCTGCTCCCCTGGTCTGTAGTGTACCTTATCTGCATGCCCTTACCCAGACTGGTGGCAGGGGTCAGTTTCCTGCTCTCTGCCAGATGCCCCCCCGTGGCCCCGAGGGGCCCGCATCAGGGCTGAATCACTCGGGTGGCCGCCCCCTGTCACCTGCTGCTCCCGAGTCCACTGCAATGGCCGTGATCTGTTCCCTAAACCACTCAGCACGCTGGCTCTCAATTGCTGCCCTCAGCTGCGCCATAAGGTTTTCCGTCACCATCTTGGATTGTATAGAAGCAGAGCGGTGAGGGTGATGTGTTAATCGTTTTCCTCCACAGCTCAAACTGACGTCACTTCCTTTCTTTCTTTCTTGGAACCATGTTGGAACTTGGCATTCAACTTTGGAACCATATTGGAACTTGGCTTTGAACTTAGAACCATGTTGGAACTTGGTACTGAACTTGGAACAATGTCGGAAATTGGTGTTTAACTTGAAATAATGTTGAAACTTGGTGTTGAACTTGGGATCATGTTGGAACTTGATGTGAACTTGGAATCATGCTGGAACTTGGTGTTGAATTTGGAACCATGTTGCAACTGGGCGTTGGACTTGGAACCGTGCTGGTACTTGGCGTTGAACTTGGAACTATGCTGGAATTTTCAGTTGAACTTGGAATCATGTTGTAAATTTGTGTTAAACATTAAATCATGTTAGAACTTGGAACTATGTTGGAATATGGCGTTGAGCTTGGAATCATATTAGAACTTGGCATTTAACTTGTAATAACGTTGGAACTTGGCGTTGAACATGGAATAATGTTGGAACTTGGCATTGAACTTAGAACCATATTGGAACTTGGCTGTCAAGAAGGAACTAGCTATATTACAGATGAAGCCACAAGACGTACACTGGTGCACAGGCGCAGATGCGTGGTTGCCCGTTTGCCTGTGCATAATTATTCGCAAACGTGTGAACTCACCAAGCCCATCGCTAATGTTGGCGCCAATTGGAATATTTGAACTTCAGAAAGTATGTTGGCCAGTGCCGTCTCATCTACAGTTATTACTCGTGTTCCTATATCTGTTCCTCTGCTCCTGTTATTGATCTGGCTTGCCCTGACCTCACTCAAATGTTACCTTCCCTGACCTTGGTCTGTCTCTGGATTTGCTCTGTCCTCTGCTTATCTGCCTGATTCTACATATCTGACTTCTACTTGTATCCTGACCACTCTCTGCCTGATGCTTATGCTTGTATCTGACCATTTGTTGCTGACCTAGCTCGTCTGGCCTTGCATCCAGGTATTCACCCGTCCTTCTCTGCATGCTACCTGGTCCCTGCTAGTCCTGCACCTGCTACCTGCCACTGCCTGTCAAGCACCTGCTGCCTGCTGTTTCTGATGCCAACTGCTGTTCCAGCGATCTGACCTGTCTCTGGTGACGTCCCTGCTACCCACCACAGCAGCTGATGGACATCTTACAGGTATTCATACCTTGCGGCGGTCTCGGTGGTCTCAGAGCTGGGGCTGTACGAAAGGCCTCCCTCTACACGTCAGGCTCTGCCACAAGATACGTGACATTGGCGTTGAACTTGGAACCATGTTAATACTTGGCATTGAACTTGGAACCATGCTGGAACTTGGCAATGAACTTGGAAGCACGTGATTTGTGTCATGGTTGGATCAGCCCCCCCCCCCCCCCCCCCCCAGCTCCTGACACTGATGCCTTTGGGTGGTCCGTGGTCCTTGACATTACACCTCCAGCTGGCATATATACTTGTAAGTGATCTATTGATCTTCATTCTCCTCCCCTCTATCCTCTGTTGATACAAGATTATTTATCTAGTTGTTCATCTAACATTTTCAGATACACCACGTGCTTTCTCCTGATGAGCGGCACCAAGCCATGAAATGCGTCAACCTAACAACTGCTGTATACCAGTATACTACAGCTCTAACAGTTTCTATTATTTATATATTCGTACCATCACATTATGTGACAGGGACCAGTAAGGTCATCATAGGCCATGCAGAGGTTACCTTGCACCATTTTTGTACCCGACTGTGATATATGGTGGACTCTGTAACTATCGTGCTACCCATTTTTAACCATGTTATTACCAGTTACCACTGTTTTAGGAATTGATGCCATGTTTAATGTGTAGTCCTATCTGTATGTATATGGAAATTATGTGTGTAATTTTGTTATGTACCGAATATTAAATATCTCAATCTCCACCATTGTATTCATTTCAACCACGTGCTTCGTTCGAAGTCCCACCCTTTGCTCCTAATTTTAACAACCTCTGAAGGAACCTTGGTTGAGAATGTCTGGATTAGATAAAACACTCATATCTACCTCAATTAGGGCAGTAGGATAAATATCGGACATTTTCCATGTGTGTAAAAAAAAATATGAAATGATAGTACTGACCTTCATTTCTTCACTAAGTCCCTCCAGGTCCATGCTGTCTGGGGTGGATATCCAATATGTTCCTCTTTGGGACAGTCCTGAGAAATGTCACTATTGTCACTGTTAAGTTAGCAGGATTGGTTATTGAATAAAGTTAGACCACCTTTGTTTGTTTTTTTGTACTAAATTAGGAATTGGGTGGGGGCACTATGTCAGGACCAAGAGCTGAACTGGCGACCTCTGCTGTATCTGGCAGTTGCTGAACCACCTGGGATCTGGACAGCTCCCTGTCTGTTTCCTTGGAAAACCTTGCCCTATGTATTGTTTTTCTTGAACCTTGAAATATTTGCTTCTCCCATTAACTTCCTATTAAACCATGCCTCCACATTCAGTTTGCCAAATTATTTCACTCTCTCCAGCCAATATCTCACACTTGTTGCCCCTGATGTCATCCGTATTTTTGCTGGCGTTCATTACCAACCTTTGGATTGTCGCTCAACTATGATTCCGTCTGATCCGAACCTGTAAGCAATTGTTACCGACCTTTGGCTTGTTTACTGATTATGCTTCTGCTTGATCCCTACCGGCTTTTTCTCCTACTAGACCCCAGCTTGCTCACCTCCTGGTGTATTAATTTTGAGGACTGTGACCTGGTAATAACACGCAGCAAAACCCACCTCCACCTTCAGGAGTGTTTTGGGATTCCCCATAATATTCCAACCAGACCCCTATCCAAACTTGGATGGATGTAATCCATGTCAATCATGGCATCCAACGATGTAATCCATATCAGTCATGGCGCTCAATGATATAACTCCATCTCCACCAACAGTTTGTGTTTACAAAGTGGAAACCTGCACCTGCCTACACACGTCAATCATGACGTAAAGTGAAGGAAATCCTATGACTTTTTTTTTCACTTCATTTCAATTTGGTCACCAACATCGCCTGAAATAAGTGCACCCAAATATTGCCTATGTTTGGTTCTATCTTTTTTGGAAACAAATTTGCATCAATTGGTCGAATTTACAATTTTCCTGAACTTGAAGAGCAGTCCTAATAATAGCAGTGAAGAATGCTGAATGCAGAGAACTGATTTTCCCCCTCCCTCACTGCTCACCCCTCCCTTCCATAAGATGAAGAGTCTTGATAGCCAGCAGCCATATCTCACCTCTCCTACTTGCAGCCACCTTCCTACAACCTTCTTCACACTGCATGCACCTGTTTAGTTTCACAAGATTTCCCTGGATGTAGGTTATAATACTGTGGCACCAAGAAGAGGTCATAGGACCATATGACCTTGAAGGGGCTGAGAAAAAAAACTGAAAACCTTCTGTCATCTTTCAGTCTGGTCCTTCTGAAAGGTAAGTTGGCATTTACAGTTTTAAAATATGTCTCTTTTTAGATTAACAGCACTGAACCTTGGGGTGCCCCACTTATAACACTGAACCATGGGGTACATTACTAATAATACCAATCTTTGGGGTGCACTGCTGCTAACACTGAACCTTGGGGTACCTGACTAATAACACTGATCTTTTGGGTACACTGATCCTTGGGGTTCCCCACTAATAACTTTGATCTTTGGGGCACCCCACTAATAACACTGATCCTTGGGGTACCCCACTAATAACACAGAACCTTGGGATTACCTCACTAATAACACTGAACATTGGGTTACACTACTACTAACACTGAACCTTGGGGTACCTGACTAATAACACTGATCTTTTGAGTACACCACTAATTACACTGATCCTTGGGGTTCCCCACTCATAATACTGATCCTTGGGGTTCCCCACTCATAATACTGATCCTTGAGGTTCACCACTAATAACACAGAACCTTGGGGTACCCCACTAATAACACAGAACCTTGGATTACACCACTAATAACACTGAACCTTGGGTTACACCACTAATAACACAGAACCTTGGGATTACCCATCTAATAACACCGAACCTTGGTGTACCTGACTAATAACACCTAACCTTGGGTTACAACACTAATAACACTGATCCTTGGGGTTCTCCACTAATAATACCGATTCTTGTGGTACACCCCTAATAACACTGGTCCTTGAGGGGTCTCACAAATAACATTGATCCTTGGGGCACCCCACTAATAACACTGATCCTTGGGGTACCCCAGCAATATTTCTGATTCTTGGGGTACTCCACCAATAACCTCAGAACCTTGGGATTACCTCACTAAAAACACTGAACCTTGGGGTACACCACTAATAACACTGAACCTTGGGATTACCTCACTAATGACACTGAACCTTGGGGTACACCACTAATAACACTGAACCTTGGGATTACCCCGCTAATAACACCGAACCTTGGTGTACCTGACTAATAACACTGAACCTTGGGTTACAACACTAATAACACTGATCCTTGGGGTTCTCCACTAATAACACTGCTCCTTGAGGGGCCTCACTACTAACATTGGTCCTTGGGGCACCCCACTAATAACACTGATCCTTGGGGTACCCCAGTAATATTTCTGAATCTTGGGGTACTCCACCAATAACCTCAGAACCTTGGGATTACCTCACTAATAACACTGAACCTTGGGGTACACTACCAATAACACTGAACCTTACCCTAAGAATTAAGGTGGTCTGGCTGTCCCACACCTACAAGCTTACTTTTTTGCTGCACAATTACAGCACTTTACAGGCTGGGACTTAAACACTATAGAAGACTCTTCCAGAGACTTATTGATCTGCCCATCTACAGAATACTCAGCTCTGTCTCACACTGGAATGGGTTTTCCTACTACCCCCTCCCATTGTCCCACTGTGCAGCTACTGATGAAACTATGGAGAAATACTAAGTAGAGATGGGGTTTAACGGGGTTCCTTTGCAGAACGCCTATTTGGGGTAACCGAATTTACACAGAGCTGGCTAAACTTGGAGAACACTCTGTTCCATTGCTAAGGAATTACCATTATCAGTATTTACAGCTGCGTCACGCTGTTGGTAGTCAAAGCAGATACTCCTCCATGCACTTGACGGACTCATCTTTTCTTGAGTCCATTTTTACTGATCCAGAAAAAAAAGGGTATTATAGCTAGGATTTATGCACATCTACTGACCTATATTCACGCACCTGACCTTTTGCCCTGTTGGGGGAAATGGCAGAGAGATGTTGGGCCTACAGATGGGTTATAATGGGAACAAATACTTGAGGCTGGTCCACTGGTGTCGTTGTCACCAGCTCAAAAATGATCCCATCAGTTTATCTTACATCGCACTTATTGGACTCCAGTGCAGCTTCACAAGTGGGGTAGATGAGAATCCCCCATCTGCCCTAAATGTCAGAGTCATTCTGGAGATTTCATTCCTATCCTATGGAAATGTCCTAAATTTGTGAGATATTGGAATCGTAGGAATAATGTCCATCATTAACCAGGTTTATCAAGTTCAACTAGCCTAGCAGTGGATCAACTGAGGTACTTACTGGGAAGTCTTAATGATGAGTTATATTTCCCCCCTCCTGTTTCCTTATTTATTTCAGTTGCTTATATAGCACCATCAATTTACGCAGTGCTTTACATATACATTGTACATTCACATCAGTCCCTACTCTCAAGGAGCTTACAATCTAAGGTGCCTAACTTGCATAATAGGGACAATTTAGACAGGATCCAATTAACCTACCAGCATGTCTTTGGAGTGTGGGAGGAAACCGGAGTACCCAGAGGAAACCCACGCAGACACAGGGAGAACATGCATTTATACCTAGCTAGAAAAAGTGAGGTACTGGCTCTCAGCACAATCTCCAACAAGAACACGGTGGATCCAAACAGTTAATACCATACTTGTTTGTGAAAGAAACACATACTATCACAGGAATTCACCAAAGAAATGTATGAGTATCTGCCATTGTTGGCTAAACACACCTGGGGGGGTGGGGGGTAGCACCTTCAAAACCTGTTCTTGATGGATTGTTACAGGCATTGTTAAACTATATTGTCAATAGTATTAGGACGCCTGCCTTTACACACTCACGTGAACTTTAATGTCATCCCCGTTCTAGTCCGTAGGGTTCAATAGTGAGTTGGCCCACCCTTTGCAGCTATAACAGCTTCAACTCTTCTGGGAGGGCCATCCACAAGGTTTAGGAGTGTGTCTATGGGAATGTTTGACCATTTTTCCAGAAGGACATTTGTGAGGTCAGGCACTGATCTGGATAAGAAGGCCTGGCTTGCAGTCTCCGCTCTACTTCATTCCAAAGGTGTTTTATCGAGTTACGGTCAGGACTCATTCAAGTTCCTCCACCCCAAGCTTGCTCATCCATGTCTTTATGGACCTTGCTTTGTGCACTGGTCCAAATCATTTGGTGGAGGAAGGATTATGGTGGGGGGTTGTCTTTCAGGGGTCGGGCTTAGCCCCTTAGTTTCAGTGAAGGAAACTCTTAAGTCGTCAGCATACCAAGACATTTTGGACAATTTCATGCTCCCAACTCTGTGGGAATAGTTTGGAGATGGCCTGTTCCAACATGACTGCCCAACAGTGCACAAAGCAAGGTCTATAACAGTGATGGCGAACCTTGGCACCCCAGACGTTTTGGAACTACATTTCCCATGATGCTCAACTACACTGCAGAGTGCATGAGGATCATGGAAATGTAGTCTCAAAACATCTGGTGTGCCAAGGTTCGCCATCACTGGTCTATAAAGACATGGATGTGCGAGTATGGGGTGGAGGAACTTGACTGACCAGCACAGAGGCCTGACCTTAACTCAACAGAACACCTTTGGGATGATTTAGAGCAGAGACTGCATGCCAGACCTTCATATCCAACATCAGTCCCTGACCCCACAAATGCGCTTTTAGAAGAATGGTCAAACATTCCCAAAGATACCCTCCCAAACCTCGTGGATGGCCTTCCTAGAAAAGTTGAAGCTGTTTAAGCTACAAAGGGTGGGCCAACTCAATGTTGGACCCTATAGACTTAGAATTGGATGCCATTAAAGTTAATTTGAGTGTAAAGGCAGGTGCCCCAATACTTTTGACAATATAATGTATGGCGATACATAAGATATACTTCACTCTCTCTGCTGTTCTATGATTAGCCGTAACCTTTCCCAAACATCAACCGAGCCAACACAACCAAAACGCTGTTTCTAGTTATACCCAAACCCCGAGTCATGGGCCTTGCAGTCCAACGAAGGGCGCCAGTCTCCCTATCCTCTACCTTCCGGTACACTCTTCGGTCTATGTGTTTATATATATCGTTATAGAAGAGCTCAGGGCACATAGGGCCCCTAGGCTGGGGTGGAGGTTACTGTAACGACATTTCATTACTAAGCTGCAAAGTTCAGGTCTCAGATTACAGACAAAATGTGCTTTCTTGGTTATGGATGGCATAGGGAGGGGTTAGAACCTTCGTCTAGGCTTTATTAATGATTTGTCTCTGTGTTCTGGTGATAACCTGTGTGTCAGGTTGTAACAAGATGTCACTGACAGGGCTGGACCAACCCAGAGGCAGAAAAGGTAACGGCCTTGGGGGCTAAGGTGTGGAGGACGTTGATGAGTCGAATTCTCTCCGGCTGTGTCTTGCACTTTGCTGACTGTTTGCGCAAGTAGATTGGCTCTTCATTTTTTAATCATTGGGGCCCCAAATTCCATATTATGGCTGCCCCTGCACTTTAGCAAAAGCTCTGGATAAGCAGAGTGCAGAGGATAGTCATGGCATGGACATCGCAGTTTCTTTCATTGCACAGAGAGGTCCAATCGCTGGTGGCATGGGGAAAGCTGACCTCTAATGAAATTGGGAGAGCTGACCTCTGATGACATCAGAAAAGAGCTGACCTCTGCTGAGGCAAGGGTAGTTGATCTCATATGAAGCCAGGAGAGCTGACCTCTGATGAGGCTAGGAGAGCCAATCTCTGATAGTGGCAGGAGAGCTGACCTCTAATGAATCCAGGAGAGCCAATCACTGATGGCGGCAGGAGAGCTGACCTCTGCTAACATTGGGAAAGCTGACCTCTGATGACATCGGGAGAGCTGACCTCTGATGACATCGGGAGAGCTGACCTCTGATGACATCGGGAGAGCTGACCTCTAATGACATCGGGAGAGCTGACCTCTCCTGACATCGGGAGAGCTGACCTCTGCTAACATCGGGAGAGCTGACCTCTGATGACATCGGGAGAGCTGACCTCTGCTAACATCGGGGGAGCTGACCTCTGCTGACATCGAGAGAGCTGACCTCTGCTGACATTGGGAGAGCTGACCTCTCCTGACATCGGGAGAGCTGACCTCTGATGACATCGGGAGAGCTGACCTCTGATGACATCGGGAGAGCTGACCTCCGATGACATCGGGAGAGCTGACCTCTCCTGACATCGGGAGAGCTGACCTCTGCTAACATCGGGAGAGCTGACCTCTGATGACATCGGGAGAGCTGACCTCTGCTAACATCGGGGGAGCTGACCTCTGCTGACATCAAGAGAGCTGACCTCTGCTGACATCGGGAGAGCTGACCTCTCCTGACATCGGGAGAGCTGACCTCTGATGACATCGGGAGAGCTGACCTCTGATGACATCGGGAGAGCTGACCTCCGATGACATCGGGAGAGCTGACCTCACCTTTTTGACCCCCAACTCTGACCTTGACCCTGACACTAACAGATCATTTTTTTTTATAGAAAAGCAGGTAGAACATAAACATCAGTAAAAATGGTAAAATTACAGTATAAATTGGGATTTGCACCCACTTCAGGTATAATGTATATTGTGACAGATCGGTACATCCACATATAATAGTAGCATTAAAATTGACTGGTATTGACTGATGGGAATGGAAACAGGGGCATCAGGCCTTGTAAAGTTTGAGTAGTATAAGCTAATAGATACAAAGTGTCCCTTAAAACAGTTAATCCAGGGAACTGAGGCACTTAATAGGCTCAATAAACCAAGTAACATTCACCAGAGAGTAAAGAGAAACAAAGCAGGATGAAGGTAGGTAAGGGAATGGGGAAGAGGGAAGGAGGTCCACTTTCCTTACTGGGTTGGGGGTGTACCCAGTACGCCTATGGGTAGCCAGAAAATCAGAGCCAAAAGGTAATTCTCCCACTTTACAAGACTCTGGTCCGGCCGTACCTGAAGTGTGCTGTCCATGCTGGAGCTGGAGAGAGTCCACAGAAGGGCAACAAAGCTGATAAAGGGTCTGGAGGATATTAGTTATGAGGAAAGGTTGTGAGCTCTGAACTTATTCTCTCTGGAGAAGAGACGCTTGAGAGGGGATATGATTCAATGTACAAATACCGGACTGGTGACCCCACAATAGGGATAAAACTTTTCCGGGAAAGGGAATTTAAAAAGACACACGACCATTCACTAAAATTAGAAGAGAATTGGTTTAAGCTTAAACTGCGTAGAAGGTTCTTTACTGTTAGAGCGGTAAGGATGTGGAATTCTCTTCCACAAGCAGTGGGTATAGCAGGGAGCTTTGATAATTAAAAAAAACTATTAGATGGGCACCTTAAGGATCACAACATACAGGGATATACAATGTCATATAAACATAAAGCGCACATACAGGTTGGACTTGATGGACTTGTGTCCTTTTTCAACCTTACCAACAATGTAACTATGTAACCTCAAACTTACTGTGAATCGTGGTCTGTGTAACCTGGTTTTCCATCTCCATAATGTCGGGGGTCTTTCAGGCCTTTACAATAGTTTGTTTGGAGGCCGCCATGACCTGTAGGGAGAGTTTCAGCTGGGCTTTCGTGAAGTCAAGAGAGCAATGATTCAACAGTGTGAACACCAACATTTTTGCCCAATAACACTGGAAAAACCAGCAGATGTGAGAGCGTGTACCCTATTCACCACAACCCCGAAAACTTTCAGAAGGGTAGTTAGGTATAAATTTGGAGATTTTTGCTGGAACCATGTACCAGCGCCTTAAGTCTTTATAATTGGCTCCTGTATTTTATTTTTTTATTTTGTTTTCTCCTCTTTCAATGCAATGTATTTTTTCCTTCATTCAAGAGGGGAAAGAGTACAGGGGCAGGCGATAGTGTGACTGATCATTGTGATAGCCAGTCACTGGTCTCCATGCTGGGGCAAACTATGGAGTGCATTTCTGGTACAATATGAGCTATAAGGTACCTTCATTTCCAGGCTAAAGAATGGTTTTAAGTTATAGTCATTGGAGAGGAACTGTCAGAGAATGTAGTGTAGATGGTGAGGGAGAGCTGTCGGAGAATGTAGTGTGGATGGTGGGAGGAGAGCTGTCGGAGAATGTAGTGTGGATGGTGGGAGGAGAACTGTCGGAGAATGTAGTGTGGATGGTGGGAGGAGATCTGTTGGAGAATGTAGTGTGGATGGTGGGAGGAGATCTGTCGGAGAATGTAGTGTGGATGGTGGAGGAAATCTGTCGGAGAATGTAGTGTGGATGGTGGAGGAGAGCTGTCAGAGAATGTAGTGTGGATGGTGGAGGAGAGCTGTCAGAGAATGTAGAGGGAATGGTGGAGGAGATCTGTCGGAGAATGTAGTGTGGATGGTGGGAGATCTGTCAGAGAACGTAGTGTGGATGGTGATGGAGAGCTGTCGGAGAATGTAGTGTGGATGGTGGCAGGAGAGCTGTCGGAGAATGTAGTGTGGATGGTGATGGAGAGCAGTTGGAGAAAGTAGTGTGGATGGTGGAGCAGATCTGTCGGGGAATGTAGAGTGGATGTTGGGAGGAGATCTGTCGGAGAATGTAGTGTGGATGGTGGGAGATCTGTCAGAGAACGTAGTGTGGATGGTGATGGAGAGCTGTCGGAGAATGTAGTGTGGATGGTGGCAGGAGAGCTGTCGGAGAATGTAGTGTGGATGGTGATGGAGAGCAGTTGGAGAAAGTAGTGTGGATGGTGGAGCAGATCTGTCGGGGAATGTAGAGTGGATGTTGGGAGGAGATCTGTCGGAGAATGTAGTGTGGATGTTGGGAGGAGATCTGTCGGAGAATGTAGTGTGGATGGTGGAGGAGAGCTGTCGAAGAATGTAGTGTGGATGGTGGGAGATCTGTCAGAGAATGTAGTGTGGATGGTAGAGGAGAGCTGTTGGAGAATGTAGTGTGGATGGTGGAGGAGAGCTGTCAGAGAATGTAGTGTGAATGGTGGGAGGAGAGCTGTTGGAGAATGTAGTGTGGATGGTGGAGCAGATCTGTCGGAGAATGTAGTGTGGATGGTGGGAGGAGATCTGTCGGAGAATGTAGTGTGGATGATGGAGGAGAGCTGTCAGAGAATGTAGTGTGGATGGTGGAGGAGAGCTGTCAGAGAATGTAGTGTGGATGGTGGAGGAGAGCTATCGGAGAATGTAGTGTGGATGGTGGAGGAGAGCTGTCAGAGAATGTAGTGTGGATGGTGGGAGATCTGTCAGAGAATGTAGTGTGGATGGTGGAGGAGATCTGTCGGAGAATGTAGTGTGGATGGTGGAGGAGATCTGTCGGAGAATGTAGTGTGGATGGTGGAGGAGATCTGTCGGAGAATGTAGTGAGGATGGTGGAGGAGAGCTGTCGGAGAATGTAGTGTGGATGGTGGAGGAGAGCTGTCGGAGAATGTAGTGTGGATGTTGGGAGGAGATCTGTTGGAGAATGTAGTGTGAATGGTGGAGGAGATCTGTCAGAGAATGTAGTGTGGATGGTGGAGGAGAGCTGTCGGAGAATGTAGTGTGGATGTTGGGAGGAGATCTGTTGGAGAATGTAGTGTGAATGGTGGAGGAGATCTGTCAGAGAATGTAGTGTGGATGGTGGAGGAGATCTGTCGGAGAATGTAGTGTGGATGGTGGAGGAAAGCTGTCAGAGAATGTAGTGTGGATGGTGGAGGAGATCTGTCGGAGAATGTAGTGTGGATGGTGGAGGAGATCTGTCGGAGAATGTAGTGAGGATGGTGGAGGAGAGCTGTCGGAGAATGTAGTGTGGATGGTGGAGGAGAGCTGTCGGAGAATGTAGTGTGGATGTTGGGAGGAGATCTGTTGGAGAATGTAGTGTGAATGGTGGAGGAGATCTGTCAGAGAATGTAGTGTGGATGGTGGAGGAGAGCTGTCAGAGAATGAAGTGTGGATGGTGGGAGGAGATCTGTTGGAGAATGTAGTGTGGATGTTGGAGGAGAGCTGTCAGAGAATGTAGTGTGGATGGTGGGAGATCTGTCAGAGAATGTAGTGTGGATGGTGGAGGAGAGCTGTCAGAGAATGTAGTGTGGATGGTGGAGGAGATCTGTCGTAGAATGTAGTGTGGATGGTGGAGGAGATCTGTCGGAGAATGTAGTGTGGATGGTGGAGGAGATCTGTCAGAGAATGTAGTGTGGATGGTGGAAGAGATCTGTCAGAGAATGTAGTGTGGATGTTGGAGGAGAGCTGTCAGAGAATGTAGTGTGGATGGTGGAGGAGATCTGTCGGAGAATGTAGTGTGGATGGTGGAGGAGATCTGTCAGAGAATGTAGTGTGGATGGTGGAGGAGATCTGTCGGAGAATGTAGTGTGGATGGTGGGAGATCTGTCAGAGAATGTAGTGTGGATGGTGGAGGAGATCTGTCGGAGAATGTAGTGTGGATGGTGGAGGAGATCTGTCGGAGAATGTAGTGTGGATGGTGGGAGGAGATCTGTCAGAGAGTGTAGTGTGGATGGTGGGAGGAGATCCGTCTGAGAATGTAGTGTGGATGGTGGAGGAGATCTGTCGGAGAATGTAGTGTGGATGGTGGAGGAGATCTGTCAGAGAATGTAGTGTGGATGGTGGAAGAGATCTGTCAGAGAATGTAGTGTGGATGGTGGAGGAGAGCTGTCAGAGAATGTAGTGTGGATGGTGGGAGGAGAGCTGTCAGAGAATGTAGTGTGGATGGTGGAGGAGAGCTGTCGAAGAATGTAGTGTGGATGGTGGGAGATTTGTCAGAGAATGTAGTGCGGATGGTGGAGGAGAGCTGTCAGAGAATGTAGTGTGGATGGTGGAAGAGATCTGTCGGAGAATGTAGTGTGGATGGTGGGAGGAGATCTGTCGGAGAATGTAGTGAGGATGGTGGAGGAGATCTGTCGGAGAATGTAGTGTGGATGTTGGGAGGAGATCTGTCGTTGAATGTAGTGAGGATGGTGGAGGAGATCTGTCGGAGAATGTAGTGTGGATGTTGGGAGGAGATCTGTCGGAGAATGTAGTGTGGATGGTGGAGGAGATCTGTCGGAGAATGTAGTGTGGATGGTGGAGGAGAGCTGTCGAAGAATGTAGTGTGGATGGTGGGAGATTTGTCAGAGAATGTAGTGTGGATGGTGGAGGAGAGCTGTCGAAGAATGTAGTGTGGATGGTGGGAGATCTGTCAGAGAATGTAGTGTGGATGGTGGAGGAGAGCTGTCGGAGAATGTAGTGTGAATGGTGGAGGAGAGCTGTTGGAGAATGTAGAGTGGATGGTGGAGGAGAGCTGTTGGAGAATGTAGTGTGGATGGTGGGAGGAGATCTGTCGGAGAATGTAGTGTGGATGGTGGAGGAGATCTGTTGGAGAATGTAGTGTGGATGGTGGAGGAGAGCTGTCGGAGAATGTAGTGTGAATGGTGGAGGAGAGCTGTTGGAGAATGTAGTGTGGATGGTGGAGGAGATCTGTCGGAGAATGTAGTGTGAATGGTGGAGGAGAGCTGTTGGAGAATGTAGTGTGGATGGTGGAGCAGATCTGTCAGAGAATGTTGTGTGGATGGTGGGAGGAGATCTGTCGGAGAATGTAGTGTGGATGGTGGAGGAGATCTGTCGGAGAATGTAGTGTGGATGGTGGAGGAGAGCTGTCGAAGAATGTAGTGTGGATGGTGGGAGATCTGTCAGAGAATGTAGTGTGGATGGTGGAGGAGAGCTGTCGAAGAATGTAGTGTGGATGGTGGGAGATCTGTCAGAGAATGTAGTGTGGATGGTGGAGGAGAGCTGTCGGAGAATGTAGTGTGAATGGTGGAGGAGAGCTGTTGGAGAATGTAGAGTGGATGGTGGAGGAGAGCTGTTGGAGAATGTAGTGTGGATGGTGGGAGGAGATCTGTCGGAGAATGTAGTGTGGATGTTGGGAGGAGATCTGTCAGAGAGTGTAGTGTGGATGGTGGAGGAGATCTGTTGGAGAATGTAGTGTGGATGGTGGAGGAGATCTGTTGGAGAATGTAGTGTGGATGGTGGAGGAGAGCTGTCGGAGAATGTAGTGTGAATGGTGGAGGAGAGCTGTTGGAGAATGTAGTGTGGATGGTGGAGGAGATCTGTCGGAGAATGTAGTGTAAATGGTGGAGGAGAGCTGTTGGAGAATGTAGTGTGGATGGTGGAGCAGATCTGTCAGAGAATGTAGTGTGGATGGTGGGAGGAGATCTGTCGGAGAATGTAGTGTGGATGGTGGAGGAGATCTGTCGGAGAATGTAGTGTGGATGGTGGAGGAGAGCTGTCGAAGAATGTAGTGTGGATGGTGGGAGATCTGTCAGAGAATGTAGTGTGGATGGTGGAGGAGAGCTGTCGGAGAATGTAGTGTGAATGGTGGAGGAGAGCTGTTGGAGAATGTAGAGTGGATGGTGGAGGAGAGCTGTTGGAGAATGTAGTGTGGATGGTGGGAGGAGATCTGTCGGAGAATGTAGTGTGGATGGTGGAGGAGATCTATTGGAGAATGTAGTGTGGATAGTGGAGGAGAGCTGTCGGAGAATGTAGTGTGAATGGTGGAGGAGAGCTGTTGGAGAATGTAGTGTGGATGGTGGAGGAGATCTGTCGGAGAATGTAGTGTGAATGGTGGAGGAGAGCTGTTGGAGAATGTAGTGTGGATGGTGGAGCAGATCTGTCAGAGAATGTAGTGTGGATGGTGGAGGAGATCTGTCGGAGAATGTAGTGTGGATGGTGGAGGAGATCTGTCGGAGAATGTAGTGTGGATGGTGGGAGGAGATCTGTCGGAGAATGTAGTGTGGATGGTGGGAGGAGATCCGTCGGAGAATGTAGTGTGGATGGTGGAGGAAATCTGTCAGAGAATGTAGTGTGGATGGAGGAGGAGAGCTGTCGGAGAATGTAGTGTGGATGGTGGAGGAGATCTGTCGGAGAATGTAGTGTGGATGGCGGAGGAGATCTGTCGGAGAATGTAGTGTGGATGGTGGGAGGAGATCTGTCGGAGAATGTAGTGTGGATGGTGGAGGAGAGCTGTCGGAGAATGTAGTGTGGATGGTGGGAGGAGATCTGTTGGAGAATGTAGTGTGGATTGTGGAGGAGATCTGTCGGAGAATGTAGTGTGGATGGTGGAGGAGAGCTGTCGGAGAATGTAGTGTGGATGGTGGGAGGAGATCTGTCAGAGAGTGTAGTGTGGATGGTGGGAGGAGATCCGTCGGAGAATGTAGTGTGGATGGTGGAGGAGATCTGTCGGAGAATGTAGTGTGGATGGTGGAGGAGATCTGTCAGAGAGTGTAGTGTGGATGGTGGAGGAGATCTGTCAGAGAGTGTAGTGTGAATGGTGGAGGAGATCTGTCAGAGAGTGTAGTGTGAATGGTGGAGGGCAGTGCCAGAACAAGGCCATCGAGCGCCTCGGGCAAAAATGTCAAACTGTGCTCCCCCTTCCCTTAGGGTTAGCGTCAGGGCACCTGCATCCCTGCAATAAACCATTGCGCCCAGGGCATCCGTCCTTCCTGCCCCCTCCTTGTCCTTGTTCTGTTTCCCTCTCTACTTATTATGACTAAATCGGAATAATTCAACCCAACATTTCACCCACACCCTTTGTTTCTCAATGGACCAAACATGGTAATGTTTGGGCTGTTGGCCCAGCCAATATACGCACGGACACGCAAGATTCATCCGTCTCAGCTCCTGGGGTGGGCCATTTCGGCATCTTCACCTTGGGTGCCACAGGACCTTGACCTGGTAGCCTACAATGGGACTTTTATGGTAGGGTAATTCTTCCTATCTGGGATCAATTACAAGCTTATAGAGGTTTGAACCCTTCTACACTACATGCAACGTTATGAATTACAGGTTGTAGCTGGAGTTCTTATTTCATGTGCTGTCTAGTGCTGTTTTTTAGTTGGTCCTGTTTTTTTTTTTTTGTCTTAATTTTTTTTATTTTTAATATGAATTTCAAT
The DNA here is from genome assembly GCF_037356315.1 of Lithobates pipiens. Classification (NCBI taxonomy): domain Eukaryota; kingdom Metazoa; phylum Chordata; class Amphibia; order Anura; family Ranidae; genus Lithobates; species Lithobates pipiens. The sequence continues at coordinate 891,917 of NW_027507746.1, forward strand.
GTATTTAACAGAAACTATAGTATTACAATGGAAAACCGGTTCACCTTCATATTTCCATTCTAAGGAGAAATAAAGTGATTTTGGCAAAAATAGATTTTGCCGTTGGCTGTTTAGGTGAGAGTTGAGAGAAAACAAAATCTACCCTTATTCTTATCCTTTACTTAGAAGGTTTTTTTTTTTTTTTTTTTTTTTTTTTTTTTTGTATTTTTAACTCTTTATTTAGAAATTGATTTTGCTGTACTTTATTTCTCTATTTTTTCATTCTTTATTTATTAGGTGTATTTATTTATTTTTTTTTCCTATTGGATTTTTTTTTCTTTATTTGGAAGGTTGTTTTTTCGTTTTATATTTTCAACTTTTTACTTAGAAATAGTTTTTTATTTGTACTTTACTTTACTTTTTTAATTCTTTATTTAGAAAGGCGTGTTTTCTCTCTATTTGTTATTCTTTATTAAGGAGTCTTTTTTTTTCGCATTGTTTTGAAAATTTCATCCTTTTTTTTTTTTTTTTTTTTAAATGTGTGTTTTGTTGACTTTATTTTTTATTCTTTTTTAGGAAGGTGTTTTTTTTGTATTGTATTTGGTATTTGTTTTGTTGTTTTTGAAAATGTTATTTTTTTTTTTTTAACTGTTGACTGCCAGTATCTCAAAAACTTTGAACATCTCGACATCATATGGATGAGAGTCCCCCCCCCCCACACCCCTGCCTCATCTAGAGCAGTCAAGGGAAGAAAAGGGCCCCCAATTAGATCTATGGTAGGCCCTATGGACAACTGAATTTGTTTTTGTGTTGGGTATAAGGAGGTGAGGGGTATGAATTCCAGGGTCGTAGACCATTCCTCAGCTGTGGGGATACCTACCTGTTCCTGCCATTTGGCTTCACTTTTTGCCATGGCATTGGTAAGACTTTTCGAAGAGAAGGGTATTGCATATTTTGGCAATGAGACCTTTCCTATTGCTATCATAGTGATCAGGACCGACTGAGAGCAGAAAGGAGGCGTATTGTGCTTGTGGGACCATCTAGCATGTCTTAACTACAGGTACTGGAACATAAATTCTATGGAAAGGAAAATTCTTCTTGCAGGGTCCGAAAAACGTATCTCTGTATTCATTAATGCAAGTGCAAGTACCTGAAAGTGACCTGATATTGGCAGAGCTCAGGCTAGGTGAAGGAATCTTCTCACCATTTTCTCCAACAACAGATCTGCACCTTCCAAAATTTAGATGCAATTTGTCTCTAGAGTAGAGCTAGGGACCAACCAAAAAAGTCTGCCTAGTTCTCCAGGAACCCAAATTTCTCCTTCTTACACCAGTTTCTCCCATTGCCCCTTTGGTGTGGCCCCTGGCATGGGGAGTTTTTTCTGAAAATGCTACATGGGGGGGGGGTCCTTTTTTTTCAACTTGGTATACAAGTCACTGAAATATTTTTTCGAGATGCTCTATTGTCCTTGATATCAACATGTACCATGGCATCTGGGTTCTCCCCAACTCCACCCAACCCAAAATTTTGATGCAGTCTGTCCCTACAGTAGAGCCAGTGATCAACCAAAACGTCTGCCTAGTTCTCCAGGAACCCACATTTCTCCTTCCTACACCAGTTTCTCCCATTTCCTCTTTGGTGTGGCTCCTGGCATGGGAAGGTTTTCTGAAAATACTACATTGGGGGGGTCCTTTTTTTTCAACTTGGTATCCAAGTCACTGAAATATTTTTTTCAGGATGCTCTATTGTCCTTCATATCAACATGTACCATGGCATCTGGGTTCTCCCCAACCCCCCCCAACAATAGGTCATCCTGATTCGCATTGTGCCTGGTAAACTTTTGGGTGATCACCGTCCTGGTGAAAGATTACCCTGTCCTTCTAATAACGGATTCTCCTACCGCCAGTGTCTGTTTATCCTTGCCCATAGACATGATCCCATCCTTAGTATAGCAGTCAGTCCCCTGGCAGCTGCAGGGTATTTTCTGCGCCATCAGCTCTATTCCTGAACGGATGTCCCCAATATCATGCAACCGGGCATAATTAATGGGGTGTATCAACTCGGGGGTAGCTTATCTAAGGCCGCGTACACACGGGCGGACTGTCCGCCCAACTAGGTTTGTCAAACAGTTTGACAAACAGTCCGTTCAAAATTAGCATGAACGGACTTGACCACACACGACGAACGAACAGTCCGCTGAAAACTTGCGCGATGACGTGAACGGCACGTACGACGGGACGAGAGATTCGAAGTCCAATACACTGCAATGCAACCTTCGCAGTGTAAATTCTTTCTGAGCATGCGCGAGACTTAGTTTCTCGAACAAGCCTACACACGAGCGGACTGTCCGCTCAAACCAAGTTTCAGCGGACAGTCTTACGGAAATTCCGAAAAACTTTGTTCGTCAGACTGTCCGCTGAAACTGTCCGCTGAAGCCCCACACACGAGCGGACTGTCCGCTGAAACACTGTTCAGCGGACAAAGTTGGGCGAACAGTCCGCCCGTGTGTACGCGGCCTAACACTTTTCCCTCTACAATATCTTCTAATGGTGACCCAGCTATCTAGTTCTGGATCCTGCACTTCATGTCACCACTTGAATCTAAATTGGCCCCCGTCACCCCACCAGGAGAAGGACTGTCTCACTCACTGGACCATGTCTGGAAGAAGCTAGAAGGTGTCAGCTGTCCTGGGGACTTTTGATTTATAACCCTTGATTGATCCCTGTGACTGGACAGTGTTCTGTGAATTGCATTGGATACCAGTAGTTGTTTAATGGTGCAAGGTGATCAGACACCAAAGAGATTTTCCTCAAGGTCCCCAACTGTAAGGCCTTAGCCCTTGTACACACGGTCGGAGATTCCGACAACCAAATCCGTCGGATTTTGTCCGACGGATTTTGTCCGAAACTGTTGTATACACACGGTCGGACAAAGTTGTCGGAAAATCCGATCACTCAGAACGTGATGACGTTATTTCATTACGACGGGACTACGTTCAGGCTAGTAGCCAATAGCTTTGGTGTAGGAATTTGATCTGAGCATGCGTGGCACTTGGTCCGATCAAAATTCTCTACACATGATCGGAGTATGTCCGATCAGAGCATTTTGTCAGAAAATTTTACCAACACATCGGATACTCAGATGGAAACAGTCCGATGGAGACCACACACAGTCGGAATATCCGACAAAACGGTCCGATCGGACACATTCTGTCGGAATCTCCGACCGTGTGTACAAGGGCTTAGACTTAAGTGCGTCGGGACCCTACGGGGTAAATGGCCGCGTTATATCAAAATGCCACTCAACTCAACTCGACTGTTCAATATTCATAGTTACTTAAGGAGAGGACTGTCCTCTCGTTAATGCTACTGAGCATTTTTGGAGTATCCCATGCTCCAACCCCTCTCCTGTTTAAAATGTATTTAAGCAATAAGTCCTAAAAAGACTTCCCCAAGAGTGTGTAAATAGAGCCAGTGTGAATGGACTGGTTCTGGCAGTGGTATGTAGCTTTTGCTATCAGGGAAAGGACCAGTTATCACCAGTTGTACCTATGGGGGTAGTAGCACTAAACTTGCATCATCTCCTCCCAACAAATCTGCTAAAACCACGATATTGCTGAATGCAACTCAACGGAGACTAAACATTGTCTTATTTCTGCTTTTCCTGTTCTTTAGATTTTCACATTGAGAAGACCGTAAGCCCACCCACAACTTGATCAAGACATGATTAACTCAAAGCATTACCGGTCGTCCTCTGCCCAGACTCCCACTATCCTATCACCCACTTCCCATTCACCCTCTGGCCTATTTCCTCCACCCCTATCTCCCACAAGCTCAGTCTCACCTATCACCCCTCAAAGAGCCACTGATAGCTCCCTGGGGTGTCTTGTCAATGACCGAGACCTGCACCTGTCGGACCATCTGGGGGACGGCTGCTTTGGGGTAGTCCGGAAAGGAGAATGGAGGATTTCCAGTGAAAGGACAGTGAGTATCTTTTTCTTTTATCTCTGTTGGTTCTCTGAGTTCTCTGACCTCCTGCCATGTTCTATCTCTATCATCTACTGCATCTTTACAGGTGAGTGTTGCAGTGAAAACCCTCCGTGCGGATGCCAGCTTTGACCCTGCGGTTCTTCAGGATTTTCTGCAGGAAGTGAATGCGATGTACGCCCTGGATCACCCACATCTCATCCGACTCTACGGCGTGGTTCTTACACAGCCAATGAAAATGGTGAGTGGCTGACATTTGTCACAAACAAGGATTCAGACCCTCCTGCTTTCCAAGTGGTTGGAGTCTATGGGGTAGCAGTTTTCTACCTTCTCATAGGAGCTTGGACTTAGCTGTAAGCTAATGTTGTAGGCTGGAGTTAGGTTGCAAGTGCAGAGAAGGCACAGCAGAGACTTAGACTGTGAAAACTTTGGGTTCAGAAATGGTGAGGCCAAGATTGTGGGTGCTTCTGAGGCTGCAAGGCACCTGAGGAGCCACAGATCCAAAACGCAATGTTCCCCACGCACACATTCAATAAATCCGGCTGTTCGGTGATGCTGGGTGCTGTAATAACCATAGGCTGGAAACCGTGTCTCCTCAAAGTGAAGAAAATGTCATCAGCACACCAAGGATTCCTCAAAAGGGTCCAAAGCTTTATTTTGGGGCCACATGCTAGAGATACAGCAATGACCCATCACGGTCACTTGCCTGATGAAGGGGCCCTGCATGGCTTGCTGTAGCTCTATCATGTGACCCTAAATTAAAGCTTTGGACCCTTTCGAGAAATCCTTGATGTGCTGATGACATTTTCTTCACTTTGAGGAGACACAGAGGCACTAAGCGGGTGCAACGGCGGTGTAACGTACATGTTGGTGGAGCCTGAGGAGCAGGGGGAAGGGCTCTCTTACAGCCCTGGCTCTGGAGTTACTGGTAAGGTGACAGGGAATGCCGGAGCTCAGAGTGGCCTGAATACCTGGTAGAATACCTGGTAAGTCCCTCGCTGGCAGGTGCTGGTGTGCGTCTGGAATTCAGGATAAAGGGCCTGGACGCACTAGCGAAGGAACAGGAGCCAGAGAAGACTGCAGATAGGCTGGTGTGAATGCAAGATGGGCACAAGGCAGAGTCGGACAGTCTGGGTCAGCAACTAGCAAGCAGATCAGGTTCAGGCGGCAGGCAGGAGAGTAGTCAAAAGACAGGCTGAGGTCAGCAACAGCAGAACGGATGAACAGAAGGGACAGGCAGAAATGCATTCCAGGAACAAGCTAGGGGCGGCATTCAGGTAGAGTCCAAGGCAGGATCAGGTCGGCAACAGCAACTGGTAACAGAAACACAAGAACGTAATAGACCAAACAGCATTGACACACTGAACTAGTGCAGTATAAATAGCCCATCTGGTGCTTGCGTGCACCCTTTAACCAGCCACAGGCAGGATTTCTTAGCTTTGTGCATCTGCACAACTGAATTGTCCTTTTCTGAAAGGTGGCTGGCTGGCTGCACAAGGACCAGGTTTGGGTGCAGGGGAGACTTGGGCTATGGCTGCAGCAATGGTGGGGCTATGAGTGCAGGTGCAGCAATGGCATCGTTTTTAAAAAAGAACACTATCCTGGCCAGGGCTGGACTGGGAAAGAAATTTGGCCCTGGACTTCATCCAGACTGGCCCACTTACATTTTGAGTGTCCCATCAGCACCCCCTTACATCAGAGTGTCCCATCAGTAGCCCCCTTATATCAGAGTGTCCCATCAGTAGCCCCCTTATATCAGAGTGTCCCATCAGTAGCCCCCTTATATCAGAGTGTCCCATCAGTAGCCCCCTTATATCAGAGTGTCCCATCAGCAGCCCCCTTACATCAGAGTGTCCCATCAGCAGCCCCCTTACATAAGAGTGTCCCATCAGTAGCCCCCTTACATCAGAGTGTCCCATCACCAGCCCCCTTACATCAGAGTGTCCCATCAGTAGCCCCCTTACATCAGAGTGTCCCATCACCAGCCCCCTTACATCAGAGTGTCCCATCAGTAGCCCCCTTACATCAGAGTGTCCCATTGCCAGACCTCTTACATCAGAGTGTCCCATCAGCACCCCTTACATATGAGTGTCCCATCAGTAGCCCCCTTACATCAGAGTGTCCCATTACCAGACCCCTTACATCAGAGTGTCCCATCAGCAGCCCCTTACATCAGAGTGTCCCATCAGTAGCCCCCTTACATCAGAGTTTCCCATTACCAGCCCCCTTACATCAGAGTGTCCCATTACCAGCCCCCTTACATCAGAGTGTCCCATTACTAGCCCCCTTACATCAGAGTGTCCCATCATCAGCCCCCTTACATCAGAGTGTCCCATCAGCAGCCCCCTTACATCAGAGTGTCCCATCAGCAGCCCCCTTACATCAGAGTGGCCCATCAGCACCCCCTTACATCAGAGTGTCCCATCAGCACCCCCTTACATCAGAGTGTCCCATTAGCACCCCCTTACATCAGAGTGTCCCATCAGCACCCCCTTACATCAGAGTGTCCCATCAGCAGCCCCCTTACATCAGAGTGTCCCATCAGCAGCCCCCTTACATCAGAGTGTCCCATCAGCAGCCCCCTTACATCAGAGTGTCCCATCAGCAGCCCCCTTACATCAGAGTGGCCCACTGAGCCATCGGCCCACCGGGAAACTCCGGGTAGTACCGATGGCCAGTACATGCCTGATCCTGGCTAGGGTAACTGTGGAAGAGCAAATTCCATGTACAGAAAGGGAAATTTGATCTACACAAAAGGGGTATCTTGACAGAAGGGAGATATGGGCGTGCCTACCCCTGCAGGGTAGCACAAGAGAAAGTTATGAGTATGCCCCTCCTGCCCCTAATTGGTTACAGAGGTAGGCTGTGTATAACATTCTAATAAGGGCATGTATTTCTTTCTTTCTTGTATCTCAGGTTACAGAGTTGGCACCTCTTGGATCCTTACTCAGTCATCTGCACTCCTATAATGGGGTGTATTCTCTGCAGCTCCTGTGGTCATATTCCATCCAGATTGCCTCTGGGATGAGCTACCTTGAGACCCATAATTTCATCCACAGGGACCTGGCAGCTCGGAACGTTTTGGTGATCAGTGAACAGATGGTAAAGATTGGAGATTTTGGGTTGACAAGGATTGTGGAGACAAATGATGATCATTACACCACATCTCCTGGTCGAAAGATACCCTTTGCATGGTGAGGATGGAATTCAGCACTTTGTTGTGTCGTAGAGTGAAGGATCAGTAAGGAGTAAGATGCTAACCAAATCTAAGGTTGGGTTATGTTTGGAAAGTCAAAAAACACTAATAAGTCCATTATTCTCCCTCTGTGTGGTAGGTGTGCTCCGGAGTGCTTGAAGTTTGGCAACTTTTCACACGCAAGTGATGTCTGGATGTTTGGGGTCACCATGTGGGAGATGTTTACTTATGGACAGGAACCCTGGTTTGGCTTAAATTCAAGACAGGTAATGATAGGCGTGAGCAAAGGGTATGCAAGGTGTGCCCCGTATGGTGCACATTTCCCCTGTTTAGACCCCTGAAATATAAAAAAAAAACTATTTTATTTATTTTTTCTCCTAAAAAAAAAAAATTGTAAAAGAAGAATTAAAAAAAAATAATAATAGAAATGAATACTACTGACACCGTCCACTGCCCTACTGACATAAATCTCTGCCTTTATGACCCCATCTACTGCTCTACTGACACAGTCTATATATATATATATATATATATATATATATATATATATATATATATATATATATATATATAAATATATATATATGTATATATATATATATATATACAAAGTAATAATATATTTAATATTATAAATAATAAATATATTATTATAAATAATAAATTTATAATAACATTTATACAATTTATAATAAATAATTATTATAAATAATAAATATAAATATTATAAATATAATATATAAAGTAATATATATAGTAATATATATATATATATATATATATATATTGTAAGGGATCTTCCCGGGGTAGGGTGTGTTTGGACACAGTTCACAGCAGACTTGGAATTTGATAAAGCAGATCTTGGCGTTTATTCGTGGTACAAACAGTCCAGCAAACAAAATATACAGCAACACCGTGCTTTCTAAGTACAACAAAAATAAAAGTCCTAGCCCGGCTGGGCGCTTACTAACAGGTTCTGCTCACCTATCTGACACTTACAAACACAGCGTCTTTCGCCTGGATATCGCAGGGTGAGTTTTAGCTCCAGCAGTGGCTGTGCTTGCAGCTTCCTTCAACACACAGATTGTTCATTCCCTGGCTGAGAAGCAATCACCTGCAGACCCTACAGAGCCTTTAGCTTCCCAGGCTAATTAGGATCCAAGCTCACCTGATCCCAAACCCAGAACTGGATCGGGGGATGTGGAATGACAGGTCCCTCTACCAAACCTACCTGCCATTCCATATAAACCCAGGCCCGGCAAAATTAAATAACAACTCAGCAGCATATCGCTGCTGAGAAACTGAACCATCCTGGATTTACCATCTCACACTGTGTAGCAACCTAGGTGAGATGTACACCCCCTCGATCACTTCTCCAGTGACATGTCTACATATCCCCCCCCTCTTTTTCAGACCGGAGGGCTGAGCCTTTTGTCCCCACAGACAACTTACCCTTGACAATGCGTCAGCATTTGCCTGTAATTTCCCTGGCCTGTGTTCCACAGTGAAATTAAAGTTTTGTAGGGAGAGAAACCATCTAGTCACTCTTGCATTTCTCTCCTTGTTTAACTTCATCCATGTTAGGGGGGCATGGTCTGTCACCAACTTGAATTTCCTGCCTAGCAAGTAATACTTTAAAGATTCTAGGGCCCACTTTACTGCCAAACATTCTCGCTCCACAATGGCATAATTTTTCTCGGCCGGGGTTAGTTTCTACTCAAGTACGTCACTGGATGCTCCTCACCATTCACTACTTGTGAGAGTACTGCACCTAAGCCTGTGTTAGAGGCATCTGTCTGGACCAGAAATTCTCGCCTGAAATCGGGGGTGACTAACACAGGTGGTTGGCACAAGGCAGACTTAAGGCTTTGGAAAGCCTCCTCGGCCTCTGGGGTCCACGTGACCATTGCTGTCTTTCCGCCCTTTGTCAAGTCAGTTAGCGGAGCAGCAACTGAGGCAAAGTTCGGCACAAATCTACGGTAATAACCCGTAATACCCAGGAAAGCTCTAACCTGTTTCCTTGTCAGGGGTCTAGGCCAATTCTGTATTGCCTCAATTTTATTTAGCTGTGGCCTAACCAATCCTCTTCCAACAATGTAGCCCAGATATTTGGCCTCTTCTAGGGCTAGAGCACACTTCTCGGCATTTATGGTCAACCCTGCATCACTTATGGCATCCAACACGGCCTGTACCTTACAGAGGTGACTTTCCCAATCAGGGCTAAAAATGACCACATCATCGAGGTAGGCGGCTGAGTAGTCACGATGTGGTCGCAGAATCAAGTCCATCAACCTCTGGAAAGTTGCAGGCGCTCCATGTAACCCGAACGGCATCACTACATACTGGAATAGCCCATCAGGGGTGGAGAAAGCAGTTTTCTCTTTAGCCTCGTCAGAAAGTGGAATCTGCCAATAGCCCTTTGTGAGATCGAGGGTGGTTATGTACCTGGCGTTACCCAACTTCTCAATCAACTCATCTACCCTGGGCATAGGATACGCATCGAACTTGGAGATCTCATTCAACTTTCTGAAATCGTTACAGAACCTCCAAGTTCCATTGGGCTTTGGGATTAGCACAATTGGGCTGGACCATTCACTCTGTGACACCTCAATTACCCCCAGAGCAAGCATACGTTTTACCTCGGCAGATACGGCTTCCCTACGTGCCTCGGGTATCCTATAGGGCTTAAGGTTTACTCTGCTTCTAGGCTCAGTTTCAATGTGATGATGGATGAGGTGTGTACGCCCTGGGAGGTCAGAGAACTTGTTTTTGTTTTTCTGTAAAAATTCCTGAGCCTCCTGTTTCTGTGACACTGATAGAGTATCACCTACCTTGACTGGAGGGATTGGTTGTGACAAATTATTAACAGTATTTGTCGCCCCCAAGGATTCCCTGTCTTTCCAGGGCTTGATCAAGTTTATGTGATAAACTTGGAAAGGCTTCCTTCTACCTGGTTGGTGCACCTTGTAGTTCACCTCACTGATCTTTTCAACAATTTCATAAGGACCTTGCCACTTCGCTAAGAATTTACTCTCAACAGTGGGGACTAGTATAAGGACCCTATCGCCTGGGTTGAATGTCCTGATTCTTGCGGACCGGTTGTAAATTCTACTTTGGGCCTCTTGAGCTCTCTGGAGGTGTTCCCTTACCAGGGGCATTACAGTGGCTATACGGTCCTGCATTTGTGCTACATGCTCAATAACACTCTTGTATGGGGTGGACTCATTCTCCCATGTCTCTTTTGCAATGTCTAGTAGACCCCTAGGGTGATGACCATAGACCAACTCGAATGGTGAGAACCCTGTGGACGCTTGGGGCACCTCCCTAATAGCAAACATGAGGTAGGGTAATAAATGATCCCAGTCACGACCATCTTTTGCCACCACTTTCTTCAACATATGTTTCAAAGTTTTATTAAATCTCTCCACCAATCCGTCCGTCTGGGGGTGGTACACAGAGGTACGGATGTGTGAGATTTTAAATAGTCTGCATAATTCCTTCATTCCTTTCGACATAAATGGCGTACCTTGGTCAGTTAGGATTTCTTTGGGGATCCCAGTCCTAGAGAACATATAAAACAACTCACGTGCAATTGTTTTAGATGCAGTGTTTCTTAAGGGTACAGCCTCAGGATAGCGGGTCGCATAATCCAGGACTACCAAAATATACTGGTGTCCTCTAGCTGACTTTACAATGGGACCCACTAAATCCATGGCAATACGCTCAAAAGGCACCTCTATAATAGGGAGCGAAACCAAAGGACTGCGAAAATGTGACACTGGGGCACTAACCTGACATGTGGGGCACGACTCACAGTATTTTTTAATGTCATCATATATGGCCGGCCAAAAAAACCTCTGGAGAACCCTCTCTCGCGTTTTGTCAGTCCCCAAGTGTCCCCCAAGAACATGGTTATGTGCCATGTCAAGCACCTGACGCCGGTACGGCTTAGGTACCAGAAGCTGTTCCACAATCTCATCTTTAACCTTATTGACTCTATAGAAAAGATCATTAGTCACCGAAAAATGTGGAAATCTTTTTTCAGCATCTGGTTCCTGAGGTACCCCGTTCATAACAGCAACCTGCTCTCTCGCATTTTTGAGAGTGGGGTCCTGTAATTGTGCAGCCCCAAAATTATCGCTAGACACCTCTAAGTCTAGTATATTTTGCTCAGTGGGAGGAGCCTCCTCCTCCCCAGCCAGGACCTGCAAAGGAAAACAATCATTTTCATCCTGCACATTTTTATCATTCACAGTGGACAAGGCAACCCCCTTAGAGGTATCCTCACTCCTTTTGGGGATTTTTCTTTTTTCCCAAAGAGCCCAGAATAATGGAAAATCGCGCCCCAATATTACATTATGCATGAGGTTTTTAACCACACCCACTTCATATTGTACGGTGCCTTGTTCAGTCCCGACTTTAGCCAGCACTATAGGGTACACTTTTGTATCACCATGTATGCACACAACACTCATATGCTTTTTAGACTCTAAGTCCCCAGTCACCAGGCTAGCATGCACCAAGGTTACAAGGCTTCCTGAGTCCATTAACGCTTTAACAGGAAAGTCATTGATTGTGATGTTGCAGATTTGCGGTTCAGTCTCTAGTCCAGGAACTGCAGCACAAGATGGTTCCGCAAATAGCGACTGACGCCTGCTAGCGTCACATTCCATGGGTTCAGAGGTAAGAGGGCAATGGGCCGACACGTGTCCCGCCTCATGGCATCTCCAACACTGGATAGGGCCTGGTCTCTTTGGCAAGGAGTCCTTTTCAGAGCCCCTTAGCCACCCGGGACCATCACCAGTCTTTTGTCCCTGAGACACCACTTGAGCCCTTTTCCCCCCATCAGCACCCCTCCACACTCCCCCAATAGATGGAAGTCTCTTACCAGCTGACGGCACAGATCTGGCGCTCCGGGGAGGTGAAGATGCTGCAGGAACATCACGGAGGTAGTCCTCAGTCGCCTGGAACCTCTCCACAAGGTTGACAAGTTCGTTTGCATTCTTAGGATCACCTTGTCCCACCCAGCGTTGCAAGTCAGTAGGAAGGGCTCGGAGGTAGCGATCCATCACGACCTTCTCTAGGATTTGTGCAGGAGTAGAAGTGTCTGGCTCCAACCACTTTCTTGCCAAATGGATTAGGTCATACATCTGGGACCTCGCTGATTTGTCCAGACTGTAGCTCCAGTTGCGTACCCTCCGGGCACGGACTGCAGTAGTAACTCCTAGTCGGGCAAGCATCTCCTCTTTTAGCCGAGTATAGTCCTTAACCTCTTGCTCACTGAGGTCATAGTAGGCCTTTTGAGGTTCACCTGTTAAATAGGGCGCAATTACCTCTGCCCACTCAGCGGCTGGTAACTTCTCTCGCTCAGCCACGCGCTCAAATACTGTTAGATAGGCCTCAACATCGTCCTCAGCAGTCATCTTTTGCAGCGCTTTCTGCACAGTCCTTCTCCCAGAAAAAATCTCTGGAGCGGCTCCCTCCATTGTGGGTGGATTAGCAACCACAGGCGCCTCTCGATTTACTATCAGGTGCTCGATAAGTTGTTGTTGTGCAGCCATCATCTGCTGTTGTGCAGCCATGGACTGTTCATGTCGTCTATTGGCCTCTGTCTGCGCCTGCTGTTGTGCAGCCATCATCTGCTGTTGTTCAGCCATGGACTGTTCATGTCGTCTATTGGCCTCTGTCTGAGCCTGCTGTTGTTGCAAACTCACTTGCATAAACTGCTTCAGCATCTCCTCCATGTTGCTGGACTGTTTTTGGAGTGTAGTTGCAGCTTTCACCCAGGACATCAGCAGCTGTAGCCAAGTCTGTCCACACCGTTGCCCCTAGCAACCGCGTTGCCCGCATTCTCCACCAATTGTAAGGGATCTTCCCGGGGTAGGGTGTGTTTGGACACAGTTCACAGCAGACTTGGAATTTGATAAAGCAGATCTTGGCGTTTATTCGTGGTACAAACAGTCCAGCAAACAAAATATACAGCAACACCGTGCTTTCTAAGTACAACAAAAATAAAAGTCCTAGCCCGGCTGGGCGCTTACTAACAGGTTCTGCTCACCTATCTGACACTTACAAACACAGCGTCTTTCGCCTGGATATCGCAGGGTGAGTTTTAGCTCCAGCAGTGGCTGTGCTTGCAGCTTCCTTCAACACACAGATTGTTCATTCCCTGGCTGAGAAGCAATCACCTGCAGACCCTACAGAGCCTTTAGCTTCCCAGGCTAATTAGGATCCAAGCTCACCTGATCCCAAACCCAGAACTGGATCGGGGGATGTGGAATGACAGGTCCCTCTACCAAACCTACCTGCCATTCCATATAAACCCAGGCCCGGCAAAATTAAATAACAACTCAGCAGCATATCGCTGCTGAGAAACTGATCCATCCTGGATTTACCATCTCACACTGTGTAGCAACCTAGGTGAGATGTACACCCCCTCGATCACTTCTCCAGTGACATGTCTACAATATATATATATATATATATATATATATATATATATATATATATATATATATGTGCTGGGCAGGTGCTGGGCAGATATGGGTTTGGCCCTCAATTTCTACTTTGGTTGAAAATGCTCTATCAGGCCCCTAAGGCATGTATAAGGACTAACGGTAGGGTCTCAGATGGGTTCCTGCTGCAGCGGGGTATGTGCCAGGGGTGCCCCCAAAATAATATAAACTAGAAAATAGAATAAATAATAGAAAAGAATAGAATAGAAAATAAAAGCATAGAATAGAAAAAAGTTAACTAGAATAGAAAAGAAAAATAGAATAATAAAAAAAAAGAATAGATTAGAATAGAATAGAAAAAAAGATTTTGTTTTTTAATTAAAATTTTGCATCAATTTTAACATAATGAATATACGAAGCAAGATCAAATATACGAAGAAAACAAATCACTCTCTCATAATAAGAAGGAAATTAGGTAATTAAATTATTAACTTAATGAAGAATCTGAAACGAAACAAAACAAATGTTTCTGTCGTGCACATCTCTACCAATCACCTTCCCATCCTGAGAGTTGTAACCGTCTCCATTACTCCAGATTTTAGCTACAATTGAAAAAAGTCATGAGCGGCTGGAGTGCCCCGAAGATTGTCCTCATGCTTTGTACAATGTGATGATGAAATGTTGGGCGTACATACCGAAAGAGAGACCAAATTTTACTTCTATCATCAGCCTTCTTCAAGAGGTGAGTGACCTGACAACTGTACCAAAGAAGTCTGTCTCACATATTGTCTTCTAATTTGAAGGATTGTCTCCAGTACTGTCCTGCAGGGTCGGGACAAGGGGGGTGTACAGGACAGTATGTCAACCCTACAGTGGGCAGGATGGGAAGCTGCCCTGGGCGCAGTAAATCAAAGGGGCAAAAGAATGGACGCGGAGTAGTACACCCATTCTACAGCATATATTATTGGGGGGGGGGGGGCACAATTCTGGGTCCTTGCCCTGGGCACTGGATGACCCTGTCCCAGTACTGCTGTCCTGTAGTGTATCTTCTGCTGGATCCAGGGGAAGTCAATGTTTGGATTCAAAATATCCAACTCTGCTATTGCTCTCTGCAAGGATCCGCAATAGATCTAGAGAGAATTTTCCCCCGTTTTTCCCTCAATTCTTATTTTATCTTTCTTACCTTCAGCCTAGAGTATCAGAGGGGCTGAGGTTCGGGGCAAGGAACAGAGGACCCCTCCTAATCAGAGGCTCCTATGAGGGTAGTGCTTCAGAGATGAATGAGAGCCTCTCTCCAATCTTTGCTCTTGCAAGCAATTTAATCAAACGTCTTCATTGTAGCTACAGCCATAGGGTTTCCACTCCAGAAGCACCATCACCTTTACGTGTTTCGCCAACAAATGACTCGAATACAAGGATGTGATTATGCTGTTTGTTGATAAAAACACAATTTTGTGAGATGGTGGTTCTGGGGTGGAGATACTATGGATGTTTGAATAAATTATTTTTCATTTGATTTCTAGGAGGTTTTTCATCTGTATTTTATGCTTTATGTTTGGCAGAGAGCTTACACTATATATGATGATCTGAGATGTTACTTATGAAGAAACGGCACTCAAATTGTCCTCTCTCGTTAGTCCTTTATTTGATAGACAATGTCTTTCTTCTCCAGGTGAAACCTCTGGAGGTTAGGCTCCTTAAGGACGGTAACAATCCTTTCCGGCTGCCCCTGGATGATGGGGATGTAGTCACTGTCATCGAGGCTGGGTAAGATAAAAATTTTCTCTATTTCTATGTACAACCATCAACCTTTCATCTCTCACACATGGTTCATAACTTGTCACGATCAGGGGTCAGGCTAGAAGACCAGTTGCTATAGCAGTAGTGCGATTACCACCAGCCAGCAGATTAGGTACACAGGTAGTCACCCTAGTGGATGATATGGACTCACCTGAGGTGCAGCGTCTAGGTACTAACTGGTGTTCACCAGAGCTCCTGATGGTGGAGATGGATTTTGCTGGTTGCGGTCCTCAGGATCACCCCACCAGGAGGTGATCAAGCTGGGGTCCAGTAGCGGTTAAGCAGGTAAGGATCAAACAGAAGCATAGTCGGTAAACAAGCCAAAGGTCAGTAACGAGTAGTTGCAGGTTGGGATGAGGAACAAGCCAAGGGTTGATAACGGGTGGTGGCAAAATATGGACAGCAGCAGGTAAGACAAGAGGGAGATACTGGCTGGAGAGAGCACAATAACCTGGCAAACGGGAAGTGCATTGACATGGCTTGAATCAGGAAGTTCATGGGAGGAGAAAAGAGTTTAAAGTTCAGCAGAAGTCAAGGCACAAGGCAGGGTTGTGCAAGGAGCATCATTGCTAGACACTGTGGAGGTTCCAGGTTTAAGTCCAGGCCCTGACATTACTACTCATCATTTATTTTCTGCTTTTCATAAACGAATATCCATCATCAACATCTCCTTATCTCTTGCTGATCAGTCTTCATCAATCCATCATTACCACCTGTTACTTCCATTTACTGTAACATCTGGTGTCCCCATCAGAGTCCCCCCTTACATCTGGTGTCCCCACCAAAGTCCCCCTTTACATCT
Organism: Lithobates pipiens; assembly: GCF_037356315.1. Classification (NCBI taxonomy): domain Eukaryota; kingdom Metazoa; phylum Chordata; class Amphibia; order Anura; family Ranidae; genus Lithobates; species Lithobates pipiens. The sequence continues at coordinate 908,135 of NW_027507746.1, forward strand.
GGTGTCCCCATCAGAGTCCCCCTATACATTTGGTGTCCCCATCAAAGTCCCCACCTAACATCTGGTGTCCCCACCATAAATGTAGGCCAATCACATTGATATTTCAAGTAAAATAAAATAAAACCACCTTACATAAAGTGTCCCTATGAAGGTGCCCCTTACATCTGGTGACCCCATCAGGGTCCCTCCTTACATCTGGTGTCCCCACCAGAGTCCCCCTATACATCTGGTGCCCCTTTACATCAGGTGTCACCAGTAGAATACCCATTTATATCTGGTGCCCCCCATTAGAGTCCAGCTATACATCAGGTGCCCCATCACAGTCTTACTTACATCTGCTGTCCCCATCAGAGTCCAATATACATCAGATGCCCCCCTCTCTACATCAGGTGCCCCCAGGTGTCCCTCATTCACACGTCAGAGTTGCACCCCCCCCCCCCTTTCCCTCCGTAGTCACAGATCACACACTGCAAAGAAAGTCCATCCTTCTTCTCTCCAGTCTCCAGACAGTCTGTCTTTACTCCCCTGCAGTACCACGCCAAGACTCAGGTGAGTTCTCAGTCTCAGTCCGAGCTCTCTATCGCCCCCCTGCAGGCCGGAGGGAGAAGAACACCTAATCCTCTCTCCAGCTATCTTAGGGAGCCACAGTCCGGTCTGAATAATGTGTCCAGTGACTGAAAACCAGGCGCATGATCCAAAACCCGGACTGTCCGGAAGAATCCTAGACAGGTGGCAACCCTATTCCTAAGAGATTAATCCCGGGCCAGGTCCTCAATATTTAAAGATGTCCAGGACTGCTCTCCAGCACGAGCTTCTCAGATGGCAACTACAGTATATATATATATATATATATATATATATATATATATATATATATATATATATATACCAGCCCATGTCATTTTTCAAATAAAAATTATTTTTAATTCTTACTAATACTTTCATGTTCATAATATTACTAGATGGGACTTTTCCAAATTCCTTCCTCCAGGTTAGACACCAACCTCTGGAGAGGGCAGAGTCAGCGGACTCTTAAGATTGCAACTTTTCCTGCTGCCTCAATCTGCCCGGAGGACTTTGCCCATGCGTGTAGTTCTGTGCACCTGTCCAATCACCTGGAGAAGCTTTCTCTTAGGAATGATGACACTCAGAAGAAGTAAGTCTATTACCACCACCAAGTAAAAAAAAAGGAGTAACGATACTTCTGACATACTCATGAGTTTTTTTATTTTATTTCTTTCAGCATGAGAGCCAGAGAAAGGGAGGACAAAAGGTCTGGTCATTGTCAATATAGAGGTGGAAGAGGAATGCTTAGTCGAGGTAAGTGTCTATGGGGGTGATTTACTAAGACGAATGCTCTGCGTCGGTTCATACATTAATTGGCACGCTGGAAAATTTGTTAACCGAATGTGCGAACCGGCGCACATTGAAGCGCGAATAACGTCAATAAATACCCGCGTATGTAAAATGCAGCTGGCGCTAGCGGTTTTCTCATTGATAATAACGCACGCCCAATCCAATTGGTTAATTTCATCTCATTGGGTGTGTCTTGTTAGGCAATTAGTAGGTGTTCTCAGTGATTTAACCCTTTTGATGCTAATCTCATTCCTATCACGTCTAATAGATTTTTGAAACGTGTTTTTTTATTTTTTTTTATTTTACCCAAATCTTTCAATACATTACAAAAAACAGAGAAGAGTTTCTACACCCAATAAATTAATATTTTCAGGCCTTGATCTTTAAAGGTGACCATACATTGCAGTCAGATCTTAAAAAAAATTGATTTTGTGCAAGAGCCTGATTGATTTCCTATAATTTGAATTCATTGTTCAAGTGTGTCTTCCTATTACCTATTTTGCCGAAAAATATTGAGTTGGACAGAGATTGCCCAATCAGAATGCATAGTGCATGATCATCTTAAGTGCCAAATTCAGAATGTAGATGTGCCACGGTCCACTTGTGTTTTCCTGACGATATTTCTTGGGCATTATACAAGGCACATGAGAAACCACCTTTTTTACAAGACATGCCAGAGTGATCGGGGATCTTCAAACTACGGCTCTCCAGCTGTTGGGGAACTACACATCCCATGAGGCATTGTAACACTCTGGCATTTATAGACATGCTAGTCATGATGGGAATTGTAGTTCCTGAACAACTGAAGGGCTGTAGTTTGAAGACCCCTGTGATAGAACATTATTATGCCTCTAGAATTGGGAGTGTGGCATCTACCCAACTTCTCTCTGCTGGTGGACACAAGAACCTACATCTCTCTCTCTCTCTCTCTCTCTCTCTCTCTCTCTCTCTATATATATATATATATATATATATCATATATATATATATATATATATATATATACCTCAGTCACGCCTACCGCCTAGCGTTGGTGGTCAGGCACTATAGCTGGCTCTGTGTTCTTCACCCTAAGAGGCTCCCTTTCCCATAAGGCAAGCAGGCCTTCAAGGACTTGGTTGCCCCGAGGCCTTATGCACAATGCTAGAGTGCCTGGCTACCACGCCAAAGCAGGTGCGATTTAAACACAGCAAACGGGTACTTGCGATTGGCAGGCAGGCAGAGCGGTGTAACTGTAGTCTGGGTTCAGGCAGGCAACGTTTCGAGAATAGTCAGGGTCAAATCCGTGGTCAATAGGCAGGCAGCGTTCAGAGAGTAGTCTAAAGTCCAATCTGAGGTTGATAACAAGGGAACCCAAACTAGCTGGCAGGATGGGGATCAAGCAAGGCAAAGGTTAGAGCATGGGAACAAGGCAGGCAAACAGGGAGCTTGAGGCGCAAATGCAAACACTGTCACAAGCATGACACTGAGGGTTTGGCAGGCTGCAAACAGGTTTGGTCTCCACCAAGAGGCTGTGTCTACAATCACCCTGCAGGTGGAAAGTCAGACAGGAAGAGTGCAGACCAGCCAAAACCGGCTGGATTGGGACCAGCCTTTGCCATTGAACAGGAGCATTATATGCTCCTGAAAAGTTCAAATACATGACACATTTCCATATTCCAACCATCATCATTAATTTTATTCACTTTGGTCTCTTTTTCTGTCATTCTTCTATTGTCTTTCATCTCACGTTGTTGTGAATTACACCTACAGGTATGTCTAAAAGTATGGAAAACATCTCTGACTGGGAGGTAAATAGCAAGCCTCATGGGCTGCTCATACCTGAGCCATATAGGCAAGATATGGATTGCATAGCACCTATGACCCATAGGTCCTCTATGAGAAGAAGGAGTGAGCAGCCCCCACAGCATTTAGTGGATACTCCCCACTGCTCAGCTCCAACCAAAACAACATCCTCCAGGGATCAGTTTCTGGTTGTGCCCACCACCGCAAATTGCCCTAGACGGTCCTCAAGCTTTAACAGGAGAGAAAAAGTTTCATCTACCCCAGGCTTGGGTCCAGGAGAGATCCCGATTGCCCGTCGACCTTCACAGATATCTACATCTCAAAGATGCAGCAGCAAGATCACACACAGCGAACTGCAGAGAAGGATCAGAGAGGTGAGGACACCGAATGGTCTACATGTTAATAAATAAATTGTGCAAACATTTTGGGTGAGCAGGAGGAGGGATTTTGGTTGAGGGGTGAAGTTTAAGTAGTTTTGCCATTCTGGGGTTCTAGTGGCAAGCACCCCTCCATCTCTCCTGATGCCCCTTTGCCTCCTCTGGCTACCTCATAGTCTTCTGTCAGATACGTGGCTGGAGAAGATCAGAACCAGGAAATTCTATGTGTGATACCTTAAAAGTGGACAGAGAGATGGAGCAGAAGGGCACCACTGCCCCTCTTCAGCCAATCGACGTGGAGTAGATCTTCGTGGATTTTGTCTTCCTCTTTAGATGTAACCCCAATATTGATTCCTTCTTCTAAATGATTGGGGGTCTTGGTGATCCTCTGACTTCAGTACTTTGTGAGTAGTAAAGAGTGGAATGTTGTATAGGAGATTTGGCCCAGGTTAGCCTTATCTGTAGATGTTCTTCATTGTTTGCTGATCCATAGTCAGACTGGCTTAGACTGCTAAAATGGTCCTGCATTCCCTTCTGAATGGAGTATTAGGTATTTTCTTAGTGTATGAACATGTGGCATGGCCATATGAGTGCGCTATTTCATCAAAATGTGCACCCAATTATAGGACCTGTATAGGGCACCATAGCCAGAGTGTGCTATTTCATCAAAATGTGGAACCATTTATAGGACCTGTATAGGGCACCATAGCCAGAGTGTGCTATTTCATCAAAATGTGGACCCATTTATAGGACCTGTATAGGGCACCATAGCCAGAGTGTGCTATTTCATGAAAATGTGGACCCATTTATAGGACCTGTCAAGGGCACCATCGCCAGTCCACTTCTCTGCTGACAGATCCACAAATAATACGTCCAATTAAATGTGTGGAATCAGAGCAAAAGTGAAGTGAATTTATTCACGACTGCTTCCTGGCCACTGACCCAGGACAGCAACCTCAGTGTTCCTTTTATGACTGGTACACTTTAATATACACAATGCATTTTACAGACACCACTGAATCCCGGATGACGCGGACATCTAATTTCTATGATCTACTTTGCTGCAGGTGGAGGATCAGGTCCCTGGTGCGACGCCAGAAAAATGCCAGGAAGCGCTGCGTTTCTTCGGAGGAGACGTGACACGGGCCGTCCAGCACTTAAAGGTGACAGTTTCTTAATAAACCAACAAAATTGCTTATATCAGAGATAACTGTGAATTGGGGGTCGCCGACAAATGTCTCATCTATATCCATGGTGTTCTGCACATATATAGCTGTGTGATGACAACTTTATTGGGCATGAACCCATTTAATTTAATTACTGTGGTCAATTGTAGCACCATAACATCTGGGACGGGGTAAGCTTCACACCACAAACATTATCAACCAAATATCTAGACAGAATAACACCCTTAATTAACTGACCCTGATTTTAGGTACCCAAAGATTCGGATTGTCTAGATCCGGAGCAGTTTGGAGGTTTGAGTACAATCTTTAGCGATATCCCCGGGTGGCCATTAAAGACCTCCTTCTAATGGCCACTGTAAACCTCCTGAGAATACTCGTTTCTGGGCTGGCTACAATACTTTCTGCATCACTGACCTAGAACAAGCTTTCAGATCAGGAAAGTCATTTTCACTCACCTTCATACTTGGTCCAGGTCAGTGATTGAAGCCAGAACAACAGCCCGGAAGGTGGCATTTTCATAATAAGAGGTTAGTAGATGGGAGCTGAAGATCTATGAAAGATAATTAGGGATAATTAGGAATATTTAGAGGAGTTCGGTATACATAAAAACTCTTGTCGGGAAGACTGTTTGCCTAATAAGCTTCTTGCGGGCTGGTACAGCCCTCCGTCATGTTGTGTGGTTTGGAGATAAGATGTAAGCACCACCACCGTCAACTTCCAGGCCATTACTTTAAATAAATTATTAAAAAGGGGGTGTTTATTCATTTTTTTATAGTATACAGGATCTTTAGTCTTTAACCCTGAGTTATATGCAGCTACCTTCAGGGGATTGGACGCTGGCAAAAAAAGGAAAGCCGCAGGGACATCCGCTATATAACCCTTGACATTTGTATTGTCTGACACTTCCCCCACATATCCAATAATACCCCAAACTCCTCACCTGACTCCAAACCACCTCACTCCCCATTAACCAGACCAGACTATGTTTGGAGTAAATGGCCGACAGGCCTTGATTTATTAACCAAAATATATAAATAACAAATATAAACTTTCAATAAATAACTTTAATTAACATGTAAACTTTACATTAATACTGAATCATGGGTCATTAGCATACCCAAGACCCTACTGGTCACTGCACAATACCTTTAACCTCTTGACCTCCAGACGGACTCCCCTGTCTCGGAGTCTATACCCAAACCAATGCAGTGACCTACCCCTTTTACTCTTCCTGGTTAACCCCATGTAACCGTGAAGTACAGATCCAACCACCCCCATCACCATGGATGGGTACAACCTATTCTCCACCTGCACCACTTGACCTTATCAACTGACCCCCCAAAAACCTGCCCACCCCCGTAAACATACCACAACAAAAAACCCCACTACCAAAAGGGAGAGTGGGTGGGAATCTCTTCCCCCTCCGCTCTCCGACTGACCCAGGCTTCCACTCGGCTTCCCGGCGAAATGGAAGGCTCCACCCACAGCCCTGCCTACCCGAGATCCTTAAAGCGGCCCCTCTCTACCTTCCTTAAGACGGCGACAGTGCCTCCAAATCAACTGTCATGCCGTCCCTGCGCCCACAGCCTGCGGCTGTCGCTCCGTGGACTTTCTTTTCACTTCTAGCTAGCCTAATCTTTTGCTAGTTTACTTTTACTTTACTTTGCTAGTTTACTTAATGGTCTTAATCTACCAAGGGAAGCCTACGTTTTTATGTAGAGGTTATTTTCTCAGAAATATTCTTCTGTCAAAGTCCTAGCTGCACCATAGCTACTGCGGCTTCTTTTGCAGCTTTTGATACGGTTGAGTCTTGGAGAACCATCCCTTGACTCTTCCCCAGAAAGATGTTGGTAATATCGTTTTGAGCATCAGATCTTGCGTGGGAACTCACCATTAGCACACAATGCATTGTTAATAATATAAAAAAGGTGCAAAACCCTATACAGTATATATAAAAATATGACTTCCTCACAAACCAAAACTGTATAAAGCATTGATTAATGAAAAAGGGGCGTCTTGGTGAAAAAAATAAGTGCAAAAATTTGTAAACAATAACATGAGTCCACTTCCAGTGTCCAAATTAGGACCCCAAAGGCTAAGAAAATATCCATGTATATATTAGGTACATAAATCCAGCAGGCAGTGTTCCCGGGCCACCTCACAACAAAAGTGCCACCTCCTTACCGGATCTCAATGATCTCTAAACAAAATAGATCAATAGTTCTTGAACACCCACACAAGGTCACCCCAGGGCACATTGGTACTTTTAGGTCACTTCCAAACCTTCACCGAGTACCAAGGGTCAACGGCTCTCCTTGGGGATAATGGGAAGAGAACAAGAAAGGACCATAGAGTAGAATCACCAAAACATCCAATTTATTGCATACATTTTATACTCACAAGTATCACAATTTATATAAATGCATAAAAATGAATCGTCATTTTACACCAGCTGGCATGATGACATCATAGACCGATTGCCCTTCCCAATGCGTTTTGTCTGCAAATAGTCTATAGGAGACAAGTTATATATTCCTGTATCTGGGATATTAAGTGCAACATTTCCCTACTGGAATAAGCGCACAGAAATATTTGCTTATAAACGATGCATCGCGTTCAGTTAGCCGCAGCGTGCTACACAGGTCCATGGCCATAGACTACCAGAGACGGAGCCCTATCCCTTTGGGGGATACCCATAATGGAGAGTGAAGGCAGGAAGGAGTGCCTAGTCCCTTAAAGCCTGGCAGAAGTAAAGAGAAAGAAGCGAGACAAAGGCAGAAAAAGAATTGGAATGAGGGTTCCAACTCTTCCACACGCCATCCAAAACTAAAGAAAAAAAGAAAAGGTGAAGGATAGAGAGGAACGAGAAAGAGGACAGGCAAGAAATCCTAAAAAGTTGATAAGAAGCAGTAATGAAACTGGTCAAAGCCTAGAACAGTGATGGCGAACCTTGGCACCCCAGATGTTTTGGAACTACATTTCCCATGATTCTCCACTACACCGCTGAGTGCATGAGCATCATTGGAAATGTAGTTCCAAAACATCTGGGGTGCCAAGGTTCGCCACCACTGGCCTAGAAGATAAGCACAATAATTTGAAAACCAAACAAACAAAAAAAAACCCCAATCTCATGAACCCTACATCCGTATGAATTAGAAGTGACACCAATTTCTCAATGTAAGGGTCTTCTCTCTCTGTGTGTCATGGAATACTTTCTTCTCTTTCCAGGTAGTTCATCTCTACAACTTGACCCGGTACGGTAAGGAGGAGTGCCGCCAAATCCTGGAGAAGTTCAACTGGAACATGGATGCTGCTTCCTTCCATATCGTATACTCGGGAAACCTTACTAAAGAGAATTAATGAAGATTCCTCCCTTCAAGGAGAATTTCTGCCTGCCTAGGATGGTGCCAGGGGACATGCCTTTAATCACCCACCGGCCACCGCTTTGAGAGTTGCTGGTTTTTAACAAAATCTTTTCCCTTCCTCCTGGTGATTTGCCTTTTAGCTGAACCCAGACAACAGTGACAGAGAGTTTCTTCCACTCCATTGATCTGCTTTTTGCTATTTTATTGGCTCAGTTGCACAAGGGGAGAGGATTTGGGGTACGGAATGCCAAAGAACAGCAACAAAAATGCCCTCTGCTTAGTGGTATCTTTTAACCTTTTCTACTAGTCAGGTTAGAACTCTTCATGCCTCTGCCACAGGCTAGTGTACATTCAGTAGGCCAATAGGTAGGACCTCTCTTGCAGTTTTGCCTGAGCGGGGCTCTTCTTCAGGTTAGGCTTTCTCTCCCAGAGACAGGGCCATAAAAGCATGTATTGGACCTCTCAGCAGCTATACCCATCCCATACAGAAGGACTTAGGACTCACATTCTCCCCAGACAGCAGGCCTAGGAAGAAAAGATCTTCATATTCTACATTACCTTCAGACAAAGTCTGGGAGGAAAATAACCTTTTCAGAAGTACATACTCTATAGGAAGCAGCCCAGGAGAAAATAACCTTTCCAGAAGGTCTCCCCAAATATTTATTACTTTTCCCGGCCCACATCACTGGCTTAAACCCCTCGATGATTGGCCAATATGGAAAAAAATATTCAACCCAATCCATTGTATCCTTTTGCTCTGCCTACTGAAGAACACTCTTCAGTAGTATGCAGAATCAGACAATGTCCTTGGGCTTAGGGAAACCCAATGAACTCAAATAATGTAAGCAGGCAATACTCAGGCTGGTTATAGCTTGGTTGCCAATGCAAAATTTGAATTACAGACCCTCCGGCTTACGGCTTCCCCTACGATGGACCTTCCTGCACTTGATCTAACCTAAGACGCATGGGAACGGTTTTTCTCTGTGATGCCAATGGATATTGTTTTCTGGACTGTGTATATGAAGTTTCTTATGTACATTACTTAAATGCTGTGCTTTAGAAGCTGTATTAACGTATCTTTAAGTAAAAGAAGAAGAATTTGGTTTCTGGCTGGAGGTTTATTATTCAAAAAGTATGCCTGAATACCTGAATGATAGCTTGTAAAGTGAATCTGTACGCAGTTAGACCGCATGCGGCTGGGCAGTTGCTGTCTCATAATATGCAACACTGGTGCAGGTGAATGGATCCTGAATACAAGTAACAAGTGTAAACCTGGTCAGGTCAGGAGTTGGAAGAGGTCATCCTACTGGGGGTGAAGAGAGGACCCCCCCAATAGAACATGCATCAGGTGACCTGAGCAGGGGAGCTTAATTCACCTAATGCATGTTCTATTGACGGGTCCTCATAAGCCTCAGGTGTTCAGCTGGACTTTTGGAGCCTTGACATCTTATCACAAGGTCAATACAAGGTCTTGTGGTGTAAGTAACTCCAGACTGAATGGAGCAGTCAGTGCTCTGTTCAGTGGACCAGGGGGATGTAGAGCAGGGTTTGGAACCCACCAGCTGTACACATGGAAGCAATCGGAATAGGTTGGGGGGGGGGGAACGACTTAAAGGGCAGTTGTGGTATGGAGAAGGTGTCCCCTGCAAAGTCTTGCTGCCAGTCTCCCTTGTTATAAAAGGATGGGTTCAAAACTTCAATTTCTCAGGAAGTATAGGAGCAGTTTTCTCTTTTATTCCACACATACCTATGTATGTCTGTATGTATGTATTTATATATATATATATACATGCACAGGCCAGTCAAGTTCCTCCACCCCAAACTCGCTCACCCATGTCTTTATGGACCTTGCTTTGTACACTGGTCTGCAGTCATGTTGGAACAGGAAAGGGCCACCCCCAAACTGTTCCCACAAAGTTGGGAGCATGAAATTGTCCAAAATGTCTTGGAGTGCTGATGTCTTAAGAGTTCCCTTCACTGGAACTAAGGGGCCAATCCCAACCCCTGAAAAACAACCCCACACCATAATCCCCCCTCCACCAAATGATTTGGACCAGTGCACAAAGTAAGGTCCATAAAGACATGGATAAGGGAGTTTGGGGTGGAGGAACTTGACTGGCCTACACAGAGTCCTGACCTTAACTCCATAGAACACCTTTGGGATGAATTTGAGTGGAGACTATGAGTCAGGCCTTCACATCCAACATCAGTGCCTGACCTCACAAATATGCTTCTGGAAGAATGGTCAAACATCCCCATAGACACACTCCTAAACCTTGTGGACGGCCTTCCCAGATGAGTTGAAGCTGTTGTAGCTGCAAAGGGCGGAGCCAACTCAATATTGAACCCTACGGACTAAGGCCGCGTACACACGGGCGGACTGTTCGCCCAACTTTGTCCGCTGAACAGTGTTTGGGCGGACAGTCCGCTCGTGTGTGGGCTTTCAGCGGACAGTTTCAGCGGACAGTTTGACGGACAAGGTTTTTCGGAATTTCCGAAAAACTGTCCGCTGAAACCTTGTTTCAGCGAACAGTCCGCTCGTGTGTAGGCTTGTTCGTCAAACAAAGTTGCGCGCATGCTCAGAAAGGATTTTCACGCCGAAAGCTATAATGCAGTGTATAGGACGTCGTATTTTTCGTCCCGTCGTACGTGCCGTTCACGTCATCGCGCACGGTTTCAGCAAACTGTTCGTCCGTCGTGTGTGGCCATGTCCGTCCATGCTAAGTTTGAGCGGACTGTTTGCCGAAACTGTTTGACGGACAGAGTTGGGCGAACAGTCCGCGCGTGTGTACGCGGCCTAAGACTGGGATGCCATTAAATTTCATGTGCGTGTAAAGGCAGGCGTCCCATATATAGCTGGGTTTGGTGTTTCAAGACATGGTCAGACAGACAGAAACAATAGGTGACCCAATTCACAATCAACAATCGGAGAGACATACTTAGCAGAAAAACACATTAAAAAAAACACCCCACTTCAGACTATCCGGCACAAAGTCTATGAGACAATCTTCTTCAATATTCCAGCAGTCTGAAAGGTGGAATTCATTTATCTTCATAGATTTCTTGAGGGATATTGTTGATGAGTATTTTTGTCTCAAGTGAAGGAGCCTTTCCAACCCAGTCTGCAGGAGGGTCACCGTATTCTCTCTGACCATTAATCTGTACAAGATTAATATTACACCTTTACATCCACTCCAGAAGGGAAGCTTTATTGTCCTTATTCAGAGAAGTAATCCAAACCTCGTTCTCAGTGTCCATTAAGTAGTTGTCCATCAATATAGAATGATCTGCACTCTCCATGGGCCATAATCAGTGGGTAGGAGGCTTGCCCCTAATCCTCTGCAAAACCCCCTGTCCTGGCTGGGTTTGTGACAGATATGGGTGATGGTATAGTGTCATTTGGATGGAACCAACTCTAACTCAAAGGATAACAGTGCCAGACTAGGTGATGGGGGGATTAGTACTTGAGCCATATCTGATAAAGTTTAACCACTTGCCGACTGCACTATAGCTGAATCACGGATCGGGGGAAAAGGGCCAATCACAGTGACTCTTTAACACATGATCGTTCTGTCCAGTTCAGCTCTCTCCGTGCAACATCAGTGCTCATCTGTGCCTCATCCATCCCACATCAGTGTTCATCCATGTCTCACCTGTGCCTCATCCGTGCCACATCAGTGCTCATCTGTGCCTCATCAGTGCTCATTTGTGCCTCATCCGTGCCACATCAGTGCTCATCTGTGCCTCATCAGTGCTCATTTGTGCCTCATCGGTGCCCATCGGTGCTCATCCATGCCTTATCCATGCCCACCGGTGCTCATCCATGCCTTATCCATGGCCATCAGTGCTCATCCATGCCCATCGGTGCTCATCCATGCCTTATCCATGCCCATCAGTGCTCATCCATGCCTCATCTGTGCCACATCAGTGCTTATTCATGCCTCACCTGTGCCCATCAGTGCTCATCCATGAATTATCTGCACCACATCAGTGCTCATCCAAATCTCATCGTGCCCATCCATGCCCATTAGCCTCATCCATGCCTCATCCATGCCACATCAGTGCTCATCCATGCCTTATCCGTGCTTCATCCTTGCCACATCAGTGCTCATCCATGAATTATCCGCATCACATCAGTGCTCATATGTGCCCACAGTGCCCATCCATTCCTATCAGTGCTCATCCATGCCTCATCTATACCACATCAGTGCCCATCCATGCCTCATCAATGCTCATCCGTGCCACATCCATGCCTCATCCATGCCCATCTGTGCTCATCCATGCTTCAACTGTGCCCATCCCCTCAGTGCTCATCCATGCCTCATCTGCGCCCATCAGTGCTCATCCATGCCTCATTTGTGCCACATTACTGTGCATCAATTCCTCATTCATGCCACATCAGTGCTCATCCATGCCACATCCATGCCACATCCATGCCTTGTCTGTGCCTCATCCCTGCAACATCAGTGCTCATCCGTGCTGATACATGATTCATCCATTCTCTTCAGTACTCATTTGTGCCTTGTCCGTGCCCATCGGTTCTCATCTGTACCTCATCTGTTCTCTTCAGTGCACATTCATGCCTTGTCTGTGCCCATCAGGCCTCATCTGTGCCTCATCCGTGCCCATCAGTGCTCATCCATTCCTCATGTGTCCACATCAGTGCTCATCCATGCCTCATCTGTGCCACATCAGTGCTCATCCATGCCTCATCTGTGTCCACATCAGTGCTCATCCATGCCTCATCTGTGCCACATCAGTGCTTATCCATGCCTCATCTGTGTCCACATCAGTGTTCATCCATGCCTCATCTGTGCCACATCAGTACTCATCCATGCCTCATTTGTGCCACATTACTGTGCATCAATTCCTCATTCATGCCACATCAGTGCTCATCCATGCCACATCCATGCCACATCCATGCCTTGTCTGTGCCTCATCCCTGCAACATCAGTGCTCATTCGTGCTGATACATGCCTCATCCATTCTCTTCAGTACTCATTTGTGCCTTGTCCGTGCCCATCGGTTCTCATCTGTACCTCATCCGCTCTCTTCAGCGCTCATTCATGCCTTGTCCGTGCCCATCAGGGATCATCTGTGCCTCATCCGCACCCATCAGTGCTCATCCATTCCTCATGTGTCCACATCAGTGCTCATCCATGCCTAATCTGTGCCACATCAGTGCTCATCCATGCCTCATCTGTGTCCACATCAGTTCTCATCCATGCCTCATCTGTGCCACATCAGTGCTCATCCATGCCTCATCTGTGTTCACATCAGTGTTCATCCATGCCTTATCTGTGCCACATCAGTGCTCATCCATGCCTCATCTGTGTCCACATCAGTGCTCATCCATGCCTCATCTGTGTCCACATCAGTGCTCATCCATGCCTCATCTGTGTCCACATCAGTGCTCATCCATGCCTCATCTGTGTCACATCAATGCTGATCCATGCCTAATCTGTGCCACATCAGTGCTCATCCATGCCTCATCTGTGCCCACATCAGTGCTCATCCATGCCTCATCTGTGCCACATCAGTGCTCATTCATGCCTCATCTGTGCCACATCAGTGCTCATCCATGCCTCATCCATTAACATCAGTGCTTATCCATGCCTCATCTGTGCCACATTAGTGCTCATACATGCCTTATCCATGCCTCGTCTGTGCCTCATCCGTGCCCACATTAGTGCTCATCCATGCCTCATCCATGCCTTGTCTGTGCCTCATCCGTGCCCACATTAGTGCTCATCCATGCCTCATCCATGCCTCATCCGTGCCACATTAGTGTTCATCCATGCCTCATCCGTGCCTCATCCATTCCACATCAGTGCTCATTCATGCTTCATCTGTGCCGCATCAGTGCTCATCTGTGCCCATCAATGCCCATCCATGCATCATCTGTGCCAAAACAGTGCTCATCCATGCCTCATCCGTGCCACAACAGTGTTCATCCATGCCTCATCTATGCCACATCAGTGACCATCCATGCCACATCCATGCCTCAGCCATGCCCATCTGTGCTCATCCATGCGTCATCTGTGCCCATCCCCTCAGTGCTCATCCATGCCTCATCTGCACCCATTGGTGCTTATCCATGCCTCATTTCTGCCACATTAGTGTGCATCGATTCCTCATTCATGCCACATCAGTGCTCATCATCCATGCCTCATCTGTGTCCACATCAGTTCTCATCCATGCCTCATCTGTGCCACATCAGTGCTCATCCATGCCTCATCTGTGTCCACATCAGTGCTCATCTATGCCTTATCCGTGCTTCATCCTTGCCACATCAGTGCTCATCCATGAATTATCCGCATCACATCAGTGCTCATATGTGCCCACAGTGCCCATCCATTCCTATCAGTGCTCATCCATGCCTCATCTATACCACATCAGTGCCCATCCATGCCTCATCAGTGCTCATCCGTGCCACATCCATGCCTCATCCATGCCCATCTGTGCTCATCCATGCTTCAATTGTGCCCATCCCCTCAGGGCTCATCCATGCCTCATCTGCGCCCATCAGTGCTCATCCATGCCTCATTTGTGCCACATTACTGTGCATCAATTCCTCATTCATGCCACATCAGTGCTCATCCATGCCACATCCATGCCACATCCATGCCTTGTCTGTGCCTCATCCCTGCAACATCAGTGCTCATCCGTGCTGATACATGATTCATCCATTCTCTTCAGTACTCATTTGTGCCTTGTCCGTGCCCATCGGTTCTCATCTGTACCTCATCTGTTCTCTTCAGTGCTCATTCATGCCTTGTCCGTGCCCATCAGGCCTCATCTGTGCCTCATCCGTGCCCATCAGTGCTCATCCATTCCTCATGTGTCCACATCAGTGCTCATCCATGCCTCATCTGTGCCACATCAGTGCTCATCCATGCCTCATCTGTGTCCACATCAGTGCTCATCCATGCCTCATCTGTGCCACATCAGTGCTTATCCATGCCTCATCTGTGTCCACATCAGTGTTCATCCATGCCTCATCTGTGCCACATCAGTACTCATCCATGCCTCATTTGTGCCACATTACTGTGCATCAATTCCTCATTCATGCCACATCAGTGCTCATCCATGCCACATCCATGCCACATCCATGCCTTGTCTGTGCCTCATCCCTGCAACATCAGTGCTCATTCGTGCTGATATATGCCTCATCCATTCTCTTCAGTACTCATTTGTGCCTTGTCCGTGCCCATCGGTTCTCATCTGTACCTCATCCGCTCTCTTCAGCGCTCATTCATGCCTTGTCCGTGCCCATCAGGGATCATCTGTGCCTCATCCGCACCCATCAGTGCTCATCCATTCCTCATGTGTCCACATCAGTGCTCATCCATGCCTAATCTGTGCCACATCAGTGCTCATCCATGATTCATCTGTGTCCACATCAGTGCTCATCCATGCCTCATCTGTGTTCACATCAGTGTTCATCCATGCCTTATCTGTGCCACATCAGTGCTCATCCATGCCTCATCTGTGTCCACATCAGTGCTCATCCATGCCTCATCTGTGTCCACATCAGTGCTCATCCATGCCTCATCTGTGTCCACATCAGTGCTCATCCATGCCTCATCTGTGCCACATCAATGCTGATCCATGCCTAATCTGTGCCACATCAGTGCTCATCCATGCCTCATCTGTGCCCACATCAGTGCTCATCCATGCCTCATCTGTGCCACATCAGTGCTCATTCATGCCTCATCTGTGCCACATCAGTGCTCATCCATGCCTCATCCATTAACATCAGTGCTTATCCATGCCTCATCCGTGCCACATTAGTGCTCATACATGCCTTATCCATGCCTCGTCTGTGCCTCATCCGTGCCCACATTAGTGCTCATCCATGCCTCATCCATGCCTTGTCTGTGCCTCATCCGTGCCCACATTAGTGCTCATCCATGCCTCATCCATGCCTCATCCGTGCCACATTAGTGTTCATCCATGCCTCATCCGTGCCTCATCCATTCCACATCAGTGCTCATTCATGCTTCATCTGTGCCGCATCAGTGCTCATCTGTGCCCATCAATGCCCATCCATGCATCATCCGTGCCAAAACAGTGCTCATCCATGCCTCATCCGTGCCACAACAGTGTTCATCCATGCCTCATCTATGCCACATCAGTGACCATCCATGCCACATCCATGCCTCAGCCATGCCCATCTGTGCTCATCCATGCGTCATCTGTGCCCATCCCCTCAGTGCTCATCCATGCCTCATCTGCACCCATTGGTGCTTATCCATGCCTCATTTCTGCCACATTAGTGTGCATCGATTCCTCATTCATGCCACATCAGTGCTCATCCATGCCTCATCTGTGTCCACATCAGTTCTCATCCATGCCTCATCTGTGCCACATCAGTGCTCATCCATGCCTCATCTGTGTCCACATCAGTGCTCATCTATGCCTCATCTGTGCCACATCAGTGCTTATCCATGCCTCATCTGTGCCACATCAGTACTCATCCATGCCTCATTTGTGCCACATTACTGTGCATCAATTCCTCATTCATGCCTCATCAGTGCTCATCCATGCCACATCCATGCCACATCCATGCCTTGTCTGTGCCTCATCCCTGCAACATCAGTGCTCATTCGTGCTGATACATGCCTCATCCATTCGCTTCAGTACTCATTTGTGCCTTGTCCGTGCCCATTGGTTCTCATCTGTACCTCATCCGTTCTCTTCAGCGCTCATTCATGCCTTGTCCGTGCCCATCAGGGATCATCTGTGCCTCATCCGCACCCATCAGTGCTCATCCATTCCTCATGTGTCCACATCAGTGCTCATCCATGCCTAATCTGTGCCACATCAGTGCTCATCCATGCCTCATCTGTGTCCACATCAGTTCTCATCCATGCCTCATCTGTGCCACATCAGTGCTCATCCATGCCTCATCTGTGTCCACATCAGTGTTCATCCATGCCTCATCTGTGCCACATCAGTGCTCATCCATGCCTCATCTGTGTCCACATCAGTGTTCATCCATGCCTCATCTGTGCCACATCAGTGCTCATCCATGCCTCATCTGTGCCACATCAGTGCTCATCCATGCCTCATCTGTGTCCACATCAGTGCTCATCCATGCCTCATCTGTGTCCACATCAGTGCTCATCCATGCCTCATCTGTGTCCACATCAGTGCTCATCCATGCCTCATCTGTGCCACATCAATGCTGATCCATGCCTAATCTGTGCCACATCAGTGCTCATCCATGCCTCATCTGTGCCCACATCAGTGCTCATCCATGCCTCATCTGTGCCACATCAGTGCTCATTCATGCCTCATCTGTGCCACATCAGTGCTCATCCATGCCTCATCCATTAACATCAGTGCTTATCCATGCCTCATCCGTGCCACATTAGTGCTCATACATGCCTTATCCATGCCTCGTCTGTGCCTCATCCGTGCCCACATTAGTGCTCATCCATGCCTCATCCATGCCTTGTCTGTGCCTCATCCGTGCCCACATTAGTGCTCATCCATGCCTCATCCATGCCTCATCCGTGCCACATTAGTGTTCATCCATGCCTCATCCGTGCCTCATCCATTCCACATCAGTGCTCATTCATGCTTCATCTGTGCCGCATCAGTGCTCATCTGTGCCCATCAATGCCCATCCATGCATCATCCGTGCCAAAACAGTGCTCATCCATGCCTCATCCGTGCCACAACAGTGTTCATCCATGCCTCATCTATGCCACATCAGTGACCATCCATGCCACATCCATGCCACATCCATGCCTCAGCCATGCCCATCTGTGCTCATCCATGCGTCATCTGTGCCCATCCCCTCAGTGCTCATCCATGCCTCATCCGCACCCATTGGTGCTCATCCATGCCTAATTTCTGCCACATTAGTGTGCATCGATTCCTCATTCATGCCACATCAGTGCTCATCCATGCCACATCCATGCCTCGTCTGTTCCTCATCCCTGCCACATCAGTGCTCATCTGTGCAGATACATGCCTCATCCATTCTCTTCAGCGCTCATTCATGCCTTGTCCGTGCCCATCAGTTCTCCTCTGTAACTCGTCCATTCTCTTCAGCGCTCATGAGTGCCTTCTCTGTGCCCATCATTCCTCATATGTGCCTCATCCGCGCCCATCAGTGCTCATCCGTTCCTCATGTGTCCACATCAGTGCTCATCCATGCCTCATTTGTGCCACATTAGTGCTCATTCATGCCTCATCTGTGCCACATCAGTGCTCATCCATGCCTCATCCATTAACACCAGTGCTTATCCATGCCTCATCCATGCCACATTAGTGCTCATCCATGCCTCATCCATGCCTCGTCTGTGCCTCATCCGTGCCACATTAGTGCTCATTCTTGCCTCATCCATGCCTCGTCTGTGCCTCATCCGTGCCCCCATTAGTGCTCATCCATACCTCATCCATGCCTCATCCGTGCCACATTAGTGCTCATCCATGCCTCATCCATTCCACATCAGTGCTCATTCATGCTTCATCTGTGCCACATCAGTGCTCATCTGTGCCGATCAATGCCCATCCATGCATCATCAGTGCCAAAACAGTACTCATCCATGCCTCATCCATGCCACAACAGTGTTCATCCATGCCTCATCTATGCCACATCAGTGCCTATCCATGCCTCATCAGTGCCCATCCGTACCACATCCATGCCTCAGCCATGCCGATCTGTGCTCATCTATGCCAGATCAGTGCCCATCCATGCCTCATCAGTGCTCATCCGTGCCACATCCATGCCTCATCCATGCTTCATCTGTGCCCATCCCCTCAGTGCTCATCCATGCCTCATCCACGCACATCGGTGCTCATCCATGCCTCATTTCTGCCACATTAGTGCGCATCCATTCCTCATTCATGCCACATCAGTGCTCATCCATGCCACATCCATGCCTCCTCTGTGCCTCATCCCTGCCACATCAGTGCTCATCTGTGCTGATACATGCCTCATCTATTCTCTTCAGCGCTCCTTCATGCCTTGTCCGTGCCCTTCAGTTCTCCTCTGTACCTCGTCCGTTCTCTTCAGCGCTCATTAGTGGCTTGTCTGTGCCCATCATTCCTCATCTGTGCCTCATCCACGCCCATCAGTGCTCATCCGCTCCTCATGTGTCCACATCAGTGCTCATCCATGCCTCATCTGTGCCACATCAGTGCTCATCCATGCCTCATCTGTGCCACATCAGTGCTCATCCATGCCTCGTCTGTGTCCACATCAGTGCTCATCCATGCCTCATCTGTGTCCACATCAGTACTCATCCATGCCTCATCTGTGCCACATCAGTGCTCATTCATGCCTCATCTGTGTCCACATCAGTGCTCATCCATGCCTCATCTGTGTCCACATCAGTGCTCATTCATGCCTCATCTGTGTCCACATCAGTGCTCATCCATGCCTCATCTGTGCCACAGCAGTGCTCATTCATGCCTCATCTGTGCCACATCAGTGCTCATCCATGCCTCATCCATTAACATCAGTGCTTATCCATGCCTCATCCGTGCCACATTAGTGCTCATCCATGCCTCATCCATGCCTCGTCTGTGCCTCATCCGTGCCCCCATTAGTGCTCATCCATGCCTCATCCATGCCTCATCCGTGCCACATTAGTGCTCATCCATGCCTCATCCGTGCCTCATCCATTCCACATCAGTGCTCATTCATGCTTCATCTGTGCCACATCAGTGCTCATCTGTGCCCATCAATGCCCATCCATGCATCATCCGTGCCAAAACAGTGCCCATCCATGCCTCATCTGTGCCACAACAGTGTTCATCCATGCCTCATCTATGCCACATCAGTGCCCATCCATGCCTCATCAGTGCCCATCCGTGCCACGTCCATGCCTCAGCCATGCCGATCTGTGCTCATCTATGCCAGCTCAGTGCCCATCCATGCCACATCAGTTCTCATCCGTGCCACATCCATGCCTCAGCCATGCCCATCTGTGCTCATCCATGCTTCATCTGTGCCCATCCGATCAGTGCTCATCCATGCCTCATCCGTGCCCATCGGTGCTCATCCATGCCTCATTTCTGCCACATTAGTGTGCATCGATTCCTCATTCATGCCACATCAGTGCTCATCCATGCCACATCAGTGCTCATCCATGCCTCATCCGTGCTCATCCATGCCTCATTTCTGCCACATTAGTGTGCATCGATTCCTCATTCATGCCACATCAGTGCTCATCCCTGCCACATCAGTGCTCATCTGTGCTGATACATGCCTCATCCATTCTCTTCAGCGCTCATTCATGCCTTGTCCATGCCCATCAGTTCTCCTCTGTACCTCGTCCGTTCTCTTCAGCCCTCATTAGTGCCTTGTCTGTGCCCATCATTCCTCTTCTGTGCCTCATCCGCGCCCATCAGTGCTCATCCGTTCCTCATGTGTCCACATCAGTGCTCATCCATGCCTCATCTGTACCACATCAGTGCTCATCCATGCCTCATCTGTGTACACATCAGTGCTCATCCATGCCTCATCTGTGTCCACATCAGTGCTCATCCATGCCTCATCTGTCCCACATCAGTGCTCCTTCATGCCTCATCTGTGTCCACATCAGTGCTCATCCATGCCTCATCTGTGTCCACATCAGTGCTCATCCATGCCTCATCTGTGCCACATCAGTGCTCATCCATACCTCATCTGTGCCACATCAGTGCTCATCCATGCCTCATCTGTGTCCACATCAGTGCTCATTCATGCCTCATCTGTGTCCACATCAGTGCTCATCCATGCCTCATCTGTGCCACATCAGTGCTCATTCATGCCTCATCTGTGCCACATCAGTGCCCATCCATGCCTCATCAGTGCCCATCCGTGCCACATCCATGCCTCAGCCATGCCGATCTGTGCTCATCTATGCCAGATCAGTGCCCATCCATGCCTCATCAGTGCTCATCCGTGCCACATCCATGCCTCAGCCATGCCCATCTGTGCTCATCCATGCTTCATCTGTGCCCATCTCCTCAGTGCTCATCCATGCCTCATCCGCACCCATCGGTGCTCATCCATGCCTCATTTCTGCCACATTAGTGCGCATTGATTCCTCATTCATGCCACATCAGTGCTCATCCATGCCACATCAGTGCTCATCCATGCCACATCAGTGCTCATCCATGCCACATCCATGCCTCATCTGTGCCTCATCCCTGCCACATAAGTGCTCATCTGTGCTGATACATACCTCATCCATTCTCTTCAGCGCTCATTCATGCCTTGTCCATGCCCATCAGTTCTCCTCTGTACCTCGTCTGTTCTCTTCAGCGCTCATTAGTGCCTTGTCGGTGCCCATCATTCCTCTTCTGTGCCTCATCCGCGCCCATCAGTGCTCATCCGTTCCTCATGTGTCCACATCAGTGCTCATCCGTTCCTCATGTGTCCACATCAGTGCTCATCCATGCCTCATCTGTGCCACATCAGTGCTCATCCATGCCTCATCTGTGTCCACATCAGTGCTCATCCATGCCTCATCTGTGTCCACATCAGTGCTCATCCATGCCTCATCTGTGTCCACATCAGTGCTCATCCATGCCTCATCTGTGTCCACATCAGTGCTCATCCATGCCTCATCTGTGTCCACATCAGTGCTCATCCATGCCTTATCTGTGCCACATCAGTGCTCATTCATGCCTCATCTGTGCCACATCAGTGCTCATCCATGCCTCATCTGTGTCCACATCAGTGCTCATCCATGCCTCATCTGTGCCACATCAGTGCTCATCCATGCCTCATCTGTGCCACATCAGTGCTCATCCATGCCTCATCTGTGTCCACATCAGTGCTCATCCATGCCTCATCTGTGTCCACATCAGTGCTCATCCATGCCTCATCTGTGCCACATCAGTGCTCATTCATGCCTCATCTGTGCCACATCAGTGCTCATCCATGCCTCATCCATTAACATCAGTGCTTATCCATGCCTTATCCGTGCCACATTAGTGCTCATCCATACCTCATCCATGCCTCATCTGTGCCTCATCCGTGCCCCCAATAGTGCTCATCCATGCCTCATCCATGCCTCATCCGTGCCACATTAGTGCTCATCCATGCCTCATCCGTGCCTCATCCATTCCACATCAGTGCTCATTCATGCTTCATCTGTGCCACATCAGTGCTCATCTGTGCCCATCAATGCCCATCCATGCATCATCCGTGCCAAAACAGTGCCCATCCATGCCTCATCCGTGCCACAACAGTGTTCATCCATGCCTCATCTATGCCACATCAGTGCCCATCCATGCCTCATTAGTGCCCATCCGTGTCACATCCATGCCTCAGCCATGCCGATCTGTGCTCATCTATGCCAGATCAGTGCCCATCCATGCCTCATCAGAGCTCATCCGTGCCACATCCATGCCTCAGCCATGCCCATCTGTGCTCATCCATGCTTCATCTGTGCCCATCCCCTCAGTGCTCATCCATGCCTCATCCGCGCCCATCGGTGCTCATCCATGCCTCATTTCTGCCACATTAGTGTGCATAAATTCCTCATTCATGCCACATCAGTGCTCATCCATGCCACATCAGTGCTTATCCATGCCACAACCATGCCTCGTCTGTGCCTCATCCCTGCCACATCAGTGCTCATCTGTGCTGATACATGCCTCATCCATTCTCTTCAGCGCTCATTCATGCCTTGTCCATGCCCATCAGTTCTCTTCTGTACCTCATCCGTTCTCTTCAGCGCTCATTAGTGCCTTGTCTGTGCCCATCATTCCTCATCTGTGCCTCATCCGCGCCCATCAGTGCTCATCCGTTCCTCATGTGTCCACATCAGTGCTCATCCATGCCTCATCTGTGTCCACATCAGTGCTCATCCATGCCTCATCTGTGCCACACCAGTGCTCATCCATGCCTCATCTGTGCCACATCAGTGCTCATCCATGCCTCATCCATTAGCATCAATGCTCACCCATGCCTCATCAGTGCCACATCAGTGCTCATCCATGCTTCATCTGTGCCACATCAGTGCTCATCCATGCGTCATCCATTAACATCAGTGCTCATCCATGCATCATCTGTGCCCCATTAGCGCTCATCCATGCCTCATCCGTGCCTTGTCCATGCCCATTACAGTACAGTTCTCATCTGTACCTTATCTGTTCTCTTCAGCGCACATTAATGCCTTGTCCATGCCCATCATTCCTCATCTGTGCCTCATCCACGCCCATCAGTGCTCATCCGTTCCTTATGTGTCCACATAAGTGCTCATCCATGCCTCACCTGTGCCACATCAGTGCTCATCCATGCCTCATCTGTTCCACATCAGTGCTCACCCATGCCTCATCTGTGCCACATCAGTGCTCATCCATGCCTCATCTGTGCCACATCAGTGCTCCTCTATGCCTCATCTGTGCCACATCAGTGCTCCTCCATGCCTCATCCATTAACATCAGGGCTTACCATGCCTCATCCATGCCACATTAGTACTCATCCATGCCTCATCCATGCCTCGTCTGTGCCTCATCCATGCCACATTAGTGCTCATCCATGCCTCATCCATGCTACATTAGTGCTCATCCATGCCTCATCCGTGCCTCATCCGTTCCACATCAGTGTTCATTCATGCTTCATCTGTGGCACATCAGTGCTCACCTGTGCCCATCAATGCCCATCCATGCATCATCCGTGCCACATCAGTGCCCATCCATGCCTCATCAGTGCTCATCCGTGCCACATCCATGCCTCAGCCATGTCCATCTGTGCTCATCTATGCCACATCAGTGCCCATGCATGCCTCATCAGTGCTCATCTGTGCCACATCCATGCCTCATCAGTGCTCATCCATGCCACATCCATGCCTCAGCCATGCCCATCTGTGCTCATCTATGCCACATTAGTGCCCATCCATGCCTCATCAGTGCTCATCCATGCCACATCCATGCCTCAGCCATGCCCATCTGTGCTCATCCATGCTTCATCTGTGCCCATCCCCTCAGTGCTCATCCCTGCCTCATCCGCGCCCATCGGTGCTCATCCATGCCTTGTCTGTGCCTCATCCCTGCCACATCATTGTTCATCCGTGCTGATACATGCCTCATCCATTCTCTCCAGCGCTCATTCGTGCATTGTCCGTGCCCATCAGTGCTCATCCGTTCCTCATGTGTCCACATCAGTACTCATCCATGCCTCATCTGTGCCACATCAGTGCTCATCCATGCCTCATCTCTGCCACATCAGTACTCATCCATGCCTCATCTGTGCCACATCAGTGCTCAGCCATGCCTCATCTGTGTCCACATCAGTGCCCATCCATGCCTCATCTGTGCCCACATCAGTGCTCATTCATGCCTCATCTGTGCCACATCAGTGCTTTTCCATGCCTCATCTGTGCCACATCAGGGCTCATCCATGCCTCATCTGTGCCCACATCAGTGCTCATTCATGCCTCATCTGTGCCACATCAGTGCTTATCCATGCCTCATCTGTGCCACATCAGGGCTCATCCATACCTCATCTGTGCCACATCAGTGCTCATCCATGCCTGATCCATTAACATTAGTGCTCATCCATGCCTCATCCATGTCTCATCCGTTCCTCATCCGTTCCATATCAGTGCTCATTCAGAAAGAGGGCAGAGCCACATACACGGAGCTGCTTGCCCAGCCCCTATCCCATTGGCTTGTGTTTGATAGGTTAGCTCAGGGGTATCAAACTCAATTCCATTGTGCGCTGCATCAGCATTATGATTGTCCTCAAACGGGCCCGTTGTATCTGTAAGATTAGATGTCCAGCGCACCCCCTCCCCTTACATTAGATGTCAAGAGTAGTGATGGCCAAACAGTTCGCCCGGCGGTCGTTTCGCGGCGAATTTCGGCTGTTCGCGGTCCGCCCGTTCGGCGGACTATTGGCGCCGTTCGCCCGGCGGACTTCCGTGTTTTTACTGTGTAAAAGAACTTTGACCTGATGACACATCCATCATGGGGTACAGGACAGATAATTGAGACATTACAGCACATGGACACTTGGACATTCCCCCTAACCTATAAATACACCCGATCCGGTGGCCATTTTACATTCTTTCTTCTGTCACTATAGAGAAAGGTTGCTGTGTGGAGCAGGGAGAGATAAATCGCTAGCTATTTGGTACACAAAAGTTCTTTTCAGGACTGGTATAGGTGTTAGGTGTATATAGGTTTGCTGTGCTACTGATTGTTGCAGCAGCCTGAGTGTCTTTTGTCAGTTTAGAGAAAGGGACAGGACGCTGTGTGCTGCTGTAGGGACAGCCAGATTAATCATCATCATTAGCTGTTACTATCAGGTCCACAAAAGTGCTATTCCAGTAACCAGTTATTGTTCCAGTAGCCTCTGTTTTGCCAGTTTATATAGGGACAGGCAGGAAGCAGTGTGTCAGGCAGTGAGGGTCAGTTTAAACAGTAGCTGTTACTATTAGTTCCACAAAGGTTCTTTTCAGGACTGGTATCAGTGGTATGGTAATAGGCTTGTACACGTATAATATTCTTTCTTCCAAATATAGAAAGAATATTATACTTGACTGCTGCCCTTCTGCTGCAGTCTGCTAATCATTCACAACTCACTTGTTCCACAAAGCTCTTTATCAGGACTGGTAACTTGGTCTGTCTAGGGTGCTAAAGTACATAGGGTTGAGTGAGGTACAGTCTGCTATTCTATAAGGACTGGTATCGGTCCACAATACATAGGGTTGAGGTGCACTACTGCTGACCGCTGCCCTATACTGCAGCAGTCCTTCATTGGTATAGGGACTGACGTGCAGTCTGCTAATCCCTCACACACAACCTACTTGGTCCACAAAAGTCATTATAAGGACTGGTAACTTGGTCTAGGGTGCTACAGTACATAGGGTTGAGTGAGGTACAGTCTGCTATTCTATAAGGACTGGTATAGGTCCACAATACATAGGGTTGAGGTGCACTACTGCTGACCGCTGCCCTATACTGCAGCAGTCCTTCATTGGTATAGGGACTGAGAGCTTTGTCACAGGGTCATTTAAAAAATGACAGGCATAGGAAGAGGCAGGCCCTTCCGCAGGGGTGGTAGGGGTAGGGCAGGAGCAACAGGCTTGAGCCAAAGTGGGAAGTTGCAGAAGGTGCGTTCAATTACTTTAAAGGACGCACCAGACTTGGTTGAATGGCTCGCTCAGCCTTACTCTTCTGCACCCTCCTCATCCTCTCGATCTGCACCCTCTTCTTCACTCTCTGCTATGTGCACCCCCAAAGACACTACCACCAACAACACCACCACCACCACCACCACATACCTTCCGCTTGAGTCACAGGAATTATTTTCCGATCCATATCAAGAGGACATTTCTGATGAGCAGCCACTCTTGGTATTGGATCAGGAAGAGGAGGTAGCAACAACCGCTACTCAGCAGTCTGACGACAGTACCCAGATCGGCCCAAGGAGGAGGTTGGTCCCCGGTGTTGCTGCCTACTCCGAGATCTCTACTTATAGCGGTGGGGAAGGTGACGTTGATGATGACGTGTCTAGTGATGTCACGTGGGTGCCCACAAGAGAGGAAGAGGAGGGGAGTTCAGAGGGAGACATGGACCAGCAGATAGGGAGGAGAAGCAGGACTAACTTACATTGCACAGGAGGGACAAAGCAGACTGCAAATGTATCAGGAGCGAGTCATCGACCATGTACGGTCACATCTGGCGCTCCCAGGACACCGGCACATGGCTCCGCAGTGTGGGCTTTTTTTAACGTGTCCGCTAATGACAATAGCGTTGCCATCTGCAATCTTTGCAGTCAACGCATTAGTCGCAGTAAGCCCAACACTCACCTAGGGACGACCGCCTTAAGAAGGCACATGGGCAGCCATCACCGAGCCGAGTGGGAGCAACGGAACACACAAAGCCACACTGCAGGCTCTCACCGTTCAGCCTCGTCTTCTACTTCTCCTTCTCCTCTCTCCTCACAATTGTCCTCCACTCCACCTTCCATCACGCCAAGCTCACGTTTTTCTGCAAAAAGGCAGGCTTCCATTGGCCTAATGTTCGAGCGTAAAAAAATGATGACGCCGGATAACCCTCTTGCCCAACGGTTGACGGCTGGCTTGTCAGAACTCATAGCCCGCCAACTACTGCCATATAAACTGGTGGACTCGGAGGCCTTTCGCAAATTTGTAGCCATTGGAACACCACAATGGAAGGTCCCAGGAAGGAAGTATTTCTCAGAGAAGGGCATCCCAGAGCTATATGGCCATGTTCAGCGGCAAGTGAATGTATCTCTGGCACACAGTGTCGGTGCCAAGATACATCTGACCACAGACACGTGGTCTAACAAACAAGGGCAGGGAAGGTATATCACTTTTACTGCCCACTGGGTGAACCTTCTGATGGCCGTCATGCATGTAACCCGTGGCACCCGTGTAGATTTGGTTTTTACCGCCACGGATTGCATGCAGGCCTGACTCTTCTTCTTCTCCTCCTCCTACTCCATTCTCCCCCCTCTCCTCCTCAGCTGACTCCTCCTTTTCCGCTGCTAGCGTCTCTTCCGCTGCGCCGCCCAAGCTCCCCAGAACCTATTCCACATGCCAGGTGAGACGTTGCCATGCCGTGCTGCGTCTGTTGTGCCTGGAAGCCAAGAGCCACACCAGCCCGGCACTCCTTTCAGCTTTGCGTTCACAGGCAGATCAGTGGCTAACACCGCTCAATTTGACAGTTGGAAAAGTGGTGTGTGACAACGGTGCCAATCTGCTTAGCGCATTGAAACAGGGCAAAATCACGCACGTGCCATGCATGGCACACGTCTTAAACTTGGTCGTGCAGCGATTCCTTGTCAAATACCCTGGGGTCCAGGACATCTTGCGGCAGGCAAGGAAAATCTCGGCCCATTTCAGAAGATCTTACATGGCCATGGCTCGCCTTGCTGACATTCAGCGGCGACACAATCTGCCGGTCAGACGTCTTATTTGCGATTGCCCGACGTGATGGAACTCAACCTTCTATATGCTTGATAGGCTACTCCAGCAGAAACGTGCAGTTAACGTCTACCTGTATGAACTCTGCGGCAGAACCGGTTCTGGGGAGCTGGGTTTTTTTTCACCACGCCAGTGGCTGCTCATGCGCGACGCATGCAGACTTCTGCGGCCATTTGAGGAGATCACCAAACTGGTCAGTCGCAGCCATGGCACCATCAGTGACATGGTACCTTATGCCTTCTTTATGGAGCTTGCATTGCGTTGTGTCATTGATCAAGCTGTGGAGGAGCAGGAGCGGGAAGATGAGGAAGTCGCAATGCTGGATGAATTCCCAGGGGGGGGGCTACTCTATCTGAGACAAGTCAACAACAGGAGTCTGAAGAGGAGTCAGAGGAGGATGGTACCGGGGCGGATGAGGAGGAGCAAGAAGAGCATGCTTTAAACCTTTCTGGGATCCCTGTTGTGCGTGGATGGGGAGAGGAGAATGAAGAGGACGACATTATCCTGGATGATGAGCAGGAGCCAGGCCACCACACCGCTTCCACTTTAGTGCAAATGGGGGCCTTCATGCTCCAGTGTTTTAATAGGGACCCCCATATAAAAAGCATAAGGGTCAAGGACCAGTACTGGGTGGCAACGTACTTAGACCCCCGATACAAACACGAAATGGCGGAAATGTTACCGCCGTCGCAGGGGGCTGTCAGAATGCAGCACTTCCAGGCCTTGCTTCGAGAAATGCTGCATTCTGCTTTTGCGTGCGCTGGCAGAGGAGCAATTCCCACTCCCAGAGAAGGAGTTGCGGGTACCAATCCAACAGCGCCTGCAAGAAGAGGCCGGTTTGAAGATGTGTTGGTGACTTCGGATATGAGGTCATTTTTTCAGCCGACCCATCGACAGGTGTCATCCGGATCCAGCATCAGGGAACGCCTAGACCGTCAGGTGTCCGACTACATCGGGTTAACGGCCGATGTGGACGCTCTGAGGAGTGATGAACCCCTGGACTACTGGGTGGGCAAGCTTGACCTCTGGCCAGAGCTTGCCCAATTTGCAATGGAACTGTTGGCTTGCCCCTCATCCAGTGTCCTGTCCGAAAGGACGTTCAGCGCAGCAGGGGGGATCGCCTTGCTCACGACAGCGTTAACTACCTCACATTTCTAAATATGAATGAGGCATGGATCTCGGAGGAATTCAACACATGTGACCAGTAGACCATGTATATGTCTATAAACAATTTTTTTAATCGAGCACACAGACCTTCTTTCTTAATTTGGCTCACTTCCTTGTCCAAAAAAAGCACACTGTACTATATGCCCGTACCCTCCTCTTTGAAGAGGTTGAGCGGTGTCATATTTCTACTGGGGCTGCTTATTAAGAGGGGCTCCCACCATCCCTGTGCTGTGCTGACATCCTCCTGGGGCTGTACCTCTGCTGTGCATATTATGAGGGGCTCCCACCATCCCTGTGTTTTGCTGACTTCCTCCTGGGGCTGTACCTCTGCTGTGCATATTTTGAGGTGCTCCCACCATCCCTGTGCTATGCTCATTATGAGGGGCTCCCACCATCCCTGTGCTATGCTGACTTCCTCCTGGGGCTGCTTACGGTGCAGGTGTCAGTGCTGTATATCACGGTGCTGATGTCAGTGCGCTCTGTCACGGTGCTGCTGTCAGTGCTGTATATCACGGTGCTGGTGTGAGTGCTTTATGTCACGCTGCTGATGTTAGTGCTCTCCATCACGGTGCTGCTGTCAGTGCTGTATATCACAGTGCTGGTGTGAGTGCTTTATGTCACGCTGCTGATGTCAGTGCTCTCTATCACGGTGCTGTTGTCAGATGACTCTATCACGGTGCAGGTGTCTTTGCTGTATGTCACGCTGCTGATGTCAGTGCTCTGTATCACGGTGCTGCTGTCAGATGACTCTATCACGGTGCAGGTGTCATTGCTGTATGTGACGCTGCTGGTGATCATCTCCTGTACCCTCTTCTTTGCCTACCCTGGTCCCTGACCTTCCCTCTCCTCCATTGCCTTCATGCGCTCCACTGTCCTGAATTGTCACAACAATTTCCCATATAAAAAAAGAATGCTTGTAGTTGTCGATCCCAGATTCACCTCATACATGTGTTATGTCATTGGCCATGTGGTGGGACTATGTTTGCACAGCTAATAATTATTTTGTGGCTGCAAATTTGACCTGTAGGTTTGCGAAGTTCGCCTCCCATTGAAGTCAATGGGGCCCGCCGCAAACGTTCCGGTTCGCGAACTATCGTCTGCGTTCGCGGTCCGCGTTCGCGAAACGTCCTGTCGGAAGTTCGTCCATCACTTGTCAAGAGCCACTCCACCATCAGAAGCTAAGTCCATCACTCTCCCTAACATCACAGTGCACCTTCTTTCCTTATGCTGCCGCTGGGAAGAAGCTGGATGCATTGCTTGAAAGCAGAAAGTAGGGGTCTGGAGGAGGACCGGAGGAGGGCTGAAGCTCTCCTGCAGCTGCAGAAGAGGTGCAAGTGCCACATGAAATGGCCTGGAGGGCCGGATTCAGCCCGCAGGCCTTGTGTTTGACACCTGTGGGCTAGCTGTTCGGTCCCGGTAAAAGGCCTGCCGCAAAGCACTGTTATGTGTTCCCACACCACAGAAAAAAAAAAGAAAAAGGTGCAGTGCTAACTTACTAATCAATAACATAACAATAATGATGGAACCCTCTATGTATGGAAATCTCAATAAACTTCAATATTACCACAATACCGGTCTCTGTGATATGTAATTTCACATATAATACACATCACACTGAAAAAATAAATAAAATAATAAAACTTAGCAGGGATGGTGGAAACCCCTCCTATAGATATTTGCCATACAGATTAACTTCAAGTGCAACAACTTTTTAGTTGGGAGGTTCCCACCATTACAGCACTTTAGAATTTAAATTTTTTTGATTGCTACACTTAATTTTATATGTTTTAGTTACTATTATAAAGTGATTTTTTTTTGCACCTGAAGTTAATTTTCCACCACCCTTGCTAACTAAATCCATGTCTTTATGGACCTTGGTTTCTGCACTGGTGTGCAGTCATGTTGGAACAGGAAGGGGCCATCCCCAAACTGTTCCCACAAAGTTGGGAGCACGAAATTGTCCAAAATGTCTTGGTGTGCTGACGCCTTAAGTGTTACCTTCACCAGAACTAAGGGGCCAAGCCCAACCCCTGGAAAACAAACCCCCCCACCATAATCCCCCCTCCACCCACACCATAATCCCCCCTCCACCAAATGATTTCAACCAGTGCACAAAGCAAGGTCCATAAAGACTTGGATGAGCGAGTTTGGGGTGGAGGAACTTGACTGGCCTGCCTTGAGTCCTGACCTCAACCATTGATAGAACACCTTTGGGATGAATTTGAGTGGAGACCGCGAGCCAGGCCTTCTCATCCAACACCAGTGCCTGACCTCACAGATGTGCTTCTGGAAGAATGGTCAAACATTCCCATAGACACCCTCCTAAACCTTGTGGACGGCCTTCCCAGAAGAGTTGAAGCTGTTATAACTGCAAAGGGTGGGCCAACTCAATATTGAACCCTACGGACTAAGACTGGGATGCCATTAAAGTTCATGTGCGTGTAAAGGTAGGCCTCCCAATTAGCGTGTGTATATATACTGTATATACACATGTGTGTTTGAGCTTTGTGCAATAGGCTGCATATGAATATGGTGTAAAGCCGAGATAGGTCTTTTAAGAGTAGATGTGTTTGAGTATGAATGAGCCTGCTGGACTAATGTTTTCCAGGCTCGTCCCGATGCAAACATGGACATTGATATGAATTACGAAATTTGAGCTCCTAGGGCTACACTAGTTAACCAGATGAATAAAGAGTGTCCCGGGATATAAGACGATCCTATAATTCCCCATCGTGTATTGGGAGTGGGTTGAAACCATTCTCTAAGTTGTGTGAGTTTTGTAGCTAGGTATTAGTCAGAAAAGTCTACATGGCCGCTTCCCCCAACAGATCGGTGCTTAACTCGTATTGTGTTGGCCCAGCGAGATTTCTTTCCTGACAAAATTAATTTAGATAAGATCGTTAAGGGCGTGTTGCAATTTAGCATTACAGGGTAAGTAGTTGTGCTGGAACAATGATTTTGTTGACTTAGCTGTATCCTAGGGCCTTTTTTTTTACATTTCAGGGAGTGCAAGGTGCTACTGTTGCTGTCACCAGAAAAGCTGCTCTTTGTTTGCGGCATATCATCACATACTTGGGTGACAAAGTATTCTGCACAGAAGCAACACAGATTTATTTACCTTATTGCCATTGCTGTCATTAAATGTGTGCGAGACCCTTAATTAAATGTGTCAGAGAGGCCTAAAGGGAGAGGCAGAGGTTCTGCAGAGGTAGTAGTGGGTGAGCAGGTTCTGCAGGACAAAGCGGTGATCAGCCCCACCATCAAGAGGCAAGGCACTGCCTTTTCTGCCCCAGAGGGAAAGTGGCATACAGCCAAAGCATGCACAGGAGGTAGTTCAGTGGCTGACAAAGTCTTCCTCTT
The DNA here is from genome assembly GCF_037356315.1 of Lithobates pipiens. Taxonomy (NCBI): domain Eukaryota; kingdom Metazoa; phylum Chordata; class Amphibia; order Anura; family Ranidae; genus Lithobates; species Lithobates pipiens. The sequence goes on from NW_027507746.1 coordinate 940,645, forward strand.
CTTCCTCCTCCTCCCACGTGCAGAGCAGTCATTTTTCCTCATCTTCCTCCTACTCTTTTGCACAGAGCAGTCATTTTCCTCTTCTTCCTCCTACTTCCATGTGCAGAGCATTCATTTTCCTCTTCTTCCTCCACACCCCATGCACAGAGCAGTAATTTTCCTCTTCTTCGTCCTACTTCCATGTGCAGAGCATTCATTTTGCTCTTCTTCCTCCTCATCCCATGCACAGAGAAGTCATTTTCCTCTTCTTCCTCCTCTTCCCATGCGCAGAGCAGTCATTTTACTCTTCCCATGCGCAGCGCAGTCATTTTCCTCTTCTTCCTCCTCATCCCGTGTGCTGAGCATTGATTTTACTCTTCGTTCTCCTCCTCCCATGTGCAGAGCAGTCATTTTCCTCTTTTTCGTCCTCCCGCCATGAACAGAGCAGTCATTTTACTCATCTTGCTCCTACTCCCATGCACAGAGCAATTATTTTCCTTTTCTTCCTCCTACTTCCATGAGCAGAGCAGTCATTTCCCTCTTCTTCCTCCTCTTCCCATGCGCAGCGCACTAATTTTCCTCTTTTTCCTCTTCTTCCCATGCACAGATCAGTAATTTTCCTTTTCTTACGCTTCATCCCATGCACAGAGCAATAATTTTCCTCTTCTTCCTCCTTATCCCATGCACAGATCAGTAATTTTCCTTTTCTTCCTCCTCATCCCATGCGCAGATCAGTAATTTTCTTTTTCTTCCTCCTACTTCCATGAGCATAGCAGTCATTTCCCTCTTCTTCCTCCTCTTCCCATGCACAGCGCAGTCATTTTCCTCTTCTTCCTCCTCTTCCCATGTGCAGAGCAGTCATTTTCCTCTTCTTCCTCCTCTTCCCATGCGCAGAACAGTCATTTTCCTCTTCTTACGCTTCATCCCATGAGGAGAGCATTGATTTTACTCTTCTTCCTCCTCTTCCCATGCACAAAGAAAATAATTGTTCTCTTCTTGCTCCTACTCGCATGCACATAGCAGGCATTTTCCACTTCTTCCTCCTCCTCCCATGTGCAGAGCAATCATTTCCCTCTTATTCCTCCTCTTCCCATGCACAGAGAAATCATTATTCTCTCCTTCCTCCTACTCCCATGCACAGAGCAGGCATTTTCCTCTTCTTCCTCCACATTCCATTCACAGAGCAGTCATTTTACTCATCTTGCTCCTACTCCCATGCACAGAGCAGTCATTTTCCTCTTCTTCCACCTCATCTCATGCACAGAGCAATCATTTTCCTCTTCTTCCTCCTCATCCCATGCACAGAGCAATTATTTTCCTATTCTTCCTCCTTCCATGTGCAGAGCATTCATTTTCCTCTTCTTCCTTCTCCCACACCCAGAGTAGTCATTTTCCTCTTCCTCCTCCTCCTCCCATGCACAGAGAAGTCATTTTCCCATTCTTCCTCCTCTTCCCATGAACAGAGTAATAATTTTCTCTTCTTCCTCCTCATCCCATGCACAGAGCAGTAATTTCCTCTTTTTCCTCCTCTTCCCATGTGCAGCGCAGTCATTTTCCTCTTCTTCCTCCTACTTTTCCTCTTCCTCTCCTGCACAGAGCAATCATTTTCCTCTTCTTCCTCTTCCTATGCACAGAGCAGTCATTTTCCTCTTCTTCCTCCTCTTCCCATGTGCAACACAGTCATTTTCCTCTTCTTCCTCCTACTTCCATGCGCAGAGCAATAATTTTCCTCTTCCTCCTCTTCCTATGCACAGAGCAGTCATTTTCCTCTTCTTCCTCCTCTTCCCATGTGCAACACAGTCATTTTCCTCTTCTTCCTCCTCATCACATGCACAGAGCAGTCATTTTCCTCTTCTTCCTCCTACTTCCATGCGCAGAGCAATAATTTTCTTCTTCTTCCTCTTCCCATGTGCAGAGCAGTCATTTTCCTTCTTCTTCCTCCTCCTCCCACGTGCAGCACAGTCATTTTCCTCTTCTTCCTCCTCATCACATGCACAGAGCAGTCATTTTTCCTCTTCTTCCTCCTACTTCCATGCACAGAGCAATCATTTTCTTCTTCTTCCTATGTGCCGAGCAGTCATTTTCCTCTTCTTCTTCCTCAATCAATGCACAGAGCAGTCATTTTACTCATCTTGCTCCTACTCCCATATGCAGAGCAGTCATTAAAAATGTTGCTAATGCAAACCCCTTTTCCTCCTATTCTGATAATCCTGATAATCCTGCCAAAACCCAGCAAATTGGCAATTGTCAGAATTATTTTACCACATGATCACGATCACGATCATGATCAGTGGCTTGCTGTAGGAGGATGATCTTGCAAGTAAGGATGAGCCGAACACCCCCCCGCTTCGGTTCGCACCAGAACCTGCGAACAGATCTAAACTTTGTGTGAACTTTAGAACCCTATTAAAGTCTATGGGACTCGAATGTTCAAAATCTAAAGTGCTAATTTTAAAGGCTTATATGCAAGTTACTGTCCTGAAAAGTGTTTGGGGATCCGGGTCCTGCCCCAGGGGACATGGATCAATGCAAAAAACGTTTTAAAAACTGCAGTTTTTTCGGGAGCAGTGATTTTAATAATGAAGTGAAACAATAAAAGTGTAATATTCCTTTAAATTTCGTACCTAAGGGGTGTCTATAGTATGCATGTGAAGGGGTGCATGTTTCCCATGCTTAGAACTGTCCCTGCACAAAGTGTCATTTCGCAGGGAAAAAAAGTCATTTAAAATCACTCGCGGCTATAATGAATTGTCGGCTCCCCGTAATACAGAGAATAGTCATTGAAAGTCATTGATAAAAAAAAAAAAAGCATGGGGTTCCCCCAAATTCAATTACCAGGCCCTTCAGGTCTGGTATGGATATGAACCCCGCGTCAAAAAAAAAAAAGACGTGGGGTCCCCCTAAAAATCCATACCAGACCCTTTATCCGAGCACGCAACCTGACAAGCCGCAGGAAAAGAGGGGGGGGGGCGAGAGAGCGCCTCCCCCCCCTGAACCGTACCAGACCACATGCCCTCAACATTGGGAGGATGCTTTGGGGTCCCTTTCAAACCACCATGTCCCTGGCCGGTGGTTGTGGTGGTCTGCAGGTGGGGGGCTTATCAGAATATGGAAGCCCCCTTTAACAAGAGGACCCCCAGATCCCATCGCCCTGTTTGAAATGGTAAGGGGGTACAAAAGTACCCCTATCATCAAAGAAAGTGTAAAAAATTGTTAAAAAAGACAAACACACTTTTGAAAAAGTCCTTTATTAAAAATAAAAAAAAATAAAAAAAGATTCCAGCGGTGGTAATCCACTCTTGCTATCCAGCGACGGATGATCATCTCTCTGGGGTCCAGCAATAGCTGATCTGATCCAGTGACGGGTGATCTCTCCCTCCAGCGCAGCGCAGTCCATCCTTCCTCTGTCTCCACTGGCGGAGACACTGCGGGATCCCGGCAGCCTGACATTTCTTATATGAGGAGGGTGGGGCCACCCGTCACCTGAGACTGCCCCCCTCTGACGCAAGTGGGGAAGCCTGGCTTCCCCAATGACGTATAGGTGACCCCGCCCCCTCTGATGTAACGCAGGTTTTTGTTACATCCAGGAAGTGAACTTCATTTTTATTGTTGTACTTTAAGCATAATTAAAATAACCGCTCCTGAAAAAAACATAGTTTAAAAAAAATAATAATACACGTCCCCCAGGGCAATACCCAGACCCCCATACACGTTTTATGGCCAATTACTTGTATATAAGCCTTCAAAATAGGCACTTTTGATTTTTCCTGTTCGGCTTCCATTAACTTCAATGGGGTTCACCATTCAGGCTAGAACATTTCCCCTAGTCGGGAGTTCCTCTGCAAACCAGGCAGAAGGGTGTGTGTGACCCATGTCTATTTGAAAGTTTTGCTCATTTCAGGTATTGAGGATGAGAAAGCACACAATCACCTGCATCCCATCTTCCTCATTGGACTTATAGTCCAATTCCTCTCAACCACCAGTCCCCCCCAAGCATCCCAGACCATGTGAAACATTTCTGGCTAAATGCTGCCATTGCTCTCCTGAGGCATTTGGCAGCTCTCCAGGCCAAGAGGTGTCTGACCTCACACTATGTTGACCCAGACAAGGTCATCTGTGAAAACAACACTAACCTGTTGGCCACCCTTCATCAGGGAAAATATATCTTGCCCGGTAAATGTCCTCAACCTGGGGATGCAGTGGTTTCTTATTTTCTCACTAGGCACCCCACCTTCCCAGAGGCCATTTGTCTAAATAGAAAGGTATGTGGTCATTTTAGGTGGTCATACCCAACCAGTATTTGCCTGGCAAAAATGCAGCACCAACACAAGCTGCTCGTCGAACGCCTTAGCTGTGGCAACCCCCCCCCCCCCCCCCCCAAGCTGGATCTCAATGTTGGTCATGCTGCAGAAGCTACTCCAGGAGCAGTGTGCTATTAATGAGTACCTGTGCGATTATGTAGTACATCATGTAAAATGTGTGCAGCATTTGTGTAACTTTTGAAGACTTGAGCCAGGCATTGGTGAGACAAATCTCTTTTGTTCCTTCTGGAGCACACCCTCCATGGCCTGATAGACCGGACACTGGGAGAGCAGTAGCAGAAGGAGGAGGAGGACTTGCTGCTGACCCCCAACCTTGTGAAGTAGATGCAGCAAGTGACAGAAGTGGAATTTAAGGAGGAGGGTCGGGGAAGTTGTGAGGCTGGTGATGAGAAGGAGGAAAAGGGGAAGACTTCGAGGGGGACATTTAACTCTTCCCAAACAACCAGGAGTTGTACATGGTTAGGATGGGGCTATTGAAGATAATGTTGTTCTCAGTGGCACCAAAGACATGGGGTCATTTATGTTAAAATGCCTCAGCAATGATCCCAGAATTTGGGGTATCATAGAGATATTGGATGGCCACCCTTTTGGATCCTCTATACAAGAGTAAATTGTCCAATCTACTGCCACCATCCTCAATATGGAACTTTGAGGAAGTACTGCATAAGTACCACATTTCCTTATGGTAGCAGGTTCCCCTCTAATGACCATTGGGCTCCAGCAAGTATAGGAGGGATCCTCTGGCACTGAAGGCTAATGCAACAAATGCATTAAGGTAAAACACCTTCAGTCTTTACAACCACATTAAGGTTTACTTTAACATAAAACCTGCCTGGTAGCTCCTTCTTACGTTGCTGCCTAATCAAGCTGCCTACATTCTGTCCAGCCACTGAACAATATTTGTAGCTATTGTCAGACCATACAATCCAATTTTAATTTCATCTATTTTTATTTGCTGCCTATTCAAGTGTTTCTGTACTTTTCTGATGCTAGCCAATTTCCACCAAACACTTGCCTGAAGTCTATATTTCAAACATTTTGGAAATAATTGGTGATACAGGAGTGAGAGGGGTCCGGGGGAATGTGAGGTTGTTATTTTGAATTTATTTTATGCCCTCTGTTTTGACATTTGGTTTAACTTTTAGGATAATGCAGTTGTAGCACCCTCCTAGGTAGGTGCTAGAAAAGAGCATCATTTTTGGTCTTTCTGTTTACTAGGAAGATGGTCAGGTAAAACTTAGTTTGCTCTCTGCCTACCAGGGAGCAGGATCTATTGGTTAGGTCAGCTCATTGTACTCAGATGCAGCTCAGCTTGCTCTGACTGCCCCCCACTGGTCCAATAGGGAGGTATATCGGACAGTGGGAGCGGACCCAGCAGGCGGGTGCACAGGCCTTGTTACAGCCCTGGCAATTGGCAGAAGGAAAGTGCTATAGTGAATTATAGCATACTGTATAAAAGGCCAGAGTACTTGTGCTCAGGGTGAGTCGAGCAGGGGGAACAGAGCCTAGGAGGGAGAGGAGGCCGTGCGGCCCTGGGTGGTGGACCCAGGGGCTTAGAGAGAGAGAGAGAGATAAGCTGAACCCAGAGGTCCTGCAGAGCTGACTGGAAGGGAGACACCAGGAAGAATCTCATTCTGCCTACTGTGAGTACAGATCTGTGTCTTTGGGGTCTGTCGAGTGAGGGGCCACCCCCTTCAGCTAGAAGAGTTAGTGGATGGGTGTCAGTAAAGGAGATGCTAGAGAGTGTCCTGAAGATAATGTAGTGTATCAAGTCTGCTGCCAGTGAGAGCAAGAAGACTTAACCCTTTCATACATGTGGCTGTATGGTCAAAGCAGTGTTACTGCTTCTACTATCAATCTGGTGAGGCCAAGTGAGAGTTTTTCTCATCCTTTGTGAATAGTTCTTGTTGGAGTATCCCACTCATCCCTTCTCTCATCCAAGTTCCAAATAAATGAAAAAAAAAAATACCTTGGACTGGTCTTTGAGTAATGAGAAAACGAGAGTAAGGAGTGGAACAAGTAGGTGCTTTCAGCAACAGCAGGAACCCCTAGCAAAATAATGTTGCCACATGAACCAAACAAATCCCCCTAGCAACAGTGGAAACCCTCAGCAATCAAGCAGGAAATCCTCAGCACCTAAGTGAGAACCCACTGCACCTAAGTGGGAACCATTGGCAACCAGCTGCAGTTAACCAGGGAGAGACCTATGAAGCCAACACTCAGCAAGCCCAGTGTACAAGTATTTTGTCTGAGTCCAACAAAACAGGCCCCAGACTGTACAATCAGTAGCCAGACATGGTGACTGGTGGAGTATTTTGGAGGCAAGGAAATACATTCCATTGCAGTCTCAGGCTGCCATTTTGGGAAATATTCAGCCCTGGTGGAAGTAGCTCTACTTTCATAAGGCAAGGTTTGCACAGCGACTGTGTGCAAGGTTTTATTTTCCAACAAAATCCAGAAGACGGTAACTGACAGCATACTCTTCTCTCACCAAGAGTCCGTGAGTGCATGTCATTCATTTTTATTATCCAGCCTTTCTCTCCAGCTCCCATTTTCCTCCTCTGCACCCACTCTCTGTTCCCTACTTTCTGCCTTAGACGCTGATCTCCTCTCTTTTCCTCGGGCCCTACTTTCCTCGGGCCCTACTTTCCTCTTCTGCACCTGATCTCCACTCTTCTCTCTGACTGATATCCACCCTTCACCTCTGTTCCCTCTCTCCTCCTTTCCTCTGCTCCTACTCCCCGTTCCCAGCTTTCCTCCTCTGCACCCAGTCTCTGCTCCTCTGCACCTGATCTCTGCTCTTCTACAATCTATGTTCCCACTTTTTGCTCCCCACTCTCTTGCTCTGCCCCTGTTCTTCACTCTTTTGCTTTGTTCCCCCTCTCTTTCTTTGTTTCTGCTTTCCAGTTCCTATTTATCTCCTCCGAACCTGCTCTCCACTCCCCACTCTACTCCTCCACACCTAATCTCCACTCTTCATTAGGGATGAGCCGAACACCACCCGGTTCGGTTCGCACCAGAACTTTTGAACGGACCCCAAATTCGTACGAACGTTAGAACCCCATTGAAGTCTATGGGACTCGAACGTTCAAAATTAAAAGCACTAATTTTAATGGCTAATATGCAAGATACTGTCCTAAAAAGGGTTTGGGGGCCTGGCTCCTGTCCCAGGGGACATGGGTCAATGCAAAAAAAAGTTTTAAAAACGGCCGTTTTGGCGGGAGCACTGATTTTAATGACGATTAAACTGAAAAAAAAAGTGAAAAATTCCATTAAATATGGTGCCTGGGGAGTGTCTGTAGTATGCCTGTGAAGTGCCACGTGTTTCCCGTGTTTAGAACAGTCCCTACACAAAATGACATTTAACGGAAATAACGTCATTTAAAACTGCTTGTGGTTTTAATGTTATATCTGGTTCCTGCAATATGGTTGAAAATCATTCAGAAAAATGGCATGGGTAGCCCTCCCTGCCCATTACCAGCCCCTTTGGGTCTTGTATGGATATTAAGGGGAACCCCGTACCCATATTAAAAAAAGGAAATGTGTGTGGCCCCCAGGCCCTATATACTCAGAACAGCAGTATACAGGCAGTGCAAACAAGACAGGGACTGTGTAGGTTTGTTGTGTTAAGTTGAATCTGTTTGTAATTTTCAACTGGTACATTTTTAAAGTGTAGCTCCAGTCAAAAAAAGTATTTTTAAGCTTTTTGGAAAACATAGGGAAGGGTTATCACCCCTGTATAATTTGTTTTGCCGTCCGTCTTTTTTCATCTCACTTGCTGTTGTCTCCTTCCGTTTGCAAGTAGGAGATGTTTGTAAGTTGGATGTTTGAAAGTAGGGGCCTGCCCTATATGCTCTGCAGAAATGGCGGAACAAGGTGTTGGTTTTGCCACAACATTGTAAGCCCTCAAAGTGACTCTTGGTGGGCGCTGGAGCGCCCTGCTGTGAACGATTATATCAAGAATTGTAATTACATCCCATTGTTGAACAGTGGTAGAAAAATTGACCTTTGGTGGTTGTGGTGCTGGTGCCACAACACTATAAGTCCTCACAGTTACTCTGAGTGGGAACAGGAACGGGCCCTCCTGTGAAATATTATATCAAGAATTGTAATTACATGTCCCTGTTAAACAGGGGCTGAAAAATTGGGCCTTAGGCACCGGTGCTGGTGCCACGACACTGCAACCTCTCCCATATACTCTAGTTGTAGTGCAGGAATGAGCCCTGCTGCAAAGCATTGCACCAAAAATTGTAATTAAACTCCCCTGTTAAACAGGGGCAGAAAAATTGGGCCTTAGGCACTGGTGCTGGTGCCACCACACTGCAACCTCTCCCATATACTCTTGTTTTAGTGCAGGAAATAGCCCTGCTGCAAAGCATTGCATCAAAAATTTTAATTAAACGCCCCTGTTAAACAGGGGCAGAAAAATTGGGCCTTAGGCACTGGTGCCACGACACTGCAACCTCTCCCATATACTCTAGTTTTAGTGCAGGAATTAGCCCTGCTGCAAAGCATTGCATCAATAATTGTAATTAAACGCGGTGTATACTGGGTTAAGAGCACGCAGACAGCACGCACAATCTCCTACCACTGACTGCAAGCTCTATTTAAAATGAGCAAGATAGTTAGCTATATAGGTGGATATAGTGGTGTATACTGGGTTCAGAGCATGCAGACAGCACGCACAATCTCCTACCACTGACTGCAAGCTCTATTTAAAACGAGCAAGATAGTTAGCTATATAGGTGGATATAGTGGTGTATACTGGGTTCAGAGCATGCAGACAGCACGCACAATCTCCTACCACTGACTGCAAGCTCTATTTAAAACGAGCAAGATAGCTAGCTATATAGCTGGATATAGTGGTGTATACTGGGTTCAGAGCACGCAGACAGCACGCACAATCTCCTACCACTGACTGCAAGCTCTATTTAAAACAAGCAAGATAGCTAGCTATATAGGTGGATATAGCGGTGTATACTGGGTTCAGAGCACGCAGACAGCACACACAATCTCCTACCACTGACTGCAAGCTCTATTTAAAACGAGCAAGATAGCTAGCTATATAGCTGGATATAGTGGTGTATACTGGGTTCAGAGCACGCAGACAGCACGCACAATCTCCTACCACTGACTGCAAGCTCTATTTAAAACGAGCAAGACAGTTAGCTATATAGGTGGATATAGCGGTGTATACTGGGTTTAGGGCACGCAGACAGCACGCACAATCACCTACCACTGACTGCAAGCTCTATTAAAAAAGAGAAATATAGCTAGCTATATAGGTGAATATAGCGGTGTATACTGCGGTCAGGGCACGCAGACAACAACCACTACAGAAGAGCAAGAACGAAAAATCGGCCGATAACGATCGGTGTATACTATGTTAAAGGGACACAGAACACCCACTAACTCTTACAGACGCCAACACACTACACAAGGCCGCAGCGCTGGTGGCATTATATAGTGTGGGGCGTGTACTACACAGCCTGAGCTATGATTGGCCACAGGCATCCTGCCTGTGGCTAATCATGGCTCTCCTCGCTGCTGGCGCTGTATTTGACCAAGCATGCGGGGTCACAGTGCATGCTTGGCCAATCATGAGCCAGCAATGCACTGCAATGGCGCAGTGCATTGTGGGCTGTGAGCGCCACACGAACGGCCCATAACGTTCGAAATTCACCGAACGGGTGAACAGCCGATGTTTGAGTCGAACGTATGTTCGACTCGAACACAAAGCTCATCCCTACTCTTCATCTCTTTCCTACTCTCTGCTTCACACTCTCTAACTAAATTGCTATTGTTTATGATTTCTGAAGAGTTTGCCTAAGGCAAAAAACATTAAGTAATTCTCAGGTGTGGCTGATCATATATCTATTATCAGATGACAGTGTTGTGTGTTCTTTACTCATAGTAACCTTTCCTGTTCTGTTACTGTACTCCCAACAATCAACTTCTGCGGAATATGAGGCTACTATACAATGAACCATGTGAACCCGGATGTAAATGTAGGACCTAACACCCATTTTCATTCAATGAAACAATACTGCACATATCTACACTGTCCACAACTCCTCACCTGTCCTGCTTCAATTCTTTACTTAATTTAAATCCCTTTATAAGTAAACTCTGTATTGCTCCCTATTTTGGGTCAAAGCTTCCTGCCAGTTGCAAAAACCTTGTGTGAAAATCTGCTTTACCTGTTCCTACTTTCCACCCCTCATTCTTCTCCTCTGCATCCACTCCATGACCAGTGTAGTCCAGATATAACACTTTTTTATTACTGTTAACAACCCCTTATACTCCAAACCCCCATTACTACTTCCCTCTTTAATAAAGAGACCACACCATTCTCCTGGAGTATAAATGGCCATAACAGCCTTTTATTAAACAATGTGGATAAAACCTCCAATAAAAAAAATTGAATATATCACAAAATGAAACTTCAGAAACAACATGTTTCAACCCCAATCTGTTGGCCAATGACGGAGCTACCCACTTATTTTCCAATATATATCACCAGTGCACTGCGGTACCCTTTTCCAAACATAATAGGCCTCCAACTGTACCATTCGGGGACAACCCCCTTCCCGGAGTGCAACCATTCCCGTATTCCAGCAATCGCTTGGTGGGATACCCAGAGGGGCCATACTACCGATGAGCCCCGCACCCCATTTTACCACATCTGTTACAGCTACCGTCACCGACCAATGGACAAAAACCCAGCCACAGCCAAAAGGATGAAAACCTTATCCTTGCAGGCCCCTCCACACTCTCAGAGCCATTTGTATCCCGTCTTGAAGACCCATAGCCCAAAGGTCAATTCCCACATCCGTGAGGTGTACACCATCCCTTTTCAAATGCAGGCCCACATTAACCTTAAGCTCTCTATGACAAATTACCATGCCCCCTTGCCTAGCCAAAAACCTCCCCACCACCTTATTGACCCATATACATGCATTGTTATTCTGTTCCACGGACCTTGCCATGCGCCGGGTCGTTCTTGCAACAATATCTGACCATAACAGGACTGTATTCGGGAAAGCCGTGCGAAGGTACATAATATCAGCCTTAACGTCTGAGATCAGGACCCTGACAGTACCTACCCCCAAATTATTGCCTCCAGCGTGAATGACCAACACATCCAGCGGTCTATCCAACCACACAAACCTTTTCCCCTCCTGAATCACCCTGCCCCACATCCTTCCTGGTCTTCCCAACCATTTTATGCATGCCTCTTTCCTTGAGATGCCCAACTGCCTCCCCTCTGGCCTCGCATCCCCTCTCCTGGCCCCCCAACAGAAATACGAGTGCCCAAGTATCCAGACGAGGCGTTTAGACCCTTCATCTGAAACGAAAAAACAACAAGGCACAGGTTTTTTTTGTTTGTTTTTTTTAGAGTTTTTATTCCATTACCAGTTGTGGACGAATGTAGGAGCAGAATCTCTTTAAATTCCATCTCCCTATCTTACGCACTGCTGCCTCATCCAACCCGCACCGGCGGCTTCTGTAGCTGCCCCAATGAGGAAGGAGTGTGAAGCGTATGCCGTTCCTCCAACCCGATTTCTTTCAAACATTTTCTGAACACAGCCACAATTTGAAACGTGGATAAGTGTGACCCGTTAGCGTGCCTCAGAAATGACCCATTTCCCCCCGGTCGCACACTCCGAAATTCTTTCACGGCTTTGATGGGACAAACTTTGACACCTGGCAACCCGAACAGCCAAACCTCCACCCCTTTTCCTTTTTGATGTCATCGTAAACCTGCACAACATCCCGCCTTCCTCACGCCTAGATGGGCTAACCAATTCCCCAATACGGAAGGCCCCAAAAAAAAAGCCAGTGAAAACGCGGCCGTGAACAGAAAGCACTCGTAACTCGAGGTACACACTGCCCTTGGTTTTAATGGGCTTACCGTTACCTTCTTCACCTCGGTTTGCGTCTAGGGTTTTCCCATGGTAGATGGCCCAAGAACTATAGAGATTGATGACAGATCCGCTTAAATGGATTTTTATTTGCAAAAACGTAGTTAACAAACAGTCTTTCAGTACAGGATCAGAGAGTTTAGGTGAAAAGTCAAGGTACTCTTAATGTCAAAGACAGTATAGAAGAACGCTCTTACTTTGAATAAATCCAGAGAATAGCCATTCACATTATAAAAGAAATAGTGCAGCGCAAAAAAGTCCTTATAACATTCCTCAACATATGGGAGACGAAATAAAAGTCTTATAGAAAGGAAGCTTGAATAGCAGCGGTAGTAGTGATGGAATCCTCTGTGTTAGTAAAAGCACGCGTGGATATCTTTATAGATATTTATATCTCCACCCTTAACTATGATCCTAGCCCTCCACCCTTAACTATGACCCTAATCCTCCACCCTTAACCATGACCCTAACCCTCTACCCTTAACTATGACCCTAATCCTCCACTCTTAATTATGCCCTAACCCTCCACCCTTAACTAACTCTAACGAACTAACCCAAACTATGACCCTAACCCTCTACCCTTAACCCTCTACCCATAACTATGACCCTAACCATCTACCCTTAGACATGACCCTAACCCTCCACCCTTAACCATGACCCTAATCCTCTGCCCTTAACTATAACCCTAACCCTCCACCCTTAACCACGACCCTAACCCTCCACCTTTAACCATGACCCTAAATTTCTAGCCTTAACTATGACCCTAACCATCTACCCTTAACTATGACCCTAACGCTCCACCCTTAACTATGATCCTAGCCCTCCACCCTTAACTATGACCCTAATCCTCCACCCTTAACCATGACCCTAACCCTCTACCCTTAACTATGACCCTAATCCTCCACCCTTAACTATGACCCTAACCTTCTACCCTTAACTATAACCCTAACCCTCCACCCTTAACCATGACCCTAACCCTCCATGCTTAACCATGACCCTAACCCTCTACCCTTAACTATGACACTAACCCTCCACTCTTAACTATGCCCTAACCCTCCACCCTTAACTATAACCCTAACCAGCTAACCCAAACTATGACCCTAACCCTCTACCCTTAACCCTCTACCCATAACTATGACCCTAACCATCTACCCTTAGACATGACCCTAACCCTCCACCCTTAACCATGACCCTAATCCTCTGCCCTTAACTATAACCCTAGCCCTCCACCCTTAACTATGACCCTAACCCTCTACCCTTAACTATGACGCTAACTCTCCACCCTTAACTATGACCTTAAGCCTCTACCGTTAACTATGACCCTAACCCTACACCCTTAACTATGACCCTAACCCTCCTCCCTTAACCATGACCCTAATCCTCCACCCTTGACCATGACCTTAACTTTCCATCCTTAACCATGACCCTAACCCTCCACTTTTAACCTTGACCCTAACCCTCCACCCTTAACTATGACCCTAACTCTCCACCATTAACTATGATCCTAACCCTCCACCCTTAACTATGACCCTAACCCTCCACCCTTAACTATGACCCTAACCATCTACCCCTAACTATGACCCTAACCCTCCACCCTTAACCATGACCCTAACCCTCCCCCCTTAACCATGACCCTAACCCTCAACCCTTAACTATGACCCTAACCCTCCACCCTTAACCATGACTCTAACCCTCTACCCTTAACTATGACCCTAATCCTACACCCTTAACTATGACCCTAACCTTTTATCCTTAACTATGACCCTAACCCTCCACCCTTAACCATGACCCTAACCCTCCACGCTTAACCATGACCCTAACCCTATACCCTTAATTAAGACCCTAATCCTCCCCCCTTAACTATGCCCTAACCCACCACCCTTAACTATAACCCTAACCAGCTAACCCAAACTATGACCCCAAACCTCTACCCTTAACCCTCTACCCTTAACTATGACCCTAACAATCTACCCTTAACCATGACCCTAATCCTCTGCCCTTAACTATGACGCTAACTCTCCACCCTTAACTATGACCCTAACCGTCTACCGTTAACTATGACCCTAACCCTCCACCCTTATCTATGACCCTAACTCTCCACCCTTAACTATGATCCTAACCCTCCACCCTTAACTATAACTCTAACCTTCCACCCTTGACCATGACCCTAACTCTCCACCTTTAACCATGACCCTAAACCTCCAACCTTAACTATGACCCTAATCCTCCACCCTTAACTATGAGCCTAACCATCTACCCTTAACTATGACCCTAACCATCTACCCTTAACTATGACCCTAACTCCACCCTTAACCGTGACCCTAACCCTCTACCCTTAACTATGACCCTAATCATCCACCCTTAACTATGACCCTAACCCTCCACCCTTAACCATGACCCTAACCCTCCACGCTTAACCATGGCCCTAACCCTCTACCCTTAACTATGACCCTAATCCTCCACCCTTAACTATGCCCTAACCCTCCACCCTTAACTATAACCCTAACCAGCTAAACCAAACTATGACCCTAACCCTCCACCCTTAACCCTCTACCCTTAACCATGACCCTAATCCTCTACCTTTATCTATGACCCTAAGCCTCCACCCCTAACTATGACCCTAACCCTCCACCCTTGTCTATGATGCTAACTCTCCATCCTTAGCTATGACCCTAACCCTCTACCGTTAACTATGACCCTAACCCTACACCATTAACTATGACCCTAACCCTCCACCCTTAACCATGACCCTAACCCTCTACCCTTAACCATGACCCTAATCCTCCACCCTTAACTATGACCCTAACCCTCTACCCTTAACTATGACCCTAACCCTCTACCCTTAACTATGACCCTAACCATCCACCCTTAACCATGACCCTAACCCTCCACCCTTAAGTATGACACTAACCCTTCACCCTTAACTATGACCCTAACACTCCACCCTTAACTATGACCCTAACCCTCCACCCTTAACTATGACCCTAACCCTCCACCCGTAACTATGACCCTAACCCTCCTCCCTTAACCATGACCCTAACTCTCCACCCTTGACCATGACCCTAACCCTCCACCCTTAACCACGACCCTAACCCTCCACCTTTAACCACGACCCTAACTTTCTAGCCTTAACTATGACCCTAACCATCTACCCTTAACTATGACCCTAACGCTCCACCCTTAACTATGATCCTAGCCGTCCACCCTTAACTATGACCCTAATCCTCCACCCTTAACCATGACCCTAACCCTCTACCCTTAACTATGACCCTAATCCTCCACCCTTAACTATGACCCTAACCCTCCTCCCTTAACCATGACCCTAACCCTCCATCCTTAACCATGACCCTAACCCTCCACCTTTTACCATGACCCTAACCCTCTACCCTTAACTATGACCCTAACCATCCACCCTTAACCATGACCCTAACCCTCCACCCTTAAGTATGACACTAACCCTTCACCCTTAACTATGACCCTAACACTCCACCCTTAACTATGACCCTAACCCTCCACCCTTAACTATGACCCTAACCCTCCACCCGTAACTATGACCCTAACCCTCCTCCCTTAACCATGACCCTAACTCTCCACCCTTGACCATGACCCTAACCCTCCACCCTTAACCACGACCCTAACCCTCCACCTTTAACCACGACCCTAACTTTCTAGCCTTAACTATGACCCTAACCATCTACCCTTAACTATGACCCTAACGCTCCACCCTTAACTATGATCCTAGCCGTCCACCCTTAACTATGACCCTAATCCTCCACCCTTAACCATGACCCTAACCCTCTACCCTTAACTATGACCCTAATCCTCCACCCTTAACTATGACCCTAACCCTCCTCCCTTAACCATGACCCTAACCCTCCATCCTTAACCATGACCCTAACCCTCCACCTTTTACCATGACCCTAACCCTCTACCCACAACTATGACCCTAGCCCTCCACCCTTAACTATGACCCTAACCCTCCACCCTTGACCATGACCCTAACCCTCCACCTTTAACCATGACCATAACCCTCCACCCTTAACTATGAACCTAGCCATCTACCCTTAACTATGACCCTAACCATCTACCCTTAACTATGACCCTAACTCCACCCTTAACCGTGACCCTAACCCTCTACCCTTAACTATGACCCTAATCATCCACCCTTAACTATGACCCTAACCCTCCACCCTTAACTATGACTCTAACCCTCTACCCTTATCTATGACCCTAATCCTCCACCCTTAACTATGACCCTAACCTTCTCCCCTTAACCATGACCCTATCCCTCCATGCTTAACCATGGCCCTAACCCTCTACCCTTAACTATGACCCTAATCCTCCACCCTTAACTATGCCCTAACCCTCCACCCTTAACTATAACCCTAACCAGCTAAACCAAACTATGACCCTAACCCTCCACCCTTAACCCTCTACCCTTAACTATGACCCTAACCATCTACCCTTAAACATGACCCTAACCCTCCACCCTTAACCATGACCCTAATCCTCTACCCTTAACTATGACCCTAACCCTCCACCCCTAACTATGACCCTAACCCTCCACCCTTGTCTATGACGCTAACTCTCCATCCTTAGCTATGACCCTAACCCTCTACCGTTAACTATGACCCTAACCCTACACCCTTAACTATGACCCTAACCCTCCACCCTTAACCATGACCCTAACCCTTAACCATGACCCTAACCCTCCACCCTTAACTATGACCCTAACTCTCCACCCTTAACTATGACCCTAACCCTCTACCCTTAACCATGACCCTAACCCTCTACCCTTAACTTTGACTGTGACTCTCCACCCTTAACTATGACCCTAACCCTCTACCCTTAACTATGACCCTAACCATCCACCCTTAACCATGACCCTAACCCTCCACCCTTAAGTATGACACTAACCCTCCTCCCTTAACCATGACCCTAACTCTCCACCCTTGACCATGACCCTAACCCTCCACCCTTAACCACGACCCTAACCCTCCACCTTTAACCATGACCCTAACTTTCTAGCCTTAACTATGACCCTAACCATCTACCCTTAACTATGACCCTAACGCTCCACCCTTAACTATGATCCTAACCCTCCACCCTTAACTATGATCCTAATCTTCCACCCTTAACCATGACCCTAACCCTCTACCCTTAACTATGACCCTAATCCTCCACCCTTAACTATGACCCTAACCCTCCTCCCTTAACCATGACCCTAACCCTCCACCTTTAACCATGACCCTAACCCTCTACCCACAACTATGACCCTAACCCTCCACCCTTAACTAAGACCCTAACCCTCCACCCTTGACCATGACCCTAACCCTCCACCTTTAACCATGACCATAACCCTCCACCCTTAACTATGACCCTAACCATCTACCCTTAACTATGACCCTAACCCTCCACCCTTAACCGTGATCCTAACCCCCTACCCTTAACTATGACCCTATCTTTCCACCCTTAACTATGACCCTAACCCTCCACCTGTAACTATGACTCTAATCCTCCACCCTTAGCTATGCCCCTAACGCTCCACACTTAACTATAACCCTAACCATCTACCCTTAGCTATAAACCTAACTATATAACCCTAACTCTGACTATACCCATCCAACCCTAACTCCTACCCCCTACCCTTAACCATATCCCTAACCAGCTAACCCAGACTATGACCCTAACCCTCTACCCTTAACTATGACCCTAACCATCTACCCTTAACCATTACCCTAACCCTCCGCCCTTAACCATGACCCTAATCCTCCACCCTTAACCATAACCCTAATCCTCCACCCTTAACCATGACCCTAACCCTCCACCCTTAACCATAACCCTATTCCTCCACCCTTAACCATGACCCTAACCCTCTGCCCTTAACTATGATCCTAACCCTCCACACTTAACTATGACCCTAACCATCTACCCTTAACTATTACCCTAACTCTCCACCCTTAACTATGACCCTAACCCTCCACCCTTAACTATGACCCTAACCCTCTACCCTTAACCATGACCCTAACCCTCTACCCTTAACTATGACCCTAACCCCCCATCATTAACTATAAACCTAACTCTATAACCCTAACTCTGACTATACCCATCCAACCCTAACCCTAACCTCCTACCCTTTACTATAACCATAACCATCTAACCCAAACTATGACCCTAAACCCCTATTCTTAAACCTACCCCCCTACCCTTAACTATGACCCTAACACTCTTCCCTTAACTATGAACCTAACTCTCTAACCCTAACTCCATGACCATAATCATCCAACCCTATCCCTAATTAGGGATGGCTAAACTGTTCGCCCGGCGGTCGTTTCGTGGCAAATTTTGCGTGTTAGCGATTTGCGTGATCGGCGGACTATTGCCGCTGTTCACCCGGCGGACATATGTGTTTACAGTGTGAAAGAGCTTTGAACCATGATGACACATCCATCACGGGGTACATTATCAGTGTAGGGACTGAAGTACAGTCTGCAAATCACTAGCTACTTGGTCCACAAAGGTCCTTGTAAGGACTGGTATAGGTGTACAATATATAGGGTTGTGGTGCACTGCTGCAGATTACTGCCCTATTCTGCAGTAGTCCTTTATCAGTGTAGGGACTGAAGTACAGTCTGCAAATCACTAGCTACTTGGTCCAAAAAGGTCCTTGTAAGGACTGGTATAGGTGTACAATATATAGGTTGCTGGTGTCAGTGCTCTATATCACAGTGCTGGTGTCAGTGCACTCTATCACAGTGCTGGTGTCAGTGCTCTATATCACAGTGATGGTGTCAGTGCTCTATATCACAGTGCTGGTGTCAGTGCACTCTATCACGGTGCTGGTGTCAGTGCTCTCTATCATGGTGCTGGTGTCAGTGCTCTCTATCACGGTGCTGGTGTCAGTGCTCTATAACACGGTGCTGGTGATCATCTCCTGCACCCTCTTCATAGCCTACCCTGACCTTTCCTCTCCTCCATTGCCTTCATGCGCTCCTGAGTCCTGAATTGTCAAAATTTCACATATCAAAAAAGAATGCTTGTCGTGGTCGATCCCAGATTCACTTCATACATGTGTTATGTCAGTGGCCATGTTGTGGGACTATGTGTGCACAGCTAGTAAGTATTTTGTGGCTGGAAATATGACCTGTAGGTTTTTAAACTTCGCCTGCCATTGAAGTCAATGGGGCCTGCCGCAAGCTTTGCGGTTTGCAAACTTTCGGCCATATTAGCGGTTCGCGTTCGCGAAACGTCCCGTCGGAAGTTTGTCCATCTCTATCCCTAATCCCCTACCCTTATCTGTGACCCTAACCATCTAACCCAAACCATGACCCTAAACCTCTACCCTTAACTATAACCATAACCCCCTACCCTTAAAGAGGAACTGCAATCTGCTCACACAATTTAAATATAAAAACATCTTTGCCATTCTGAAGCTTCCCTCCAACCACTTTGCATATTATTTTATATATATACTGTGATTCTGTACTTGCCAAATATGCTGCGGAAATCTCCCTCCACTCAGTCTGGCTGCGGCCATTTTAACTCTGGGCAGCCGAAGCTGTGAAGGTAAGGAATAAGGGCAGCATCGCCGTGTGAAACGCGTCTACCTGCACCTGTTTGCCTGTCCTGTGGTGTTATTCATGTTACGGGTTTTACAATACAGAGATTCATCACCACCTCGGTGTGCAGTCATCCATTCCTTTTATCCTGAAGCTGCTGCCTGTTCACTTTCTGGATTTAGACAGACACACAGAGCTCTGCAGCTCTCATTGGTCCTCTTCCTGGCAAACTCTCACGAGAGTGATAGAGAGAGCTGTGTATGATATCATAAGCCTAGGCCAGTGAAGGTGAACCTTGGCACTCCAGATGTTTTGGAACTACATTTCCCATGATGCCCAACTACACTGCAGAGTGCATGAGCATCATGGGAAATGTAGTTCCAAAAAACATCTGGGGTGCCAAGGTTCTCCATCACTGGTCTAGGCTAATAAACCGGACAAGAAACAGGAGATGGAATGTATAAGGGATTTACTGGCAGAAAAAAAAAATATGTTTTACTATCCAAAGATAAAACAACAACAAGAGCAGAAGATTTAATAGATGGAAAAATGAAAAAACTGAAGTTCTGCTTTAACTATAAACTCAACCCTAACCTTCCACCTTTATCACCCTTCCCTTAACCTTGCCCCTTACTGTCAGTGCCTGGACTTGGATCCTGGGACCTCTGCTGTGTCTGGCAATGACTCTTCTCGCTGAGTTACCTGAGATGCTGGACAGCACCCTGTCTGATCCCTTGGACAACCTTGCCTTGTGCTTTGACTTCTGCGGAACCTTGAACTCTTTACTCCTCCCGTGAACTTCCTGATTTAAGCCATGTCTCTGCACTTCCTGTTGACCAGATTATTATGCTCCAGACATTATCCCACCCACTGCCTGAAACTACCTCTATGTCTATAGACCCTGGCTTGTGATCCCCAACTAATAAACTCTTCTTCTGCACCGACCTTGGCTTGTGATCCCCAACTAATAAACTCTTCTTCTGCACCGACCATGGCTTGTGACTTCAACACAATCATCTGTCCAGTGGTTCAGACCATTCGACCTCTTAAGAACTGAGAAATGTGCTTAGCCTGATGTTTTTGGCCATTGGTCTCCACTCACTACAGGTATTCTCCTATCACTAACCCCCTACCTATAACTATGACTCTAACCCCCTACTCCTAACCATAAACCAAACCCCCTTCCCTTAACTATGACCCTAACCCTCTACTGTTATCTATGATCCTAATCCTCTACCCTTAACTATGACCATAACCATATTCCCTTAACTATGACCCAAACCCTACCCTTGACTATGACCCTAACCCTTGACTATGACCCTAACTACCAACCATTAACAATGACCATAACCCTTGACTATGACCCAAACCCCTAGCCTGACTATGACCCTAACCCTCTACCCTTGACTATGATCCTAACCCTTGACTATGACCCTAACCCCCTACCATTAACAATGACCATAACCCTTGACTATGTCCCTAACCCCCTACCCTGACTATGACCCAAACCCCTACCCTTGACTATGATCCTAACCCTTGAATATGACCCTAACCCCCTACCATTAACAATGACCATAACCCTTGACTATGACCCAAACCCCTACCCTTGACTATGATCCTAACCCCTGACTATGACCCTAACCCCCTACCATTAACAATGACCATAACCCTTGACTATGACCCAAACCCCTACCCTGACTATGACCCTAACCCCCTACCCTTGACTATGACCCAAACCCCTACCCTGACTATGACCCTAACCCCCTACCCTTGACTATGACCCAAACCCCTACTCTTGACTATGACCCTAACCCTTGACTACGACCCTAACGCCCTACCATTATCAATGACCATAACCCTTGATTATGACCCAAACCCCTACCCTGACTATGACCCTAAACCCCCTACCCTTGACCATGACCCTAACCCTTGACTAGGACCCTAACCCCCTACCATTAACAATGACCATAACCCTTGACTATGACCCAAACCCCCTACTCTTTCATGTGAACCTAACCCCCTACCATCTTGAGTCAGGGGACAGGGCAGAGTATCAGAATCCATGATGAATGTTAAACTTCAGCTGTGGGTTTTCCACTGGTGACTACTCAGCAAGGGCAAGCAAAAAAGAACATCAACATGCACTTCATCTCCCTTGCTGTGTCTCTGCCCTGCGGTTGGATTTTGTTCTTGCAGAACCGGTTCCCTCTTCTTCAGAAATCAGTGGCATGTTGATGTGATAAGTCAGAATGCGTCCCCCGCCTAGAGGGAGATCTGAGAGGAGGGGCCACATATTTTACTTTACTGGATTCACTATTCGCACCGTGTACAAAGAAAAAAAAAACATCTCTGTAATATACCTAATATAAATAAATCTAATAGAGAAATGTATTAAAAAATATATAATATAGTAATATACAAATAAATATAATATAAATATATATATATAAATATAATATAAATATATATATATATATATATATATATATATATATATATATATATATATATATATATATATATATATACACATACATATATACATATAATATAAAAATAAATGTATTTTTATTTTTTATGTTTGAAAAGGGATAGGGTGTATGAGTATGATAGGGAAAGATAATTAAAAGGGTTACAGATTTAATAAAAGAATAATAAATGGAATCAGGATAATACTGGGTATGGAAGTGTAAACAATATCTAAGTGAAAATAGATTGTAATCCGACAGTATTGTGAAATAGAGAATGTATCGGTAAATGTCAGATGAGAAAAATTGTGAAAAAATGTTTCGTTAGATAAAGATTATAAAAAAATAATAATATAGAAATATATAAATACATATAATATAAAAATATAAAAATACATTTAATATAGAAAAATATAAATACATATAATATAGAAATATAGAAATAAACATAATATAGAAATAAATATAATATGGAAATATCAAAATACATAAAATATAGTAATATAGTGTCAGCTCCACATCCTAAAAAGTCCTATTTTATGGGGTTTTTCCCTTTTTACACATTTTTAGAGATCGGGATGTGGGTGTAGTAGCTGCCCCTAGAACTGGTAACATTGTTCTACTGTCATAGAAATATATAAATAAATATAATATAGTAATATATAAATAAATTTAATATAGAAAATATAAATAAATATATTATAGAAAAAAATATATAATATACAAATATATAAATAAATATACAAAAATATAAATACATATGATATAGACATATATACTCTGTACTGTATATATATATATATATATATATATATATATATATCTAGATAGATAGATAATATTTTTTTTTTTTACTGTATTAGATGTAGGAAATCTTTTTTTTTTTTTTTTGTCCTATTGGGGATATTTCCCTTCACTTCCTGTCCTGGGGACACAAAAGTAAAAAGAAGTAAAACTCTTCAAATATATATATATATATATATATATAAATATATATATATATTTTTGTATCTTTGAATATCTCTAAATATTTCGGGAAAATTAGAAGACGATGTATCAAATATACTATTGCTGATACTGTGTAGAATAGTGATTTGACCTTGGTCAATGTTAGTTTGTTTTTGTTTTGTTTTTTTCCTGCTTTTGCTGTTGTTTATTTGTTATAAAAATCAAAAAAAATCAAATCTGAATTAAAAAAATGAAATTAATCCCTGTTAATTGGAGCCGGTGAAAAAAAAAAAAATCTGAATTAAAAAGTGAAATACATCCCTGTTAATTGGAGCCAGACAAATTGTGTCAGCAATGAGTTCTAAATGATCTCCAGTCCTGATAGGGGATCGCTCTGATGTGAAATCACAGGGAAGACGGAAAACATAAAGACAACGTGTTTCAGGAGATGAATCCCGTCCCTTTCATTTTCAGACTGGATAGTAAGTTAAGCTGGGAGTTTTTTTGTTTTTTTTGTTTTTTTTGTTTAATATGTTATAACACTGCAGTTTAGGTTTTGAATCAGAATACTTTATTAATCCCAAAGGTAAATTATTTATATAGTTTATATAATTGTTTAGTTAGTTACATTCGACAAAGACAGCACAAGATCACAATAACAAATGGAACAAGACACAATAAAATGACCAATAACAGAAATTAGTACCAAATAAAACGAAATGAAAACTATACTCTTATAAGCCATCAATACTATTAAAATACGGCATAGAATAAATAACACAGATTGAAAAATAACAGAAAATCAAACAACCAAAATGCATATAGTACACCACTTTCTACAACATTAGCCAAAATAATAATTAACATAATACCAACATAATAATAATAATAATAATAATAGTAATAATAACCTGCATGATAAAATTAAGCAATAGTAAACTGATAATAATAATAATAATAATAATAATAATAATAATACCAATAAGAATAATCTGCATGAAGAAATGAATAGTAAACTGATATTAATAAATAATAGTAATAATAGTAATAATAATAGTAATAGCAAGAAATATTGTTATCAAATATTATCATCATCATTTTCATTGTTTGCATGATAAGATAAAGTAATAGAAATAAATAAATACATAGATAAATATAATAATCTACAATAATAATAATAATAGTAATATTAATAATAACCTGCATGATAAAATTAAGTAATAGTAAACTGATAATAATAATAATAATAATAATAATACCAATAAGAATAATCTGCATGATAAAATGAATAGTAAGCTGATATTAATAAATAATAATAATAATAATAATAATAATAATAGTAACAACAAGAAATATTATTATCAAATAGTATCATCATCATTTTCATTGTTTGCATGATAAGATAAAGTAATATAAATAAATAAATAGATAAATATAATAATCTACATGATAAACTGAAGTAATAGTAAACTGATAATAATGATGTTAATAACAATAATATTCTGTATGATAAAATGAAGTAATAGTAAACTGATGCTTATAATAATAATAATAATAATAATAATAATAATAATAATAATAATAATAATAATAATAAAAATAATAATAATAATAATATTCTGCATGATAAAATGAAGTAAAAGTAAACTTATATTATTATTATTTTTATTATTATTATTATTATTATTATTAATAATCCTAATAATAATAATATTCATAATAGTAATACAATTATAGGCACCATTAGATGAAGTAATAGTAAATTGATGCTGCTAATAATAATAATAATAATAATAATAATAATAAGCATGATATAATGAAGTGAGAGTAAATTGATATTAATAAACATAATAACAGTAACATTTATCATTTCCATCATCGTCATCATCATTTACATGATGTGATGAAGTAATTACATAGTTAATATATATATATATATATATATATATATATATATACTGTATATGCAATCATATATACACAGTTGAGCCTAAGGAAAAACCCCAGCAGAGCATGATCCAATTTGCTACAGCAGGAGAAAAAATTCCTTCCTGATGCCCCGAGAGGCAATCGGATGTTACTCGGATTAACTTTACCTATAAATATTAGTAGTAGTAAGAAAAAAAATATTAATATAATCATAATTATCACGATAAAAGTATCATTGTTTGCATGATAAAATATATAATATAATATAATAGTAGAAAAAAAAAATATATAATAATAATAATAATAATAATAATAATAAGCATGATGATAGGAAGTAAGAATAAAATGATATTAATAAACATAATAACAGTAACACATATCATTTCCATCACCGTCATTTGCATGAGGAGCTAAAGTAACAGTAGGAAAAAATTATTAATCTAATCATCATCATCATCATCTGCATGATAAAACTAGTAATTTGACATGAATGATGATGATAATAATAGGAGTAATAATCATCATCAGCTGCATGATAAGAATAAAGTGATAATAACAAAAAAAGAACAAACTAACAAATAACAGTATCAATTATCATTATTGCCTTTTGCATGATATGCTAAAGTAACAGTATAAAAATAAATATTATTAATAATTATCAACAATTATCAACATTTGCATTATGGTCTACTGTATAAAAATAATATTCTGCATGTGCTTAAACAAAAAAAAAAAGAAGAAAAATCCCATTGGAATCCATGCGTCCGGCACCCGGCATGTAGACTAGGGGGGCGGCACATGGGTTAGGGGGATCCCATGAGGATCGGCCGCCACTGATTGTAAGAAGAAGAATCTGCATGATAAAATGAAGAGTAAATTGAGATTAATAAGAAATAATAGTAACAATTACTGTATTATTATAATTGTCCTTGTATAATAAAATAATAGCAGAAAAAAAAAAAATCCTAATATTAATAATATGTATGAGAAGATGAAGTAAGAATAAATAGGTGGTGATAATAATATTCATCTTCTCATCATCATCATTATCTTCATTATGTGCATGATAATAGTAAAGTGACAGAACACATGTTCTCATCCCCCCCCATAACAAACCCCCTCCCAATGACAATCCCCCCATGACAATCCCCCCCTGTATGACAATGCCCCCCCCTCCCAATGACAATCCCCTGTATGACAATGTCCCCCCATGACAATCCCCCTGTATGATAATGTCCCCCCATGACAATCCCCCCCTGTATGACAATGCCCCCCCCTCCCAATGACAATCCCCCCTGTATGACAATGTCCCCCCATGACAATCCCCCTGTATGATAATGTCCCCCCCATGACAATCCCCCCCTGTATGACAATGCCCCCCCCCTCCCAATGACAATCCCCCCTGTATGACAATGTCCCCCCATGACAATCCCCCTGTATGATAATGTCCCCCCCATGACAATCCCCCCTGTATGACAATGTCCCCCCATGTCATGACAATCCCCCCTGTATGACAATGTCCCCCCCATGACAATCCCCCCTGTATGACAATGTCCCCCCCATGACAATCCCCCCCTGTATGACAATGTCCCCCCTCCCAATGACAATCCCCCCCTCTATGACAATGTCCCCCCATGACAATCCCCCTGTATGATAATGTCCCCCCTCCCAATGACAATCCCCCCCTGTATGACAATGCCCCCCCCCCCCCATGACAATGTCCTGCCCCCCCCCCCCACCCCCAGTATGACAAGGTCCTCATCCTCTTCTCTCCTGTATATGTAGGAATCCCTCCTGGGCAGGAGATGATTAGTGATTGTGTAGAGAAGGTTGTGATCGGATCTCCATGAATGTGAATAATGAAAAGTCTCCAGGAGGAACGAAGACAATTCTACAGAAAATAGAAGAATGAGGATATACCGAGGAGGTGTGTGGGCTGGGGGGAGAGGGGGCTGGGGGGTCTGGTCTATAATAATAATAATAATAATCTGCATTATAAAATAGTAATTTGATATTAAGGATGATAATAATAATAATAATAATAATACCAATAAGAATAATCTGCATGATAAACTGAAAAGTAAATTGATATGAATAAATAATAATAGCAGCAATTATTATAATTATCATCATCATTGTTTGCATCATAATATAAAGCAGTAGTAATAAATACATGAATTGATAAATATAATAATCTGCATGATAAAATTATGTAATAATAAACTGATAACAATAATATTAAAAGTAATAATAATAATAATAATAATAATCTGCATGAATAAATGACATAATAGTAAACGGATAACAATAATGTTAATAATAATAATAATAATAATAGTAGTAGTAATAACAATAATAATCTGCATGAAAAAATGACGTAATAGTAAACTGATAACAATAATGATAATAATAATAATAATAATAATAATAATAATAATAATAATAATAACAATAATAATCTGCATGATATAATGACATAATAGTAAACCGATAACAATAATGATAATAATAATAATAATAATAATAATAATAATCTGCATGATAAGGGGAAGTAATAGTAAACTGATAATAATAATAAAACCAATAAGAACAATCTGTATGATAAAATGAAGAGTAAATTGATATTAATAAATAACAATAACACTTATTATCATCATCATCTTTGTTTGCATGATAAGATAAATTAATAGAAATAAATTATTAAATAGATAAATATAATAATATACATGATAAAATGAAGTAATAGTAAACTGATAATAATAATCATCATCATAATAATAATTATAATAATAATAATAATAATAATAATATTCTGCAGCAAAAATGTCGTTATAGTAAACTGATAATAATAATAATAATAATAATAATAATAATAATAATAATAGTAGTAATAATAATAATAATAATAATAATAATAATAAAATAAACCTGTGGCACACTGTGTATAACTTTGTGCAAATATTAATATCCAATGTGCCAATACATAAAGTGCAGATGCTAGATAAAATATATATATATATAAAGTAACTGTGAATTAAAGTCACTTATCAGAGCACATTCTGTTTTGGAGCACTGGATTTATATTATACGTATATGGAATTTATTTACACCTATGATATTAGCACTAATTATGTACATTTATTTCTGGTTTATATAACACTGTACAACTGTCTTCTAGTAGCACTTACATTGTAGATTGTGTATTGCGGTGGAGTGCAGAGCACAATGTATAAGATCATTTGATGTGAGTACAAGATAAGGTGCGTTGGCTTGGACCATAGGGTGAGTACATGGATTGAAAACTGGCTACAAGAGTAAGTTCAGAGGGTGGTGATAAATGGGGAGTACTCGGAATAGTCAGGGGTGGGTAGTGGGGTCCTCATAAATGACCTGGAGGATGGGGATGGGGGAAACAGTCCAATCTCTGTATTTGCGGACGATACTAAGCTAAGCAGGGCAATAATTTCTCTGCAGGATGTGGAAACCTTGCAAAAATTCTGAACAGATTAATGGGGGGAGGGGCAACTACATGGCAAATTAGGTTCAATGTAGAAAAATGTAAAATAATGCATTTGGGTGGCAAAAATCTGAATGCAATCTATAGACTGGGGGGAGAACCTCTGGGGGGGATCTAGGATGGAGAAGGACTTGGGGGTCCTAGTAGATGATGGGCTCAGCAATGCCAAGCTGCTGCTAACAAAGTAAACAGAATATTGGCATTAAAAAGGATCAACTCCAGAGCTAAAACGATAATTCTCCCCTCTACAAGACTCTGGTCCGGCCGCACCTGGAGTATACTGTCCAGTTCTGGGCACCAGTCCTCAGGAAGGATGTACTGGAAATGGAGCGACTACAAAGAAGGGCAACAAAGCTAATAAAGGGTCTGGAGGATATTAGTTATGAGGAAAGGTTGTGAGCTCTGAACTTATTCTCTCTGGAGAAGAGACGCCTGAGAGGGGATATGATTTCATTATATAAATACCGGACTGGTGACAGAACATGATCATCACCCCATGACAATGTCCTCCCTGCCCCCCTGTGACAATGTCCTCCCTGCCCCCTGTGACAATGTCCTCCCTGCCCCCCTATGACATTGCCCCCCTGCCCCCCTGTGACAATGTCCTCCCTGCCCCCCTGTGACAATGTCCTCCCTGCCCCCCTATGACATTGTCCTCCCTGCCCCCCTGTGACAATGTCCTCCCTGCCCCCCTATGACATTGTCCTCCCTGCCCCCCTGTTACAATGTCCTCCCTGCCCCCCTGTGACAATGTCCTCCCTGCCCCCCTATGACATTGTCCTCCCTGCCCCCCTGTGACAATGTGACAGTGTCCTCCCTGCCCCCCTGTGACATTGTCCTCCCTGCCCCCCTGTGACAGTGTCCTCCCTGCCCCCCTGTGACAATGTGACAGTGTTCTCCCTGCCCCCCCCCATGACAATGTGACAATGTCCTCCCTGCCCCCCTGCAACAATGTGACAATGTCCTCCCTGCCCCCCTGTGACAATGTGACAATGTCCTCCCTGTCCCCCTGCAACAATGAGACAATGTCCTCCCTGCCCCCCTGTGACAATGTGACAATGTC
This sequence comes from Lithobates pipiens, assembly GCF_037356315.1. Lineage (NCBI taxonomy): Eukaryota > Metazoa > Chordata > Amphibia > Anura > Ranidae > Lithobates > Lithobates pipiens. The sequence goes on from NW_027507746.1 coordinate 970,355, forward strand.
CTCCCTGTCCCCCTGCAACAATGAGACAATGTCCTCCCTGCCCCCTGTGACAATGTAACAATGTCCTCCCTGCCCCCCTGTGACAATGTGACAATGCCCTCCCTGCCCCCCATGACATTGTCCTCCCTGCCCCCCTGTGACAATGCCCTCCCTGCCCCTCTGTGACAATGTCCTCCCTGCCCCCCTGCCCCCTGCAACAATGTGACAATGTCCTCTCTCCCCTCCGTCACAATGTGAAAATGTCCTCCCTTCCCCCCCTCTATGACAATGTCCTCCATTATTCTGTACATGTAAGACCCCTTTCCAATGTGGGAGATGATTGCAGAGATGGTCCTGGGTGCGTTCGGACCTCAGTGAAGGTATATATACCGTATACTGTATATGTCTGTATGATGTAGAAGAGCCTCTCGGAGAAAGAAGGAATTTCTACAGAAGCTCTAAGAATGAGGATGTGATGAGGAGAAGCGGTGGCCCCGGGGGGGGTTCTATTATCTTATACAGGTGTGGGGCGTCCTCACCACTCAGCACATTCCTCCCATATCACTCACTCATTACCAGAGAATCTAAAGTGGAACTCCGGCCTGGATTTTCTCTCTTTATCATTGGGACTCCCATTGCTGCTTATGGCCCCCTCAGGGAGATTTCTTCTGCCCCCCCCCACACATCCCCCTAGGGAAGATTTGCCCCCCCCCCCCGTTCCGGTGACAACGTTTCCATGTTGAATACCTCTTCACTCACTGTGGCCGGGGTCACCAGGACAATCAGTGAGGGAAAGATAACGTTTAATCTTCCTATAGTCTGCCTCCACTTGTCCCTCTCCCCTCCCCCCTTCCCCCCTTGTCAACATAAAACCTTATCATTGTCACTGGGATGGCATCACCGGGTCTCTGTGCTTCTCTAAGCAGCGTAGGCAGATTGTGGCGGATGGGAGGGGTCGGCAGTGTTCTGTACATAGCTTCCTATGAACCTCACAGCACCCGACCTCCGTACTCTACTCAAGAGCCCTCAGTCCCGATGGAAGCAGTGGGAGGAGCTATACAAATATCAAAATTCCCTGGTGGGTGGGGTCATTCTGGAAGAATGGGTATTTCTAGGCACGCTGTATTTGATGCTGAGTCTCCATGGTTGAAAGAACTGATATCCAATGAGTGAAAAAGGGGCGGGCCGTTTCAGTCCAGATGAGCTGGTACACCCGTACACCCGAGCAAGACTGAATAAAGGGGGGGGGGTTGAAGTCTCCCCAGCAGGGACATGGACAGGTTCTCATTACTCCCCCCACAACTTAACAAAAATATTTATGCTTTATATCAATTAGTGATGAGCCGAACACCCCCCGGTTCGGTTCGCACCAGAACTTTCGAACGGACCGAAAATTCATACGAAATTTAGAACTCCATTGAAGTCTATGGGACTTGAACGTTCAAAATCAAAAGTGCTAATTTTAATGGCTAATAAGCAAGATACTGTCCTAAAAAGTGTTTGGGGACCTGGCTCCTGCCCCAAGGGACATGGGTCAATGCAAACTTTTTTTTTTAAAACTGCCGTTTTTTCGGGAGCACTGATTTTAATGACGATTAAAGTGAAAAAAAGTGAAATATTCCTTTAAATATCGTGCCTGGGGGGTGTCTATAGTATGCCTGAGAAGTGCCACATGTTTCCCGTGTTTAGAACAGTCCCTGCACAAAATGACATTTCTAACGGAAAAAACGTCATTTAAAACTGCTTGCGTTTTTAATGTAATATCTGGTTCCGGCAATATGGATGAAAATCATTGAGAAAAAAATGCCATGGGTAGCCCCCCTGCCCATTACCAGCCCCTTTGGGTCTTGTACGGATATTAAGGGGAACCCCCATAGCCAAATTAAAAAAAGGAAATACGTGTGGCCCCCAGGCCCTATATACTCAGAACAGCAGTATACAGGCGGTGCAAACAAGACAGGGACTGTGTAGGTTTGTTGTGTTAAGTAGAATCTGTTTGTAATTTTGAACTGGTACATTTTTAAAGTGTAGCTCCAGTCCAAAAATCTATTTTTAAGCTTTTAAGAAAAAATAGGGAAAGGTTATCACCCCTGTATAATTTTTTTTGCTGTCCGTCTTTTTTCATCTCACTTCCTGTTGTCTCCTTCCGTTTGCAAGTAGCAGACGTTTGTAAGCTGGATGTTTGAAAGTAGGGGCCTGCCCTATATGCTCTGCAGAAATGTGGGCCTAAGGTGTTGGTGTTGCCACAAAGCTGTAAGCCCTCAAAGTGACTCTTGGTGGACGCTGGAGCGCCCTGCTGTGAACGATTTAATCAAGAATTGTAATTACATGCCATTGTTGAACAGTGATAGAAAAATTGGGCCTTTGGTGGTTGTGGTGGTGGTCATGGTGCCACAACACTATAAGTCCTCACAGTTACTCTCGGTGGGCACAGGAACTGGCCCCGCTGTGAAATATTATATCAAAAATTGTAATTACATGCCCCTGTTAAACAGGGGCTGAAAAATTGGGCCTTAGGCACTTGTGCTGGTGCCACAATACTGCAACCTCTCCCATATACTCTAGTTGGAGTGCAGGAATGAGCCCTGCTGCAAAGCATTGCATCAAAAATTGTAATTACATGCCCCTGTTAAACAGGGGTTGAAAAATTGGGCCTTAGTCACTGGTGGCGTCACCCAGAACCAAAAATGTTCTTCCAAGCTATCAGCAGGATCATTGAGGAGGAGGAAGAGGATAGTCAATCAACATAACAGGACAGTCACTCAGCATCAGCATAGGCAGTCTTGAAGGGATGTGACATTTCAAAAAAAATTATTCGGTTACATCAGCTTCAGGTGCTTGGTAGCTGGTGATGATCCAAGACTGATTCATCTTTATGAAGGTCAGTCGATCAACCGAGTCGGTGGACAGGTGCACCCTGTGATCGGTAACAAAGCCTCCAGCAGCACTGAAGGTGTGTTCTGGATGCAGGACAGGCCGGTAGCTCAATTGCATACTGTGCAAGCTCTGGCCAGTGATCCATCCTCAAGACCCAGTAAGTCAGAGATTTTCGGTGGGAAAGGTGTCCAAGTCTGACCTTGCCCCTAGGTATTTCTGCACCATGTAAATCACACGCTGGTGATGGTTGCTGGAACCGATCATACCTTGGGGCTGTGGACTAAAAAATAGTCTGAATGCATTGGTCAGATGGCCACCTTCTCCTCCACTCCTTCTGTGACTGACTAAAGCCTCAGCAACTCGTTGTACAGGACCAGGAGTTTGTAATCTCCCAGTCTCTGGGAACACGTTGCACAAACCTTTCTGCAAGGCCTCCCGGAGATGTCTCATCCTCTGCTCCCTCTGCGATGGCAAGATAAGGTCCACAACTTTACCCTTGTACCATGGATCAAGGAGAGTGGCCAGCCAGTAATGGTCCCTATCCTTGATCCGAAGAATACGAGGATCTTTCCACAGGTTTTGCAGGATCAGGGAGGCTATGTGGCATAGGTTAGCTGAGGCATTCGGTCCGGAATCCTCTGGGTCACTAAGGACAACATGATCCGCAGCCACCTCCTCCCAGCCACGTACAAGTCCACAGGTTTCTTGGGACTGTAAATCATCCCAAAAAAACGCTGATGCTGATTCTGAGTGCCAGGCTCCACCTCCATGCTGACACAATCCTCCTCCCCCTCCTCCTCTTCCTGTGTGATGGGTGGGACAGCAGGAACACTGCCTCGATAAAGGGGGCCTTGAGAGGCAAGGAAGTCCTCCTCTTCCTGCCTCTGTTCTGCCTCAAGTGCCCTGTCCATTATTCCATGCAGCGTATGCTCCAACAGGTGGACAAGAGGTACAGTGTCACTGATGAATGCACTGTCACTGCTCACCATCCTCGTGGCCTCCTCAAATAGTGACAGGACAGTACATGCATCCCTGATCATGCCCCACTGGCATGGTGAAAAAAAAAACCGAGCTCCCCTGACCCTGTCCTTGTGCCGTAGCCGCACAGGTACTCATTGATGGCCCTCTGCTGCGTGTGCAGCCGATGCAGCATGGCCAACGTTGAGTTCCACCTGGTGGACATGTCACATATAAGCCGGTTCTTGGGCAGGTTCAACTCCTTTTGGAGCTCAGCTAGCCGAGCACTGGCATTAAATGAGGGAAATGCACACAGACTTCCTGGCCTGCCTCAGGACATCCTGTAAGCCCGGGTACCTGCCCAAGAACCGCTGCACTACCAGGTTAAGGACATGAGCCACACAGGGCACATGGGTCAGTTGTCCCTGTTGGAGGGCGGAGAGGAGGTTGGTGCCATTGTCGCAAACCACCATTACTGGCTTAAGCTGGCATGGCATCAACCACCTCTCAGCCTGCCCCTGCAGAGCTGACAAAATATCTGCCCCATTGTGGCTCCTGTCCCCCAAACAAACCAGCGCAAGCACGGCATGGCATCTTTTTGCCTTACTTGCATAGCCCCTTGAACGCCTACGGAGCACCTCTGGTTCGGAGGACAAAGCACTGGAAGAGGCCATGGAGGAAGACGAAGAGTAGGGGTTGGAGGAGAGAGGTGTGTCACAACCAGTAGTAGCATTTTGGAGGCGTGGTGGCGGAACAACCTCCAACACTACTGCACCTTGTCCTGCATCCTTCCCAGCTGCCAGAAGAGTGACCCAATGGACTGTGAAAAATAGGTAACGTCCCTGTCCATGCCTGCTGCACCATGAGTCGGCGGCGATATGCACCTTACCGCTGACCGCCCTGTCCATCGAGGCAAGGACATTGCCTTCCATATGCCGGTAGAGAGCCGGAATCACCTTCCGTGGGGGGCCGAGTCTACCAACTGAAAAGGTAGCAGTTGAAGTGCTAGCAATTTAGCCAAGCTAGCATTCAACTGCTGGGCATGTGGATGGCTGGGAGTGAACTTCTTTCGACGGTCCAGCAGCTGGGGCAGGGACATTTGCCTGCTACTATCAGACGTGGGTGTACTGCTAGCAGAGTGCCCGGAAACACTTGGCTGTGACACACCTAATTCTACACCTTCATTCCTCTCAGAGCAGGTTTCAGAGAGGACTGAAGGTCTAGTGGGGTTGGAGATGCCAGCTGATGAGGAATAAGGAGAGGTCCACTTTGTTCTTTGGTGTGGGTCTTTGAGGTACGCTTGCCAACGAGCTGCATGGCAGGTCAACATATGTCTGGTCAACCATGTGGTGCCCAAGCGGCTGATGTTTTGGCCACGCGAGATACGCTTGAGACATATGTTGCAAATAGCAGTGGTGCGATCTGATGCACTCATCTCAAAAAAGGCCCACACCAAAAACTTTAGGCATAACGCGCAGAGGCAGCGCCCTGCACAGGCGGAGTTCTGCGGTGTGATTTAGTCAGTGTGCTGCCCTTAACCTGGCCCCCGGAGGGCATCCTGCCTCGTTGGAGATGTGCCGCCTCCTCTTCCTCCTCCTCTCTCCTATCAGGCACCCACATCGAGTCAGTGACCTCATCATCCCTTCCCTCTTTATCACTGGAGCAAACTTGGCAGTAAGCTGCAGCTGGTGGAACATGACTGCCAGATTGCTGTCCTTCTTGAGCATCCCCTCTCTCTGCGCTCACGCTACTGCCTTCCTCTAGCTGGGTATCATCATCAGAGCCTTCAAAACGCTGGGCATCCTCCTGGAGCATGTACCCAACACTGTGCTCAAATAGTTCAGGGGACTCTTCAGGAGGTCTAGGGAAGGAGTGACTGATGACATTGAGACAAGGGAAGATGACGCGTTGGCAGCTGCTTTGCTAGTACCCTGAGCCTGGGTGAGAGAGGATGAGGAGGATGAGGAGGGCTTGGTCATCCACTCTACCAAGTCTTTGGCATGATGCGGCTCAACACGTCCAGCTGCCGAAAATAAGGGCAATCGCGCTGATGACGATGCACCACGTCCACGACCAGCACTGTTGTCTCTAGACACAGAGCCTGCTTACCCTCTTTTATTGGCTTGTGACTGTCTGCCTCTCCTTGTTGGCCTTCCAGACATACTAATGGCCCTCAGGGTGATGGGAAAACCAGCAATTGGGGTACCTTTAGGTGCACACTGAGCAGATGACACAGTACACCGACTGTAATTACTGCAGCTGCCTGCCTGTGTTACAGAAACAGAACAACACCAGCAATAAGGGGTATCTTCAGGTGTATACTGTGCAGGAGGCACACAACACCCACTGTAAATGCTGCAGATGCCTGTATTACAGAAACACAACAACAATAAGGGGTAGCTTCAGGTGTATACTGTGCAGGAGGCACACGACACCCACTCTAACTGCTGCAGATGCCTGTATTACAGAAACAGAACAACACCAGCAATAAGGGGTAGCTTCAGGTGTATACTGTGCAGGAGGCACACAACCCCCACTGTAAATGCTCCAGTGCCTGTATTAGGGAAACAGAACACCAGCAATAAGGGGTAGCTTCAGGTGTATACTGTGCAGGAGGCACACAACACCCACTGCAACAGCACTAGATTCCCAAGCAACAAAGACACTGCCCCTGCCTATCCTTCTGTCTATGAACGCCGCAATACACTACACAAGGCCACCGCTCTGGCGTGTACTAAATCCCCCTGAGCTATAATTGGCCACAGGCATCTCCTCACTGACGGCGTGTGATTGGCCAAGCATGTGGGGTCACAGTGCATGTTTGGCCAATCATAAGCCAGCAATGCACTGCGATGGCGCAGTGCAATGTGGGCCGTGAGCGCCATATATGGCGCGAACGGCTCACAGGGTTCTGGATTCCCTGAACAGGTGAACAGCCGGTGTTCAAGTCGAACATGCGTTCGACTCAAACACAGAGCTCATCCCTATGGAGTTGGAGTAAGGAAGATGGACAGCTCCCACCTCATCCAATGACCTATGGAGTTGGAGGATGTGGATGGACATCTCTCATCTCATCCAATAACCTATGGAGTAGGAGAATAAAGAGATCCAATCCCATCCAATGACCTAAGGAGTAGGAGGATGGACAGTTCCAATATCATCCAGTGACCTCTGGAGTAGGAGGATGGATGATGGGAAGCTCCAATCTCATCCAATGACCTATGGAGTAGGAGGATGGAGAATGGACAGATCCCATCTCATCCAATGACCTATGGAGTAGGAGGATGGACTGCTCTCATCTCATCCAATGACCTATGGATTTGGAGGATGGAGAATGGACAGCTTCAATCCCATCCAATGACCTATGGAGTAGGAAATGGAGTATGAACAGCTCCCACCTCATTCAATGACCTATGGAGTTGGAGGATCGACAGCTCCCATCGCATCCAATGAACTATGGAGTAGGAAGATGGCGCATAGACTAGTCTATCCCATCCTATGACCTGTGGAGTAAGAGTATGGAGGATGGACAGCTTCCACCTCATCCAATGACCTATGGAGTAGGAGGATAGAGGATGGACAGCTCCCATCTTATCCAATGACCTATGAAGTAGGAGGATGGAGGATGGACAGCTCCAATATCATCCAGTGACCTATGGAGTAAGCTGATGGAGTATGAAAAACTTCCACCTCATTCAATGACCTATGGAGTTGGAGGATCAACAGCTCCCATCGCATCCAATGACCTATGGAGTAAGAAGATGGCGCATGGACTAGTCTATCCCATCCTATGACCTATGGAGTAAGAATATGGAGGATGGACAGCTTCCACTTCATCCAATGACCTATGGAGGAGGAGGATAGAGGATTGACAGCGCCCATCTTATTCAATGACCTATGGAGTAGGAGGATGGACAGCTCCAATATTATCAGTGATTTATGGATTAGGAGGATGGAGGATGGGCAGCTCCAATCTCGTCCAATGACCTATGGAGTATGAGTATGAAGGATGGACTGCTCTCATCTCATTCAATGACCTATGGAGTATGAAGATGGAGGATGGACAGCTCCCATCTCATTCAATGACCTATGGAGTAGGAGGGAGGAGGATGGACAGCTCCCACCACATCCAATGACCTATGGAGTAGGAGGATGGATGGTCCCCTACCTGGAAGGTTCTACACGGCAGGAAATCTGCTTGAATCATTAATGTAATGGAATTGGAACAATGCCATGCCTGACCCTGTTGAGTATCCTGTGTACCCAAGGCTCATTCAGGGAGACTGCTTAAAGCCCACACAGACTGCGGCCAGAAAAGCCATAGAGTGGATAACAAATGTCTTATTTTGGAAGCCCACCTCTATGGGTGGAGTACTTACTCCAGTCTGCTCAGGTGTGACACAGTTTATAGAGAGGGGTGGAAGTAAGGTCGCCACTTGGGCAGTATTTTACTGCCCATGTTGATGCAGTTCTCCAGTGTGAGCGTGATTTGCAATATATGGGAGCCAGGAATCCCTCTATACATGCAAAGCTTTGCTAGTAATATATTGCATGTGAACACCGGTGACGTGCTACTGACAATCAGTATGTAAACCTTAAACCAAAACAAACATAATAAAAAAATGTGTGTCGGTTGTTTTATGAATTCCAATACAATGATATAATGTATTCACATGAAGTGCACACATCCAAATTCCATAGAAAGCAATATCTGTCACACGTGTGTTGAATAGTCCCATCTAGTATTCATGTTCTAATCTAGATTGTTATTTATCTGTCTGCCACCATCTAGTGTCCATGATGTAGATTGTCATCTGTCTGCTACCATCTAGTGTCCATGATGTAGATTGTCATCTGTCTGCTACCATCTAGTGTCCATGTTGTAGATTGTCATGTCTGCTACCATCTAGTGTCCATGTTGTAGATTGTCATCTGTCTGTCGCCATCTACTGTCCATGTTGTAGATTGTCATTTATCTGTCTGCCGCCACCTAGTGATCATGTTGTATATTGGTATCTGCCTGCAATAGGGATGAGCTCGGTGTTCGACTCGAACACGGGCCGTTCGACTGTTCGGCGAATTCAGAACTTTGTGGGCCGTTCGCACCATATTCGGGTGGCGCTCATGGCCCACAATGGACTCCGCCATCGCAGTGCATTGCTGGCTCATGATTGGCCAAGCATGCACTGTGACCCTGCATGCTTGGCCAATCACAGCGCCGGCAGCGAGGAGAGCCATAATTGGCCACAGACAGGGTGCCTGTGGCCAATTATAGCTCAGGGGGGTTTAGTACATGCCCCACACTATATAAGGCCGCCAGCGCGGCGGCCTTGTGTAGTGTGCTGGCATGCAGGGAGAGAGCAAGATAGGCAGGGACAGTGTCTTTTTGCTTGGGAACCTAGCGCTGTTACAGTGGGTGTTGTGTGCCTCCTGCACAGTATACACCTGAAGATACCCCTTATTGCTGGTGTTGTTCTGTTTCTGTAATACAGGCATCTGCAGCATTTACAGTGGGTGTTGTGTGCCTCCTGCACAGTATACACCTGAAGCTACCCTTTATTACCGGTGTTCTGTTTCTGTAATACAGGCATCTGCAGAAGTTAGAGTGGGTGTTGTGTGCCTCCTGCACATTATACACCTGAAGATACCCCTTATTGCTTTTTTTTCCGTTATTATATAATTTTGTGCAGGGACTGTTCTAAACACGGGAAACACGGGACACTTCACAGGCATACTATAGACACCCCCCAGGTATGATATTTAAAGGAATATATCACTATTTTCACTTTAATCTTCATTAAAATCACTGCTCCCAAAAAAAAAAAACATCAGTTTTTAAACATATTGTTGCATTGACCCATGTCCCCTGGGGCAGAGCCACGTCCCCAAACCCTTTTTAGGACAATATCTTGCATATTAGCCTGTAAAATTAGCACTTTTGATTTCGAACGTTCGAGTCGCATAGACTTCAATGGGGTTCTAAAGTTCGCACAAAGGTTCTGGTGTGAACCAAACCGGGGGGTGTTCGGCTCATCCCTAGTCTGCAATAAGTTTCACACTCCTAACATACAGAGAGAGGTGAGGTGCACTTAAAGTGGAACTATAGTTTCCCCCCTACCAGGTTCTATGCAGAATGACGTTTCAAACAATATCCAGCAATGGTGTGTATGCAGCAACGTGTGTCAGGAAGTGGCCTCCTGGTGTTATTTGAGGTTTCCCTACAATTCAAAGCCACTTGTCCATGAGGAAAGCCTGATCTATGTGGAGAGGCTTCTACCAGTGGCAGCTGGAGCTCAATGTTTTGGGAGGGGCGGCAAACCAACGACCAACACCCCCTCCCCCCCCAGAGAAACAGGATGGGAATGCGGCGATCCTAAGACTCCCCGGCCAATCTGGTGTCAGGAACTGCTGCCTGATTGGCCAGGAGGAGAATCGGGAAGACAAACAATAGCGAATCTTCTGGATTCTCCGCTATTGTCTTCCTGGTATTGCCACTACCCTTCTTATAAGCCTATTAGAGCCTAAGGCTCTAATCACATGCTTCAAAAAAAAAATTGGACACTAATGCATCTGGTGCCCCATATGTAGATTAGGAGAAGAGAGGGAAGAGAAGAATTGATGAAAGAAGGGGGGAGGGAGAGGGGAGAGGAGAAGAGAGGGAAGAGGAGAGGGCAGAGGAGTGATGGAAGAGCGGAGGGGAGAGGAGAGGGGAGTAAGGAGAGATAGAATAGAGGATAGGGATAGAGATGAGAGGAGAGAGGAGAGGGGCAAGGAGAGGGGCAAGGAGAGGGAAGAGGAGAGAAGAGGAGGGAGAGAAGAGTCTTAGTCTTGCTAATAAACATTTTCCTGCAGCTGGTCAAGTTTTCACTTCTTTATCATGTGTGGATCTCTTGTCATAAAACACTTGCCTGTGCTCTACCCAGTCTAGTTCAGTACTGTCCTGCTGTTGAATAGTTTTACATTGCTGTATCATCTTCGGTCTCCTAATTCTTGTAGTAAAGCCCTAATCTCTGCTCCTTGTCGCTAGTACATGTCGGCATAGTCTTGCACATTATAGCTGTCTGGCAACTGACCAATTTTACCTTGCTGGAAAGCGTCCTTCAGTGAGAAATGGGAAAACTGCCACCCATATTCCACTAGTCAAAGAAGGTTAAAGCTCTCCAAAAAAGGCCTTTTTAAAGCCCAAATTACTCTTATTTGAGTGCTGAAGCTGTATGTTAGCCAAGTATAGCACTAACCCCCGAAGGAGCTGCTGTTTTTTTTTTTGGGCTTACCGTTAACTTTCGTTCTCCTTGTTGCACGTCTAGGGGTGTCCCGTGGTAGATGGCCCAGTAACTTGAGACTGACAAAAGATCCACTTGAATGGATTTTATTTGCAAAACTCAGACAATTGAACAGTCTTTCAACTTGGGATCAGAGGGTTGGAAAGGAAGCTCAAGTACTCTTATGCCGTGTACACACGATCGGACTGTCCGAACGAGCGTACCTGCTCACACACGGTACTTTTGCGGCAGACTATCTGCCGTACTTTTGAAATGAACGGACTTGCCCACACACACGGAGGAAAGTCTGTTCATTTTGAGCGTGGCTCCAGGTAGCTGGGGCCAGCGAAGGAAGCTCCTACTCCTACTCCGAAAAAAAGGCGTGGGGGTGTCCCCCTAGGTCCATATCAGACCCTTTTCTGAGCACGCTACCCGGCCGGTCAGGAAAGGGGGTGGGGACGAGCGAGAGCCCCCCCTCCTGAGCTGTACCAGGCAGCATGCCCTCAACATGGGGGGGTGCTTTGGGGAAGGGGGGGCTGCGTGCCCCCCCACCCCAAAGCACCTTGTCCCCATGTTAATGAGGACAAGGGCCTCTTCCCAACAACCCTGGCCGTTGGTTGTCGGTGGGTCTGCGGGCGGCTTATCAGAATCTGGGAGCCCCCTTTAATAAGGGGGTCCCCGGATCCCAGCCCCCCCCCCTATGTGAATGAGTATGGGGTACAATGTACCCCTACTCATTCACCTGTGAAATAAAAAAAATAAAAAACACAACACACAAGGCTTAAAATAGTTTATTGCACAGCTCTGGGGGTCTTCTTCCGTCTTGGGGGGTCTTTTCGCCGGACTCCTCCGCTATCTTCTGCTCTTTTACTAGCGGAGGAGCCCCGCTTTCTTCTTCGTGGCCGCCCGGTGGTCTTCTTCCGACTTCGGGGGTCTTGTCCTTCTCTTCAGTTCTTCTTGCCAGGCCTCCGCGCCTTCTTCTAGCTCTTTTACAAGTGGTGGCCCAGCCTTCTGTCGCCGCTGTCTTCATTGCCGCCTTCTGTACTTCTCTCCTTGAGCTGTTGACTCGTCGCTGTCTCTGGCCACAATGACAGGGACGCGGCGTACGGCGACTTATATAGGGACATCGCCGGGTGATGTCCCCGCCCATTATGACGTCACAGTCCCAGCATCCTCTGTCCCTTCAGGACTCAGAACCATCCTAAAGCCTGGGAAAGGAGGAAGCACTCGCTAGTGCCCCTAGAGGCGAGCTGAGGCTGTTGCTTAACGCAAGTGTGGCAGCACTTTTTCTTAAAAGCAACACTTCACACAGACATAATTATCTCCTAGTAATCCATGGCCCAACTTCTGTAACTCTTTACATTGCACACAAGGAACACAGTCCTTCATTCCACTTCTCTTGTTTGTGTAGCATTCCTGAGCTGGCGCATTGAACTTCACCAGCCCAGGTGCCCATCACAACACCTCAGTGACATTGATTTGAATGTTACTCTTGAATACTAGGAAGCTCAACTGTGTACATAACCCGTACTTATTCTTCCCTGAGGCCTCACTCCATTTTCAGTGTCTTCTAGACTGGGTCCCTAGGATACCCCGTGCCGTGAGTCGGACCCAGTATTGGGGTTCCAGTCACTAGGGAAGAAGTCTATGCATGCAAGTTCATTCACTACCAGGGTCTTCTATTACCTATGTCAAGTCGCCACCCTTCCCGACTGGCTGGTTGCTTATGCATGCAATACTAGTATTGTAGTCAATAGCAATAAAGCATCCTTGGAATAGTTTCAGTGCATGTTAGACATGTGTACTTCATCTTTCCTAACTTATTTTGTCCCCAGACGTAAACCCTGTTCTGTGATATACCAAACATACATGCACCCCTTTACAGGTGTCCTGAAGTCACTTCAGACCAGGCAAAGTTGCATAAAAACAAAGTTCTTTATTAAAAAAAAGAAAAAGAAATTGTTTAAGTATAACAAAATATACAGGCATTTCTTTTCCTACTACAAAGCACCTCTTTTGTGCCCCTTAGATGTTTCCTGGTGCTCTATGAGGTGGCCATGCCTTAGATGGGCGAGACAGTCCTTTTAAAGTCCATTTAGCTGTGGCACAAGTCCATATCCCTGGAAACCCTGATTGTAATCTCCCAAGGGGGGGGGCGGGTTCAGAAGAAAAAGCCATTACATCCTGGCACAGCTCCTATTCCCTTCCCATCCTGGAGCAGAACCAAAACACAGCCCCTGCCCATAGAGGCAGTTCCTCTTTTAACTCCCCCCCCCCCCCCAGCAAAGGATGGTACATCCCAAAAAAGCCTGGGAAAACCAGGCCAGCAGTGTTAACCCTTGCTTTTCAGCACTTACCGACTCTACAGGGCAATTTAAGGAAACAGTGCAATTAACTCACATAGCAATATACAATTTTACAAAGAAATGCAAAGTATTCAGAACAACAACAGTCAAAAATATATACAAAAAATATACATAATACCGTAAACCCTTTGGAAGCACCTGCTTGCATGCCTTAGCTGAACCGCCGTTTTAAACTGCCGATACACTTATGTAGAAATTACACTTTGGTAGACATTCTTATGGCCAAGTGCCTCAGCCCCCTATATCACCAACCACAGTATGTGTCAATCCCACATTAGTGAAAGACCTGGACGTCATCTGCTGAACCTATGCCTTGGACATGGATTTATTTCTTAATTCCCATTTCATGTCACCCTACCCCAAGCCATTGTCATAAAACTCGCTTTGTTTACCACACACGAAAAGTTTGTAAAAAAAAAAATTCTTGATAATTTTCCAGATTTTAAAACGGAGTCACACCCCTTGCCTTGAGAGGTGAACTGTGTCCAAAGGGATGGAACATTTCCAAAAATGGTGGCCTCCATGAGTCTCAGTGCCTAGCCACTGATTATACAGCCTACAACAGCCTTTTTTACCCCCTAAAATATTTTTCAGGTCACTAAAACCAATTCTTTGGGGGTCAATGGAAAGAAAATGCCTCCTACATTATTGATTAGCAGAAAGAACAAAACCTTTATAGTGGTGCTCAGAATGTCACCATTATAGAAAGCTAAAAAAGATCAATGGAGATGTCAGGAGACAAATACAGCTGATGCTCATTTTCCTACAACGAATGCTCATGCACAAGTGCCAGCATACAGATGAGCTCTGGTGTATATGTTGTCGTGCATCAGCGCACCCGTGCACGGCCTATCCCAGGTATGGTACAGAGCTGCCCATTTAAAGGAGACCCAGATGTGTGCTAATCCCTGAATCCTGAAATCTGTGTTCCTCTGTTCCTGCTTTTCCTGACTGACCTCCCATTGCTAACCTGGCTTGCTCCCGACCTTGTCTGTGGTACTGACCTTGACCATGCTACTGGAGCTCGCTCTGCCTGCTTTTGAAGTACCAGTTGATCTATGAGCAATAAAGCAATCTACGATATAGTGGAAGCTGACCATCGACAATTCCTCAGTGATGTCCTAACACAAGAGGATCACCAATAAATGTGACGCCATTCTGAAATGTAGCACATGCCATTTCCAAGTCGGACGCCTGAAAGCACACTCTGGTTCCTCTTGATTAGTATACGTCTTTCAGATGAAGCAGAGGCAAAACATTTTGCATGGTGCTGCCCAACTTTACTAAACTGTTCAGCCAAAGCAATTCCTTCAATGAAATTCCTTCGTTACCGGAATCTGAATGTGCTGGGATGTTAGGAGTGATAAAAATGGCAGAAAACATGCCAAGCTCAGAATTCAAAAGAAAAGCCAACCAATGTATCCAGAAGTTTTGTGTGTAGAGCCAGTACAGTCAGAGCTGCGATAGTAAATCCCAATACATAGAGACATGACCTTCGACACCTTTCTAGGTCATCAGGAATTTTGAATTGCTCTGCGTAAAGGGAGGGAAGAAACTTCAGTCAGTCCCATTATTGAGGGTTCTTATGCCGCAGGACATAGCTTGAAGCCGCTTCTAGGTTCCAATTGAAGTTCTCCAGGATTCTGCGGCATTCCTCCTTACTGTATCGGCTCATGTTGTACACATGAACCACCTGAAGAGAAAGAAATTCTATGATACAAAGAACCTCACATTGTAAATTCATGTAAATTCTACCGATTTCAAGAACTTTATTTTACAAAAACGAAATCCACTTCACCATTTGTCATATAACAACCCATCATCCATTAAAATGTGACAGATCTGTCATATTAAAAACTGTACCAGGGTGCCCCCACATTCACCATACACAATGTTGCATAAATTGCATAAATCCTAAATCCATGAAATAGTCATAATAATTCAAAGTGCAAAGGATTTCTCCTGTAGTGAATATGGAACCGGAAGTTTACACCTCTTTTCTCCATTAATGGGGGGTTGAAAATTCCTTCCAACTTGTTCCATCAGTCCCACAAGGGTTGTAATTCAAGATGTCTCCAAGTTGAGTTGCTATGACAACCCAACCTTTTGACATGTTTAACAACCAAACCCTCTGACTATCTAACTTCTGAAAACCCTACCTCATTATACCCTCAATTTTGGGCCACCCTACCTTCTGGCCACCCCACCTTCTGGCCACCCAAAAATGCAGACCACAAAACCTTCTGACAACTCCACTCCCTGACCACCCTAACTTCTGGAAACTACCTTTGCGATCCCCCCACCTTCTGACAACCCTCACCTACTTTCTGACCTTCCCCCCTTTTGACAACCCAACCTCCAGACAACCAAACCGTCTGACAACCCCACCTCTTGACCACCCTAACTTCTGAAAACCCTACCTTATTATCCCCCCACCGTTTGACCACGCCACCTGCTGACAACCCTCACCTGACCGCCATTACCATCTGACAGCCCTCACCTTAAGATTCACCGTACCTTCTTACTGCCCCTGCAATTTGACAGCACCCCCTTCTGACTATCCCACATTCTAGCCACCCCATCTTCTGACAATCCCCACCTTCTGATGACCATAACTCCTGACAATCCAGCCTTTTTTATCCCCCCCCCCACCCGCTGATCACCTCACCTTATGACAGCTTCCACCTTCTGACTACCTGATTGCCTGATCACAACCCCTTCTGACAATGCCCACTTTCTGACCACAACACCTTCTGACAACCCTACCTCCTGACAACCCCACCTTCCATTTCCTCCACCTTTCAATCACCCTACCATCTGACCACACCACCTTCTGACAACCCCCACCTTCTGGTGAAAGCTTCTCTTCTACCCCTAAATGTGTATTGATTCTTCTTTCTTGTTTCTTAACAATATAGTTGCAATTCTTTATAGTAACTTCAGATCTTAGTATGGAATCTGATTTTGAAATGTCTTTATATTATAGATTTATATAAAAGATTTAAACTTGAAGTTCATGGTGGTGGTGCTGCGGGCCCATGACATCTTGTGTCCAAGCCACAAAGTATGGTAGAGGGCTGTAGCAGCCAGCAAGAAGCTTCTCTAGGAAACTGATAAGTGTCAAACTCCAACCCAAATTAATTATTATCACCTATGGATCTTCTGTTCCCTTTTGGTATATTTTCCAATAGTTTCCATTGATAATGGTACCTTCAGGGATATTATGCCGATCCACTGGTTTCATAGATTAACCTGGACCAAGACTTTCCTGATCTCCACACTTGTTCTAGGTCAGTAATACAGAAAGTATTATAGCCAACTTGGCGAACTAGCATTCATAGAAGGTCCTCAATGGCCACCAGGAAAAACTCACAAGATTGTACTCAACCCTCCAAACTATTCCAGCCTTTACCAGTTCCAATCTTTGGATAGTTACCCAAAATGAGGGTCTACTAAATATTGGGTGTGATTTTGTATAGATATTTGGGTAATTCTAATGCTATGTATGATGTGAAACTCACTCCCATTCCTCTGTAATGAATAAAATGCTTTTACACTCCATGAAGAAACTTTGTTCCAAGCACCAAGACATTTGTCAGTGACTTCCAATCTATATTCACCAGTGAGTTGAATAGTTTGCTTATTAGGAAATTGTCACCTTTAAGTGCTGGACGGCCCGCATCACATCCCCTCCAAAGAAACGCAGGGCTTCATGGCACTTCCCTGGTGTCACGCTATGAATCTGATCCTCCACCTGCAGAAAAGTAGATCATTGACATTATACAATATGTCCGCATCAGCCAGAATTTCAGCTACGCCTGTATAATGCACCACTTACATTAAAGTGTACATGTCATGAAAGGAACATGGAGGCTACTGTTTTGGGTCAGTGTCTGAGGAGCAGCCACAAATAAATTCTCTTTACTGTTGAGCCAATGACTCTGCATATTTTATTGGACGTATCATTTATGGATTTGTCAGCATCAAAGTGATCTGGTGAAGGAGCCCTGTATGGGCCCTAAAAGGGATCT
The DNA here is from genome assembly GCF_037356315.1 of Lithobates pipiens. Classification (NCBI taxonomy): domain Eukaryota; kingdom Metazoa; phylum Chordata; class Amphibia; order Anura; family Ranidae; genus Lithobates; species Lithobates pipiens. The sequence continues at coordinate 987,827 of NW_027507746.1, forward strand.
ACTGTATATCTTTATGAGACATCATACTCATGTGGCCATGCCACTAGGAAAACATCTATTCCCTCATTCAAAAGGAATCAGAGGACCATTCTAGAAGCTTAAGCTATTCTGACTGTGGACCAGCAAATGAAGAGGAACATCAATAGATAAGAACAATCTGGGGCAAATCTTTTCTTCTATACAACATTCAGCTCATCACTACCAAGTACAAAGTACTGAAGTGCAAAGTACTGAAGGCTCACCAAGACACCCAATCATCTAGATGAAGAATATCAAGGATGGTGTTGCATCTAAAATGGAAGTCAAAATACCTGAAAGTCTACATCAGGGATCCTCAAACTACAGCCCTCCAGCTGTTGCGAAACTACACATCCCATGAGGCATTGTAAAACTCTGACATTCATAGACATGACTGGGCATGATGGGAACTGTAGTTCCTGAACAACTGGAGGGCCATAGTTTGAAGACCCATGGTCTACATCATGTAGATTGGCTAAGGAGAGGCAGAGGTGCCCATCTGATCCATCTCTTTTTCATCTTTCCTCTAATCTGACACTTTTTAGGTCCTACACATTGAATTTCCTGGTTTTGAGCTCCTCCTGTCACTCTTTGCATTAGACTGAAGACTATGGGGAATCATGGGAGCCAGAGGGTGACAAAGGGTCACCAGGAGAGAGAGAGAGGAGTGCTTGCCTCCAGGGCTGCAAAGCTAATTTATTGTTATTCCCTTCAACAGCACCCCTCCTCCTGTCCACCCAAAATGCTTGCAAATGTTTTTAATAATGCGTAGATTCCTCTGTGTCCTCACCTCTCTGATCTTTCTCAGCAGTTCGCTGTGAGTCATTTTGCTGCTGCATCTTCGAGATTTGCATTCTTGTGTCACTTGAGTGACAATCGGGGACTCTCCTCGACCCAAATTTGGGTTAGATGGAAATTTATCTTTCTTATTGGAGCTTGAGAACTGACTGGGGCAATGCATGGTCGGCACAGCCAGAAACTTGTCCTTGGAGGATGTTTTAGGAGGCGTTAGATTTTCCACCAAATTCCGTGGGGGCTGGTCGCTCAGTCTTCTTGCAGACAATACACGGGGCGGAGCTGCTGTAGAATTCATATCTGGTCTACAGGGCTTAGGCGAGGGCTGGTTATGAGGCTTGTCCTTTGCCTTCCAGTCATGGATGTTCTCCAGACTTCTAGAAATACCTGTGGGTGCAATTCAGATAAATGTAAGAAGGACATAAGAATGGAAGAAACTGACCAAAATAAACAGCACTAATGACAGAGGTTGGAAGGTAAAAGTGTATTATAACTGATGAAGGTAAGGCAAGGAGAAAGGAAAGAAGGGAAGACATGGAAAGGAGAAGGGAGGAGATGAGAAGGGCCAATGTTCACCACACAGACACTTACATCGATGCAGTTTTGTATGCCTAGGACCACATCTTTGATCTTCCTTTGCTTTGGCTCTCATGCTGAAAGAAGCAAGAACTCATGAGTATGGGAGAAGTACCGTTACTTCCTTTTGTCAGGGGTGGTAAGAGACTTACTCTTTCTGTGAGTCAACATTCCTAAGAGAAAGCTTTTCCAGACTGTTAGGCAAGTGCAAAGAGTTACAGGCATTGTTAAAGTCCTCTGAACAGATGACACCAGCGGGAAAAGGTCCAATTTTAAGAGTCCTCTTATTCTGTCCCCTCCAGAGCTTAGGTTCAAACCTTTGGGAAGGAATTTACAAAATTCTTATCTAACAATACAAGGAATGTAAATGTACTAGTGCAAATAAAAAAAAATCATTTTGTTAGAAAATAACACCTACAGTATCTGGGTTTATATATAGTATAGTTGCCACCAGAGAATCTAAAGCTTGAACAGTCTCAGGCATCTTAAACATGGAGGAGGCACCCCAAAGGTAAGCCCAAGGCCCAGAGTAAATCTCCCACAGGTGGCCTCTGAAAAAATCCCACAAGCAAAACTTGAGTCTATAGCACAATAAATGAAAGCTTTGGCCAATTAGTCTACTGCCACCGTGACCTTCTCCGGATCAAGCAGACGGATCATGAATAGTTGACCACTAGGGATGAGCTTCGTGTTCGAGTCGAACATACGTTCGACTCGAACATTGGCTGTTCGCCCGTTCGGTGAATACCGAATGTTGTGGGCCATTCGCGCCAAATTCGTGTGGCGCTCACGGCCCACAATGCACTGCGCCATCGCAGTGCATTGCTGGCTCATGATTGGCCAAGCATGCACTGTGACCCCGCATGCTTGGCCAATCACAGCGCTGGCAGCAAGGAGAGCCATGATTGGCCACAGGCAGGATGCCTGTGTCCAATCATAGCTCAAGCTGTGTAGTACACGCCCCACACTATATAAGGCTGCCAGCGCGGCGGCCTTGTGTAGTGTGTTGGCATCTGTAGGAGTTAGTGGGTGTTCTCTGTGTACCTTCAACACAGTATATACCGTTTGTTATCGGCCGATTAAGCGTTCTTGCTCTTCTGTAATTGAGCTTTTAGCAATCTGCAGGAGTTTGTGGGTGCTGTCTGCGTGCTCTGAGCGCAGTATACACCATTATATCCACCTATATAGCTAGCTATATTGCTCTTCTGTAATAGAGCTTGCAGTCAGTTGTAGGAGATTGTGGGTGTTGTCTGCGTGCCCTGACCGCACTATACACCATTATATCTACCTATATAGCTAGCTATATTGCTCTTCTGTAATAGAGCTTGCAGTCAGTTGTAGGAGATTGTGCGTGTTGTCTGCGTGCCTTGACCGCACTATACACCATTATATCCACCTATATAGCTAGCTATATTGCTCTTCTGTAATAGAGCTTGCAGTCAGTTGTAGGAGATTGTGCGTGTTGTCTGCGTGCCTTGACCGCACTATACACCATTATATCCACCTATATAGCTAGCTATATTGCTCTTCTGTAATAGAGCTTGCAGTCAGCTGTAGGAGATTGTGGGTGTTGTCTGTGTTCCCTTGACCGCAGTATACATCATTATCCACCTATATAGCTCTTCTCTAATTGAGCCATCAGCCATCTGCAGGAGTTAGTTGGTGTTGTATGCCTCCAGCACAGCACAGTATACATCAGTATCTACCCTTTAATTCCTGTTCTATAATAAAGGCATCTGCAGGAGTTAGTGGGTGTTGTGTGCCTCCAGCACAATATACACTACCCAATTGCTGGTTTTCCCATCTCCCTTCAGGCCATTACCATGTCTGAAAGGCCAACAAGGAGAGGCAGACAGGCGCGAGCCGATAAAAGAGGGCAAGCAGGCTCTGTGTCTAGAGACAACAGTGCTGGTCGTGGATGCAGTGCATCGCCATCATCAGCACGTGGCCATGAAACACGCTTGTCCTTTTTGGCAGCTGGACGTGTTGAGCCGCATCATGCCGAAGACTTGGTAGAGTGGATGACCAAGCCCTCTTCATCCTCCTCATCCTCTCTAACCCAGGCTCAGGGTACTAGCAAAGCAGCTGCCAACGCATCGTCTTCCCTCGTCTCAATGTCATCATCAGTGACTCCTTCCCTAGACCCACCACGTCCTCCTGAGGAGTCCCCTGAACTCTTTGAGCACAGTGTTGGGTACATACTCCAGGAGGATGCCCAGTGTTTTGTAGGCTCTGATGATGATACTCAGCTAGAGGAAGGCAGTAGCGTGAGCGCAGAGAGAGGAGATGCTCAAGAAGGACAGCAATCTGGCAGTCATGTTCCACAAGCTGCAGCATACTGCCAGGTTTGCTACAGCGATGAAGAGGGAGGGGATGATGAGGGCACTGACTCCACGTGGGTGCCTGGTAGGAGAGAGGAGGAGGAGGCACATGTCCAATAAGGCAGGATGCCCTCCGGGGGCCAGCTTAGGGGCAGCACACCGACTGAATCACAACGCAGAGCTCCGCCTGTGCAGGGCGCGGCCTCTGCGCGTTATTCTAAAAGTTCTTTGGTGTGGGCCTTTTTTGAGACAAGTTCATCAGATCGCACCGCTGCTATTTGCAACATATGTCTCAAGCATATCTCGCGTGGCCAAAACATCAGCCGCTTGGGCACCACATGCTTGACCAGACATATGTTGACCTGCCATGCAGCTCATTGGCAAGCGTACCTCAAAGACCCACACCAAAGAACAAAGCGGACCTCTCCTTGCTCCTCATCAGCTGGGATCTCCAACCCCACTAGACCTTTAGTCCTCTCTAAAACCTGCTCTGAGAGGAATGAAGGTGTAGAATTAGGTGTGTCACAGCCAAGTGCTTCCGGGCACTCTGCTAGCAGAACACCCACGTCCGATTATAGCAGGCAAATGTCCCTGCCCCAGCTGCTGGACCGTCGAAAGAAGTTCACTCCCAGCCATCCACATGCCCAGAGGTTGAATGCTAGCTTGGCTAAATTGCTAGCACTTCAACTGCTGCCTTTTCAGTTGGTAGACTCGGCCCCCTTCCGTGAGTTTGTACAATGTGCGGTTCCTCAGTGGCAGGTCCCCAAACGCCACTTTTTCTCACAGAAGGTGATTCCGGCTCTCTACCGGCATGTGGAAGGCAATGTCCTTGCCTCGCTGGACAGGGCGGTCAGCGGTAAGGTGCATATTACCACTGACTCATGGTCCAGCAGGCATGGACAGGGACGTTACCTGTCTTTCACGGCCCATTGGGTCACTCTTCTGGCAGCTGGGAAGGATGCAGGACAAGGTGCAGTAGTGTTGGAGGTTGTTCCGCCACCACGCCTACAAAATGCTACTACTGGTTGTGACACACCTCTCTCCTCCACCCCCTCCTCTTCTTCTTCCTCCATGGCCTCTTCCAGTGCTCTGTCCTCAGAACCAGCGGTGCTCCATAGGCGTTCAAGGGGCTATGCAAGTACGCAGGCAAAACTATGGCATGCCGTGCTTGCGCTGGTTTGTTTGGGGGACAGGAGCCACACTGGGGCAGATATTTTGTCAGCTCTGCAGGGGCAGGCCGAGAGGTGGTTGACACCACGCCAGCTTAAGCCGGGAATAGTGGTTTGCGACAATGGCACCAACCTCCTCTCCGCCCTCCAACAGGGACAACTGACCCATGTGCCCTGTGTGGCTCACGTCCTTAAACCGTGGTGCAGTGGTTCTTGGGCAGGTACCCGGGCTTACAGGATGTCCTGAAGCAGGCCAGGAAAGTCTGTGTGCATTTCTGCCGATCATTTAATGCCTGTGCTCGGCTGGCCGAGCTCCAAAAGGAGTTGAACCTGCCCAAGAACCGCCTTATATGTGACATGCCCACCAGGTGGATCTCAACGTTGGCCATGCTGCAGCGGCTGCACGCGCAGCAGAGGGCCATCAATGAGTACCTGTGCGACTACGGCACCAGGACAGGGTCAGGGGAGTTTAGTTTTGTCTCACCACACCAGTGGGGCATGATCAGGGATGCATGCACTGTCCTGTCACCGTTTGAGGAGGCCACAAGTATGGTGAGCAGTGACAGTGCATGCATCAGTGACACTGTACCTCTTGTCCACCTGTTGGAGCATACGCTGCATGGAATAATGTACAGGGCACTTGAGGCAGAACAGAGGCAGGAAGAGGAGGACTTCCTTGCCTCTCAAGGCCCCCTTCATCGAGGCAGTGTTCCTGCTGTCCCACCCATCACACAGGAAGAGGACAAGGATGAGGAGGAGGAGGAGGATGATTGTGTCAGCATGGAGGTGGAGGCTGGCACTCAGCATCAGCAGCAGTCTAGTAGGGATGATTTACAGTCCCAAGAAACCCGTGGACTTGTACGTGGCTGGGAGGAGGTAGCTGCGGATCATGTTGCCCTTAGTGACCCAGAGGACTTCGGACCGAATGCCTCAGCTAACCTACGCTGCATGGCCACCCTGATCCTGCAAAGCCTGTGGAAGGATCCTCGTATTCTTCGGATCAAGGAGAGGGACCATTAATGACTGGCCACTCTCCTTGATCCACGGTACAAGGGTAAGGTTGACGACCTTATCTTGCCATCGCAGAGGGAGCAGAGGATGAGACATCTCCAGGAGGCCTTGCAGAAAGGTCTGTGCAACGCGTTCCCAGAGACTGGGAGGTTACAAACTCCTGGTCCTGGACAATGTGTTGCTGAGGCATCGGTCAGAAGGAGCGGTGGAGAAGGTGGCCATCTGCCCGATGCGTTCAGACAATTTTTTAGTCCCTAGCCCCAAGGTATGATGGGTTCCAGCAACCATCGCCAGCGTCTGATTTACATGGTGCAGGAATACCTAGGAGCAAGGTCAGACTTGGACACCTTTCCCACCGAAAATCCTCTGGCTTACTGGGTCTTGAGGATGGATCACTGGCCAGAGCTTGCACAGTATGGAATTGAGCTACTGGCCTGTCCTGCATCCAGCGTTCTTTCGGAACGCACCTTCAGTGCTGCTGGTGGCTTTGTTACCGATCACAGGGTGCGCCTGTCCACCGACTCGGTTGATCGACTGACCTTCATAAAGATGAATCAGTCTTGGATCACCCACAGCTACCAAGCACCTGAAGCTGATGTAACCGAAATAATTTTTTTTTTTTAAATATCACATCCCTTCAAGACTGCCTATGCTGATGCTGAGTGACTGTCCTGTTATGTTGATTGTCTATCCTCTTCCTCCTCGGCTGATATGTTGGAAGAACATTTTTGGTTCTGGGTGATGCCACCAGCCCAATTTTTCAGCCCTTGTTTAACAGGGGCATTTAATTACAATTTTTGATGCAATGCTTTGCAGCAGGGCTCATTCCTGCACCACAACTAGAGTATATGGGAGAGGTTGCAGTGTCGTGGCACCAGCACCAGTGACTAAGGCCCAATTTTTCAGCCCCTGTTTAACAGGGGCGTTTAATTAAAATTTTTGATGCAATGCTTTGTAGCAGGGCTTATTTCTGCACCACAACTAGAGTGTATGGGAGAGGTTGCAGTGTCGTGGCACCAGCTCCAGTGCCTAAGGCCCAATTTTTCAGCCCCTGTTTAACAGGGGCGTTCAATTACAATTTTTGATGCAATGCTTTGCAGCCGGGCTCATTCCTGCACTACAACTAGAGTATATGGGAGAGGTTGCAGTGTCGTGGCACCAGCACCAGTGCCTAAGGCCCAATTTTTAGCCCCTGTTTAACAGGGACATGTAATTACAATTCTTGATATAATATTTCACAGCAGGGCCCGTTCCTGTGCCCACTGAGAGTAACTGTGAGGACTTATAGTGTTGTGGCACCAGCACCACAAACACCAAAGGCCCAATTTTTCTACCACTGTTCAACAATGGCATGTAATTACAATTCTTGATATAATCGTTCACAGCAGGGCGCTTCAGCGCCCACCAAGAGTCACTTTAAGGGTTTACAATGTTGTGGCAACACCAACACCTTGTTCTGCCATTTCTGCAGAGCATATAGGGCAGTCCCCTACTTTCAAACATCCAACTTACAAACGTCTCCTACTTGAAAATGGAAGGAGACAACAGGAAGTGAGATGAAAAAAGCTTAAAAATAGATTTTTTGACTGGAGCTACACTTTAAAAATGTACCAGTTCAAAATTACAAACATATTCTACTTAACAGAACAAACCTACACAGTCCCTGTCTTGTTTGCACCGCCTGTATACTGCTGTTCTGAGTATATAGGGCCTGGGGGCCCCACGTCTTTCCTTTTTTTAATATGGGTACGGGGTTCCCCTTAATATCCGTACAAGACCCAAAGGGGCTGGTAATGGGTAGCCATGCCATTTTTCTCAATGATTTTCATCCATATTGCCGGAACCAGACATTACATAAAAAACGCAAGCAGTTTTAAATGACTTTTTTTCCGTTAAATGTCATTTTGTGCAGGGACTGTTCTAAACACGGGAAACACGTGGCACTTCACAGGCATACTACAGACACCCCCCAGGCACCATATTTAAAGGAATTTTTCACTTTTTTTGTTTTCACTTTAATCGTCATTAAAATCAGTGCTCCCACCAAAACGGCCATTTTTAAAAACATTTTAGGCATTGACTCATGTCCCCTGGGGCAGGAGCCAGGTCCCCAAACCCTGTTTAGGACAGTATCTTGCATATTAGCCATTAAGATTAGCACTTTTTATTTCGAACGTTCGAGTCCCATAGACTTCAATGGGGTTCTAAAGTTTGTACGAATTTGCGGTCCGTTCGAAAGTTCTGATGCGAACCGAACCAGGGGGTGTTCGGCTCATCCCTATTGACCACACATGGAAGATAGTGAACGATGGATGGATCAGGAATGTTCAGCAAGGAAATATTGATAATGTATGTTAATAGTGGGAAGACAGATAATTGTTAGAAGATGACTGATGACCAGTTATTAGCTGTGTACAGGCATGTACTGGCCATTGGGACTACTGGGAGTTTCCCGGTGGGCCGATGGCTCAGTGGGCCACTCTGATGTAAGGGGATGCTGATGGGCCACTCTGATGTAAGGGGGCTGCTCATGAGACACTCTGACATAAGGGGGCTCGTAATGGAACACTCTGATGTAGGGGGGTGCTGATGGGACACTCTGATGTAAGGGGGCTCGTAATAGAACACTCTGATGTAAGGGGGCTGCTGATGGGACACTCTGTTGTAAGGGGGTTGGTGATGGGACACTCTGTTGTAAGGGATGCTGATGGGACACTCAAAATGTAAGTGGGCCGGTCTGGTTGAAGTCCAGGGCCAAATTTCTGTCCCAGTCCAGCCCTGGCTGTGTATAGTAGGAGATGAGCGGTGGATGGAGATACATGGGTACAGAGAACAAATATTTTTCCTTACCCAACTTCAATGACAGTGACGGCATCCCCAGCATCCAAGGGCAGACAGGAGGAATTGTTAACTTCCTGCACAACTCGTACCTCAAGAGGTTTCGCCTGTGGAATTAAGAAGATTTCTGTTAAACAAAGAACTATCAAGAGAGGTCATATAATGAGTAAGGAGTCGTATTGGAGAACAGCACTAAGGAAATTACAGAAATTGAGACTTATATTAAATTATTGAGACTTTATATTAACACCTCACATCAGGCAGGCAGATGCACTCCACTTTCTCCACTGCAGATGGCGCTCAACTGCAGCAGCAGTGTAGAGTGGGAGAAAGTCAAGAGGAATGCTCCTCTATGGTTTCCTGGGTCACTGGGAAAGCTATCCGGTTGGATGTCGTCATCCCATGTGACCCTGGTGCCCATCTTGGGTCAGGCAGAGTCTATTTAAGGGTTTGGTGCGAATTTTGGGAGTGGGTAGTGTAGGAAACAGGTCACCCATCTGTCAGGAAATAGCGGTAGTTAAAGTTTGTAGACGAGTAGGGACAAGATTGTGATGCACCATCTTCCCTGGGATCCTCCCATTTAAATAAAGACCAGCCAGGCCGCATTCTGCCCACCGAGACAGATGCTGGCGGCTCTCCCAAGACCTGCTGTGTTCCACATTGCCGTTACAACCTATGATTGTCCCTGGTCAGGCGCCTTCCCGCCAGGCTGTTTGTAAAGTTGAACTTTGACTTTAATACAAGTTTTGTTTGCTGCAACTGGACCCTGTGTATTTTCTACCACCGCACCAAGCTGCACCTCCCAACGGGTAGAAGCCCTCAGGTGATAGACCTCCTGAAGTGATTATTGTATAAAGCATAATATTGGAGATATCAGATCAGAGTAGGGAAGGCTACAAATCCCAGACTTACTGTATTCTGTAGATTGGTTTATGGAAACATCAGAGATAGATCCCCTGGAAGCATTTTAAAGAAGAAAGACTACCAGCAGAGGTAAAAGCAAAGGTCAATCACTTCCTAGATCTATTGCAGACCAAAGCACAAGGCGATAACAGAGACAGATGATCCAGATGTATTTGTATGAGAGAGGAGGCCAAAGTTGAAGACAGACCCCCGCCCCAGGACCCATGAAAGATAAGAGTAGGTCTAAAATGGTGATAGTCTTCTGAGTCCATTGCATGTTGGGGTAGAAGGAAATATCAGAGATGGATCTCCTGTATGAAAAAAGAGGCTCCCCTGGATCCAGCAGAGGGTACTACAGGGCAATATTGCAGACAGTTCATGGGCAGTCCTTTCAGAATTAGAAGATGATGTTTAAAACAGATCTCCTTGATATAATTGTCAGGTCACTCACCTCTTGCAGAAGGCTGATGATGGAGGTAAAATTTGGCCTCTCTTTCGGTATGTACGCCCAACATTTCATCATCACATTGTACAAAGCAAGAGGACAATCTTCAGGGCACTCCAGCCGCTCAGAATCTCTTTCAATTGCAGCTAAAATCTGGAGAAATGGAGACAACCAAATGGTTACCAACTTCAGGACTGGGAAGGTGATTGGTGGTACTTTACAGCATAATGCTCCAAACTTTCTAAACCAGGGGGGCAGTTTACTGTCCTTTCAGATTTTAGGGGGACCAGATTCAGACCAGTGGGAGTAAGCAATGCCTCAGGCTTGGTAGTCAGTGGGACTATAAAAAATTATATACAAGGATGAGCCGAACAGCCCCCCGGGTTCGCTTCGTACCAGGACTTGAGGCAAAAAACAGGCAAAAAACTTGGACGAACACCGTTAAAGTCTATGGGACACGAACATGAAAAATGTGAAGTGCTAATTTTAAAGGCTTATATGCAAGTTAAAAGTGTTTAGGGACCCGGGTCCTTCCCCAGGGGACATGTATCAATGCAAAATAAAGTTTTAACCACTTATGAACCGCCCGCCGCAGGTTCACGTCGCTACTTTGAAGAGGAATACCGTTGTTATGGTAGCAGCTAGCTACCATAACCCCGGTATCCTCTTCAGTGGGCGGTCCGCTTTTTGATATAAGTGGGCTCTGCGGCAGATTCGCTGTGAGACGGACCGAAAAAAGAAAATGCAACAGCTCCGCCTCCATGGGAGGCTCCCACCGAGTGATGCTTTTTCTCGTTGACAGCTGTTATATAGCTGAGGGCAGGGCCACTCGGTGACGTAAACGGGTGACCCCACCTTCCTCTGACGTCATGTGGCATCAGAAGGGATGGGGGTCATCCATTTACGTCACCGGCCTTCAGTTATACAACAGCCGTCAACGAGAAGAAGTGTCACTCGGCGGGAGCCTCCCATGGAGGCAGAGCTGTTGTGGGTTTTTTTTCAGTCCGTCGGGCGGTGTGAGATGGAGCTACATCGCAAGACAGCCTGGGATCTGAGGGTCCCCTTGTTAAAGGGGGCTTTCAGTTTCTGATAAGCCCCCCGCCCGCAGACACCGGGTAAGGATTGTGGGGTTGAGGCCCTTGTCCCCATTAACATGGGGACAAGGTGCTTTTGGGGGTAACTCCAAAGAACCTCCCCATGTTGAGGGCATGTGGCCTGGTACGGTTCAGGAGGTTCATTAAATTTGGCACAGGGTTCCCCTTAATATCCATACCAGACCTGAAGGGCCTGGTAATGGACTGGGGGGGGGGGGTCATGCTGTTTTTTTTTTATGAGTTATCTATATTACAGAGACCTGACAATTCATTATAGCCACGATCAGTATTAAATTCGTGTTTTTTTTTCCTTTAGAAATGTAATTTTGCTGCGGTATTGTTCTAAACAGGGGAAAACTGTGCCACTTTACAGGCATACTATAGACACCACCCAGGCACAATATTTAAAGCAAAATTTCATTTTTAAAGCGGAGGTCCACCCTAAAATGGACCTCCGCTCATCGGAATCCCCCCCCCCCCCTCCGGCGCAACAATCGGCACCTTTCAGGGGGGAGGGGGGTGCAGTTACCTGGATAATCCAGGTAACTGCACCCACTTCCGGGCTAGCTCTCTGCGGAACGGGGCGTACGTTACGCCCCGTTCCGCAAGCGCCCGCCCCCTTCAGCAAGTGCCCCGCTGCCTGCTGGGAAACACACAGCTCCCAGAGGCAGCGGGGACTGTCCGGATTGCACCGCGCGGCTCGCGCATGCGCAGTAGGGAACCGGGAAATGAAGCCGAAAGGCTCCATTTCCTGATTCCCATACCCAAGATGGCGACGGGACCCGGCAGCCGAGCGAGCGATCGGCTTCGGGTGCCGACATCGCGGGCGCGCTGGACAGGTAAGTGTCACTATTTAAAAGTCAGCAGCTGCAGTATTTGTAGCTGCTGGCTTTTAAAAAAAAAAAAAAAAACGCGGAGTCCCGGTGGACTCCCGCTTTAATGTTTCACTTTAAGCATCATTAAAATCACTGCTCCCGAAAAAACCCGAGTCCCCAAACACTTTATGGCAATAAATTGCATATAAGCCTTTAAAATTAGCACTTTTGGTTCTTCGCGTCCCATAGACATTTTCGAATTTCCAGTGAACACCACATAATGTCTGGTGAACATTGGGCTCATCCCTAATTATATAGCACCGGAGGTCAGTAGCAGGAGAAATAGAGCCCTATCAATGGCACTAATGGGAGGAATAGTACCCTACTGCTGGATGAATTATGTCCCACTGTTGGTGTCAGTAGCAGGAATAGTGCCCCAAGGGTCAGGCGAAGGCAAATGGCCACAATATGCAGACTACTGCTCCACAGAATCGATGCATTACCTGTCTCCCATTCAGGCCAAGCCACGGGTCCTGTCCATAGGTGAACATCTCCCACATGGTGACCCCGAACATCCAGACATCACTTGAGTGTGAAAACTTGCCAAACTTCAGGCTCTCCGGAGCACACCTATAACACAAAGGGAAAATAATGGACTCATCAGTGATTAAGACTTTCCAAACATAACACAACCTTAGAGTTGGTTAGCATCTTACTCCTCACAATAGAGAACAGATCCTTCAGTCGATTCTACCACCCAACTATGTGCTGAACTCCATCCTCACCATGCAAAGGGAATTTTTCGTCGAGGAGACGTGGTGTAATGGTCATCATTTGCCGCCAAGATCCTCGTCAATCCAAAATCTCCGATCTTTACCTTCTTTTCACTGACCACCAATACATTCCGAGTTGCCAGGTCCCTGTGGATAAACTTGCACGTCTCAAGGTATCTCATCCCAGAGGCAATTTGGATGGAATATAACCACAAGAGCTGCAGAGAATACACGCCATCAAAAGAGTGCAGATGATCGAGTAAGGATCCGAGCGGTGCCAACTCTGTAACCTGAGACACAAAGATAGAAAAAAGGTCCAAATTATACAGAGACAGTATATACATAATACCTCTGTGACCATTCAGAAGGAAACACGGGACTCATGTTCATTTTCTGTGTCACCCTACAGGAGGAGGTCATTATGATGATAGGGGGGGACTGATGTTCTTTCTATATGTGTGCCTCTCTTGTGTAAATGACATTTAGGGCTCACTTACACTTCCTTCAACTTTAACACACATTAAAGCTCCTACCGTTTCAATATGCTTCTAAGATACATAGTTACAAAGGTTGAATAAAGACACCAGTCCATCCTGTACAACCCGAGTGTCTACAATTGTCCCTATACATTGCACACGCACATTGGTCCCTATCCTCGAGTTGTCCATAATCCAAGGTCACCATTCATATACTAGGGCCAATTTTGGACAGAAGCCAATTAACCTACCAGCATGTCTTTGGGAGGAAAACGGAGGAAACCCACACAGGCACAGTGAGAACATGCAAACTCCAGGCAGGTGGTGTCGTGGTTGGGATTCAAACCAGCAACGCTTTTTACTGCTAGGCGAGAGTACTACCCACTACACCACTGTGCCGCCCAACACAAGATGTGTTTGTGATACTTCGGTGGTGCTTTTTTGAAGCTTTAATGAAGCTTAGCATATGCCCTATATGTGTTGATTTTCGATTTGTTTTAAAGGGGCTCAGTAGAGCCAACAACTCAGTATTACCCCCACTCAGCAGATCTCCAGCTCATTAGTACCCCTGTTCAGCAAATCCCCAGCTCATTGGCACCTTTGTTCAACAGATGCCCTGTTTAGTAGTACTCCCAGCTCTGCTGATGCCCCATTCAGTTGTGCCCCCAGCTATGTTGATCTCCCACTCAGTAGCATCCTGCAGCTCTGCTGATCTAGCGCTTAGTAGCCCCCAGCTTTGCTGATCCCTACTCAATAGTAGCCCCCAACTCTACTCATCCCCCACGAAGTCGTAACCCCCAGCTCTGCTGATCCCCTGGTTTGCTGATCCTCCCGTCTCTATGGTAGCGGCTCTCCTCCCTCTATATTTCTCCCACGATGCATACCACAGGCGACATTGCTAGTTTCAGCCAGCTCTCTCCCTGTCCTGAAGGGGCTTTTTGTCCCAAAACATGTAGTCTTTGCAGCTGGCTCTTCACATTTCTTGGGCACAGTGGTTTCGGCTTGGCTCTCCTTCCCAGCATTGCCCATAGCTTGTGGCCTTCAGGCTCCACTTCTGCCCAGTTTGTGACATCCTCCCTGAGCGATGGATCAACGCAACATGGCACCAGGCCCTGCCAGTTCTACCTGCCTTGGTATCCTTAGGTGGTCGGTCCATACACCCATGAGCCAACCTCACCAACAGCTACTCCCCCCCCCCCCCAGTGGGCCATTGTGCTGGGACACAGACCTCCCTTCCATCCCCAGGAGTTTGGCTGTGAACACCTTTCATCTCACAGTCCAAGCTGACTGATCATAATACCAGGAGCCACCCTGTCACTCTTGCAGCTTCCGCCTCCAGGTATTTCCTCTGGGTTGGCACCATCCCTTGCCTCTGCATGCCCTTGTTTTAAAGCGCCTCCAATTCCACATTTTGAAGCAAGTGTAAACCAGCCCTAATTCTCTCCCGGTTACCCCAGTAGGTTGAGTCGCTCACCATTTTCATTGGTTGTGTAAGAACCACTCCATAGAGTCGGATGAGATGTGGGTGTTCCAAGGCGTACATCGCATTCACTTCCTGCAGAAAATCCTGAAGAGCTTCAGGGTCACAGTTGGCATCCGCCCGGAGGGTTTTCACAGCAACACTCACCTATAAAGATGTAGTAGATGATTGAGACAGAACATGATAGGGGGGCAGAGACCTCAGAGAACTAGTAAAGATAAAGGAAGGGAATACTCACTGTTCTTCCATTGGAAATCCTCCATTCCCCTTTCTTGACCACTCCAAAGCAACCGCCCCCCAGACGCTCCAATAGGTTCAGGTCTCGGTCATTGATCAGACAGCCAGTGTTTTCCCAGGGGGTTTTGGGTGGTATAAAAGCAGGAGATGGGGCAGAGGGCAATGGGCAAATAGGTGAACTAGAGCGGGATGTGATAAGAGGGGTTGTGAGAAAAGGTGAGAAAGTAGAGGTTAATACAAAAGTCGGAGTCTGGAAAGATGGTGGGGTATTCATTGCATCCTGATTAAATGGTGGAGGGATATCTTGTCTTCTTGCTGCAAACATCTGAAGAAACAGAAAAAGCAGAAAATATGACAATGTTTAGTCTCTTGTGTTGCTTTTAGCTACGACTCATCAATTTCATGGTGTGGAATATGGTGGCTTTCCCTTGGTAGACCTGTATAGATAGAACTGATGGCTCAGTGAATCCTTGGATTTGCCCACTGGGTTGGTAGTCAAGAACAGAGACATTAGTGGAAGGTGTGAGTTAGGGGGTCCAACAAACGTCAATGAGTGGCATTGCTGAAGTGTGGAGTAGGTCATGTGTTGTAGGTTGTGTGATTCAGGTCTTTGTAGAAAAGACCATGTGGTGCAGGTCATTTGGTGGGATACATATAGGGGACACCATAGTGTTTTCCGATAGATGTGCTGGAACTTAACCTAGAAGAAATGGGACTCAACCGCCTAAGCCCAGGTTGGGGAAAGGTATGAAAGAGAACCAGTCACAATTAGGCTCATTAAACAAGAATTTCAGTTAAGCATTATTACTACCGGTACTTATTCATTAAATGTTTGTATTTGCCATGCTATTGAGCCGTACTTTGTCTATTCGGCTTGAGAGTCAAAGTCCCATCAGATCCTTATAGGATTTAGGAATAAGACCCTCATTGGCCATCGAGTTTCACAAAAAATGGCTCAACGTGTGACATTAGGAGCTGCAACATTGGCTAAATGGAAGCCAACTATGAAGCAGGTTTTGGCTGGAGTACTCTGGGAACACGAGAACTTTAGATAACAGCACAGCTGTAGGGTAGGGGCACAAAGGTGCCCGGTGTAAGTTCCTCAAGTTGTCCACTAAATGTCACCATTGTTAGAATCGGTAACCCTCATAGTGAGAGTAGACAATGTAACGACAGCTAGAAGTTTTGAGAATGACACAAATATTTTCACAAAGACTGCTTCTTCAGTGTTTAGAGCTTTTTGTCAGATGTTACTATGGGATGCTGAAGTATACTGAAGTATAATTACAAGCATTCCATAAGTGTCAAAGGCTTTTATTGACAATGACATGACGTTTATATAAAGTCAATATTTGCAGTGTTGACGCTTCTTTTTCAATTCCTCTGAAATTTGCCCCGGCATGCTGTCAATCAACTTCTGGGCAACATCCTGACTGATGGCCGCCCCCCCCATTCTTCCATAATTACTTGGAGTTTTTCGGAATTTGTGTTTTTTTTTTTTTTTGTTCACCCACCACTTGAGGATTGACCACAAGTTCTGAATGGAATTAAGGTCTGGGGAGTTTCCTGGCCAAGGACCCAAAATGTTCATGTTTTGGTCCCCAAGCCACTTAAATAGCACTTCTGCCTCATGGCAAGGTGCTCCATCATGCTGGAAAAGGCATTGATCACCAAACTGTTCTTGGATGGTTGGAAGTTAGAAGTTGCTCTCGGGGGATGTTTTTGCACCATTCTTTATGGTGGTGTTCTTAGGCAAAATTGTGAGTGAACCCACTCCCTTGGCTGAGAAGCCCCCCCACACATGAATGGTCTCCGAATGCATGACACAGGACTAATGGTAGCGCTCACCTTTCCTTCCCTCGACAAGGTTTTTCCGGATGGCTCTTTCCCCCAGTCCTCAACAGTCCAATCCCTGTACCTTATGCAGAATATCGATCTGCCCCTAAAGTTTTTCCTGGAGAGAAGTAGCTTCTTTGCTGCCCTTCTTGACACTAGACCATCCTCCAAAAGTCGTCTCACTATGTGTGCCGATGCGCTCATGCCTGCCTACTGCCATTCCTAAGCAAGCTCTGCACTGGTGGTGCCCCGATCCCGCAGCTCAATCATCTGTAGGACACGGTCTTGGCACTTGCTGGACTTTCTGAACCCTGAAGCTTTTTTTTTTTAAGGGATTAAGTTCATTTTCATGGCAAAGAGGGACTTCGCAATTAATTGCAATTCATCTGATCACATAACATTCTAGAGGAAACGTAAATGCCATCATACAAACTGAGGCAGCTGACTTTGAGAAAATGTAATATTTGGGTCATTCTCAAAACTTTTGGCCAAGGCTGTAGAGGCCCCCAGAGTAGTGAGTGAGGGTGTGACTATAGATGTGAATGTGGGGTGCCAGTTCTGCTGCTGCCAGTGCGGGAAAAATGGCTCAATATAAATTGTTCTGGTGGCAACCTGCTTGGAGGTTGGTCATCATGGGAAGCAATGGGAGGATCAATAGGAAAAGTAGTATTGATTGCGCTTAGTGTAAAAAAAAAAAGGATAATTTAAAACCAACTAACATCAACTTATGCTGCGTACACACGATCGGAAATTCGGCCAGCAAAATACAGATGAGAGCTTTTGGTCGGAAAATGCGACCGTGTGTATGCTTCATCGGGCTTTTGCTGGCCGAATTCCGACCAGCACAGCAGGTTCTCAATTTTTCGGTCGGAAAAAGTTTCGATCAGAAATTCCAATCGTCTGTACCAATTCCTACGCATGCTCAGAAACGATTCGACGCATGCTCGGAAGCACTGAACTTCATTTTCTCGGCTCGCCGTAGTGTTGTACGTCACCGTGATCTTGACAGTCTAAAGTTCAGCGAACTTTTGTGTGACCCATGTGTATGCAAGCCAAGCTTGAGCGGAATTCCGTCTGAAAAACCTTCCAAGATTTTCCCGACGGAAAATCCGCTCGTGTGTACGGGGCATAAGATTATGACGGCAGCACCCACTAAACTCCCACATACAGATCAAAGCAATAAACAAAATTGTGTTGCGCTACCAAAGAAAGTGCTAATACATTAATAATTGAACCATCAGCATAGGGATATTGCATAAAAATCATTATGTGAATATCAATTCATCCAAAGACGATAAATCAATAAAGTTCACGGTGCAAAATCAGTCCAAGTAAAATGTGAACAGTGCAAGAAAATTCTTGAAGTAAACGTGTACACAGTATACCGCCCCAATCTTCTTCAGGTGCCCACCCAACTCACAAACTGCCTATCGATAGGTAAGACCTCAGATATGGAGGCCTACTTGCACTTTTTAGGAGAGATCCTTGCTGGGGTGAATGGATGGCACACTTCAGGATACAGAATAAGGGCTCTGTAAATGTTTGGAAAATGTTTGTATATCACATGAACCTGCTTAGCTGGAATGCAGGAAGTGTGGCACAGGAACGAGAAGAACTGGAAATAACTGGTGTCTGATTTGCATGGGTTCTCCTGACGTTTGGGAAATGTTGTGAGTCATATCCAGTAAGTGAACTTGGTAATTTGGGTTCTCTGTTCTCCAAGAACACCCATTAGCCCCTCTGACACACCTCGTAGAGTGAAAGATTGTGCAATCACTAATAAGAACGTGAATATAGATACCTTTAATTCAGCTGTTATTTAATACCAGGAAATAGACACAAGACAGTTCAGTGGTAAATTAACTCAATGTATTGGTTCGGGTTAGAAAAAAATGGTGGTTTGAGCATAAATATACACACAGAAGGTAGGCTCAGATACACTCCTCTAGAGAGTATAATCTCTAGGCCAAGGTAAATTAGAATAGATTTCTGTACCACTAGACTGGGATCAACTCATGAATCAGTAAAGTCAGCAATAAACACATATAAGCATTAAAGTGGAAGTAAACCCATGGATTTAAACAGTTAAAAAAAAAGGCATGCCGGGAATGCTAACTGCACATTGGCTGTGCTCTCAGCCAAACTATCAAACCATCCAATGGCTGGTGTCATAACGAATCACATGTGCAGCACCATAGCAGTTGAAGATTAAACAGAGGCAAAGATGGCAGCTTCCTTGGCTGAAAACGATAGGGGAGTTTACTTCCACTTTAACTGCAATGAATAACACTATAACTAGTCTAGATTGCACTCTAGGACAATAGCTAGCATAATGTCCCCTGAGAGGTAGCATTTAGCATAAGCATTAGGTGAAGGTCTCTGTGTAGCAGCTATAAAGGGATGCCCTTTAGTCCTCACTCTTCAGCCGGCTAGCATTGGGGCCCAGTTTTACAGTTGGTACACCTGGCAATAGTCACAGTAAAGCCTGCAGGCAGCAGTGCGGCCTACTTAATGGCTTTAGAGTCAGTTCCCAGAGGGCTCAATCTCTCTAGGACAAGATAGTAAATCCCCACAGCAGCTCACCAGTCCCAGTGATATTGGAGCTCACCATCCAGTCACATTTGTGATCAGTCCACTCTCTGCTCTGCACCCAGGTGACTGTTTGCACACCTGAATTCATCCCTCCAGATCCCACTCAGGCCACCGATATGCAGCAATGATGGTGCACACTGGACATGATGTGTACTTTTCGGTCTCCCTCACAGCAAAAGGAAGAAGATGTGTCCTTTACAGCCTGATCAAATGCAGCACTTTTTCTCCTGGCAATCTCCATCTGGGAAATGCAGTTTAAAAGCTCTTGATTACAATAGAGTCCCTCCTCTGGACTACAGCTCCCACAGTGCAGTGCTCCCTGCCTCATTCTATTGAACTCATTAGATTGTAAGCTCTTCTGAGCAAGGCCCTCTTAATCCTCTTGTATTTTATTGTAATATAACTGTATGGTCTCCCTTTTATATTGTAAAGCGTAAACTGTTGGCGCTATATAAATTCTGTACAATTGTATGGAAACCAGTGGAAATCACCTAGCGCGCACACTTATGGGTGACTGCAAATGCCCGTGCGCACTTATGTGCATGCACAATGAGCTGCGTGCACGCGCAGGAGCGTGCCCCTAGTGTTCACCTGCAATAGTAAAAGGATGCTTTAGCCGACTTCCATGGCACCAGCCTTTCTACCTTTTTTTTTGCATCAATGTTTGGGAAAGGTTGGCGTCACTTAGCCAGAATGCCAGGTTCATGGCATTTGGCAATTTGTCCATGGCAAACATGTTTCACTTTAAGCATCAGTAAATCACTCTTCATTTAATTTTTTTTTTTTTTTTACAAACTTTTTACAAACTTTTTTCATTGATACACGTCCCTCAGGGCATGCTTACCTGCATTTAAACCTTCAAAATGGGTACTTTTCCAGATCGGGGTGGCATAGACTTCAATGGGGTTCCTTATTTGGTTCCTAACGTTTTTGATGTTCTGGAACGATGTTCTGAAAGTTCCGAACAGGGGATCGTTCGGCCCATCTTTATTTATGAAGTGGTTTATTTTTTATTTTTTATATTTTGTAAAGTTTATGTATTTTATTAAACTGAATTATCTGGAATGAGGGGCCCATGGAGCAGGGTTGGGATATTATTGGCGTCTGAATTGTTGATGTTTGGAATGGTGACGTAACATATACTGTAAATAGAATTCGTTGGAAGCTTTACGTCTGACCCGCACCCCTCTGTGTTTTGGTAAAATTCCAAGATGGCAACAAGACCAGGAAGGTTTGTTCTGCGCCTGGTTTCCAGAGAAGTTCTGCCTTTGTTTATAGAGTGACGACAATATAAGATTTATGACCCTTTCACCAAAGTTTACAATCTGCCACCAGGCACTGATGTGGCCTCTGCTCCTTCCACCCTCATGGCCTTACAATCACAGCCATGACACTATGAAATCTGTACTCTTGTTTACATGATATACAATAGCATATGCACGCAATCCAAAGTGAGTGACAGTATGTGAAGGAGCTCCACTACCATTCTGCATGGAGGGTAAGTAGTAGCCTCAGTCTCCTCCTGCCCTAAGGGGTCTCCAATGGTGGATCCAGCAGCTGCTGGTGTTAATATTGGTTTTGGTGTTGCTTTTTTAGAAACAGTAATTTCCAGTGTTTAATTAAACATTTTAGGTATAATTTTGGCTTTGTGAAAAACACTATACGAGTGCCATGGTCATAATTGAATGAAAAAATATGTTGCTCTAAATAAAATAAGGCATCAGGTGAGTCCAAAGAGTCACAACCGTGACATAAATAAGTGAGTTTTTGACCGTTGTATCACCAACTTCCTCCATCTTGTGAGACCACCACCAGTAATCAAGATGTGCCCTTACCAGAAAGCATTGACCGCCTATTACGGGAGGTCAACATAGGCTTGTGCATCTGGGATACTCCAAACCTGCAGTGAGGACCACCCAGCAAAAACTCCAAACAGCCAGCGAGGGAGATATCGGGTTCTCTCAATCCAACCGTGACATCAGATCGTGTACCCCAAATAAGAGATGAACGCCAAAATAGTGTAAAACCTTTTTTTTTCCACCAGGATTTAACGAAAAATGGGTAAAAAAAAAAACAGTATAGGCCAAACACGTTGGTTTCCAAGCGTGTATCCTCCAATCACGATGACAGGAAATGACGCTATCGCCCGAACCGCTTTTGTCACTACAAGGACTTCATCCGGGCGCATGGTCATACCATGGTTGTACATCAGGTTAAGTAATTAATTGCCGTATTTTTCATTCTATAATGGCCACTTTTTGCAACGCAGCATATCAAAGTGCAGTTTTTTTTAATAAACTGCATTTTGTCAAGGTCTTTTCTATTTACCTTTTAGGTGTTTCCCAAACAGAAACATGTTTAATCGAGCAGAAAGAAAAAAAATAGGACAGGTAGAGTTTGAAGAGCATGCTAAAATCAACAAATGATAGTGACATTGAACGTCGTTGTTCTACAGGTTTTAGCTAAGCTCGCAATATCATCTTTTCTAAGTAAATGCGATTATACTAAATGAAATGGCTAAATACTAATCCATATACTATTTAATCATTACTAAGAAGACATATAGTAATATGTAATTATTCTTAATTATGACATCTCTTAGCCCTTGTACACACGGTCGGAGATTCCGTCGGAATGCGCCTTATCGGACCGTGTCATCAGATAACCCGACTGTGTGTGGTATGCATCGGACTGATTCCGTCCGAATCTCCGTCCGACCCAATTTTCCAACATGTTGGAAATATTTCCCGACCAACTGGGCCGGTCGGACATACTCCGATCATGTGTAGAGAATTTTGATCGGACCAAGTGCCACGCATGCTCAGATCAAATTCCTACATCAAAGCTATTGGCTACTAGCCTGAATGTAGTCCCATCGTAACAAAATTACATCATCACGTTCTGAAAGATCGGATTTTTCGCCAACTTGGCCCGACCGTGTGTATGCAACATTTTCGGACAAGATCCGACGGACAAAATCCGCCGGGCAAAATCCGACGGATTTGGTTGCGGAAATCTCCGACCGTGTGTACAGGGGCTAACACTGGAGGAAGTGTCTTCTCTGAACCAAGACTATAACAATCTCCAGATCCTACTGGGTCAATGATGGCCAACTGTATTATTGTCTTCTCCATGACTCCAGAGAGCATTGCCCCACTCGCAGTCTGGACCGTTCTGTTCCTCCACCTCCAGACTGATTGCCCTCCAAGTCAGCATTACCCCCAACCACTCCAAAGCTATCCCTTCTACTAGGAAAATCCTAGAAGATTTGGGAAGATCCTGTACCCCACCATATGGAACTAAAGGGCTGTCATGAACAAAACAAAATGCTACAAAGCAGCAATGAACAGATCAGGAGAGCCAAAGGATTTGAAAAGGATTTTCCTTGGTAGGTGTGTCACACAATGTACAACAACAATGACAATGAGGAATTGAAGTTGCTGCATATTGGAAAGATTCTAGGGCAGCGTTCAGTTTCAGGAGCAAAAGGGGAAGGACAGAAGAAAGTGAGCAATGAACGTTTCTAAAAAGTATTATGATGTAAGGAGTGAGCTGGTGTTATTTATTCCTCACATTTCCATAGAACTCACATGTTCTGTAACACTTTATAGCGCCACAAAGTGTTGGTGGTGCTGATGTACAATATGGGAATGGTATTAACACAAGGAACCTCTGTGGCTTGATGGCTCAACATTTATTATGTTCCAGAGACAATAAGACAAGCAAAATGTGAAGGACTGGACCCGGCAATGACTGGCTTGGTACCAATGGATGTTAACATCCGTGTTGCCTATAGCTACAGCTCTACAAGTGTAACTTCTGTTATAGAGGAGATAATGGAGGGAATGCAAAGAGACCACATACACATAGAATATGCTAGACTAAAATACCATATGTGATGGCCAAAAATGATTCACGAAAGATGAAAGTGAGGAAGCAATGCTTCCTATCTATGAGGACGTAAGCTGAGATTTACACAAAGGGCTGGCTGGGGAAATCGTGTATCTGAATATTGTTGAAGCATTTGCTACACTTCCCTATGGGTGACTAATGCCTCAGTTATGATAAGGAAAGACCACATAGTATGGAAAAAATAAACAAAATAGGTGAAATGCTGAATATGAAGCTCCACAACGGACAGTCTATAGTAAATTGAAATAACTTTTGCTAAATGCAAACTTACCATTCAGAAGGCGAAGCTTCAAAGAGACGACAGAAGGTGTCCTGGTTTTCATTCAGCCCCCCCAAGGTTACATGAGCTCTTCTCGGTGCCTCGGTACCTGATATGATCTATGTCCTCTCTATCCAGGGAAATCTTGTGAGACTGATGCCCTGCGGGTACAGGTGAGAGCAGTGTGAGTAGGGATGTAGAAGCTGCAGGTAGGACAGGTGTCATATGACTGCTGGCTGACACAACTCCTCTTTTTATGGAAGGGAGGGGAGAGCAGTGAGGGAGGCAGAATTTGGGCTCTACATACAGCATACTACACTAATATATGTCTGCTATCATTACCTACCATCCCTGTCTACTATCATTGTACCCTTAGCCACTATTTCTGTCCACTGTCATTGTACACTTACCTACTATCGTGGTGTACCATTGTACCCTGACCTTTTATCTCTGTCTACTATCATTGTACCCTTACCTACTATCTCTGTCCACCATCATTGTACCCTTACCTACTATCTCTGTCCACTATCATTGTACCCTTAGCTACTATTGCTGCCTACTATCATTGTACCCTTACCCACTATCTCTGTCCACTATCATTGTACCCTTACCCACTATCTCTGTCCACTATCATTGTACCCTTACCAACTATCTGTCCACCATAATTGTACCCTTACCTACTATCTCTGTCTACTATCATTGTACCCTTACCCACTATCTCTGTCCACTATCATTGTACCCTTACCCACTATCTCTGTCCACTATCATTGTACCCTTACCTACTATCTCTGTCCACCATCATTGTACCCTTACCTACTATCTGTTCACCATCATTGTACCCTTACCTACTATCTCTGTCTACTATCATTGTACCCTTACCCACTATCTCTGTCCACTATCATTGTACCCTTACCTACTATCTCTGTCCACCATCATTGTACCCTTACCTACTATCTCTGTCCACTATCATTGTACCCTTAGCTACTATTGCTGCCTACTATCATTGTACCCTTACCTACTATCTGTCCACCATCATTGTACCCTTACCTACTATCTCCGTCTACTATCATTGTACCCTTACCCACTATCTCTGTCCACTATCATTGTACCCTTACCAACTATCTCTGTCCACCATCATTGTACCCTTACCTACTATCTGTCCACCATAATTGTACCCTTACCTACTATCTCTGTCTACTATCATTGTACCCTTACCCACTATCTCTATCCACTATCATTGTACCCTTACCCACTATCTCTGTCCACTATCATTGTAACCTTAGCTACTATTGCTGCCTACTATCATTGTACCCTTACCCACTATCTCTGTCCACTATCATTATACCCTTACCCACTATCTCTGTCCACTATCATTGTACCCTTACCAACTATCTGTCCACCATAATTGTACCCTTACCTACTATCTCTGTCTACTATCATTGTACCCTTACCCACTATCTCTGTCCACTATCATTGTACCCTTACCCACTATCTCTGTCCACTATCATTGTACCCTTACCTACTATCTCTGTCCACCATCATTGTACCCTTACCTACTATCTGTTCACCATCATTGTACCCTTACCTACTATCTCTGTCTACTATCATTGTACCCTTACCCACTATCTCTGTCCACTATCATTGTACCCTTACCTACTATCTCTGTCCACCATCATTGTACCCTTACCTACTATCTCTGTCCACTATCATTGTACCCTTAGCTACTATTGCTGCCTACTATCATTGTACCCTTACCTACTATCTGTCCACCATCATTGTACCCTTACCTACTATCTCCGTCTACTATCAT
The DNA here is from genome assembly GCF_037356315.1 of Lithobates pipiens. Taxonomy (NCBI): domain Eukaryota; kingdom Metazoa; phylum Chordata; class Amphibia; order Anura; family Ranidae; genus Lithobates; species Lithobates pipiens. Next base: position 1,013,187 of record NW_027507746.1, read on the forward strand.
TGTACCCTTACCCACTATCTCTATCCACTATCATTGTACCCTTACCCACTATCTCTGTCCACTATCATTGTAACCTTAGCTACTATTGCTGCCTACTATCATTGTACCCTTACCCACTATCTCTGTCCACTATCATTATACCCTTACCCACTATCTCTGTCCACTATCATTGTACCCTTACCAACTATCTGTCCACCATAATTGTACCCTTACCTACTATCTCTGTCTACTATCATTGTACCCTTACCCACTATCTCTGTCCACTATCATTGTACCCTTACCCACTATCTCTGTCCACTATCATTGTACCCTTACCTACTATCTCTGTCCACCATCATTGTACCCTTACCTACTATCTGTTCACCATCATTGTACCCTTACCTACTATCTCTGTCTACTATCATTGTACCCTTACCCACTATCTCTGTCCACTATCATTGTACCCTTACCTACTATCTCTGTCCACCATCATTGTACCCTTACCTACTATCTCTGTCCACTATCATTGTACCCTTAGCTACTATTGCTGCCTACTATCATTGTACCCTTACCTACTATCTGTCCACCATCATTGTACCCTTACCTACTATCTCCGTCTACTATCATTGCACCCTTACCCACTATCTCTGTCCACTATCATTGTACCCTTACCCACTATCTCTGTCCACTATCATTGTACCCTTACCAACTATCTCTGTCCACCATCATTGTACCCTTACCTACTATCTGTCCACCATAATTGTACCCTTACCTACTATCTCTGTCTACTATCATTGTACCCTTACCCACTATCTCTGTCCACTATCATTGTACCCTTACCCACTATCTCTGTCCACTATCATTGTACCCTTACCAACTATCTCTGTCCACCATCATTGTACCCTTACCTACTATCTGTCCACCATAATTGTACCCTTACCTACTATCTCTGTCTACTATCATTGTACCCTTACCCACTATCTCTGTCCACTATCATTGTACCCTTACCCACTATCTCTGTCCACTATCATTGTAACCTTACCTACTATCTCTGTCCACCATCATTGTACCCTTACCTACTATCTGTTCAACATCATTGTACCTTTACCTACTATCTCTGTCTACTATCATTGTACCCTTACCCACTATCTCTGTCCACTATCATTGTACCCTTACCTACTATCTCTGTCCACCATCATTGTACCCTTACCTACTATCTCTGTCCCCCATCATTGTACCCTTATCTACTATCGCTGCCTATCATTGTACCCTTACCTACTATCTGTCCACCATCATTGTACCCTTACCTACCTCTGTCCACCATCATTGTACCCTTACCTACTATCTCTGTCCACCATCATTGTACCCTTACCTACTATCTCTATCCCCTATCATTGTACCCTTATCTACTATTGCTGCCTACTATCATTGTACCCTTACCTGCTATCTCTGTCCACTATCATTGTACCCTTACCTACTATCTCTCGCCACTATCATTGTACCCTTACCTACTATCTCTCGCCACTATTATTGTAACCTTACCTACTATCTCTGTTCACTATCATTGTACCCTTATTATTCAGGATTTATATAGCGCCAACAGTTTACGCAGCACTTTACAATGTAGAGGGGGGACAGGATAATTACAGTACAATACAGAAGAGACAGGAGGGCCCTGCTCATAGAGCTTACATTCTAAAGGGAGGTGGTGGTGGTACAAAAGGTAATAGATGCGGGGGAATGATTTGATGGGGTTGTTAGGTGTGTGTGGGATCGGCTTCCCAGAATAAGCGAGTTGCGTTTTCAGGGATCTCCTAAAGGTGGACAGGTTAGGGGCTGATCGGATATACTAGGTCAGGGAATTCCAGAGGATGGGAGAGGCTCTGGAGAAGTCCTGAAGATGAGCATGAGAGGAGGTAACAAGGGAGCTAGAGAGCAGGAGGTCCTGGGAGGAGCAGAGGGGACAATTTGGGCGATATCTGCAGATGAGGTTGGTGATGTAGATGGGGGCAATATTGTGGATGGCCTTGTATGTTGTGGTTAGCATTTTGAATTTTACACGGTGGGGGAGGGGAAGCCAGTGAAGGGATTGGCAGAGAGGGGCAGCAGTCACAGATCGATTAGTGAGGTGTATTAGTCTAGCAGCAGCATTCATAATAGACTGAAGGGGGAAAGCCTGCGTAAGTGTAGAGCAGTAAGGAGAGGGTTGCAGTAGTCAAGGCGGGAAATAATCAAGGAGTGAATAAGTTGCTTTGTGGTGTCAGTCAGGAAGGTGGAATTCTGCAGATGTTGCGGAGGTGAAGGCGGCAGGATTTAGCCAGTGATTGGATATGGGGGATGAAAGAGAGGTCAGAGTCAAGGATTACACCCAGGACCCTGGCATGTGCAGAGGGACTAATGGTTGTGCTGTTGATCTTAATGGTAAAGTCATGCAGGGGACGGACCGGGAAGGAGGAAATATTACAAGCTCAAGATTGAGTTTGAGAAAGTGGTGTGACATCCATACCGATATGTCATTCAGTAAGTTTGAGATCCGTGAGTGGAGAGATAGATCTGGGTGTCGTCGGTGTAGAGATGGTATTGGAATCCATGGGAGGTTATCAACTGGCCCAGGGAAGAGGTATAGAGTGAGAATAGGAGGGGCCCAGGGATGGAGCCTTGGGGTACCCCAACAGAAAGAGTAAGAGGAGCGGAGGAGATGGGGTTGTAAGTGACACTGAAAGTGCGCTGAGATAGGTAGGAGGAGAACCAGGATAAAGCAGAATCACAGAGGCCAAAGGAGTGTAGTTTGCTGAGGAGGAGCAGGTGGTCAAATGTGTCGAAGGCTGCAGAAAGGTCTAAGAGTATAAGTATGGCGTAATGGTCATTGGTTTTAACAGTTAGTAGGTCATTGAGTTTTAGTAGGGTAGTTTCAGTAGAATGTTGTGGATGGAACCCTGACTGTAGGGGAGTGGTTGTCCGTGAGGTAGCGACTCATTCAGTCATGGACAAGGCATTCGATGAGCTTGGAGGCAAACAGGAGCAGGAAGATGGGTCTTAAGTTATTCAAACAGGTGGGTTCTAGTGAAGGTTTTTTAAGTATGGGGGTAACCAGTGCATGTTTTAGCAGGGAAGGACAGGTGCTGGGAGAGAGGGAGAGGTTGAAGATGTGGGTTAGGGAGTTTAGGATAGAGCGGGAAGATGGTCGCAGTAATTGTGAAGGGACAGGGTCCAGGGGACAGGTGGTGAGGTGGGTCATGGAGAGGAGTTTATCAACTTCATCAGTTTTAACTGGGCAGAAGGAGGAGAGTAATGAGTGTGGTGTTGGACCTGATGGGTAGGGGAGTGTCATTGCTGGCTTAGCCCTTCCTTCTCTGGGCTGGCTGCTCAGCTGTCGGCTAATTGCCGGCTCTCATCTCTCTCCACAGTTACCAGCTGTTCCTGATCATGCTCGTCTGACCTGCCTACTTAAAGCTGTCCAGCTCACTTCACCTCTGTCTTTGCCTTGGTCACATCACAAGAAACCATCTCTTGCGGTTCTGTTTAAAGACAGCTGACATCCCCTCTGGCTCTATATCCTGCTTGCTGTTGCTCTACTTGGATCCCTCACTTCTGGCCTGGCTGACTACCCGATCTGATCATTGAACTCTGGCCTGGCTGACTACTCTATCCTGTTACTGGACTCTGGCTATGCTTTGACTACGCTTTTTCTATTTACCTTTTTATTTTTATTTAATAAACAAGTGTGCTTTAATTGTACTTCTGTCTCGGTCTGATTCATGGTTTCTGACAGGGAGCAAGTTGAATGCTGGAAATCTCCATGTGAATGGTGTCAGTTTTGCTTATGAAATGGGGTAGAAAAGAGTTGACGAGGTTTGGACGAGAGGATTTTGATGAGAGTGTTGTAGTAGGTTTGTTTAGCAGTATGGAGGCAGAAGATGTATGTGAGAAGGGCAGATTTGAAGAGGGTAATGTCTTGCAGGGACTTAGATTTACACCATGCTTGCTCAAGAGCACGGCTGCGTCTCTTGAAACTTCTGGTGTCGTCTATTTGCCAGGGTTGTGGCAGATGGGGCCTGGTTCTGCGTGTAGAAAGAGGAGCAATTATGTAGTAGGGAGGATGACAACGTGGTGTTGTAGATGGAAGTGGTTAGTCCTGGGCAGGACAGGGGTGCGATTTTGTCATAAAGGCCATCAGTAGCAGAATGAAGAGGGGAAGGGTTGAGGTTGTGAAGGTTTCTGTGGGTAGTGGTTTTTGGGTTGGCAGCATGGGAGGTAGGAGACAAGGAGAGTGTGAAACTGATAAGGTTGTGATCAGAGAGAGGAAAGGGGGTGTTAGAGAGGTTGTGGGGAGTGCAGCAATGGGAAAATACGAGGTTGAGAGTATTGCCGTTTGAGTGAGTGGTGGTTTGTGTCCATTGTGTTAGATTAAAAAAGGAGGTTAGGAGAACCCAGTGCAACCCAGCTGGACTGGTACTGAAACCAGAAATTTGGAGAAATAGTCCCGAAGCCCAACTGTGGCTTCAGGCAACTTAACTTTTCAAAAATCATAGCGCCTGCTCGTCAGGAGCCAGTGCTATATACTCCCCCCTCCCATTTAGATGATGTCCTCATTGTCTGGGAAGGAAAAAATAAGGACTTTCAGTCCTGAAAGTCGGGTACCTGAACTCGAAATTAGGATGAGGGATGGAAAGGAAAAGGAGAGATTGAACATACAATACGTTGAACAGTTGACATAAAACAAGTCACATCATACACAAACCCCAATACCTGACTATCTACACCACCCACTCTCCGGCAGCTTGATAGGGGATCTCTGTGATTCCTGAAAAGAAAATACACAAAAACAACAAAAACACATACTAAGTGTACAGTTATAGGAGGCAAAGTCCCATTCCCAACAAAAAAATTTGACTCTCTCCAGTGTATCTGACCTACATGTCTGCGTGCAATTGTCCAACTGTTTGTGCAAACTGCCACCATCTAGTGGCAAGAGCGACAAAATGCAAGTCCTTCATACAAGCGCTGTGGCTGGTAGATGACCTTAACATGGAACTTTTCTCTGATAAACCTGACACTATCTAACTAGCCCCACAGTCCTTGTTCTTTTTGCAGAAGAAAAAAACTTTTTCCAAGCAGAGGAAAAACAGTCTCGATAATTACTTTACCAATAAAAGCGAGGGTCTGGCAAAGTTAATGTTTTCCCCTTGGCATCCACGGTGGTAATAAACTATATTACATTGTATGTAAACAGGGAGTTTTGGGACTTTAAATGAAGCACTTGGATAGTGGATTTGTTCTATTATTATAACTTATGGTTTTCCACTGAACAATTAATAAACATCTAAATATGGTTAAAACTCACCTCCACTATCCAAGTGCTTCATTTAAAGTCCCAAACCCCCCCCCCCCCCCTCTACTTGCATATATATCGGGATGGAAGCATTTGGATATTTGGGATTGGTAGTGCTCCCCTACCCCCCCAGTGTGAGGTATATCTAAATATTTATTGTTGATACTTTCAGAATTTCATTTCTGTGTTTTCATAAATCTTTATTTAATTCTGTTGATTGCCAGCATTTTTCCGACACTGCACAAGTGCCCCACATGGATGTTTAGCTACTAGGGCCTATTGTACGCTCACTGGCCGGCCGGTGGTGTTCTGTGGGGGGCGATTGGGTGCCTGGGCGCTGCTGGGCTCTCTTGCTTCCTTATGGGAACTGCGATGCACCAGCGGATCCTCCCCTCCTCCCCTTTCACCTTTGATCGGGATGCTCGGGAGGATTCCGCTCTGCGCATCGGCGCCACGCATCCTACGTCGTGCGTGTGACGTCATACTGGCGTCATTGCGCCGACGCTTTGGCATTTTCCATCTCCGTGTTTCCATTGGGAGGGCATGGCACACCTGTCTCTGGTTGTTAATCCAGGCTAGGTGTGGTCCCTCCCCCTACGTCTCACGTGCGTGGCGTTGGCGGCACACTTAAACCCCATTCGGAGCCAGCTGTGGGTTGTTGCTGGTCTCCGCATGGGGTCTGTACACACCAGCCTATTGGTCTGCTGGTGTTGTCTTTGAGGCGATATGTAGGTAAAAAAACTCTTTCCCTTTTCTGATTCACCCCATTGTTCTTGGGCAATTCCACTACTTCCTCCTGTTTATCACTATTTCACACACACTATATTCTTAACTTTTTTCACTTACTTTAACCCGTGCACCTATATTCCTATGGATACAGTTATGATTATTCTCTCTCTTCTGCACACTATACCAGATTATATTTATTTCCATACACTCATCACGCAGCACTTTTTGTTTACTAGTTCATCACTTTCATGGATTCTCTGGGGTTAAATTTTTAATTTTTCTGACACCTCACATTTTCATTAATTACACCTACAATCCACATTATGCCCTTAGATATTTTGGTTTCAACAATCACTACATTTCCCACTTTAGGGTACACTCTCCTATGCTGGTGCATTTCTCAGGTTTGCCTGATATCGCATTCATCTTCATGCCGCCTCAGTTCCCGTGGAGGAGGTGTGTCCCTGGCCCGCCCAGCATCCACCGTCACGCACTGCACTTGTCGTCCTGACTGGTGAGTCCGCTCGGGTCAAACCATATATATGTATTAAATTTTTATCAATATAGGTAATACACTATTTATATGTTCTTTATTTCATAGGAATTCTGTGGTAGCATCAGCTCCTGATGAGTGGGGAGTCACCCACGAAACGCGTCGAGATTTTGATTTGATGTCCCAGTTATACTTTATACGGAATCATATTTATTTCATTATGAATTGTATATTCCATTAAATATTAACTATTTTTAGTGGAGGCTTGCCTACCATGTGGGCACACTTGTCGATGCCGGGCTTGCTGTCATGGGCACCACCATGCCATTTCATTTACCTGCTGCATTTATCATTGTCGAATGTTGTTATGTGGGTACTATATATTGTGTTTTCATTGCATTGACCCTTATATATATTATGAATTTGTTCTATTATTATAACTTATGGTTTTCCACTGAACAATTAATAAACATCTAAATATGGTTAAAACTCACCTCCACTATCCAAGTGCTTCATTTAAAGTCCCAAAACTCCCTGTTTACATGTATCGAATTACGGTATGGAGGCACGAATCCATGCTTCATTTAAAGTCCCAAAAAAAACCCCCTCTACTTGCATATATTACATTGTCTTTTCCCGGCCGACAAATTACAACTTTCTCGGAGTATATTTGTAATCGTAGTCTTCAAGTGGGAAATGCGATATACCTAAGAAACAAGGCCTGTGCCATGGCCTAGCTGGTCAGTATGCCTGAAAAGAGGGCATACTCTGAATTGTAAGAATAAGAAAATGCTATGAGTATGTATGACAAAACTGGGGGAAACGGGTGGGTGGGAACCCAGAAGACGCCAACCCTGGCCCTGACAGAGGAGGAGGGTTAAATAGTCTCTGACTCCTCCCACAAATACAGGCTGGCCTCCGACCAGCCTTCCTACTTGTAATCGGAGTCTTCAAGTGGGAAATGCGATATACCTAAGAAACAAGGCCTGAGGTGTGTCATGGCCTAGCTGGTCAGTATGCCTGAAAAGAGGGCAAAAAGACAAGTTTGAGGTGGAAAAGGGAAGGTAATGATCCAACCCATAGAATAACGCCTGCCCGGATGGCAACAGTAAGTAACTGGTAAGTATCCGCTGTGACAGGAGAACCCACCAACTCCTGACTTGGTGATGAGAAGGAACCCCCTTTTTAGAGCCCGTGAAGCTACGCAGAACCGAACTGAACGTGCCGTGAGGGATGGATTGAGCCTGACGCCCAAGGCAACCCAGACATGAGAATGAACTGCTTGTGAATGAAAGGATACGTGGGGCAAAGGGAGCAAGGGCTGACCCGAGGAACCCCTGCAAGAAGATGGCCGAGAAGACTGAAATACTTCAACGGACACCAGTGAAGTGCACAGTGAAAAGCCCCCCAACCCCTGGCCTACACATACTTGGTATGAGGAAGTGAGAGGGTGAGTGCCAAAAAGACCACTGAAAGGAGTGAAAAAAGCTGTCTGCCTGATGGATGTGATGGAGTAGGCATCATGGCAATGAGCATCGTCAAACATGGAGACACCATGCCAGACACAGGACACTGGTCCCACCGGATAAGAACAGGACATGCTACAGCCTTAGACCTACCAACTGAGACCTAATCCTGAACTGAAGAAGGAGAGACAGACTCCAACCCAGGGAAAGAAGTCCCATGGCATGATCCAGCCATACCCAAAGTGACTGAAGCCCCCCCCCCCCCAACCTGGAACAGACCGGGGATCAGCAAAGATGACTGGACCGACGTCCCTGAGCAGTATTCCAGGCAACCTCCTAGACAAGAGATCAGAGCTGAGAGTGGAATCCAGAATCATGACGACGTCGCCCAACCTACCACCTAAAGACCGTGGCTTAGGACACACCCTGAGAGAGTATAAATCCCCGGGGCGGTAACCAGGGCCTCTATGCAGGATGTCAACTGAATAAAAGTGACGTCTGCTTCCGTCCCAAGGGTGAGCCCAGTGGCGAAACAACATCTGGAAGTGAGTGCAGGCATGGCTGATATCGGTATGGATGCGGAGACGGCCCAACCTGATAACGCAACTAGAAGAAAAGACAGACAACCAGGCATGAGAACAACAACGCCCCTCTGCCTACCTAAGAATGAGAACATTAGCAGAAATCTCAAGACTACAGCTCGTAAATGAACTAGATGACGAACCCCCCACCCCCCCGTGTGAGTAGTGAGTGAGCCCGAGTAACCAGCAGCACAGAGACAGGTAATTAACAGAAAACTCAGGGCTAGAGTACCCACAGACCGTGGTGGGTAGACGTACAGGTGTGGTGAATGAACATGCATCGTATGACGTATGGTATACGGGCGAGAAGATTGTGGTCAACAATCATTAATAACGAAACCTCAGCCCGTATGGATCTGTAGACGTGACAGATCCTGACGTGTGAGCCCTAGCTAACTGCCCCAGGTACAAACATGAACACAGGCACGATGAGACATGACAACCAACAAATATGAAAACAGGTACCGTAGTATGCCATGAGTGATAGAAAAGCTGGGCCAGAAATGCAAGGACAGCAACCCTATGACAGAACGTTGTGACAGAAATGCTGAGACTGAATGCTGAGGCAGAAACGAAATGACATAAATCCTGGTGCAGAAATGCCGTGACAGAAGACAACACCAAGACAGAAGGTAACACCAAGACAGAAGGCAACGCCATGACAGAAGGCAACACCATGACAGAAATGCTGAAACTGAATGCTGAGGCAGAAACAAAACAGAAACCCAGGGGCAAAATGCAATGACAGAATGCTGAGGCAGAAATGAAATGACAAATCCTGGCAGAAACGCTGAGACAGAAATGCCATGACAGAAATCCTGGGGCAGAAACGCTATGACAAAAAATGCTGAGACTGAAAGCTGAGCCAGAAATGCTGGGCAGAACACTGACAGAAATGCTGGGGCAGGAAATGCTATGACAGAAACGCAGAGACTGTACGCCGAGACAAAATCCAGGGGCAGAGACTGTACGCCGAGACAAAATCCAGGGGCAGAGACTGTACGCCGAGACAAAATCCAGGGGCAGAACCACTACGACAGAAATCCAGGGGCAGAACCACTACGACAGAAATCCAGGGGCAGAACCACTACGACAGAAATCCAGGGGCAGAACCACTACGACAGAAATCCAGGGGCAGAACCACTACGACAGAAATCCAGGGGCAGAACCACTACGACAGAAATCCAGGGGCAGAACCACTACGACAAAAATCCAAGGGCAGAACCACTGCGACAGAAATCCAGGGCCGAACCACTACGACAGAAATCCAGGAGCAGAACCACTACGACAGAAATCCAGGGGCAGAACCACTATGACAGAAATACAGGGGCAGAACCACTATGACAGAAATACAGGGGCAGAACCACTACGACATAAAAAAAGGGGCAGAACCACTACGACAGAAATCCAGGGGCAGAACCACTATAACAGAAATCCAGGGCTGAACCACTATGATAGAAATCCAGGGGCAGAACCACTACGACAGAAATCCAGGGGCAGAACCACTACGACAGAAATCCAGGGGCAGAACCACTATAACAGAAATCCAGGGCCGAACCACTATGATAGAAATCCAGGGGCAGAACCACTACGACAGAAATCCAGGGGCAGAACCACTACGACAGAAATCCAGGGGCAGAACCACTATAACAGAAATCCAGGGGCAGAACCACTACGACAGAAATCCAGGGGCAGAACCACTACGACAAAAATCCAGGGGCAGAACCACTGCAACAGAAATCCAGGGCTGAACCACTACGACAGAAATCCAGGGGCAGAACCACTACGACAGAAATCCAGGGGCAGAACCACTACGACAGAAATCCAGGGGCAGAACCACTACGACAGAAATCCAGGGGCAGAACCACTGCGACAGAAATCCAGGGGCAGAACCACTACAACAGAAATCCAGGGGCAGAACCACTACGACAGAAATCCAGGGGCAGAACCACTACCACAGAAATCCAGGGGCAGAACCACTATGACAGAAATCCAGGGGCAGAACCACAATAACAGAAATCCAGGGCCGAACCACTATGACAGAAATCCAGGGGCAGAACCACTACGACAGAAATCCAGGGGCAGAACCACTACGGCAGAAATCCAGGGGCAGAACCACTACGACAGAAATCCAGGGGCAGAACCGCTACAACAGAAATTCAGGGGCAGAACACTGACAAAAATCCAGGGGCAGAAATGCTATGACAGAAATCCAGGGGCAGAAACGCTATGACCGAAAACTAGACAGAACGCTGTGACGAAATGCTGGGCAGAACGCTGTGACAGAAATTCTGGGGCATAACGCTGTGACAGAAATGCTGGCCCGAACACTTGTGACAGAAATGCTGGGCAGAACGCTGTGACAGAAATGCTGGGGCAGAACGCTGTGACAGAAATGCTGGGCAGAACGCTATGACAGAAATGCTGGGCAGAATGCTATGACAGAAATGCTGGGCAGAACGCTATGACAGAAATGCTGGACAGAACGCTATGACAGAAATGCTGGGCAGAACGCTAAGAGAAGCCCCGGATTGGAAGCCTGGAAGGGGGTAGAGGAGGGGCTGGCATGACAGGGTGACTAAGGAGCATTAGAAGGGGTTAAGGTGAGAGAGTGAGGAGAGAGGGGTGTGTCAGCAAGTGTGAACGGAGCTGAAGGGGCGGAGCAATACAAAAAGGGGGCGAAGCCGGGAACGGGGACAGTGAGAGGAAAAGATCAATGGAGGAGGCAGTTTTTCTCACTGCTCCTCCACTTATCAAAATGGCGGACGTGCGGGACCTCGTGGCACAGCTGAGGAGAGCGGCGGCAGAGAGGGGTACAGCATGGCTGCAGCAGCAGGTGGGGGAGATCATAGCGGCAGAAGGGACAGTGGTGAGGGCGGATGAGCGGCAGCAACATGCGCGGAGGTCACGGCATCCGCCGCGTTTTTTACCTGGGCCTGCCACTCGGCCACCTCATGCAGATAGGAGCCCTGTGGAGGCAGAGGATCCAGAAGGACGGATGGATCGGTCGGAGGGATAGCTGGAGCGAGCACCAGGGATCTGAGGCAGAGGCAATCCAAAAAGGGGCGGGACCCACCGGCGGGACGTTCGGCTAGGAAGAAGGGCTGCCAGAGCAGTTTGGAGAGTCGCACGGAGAGGGGCAGGTCCGGTTCACATCGCCGGTCTGCCACGGCGGAGAGGAGTCTGGCTGTACCGCAGCCCAGGCTAGTGGCCTCAGGGGTAGGGGGACAACCGGTCCGAAGGAGAATTGTCAGAGGAGGAGGAGGAACCAGTGCCACCGAGGGAGAGCAGCGGGTCGGCTGTGGGAGGAGTTCCTGGTCAGCCTGGTGAGTCCAACCATTCCATTACTTTGTCTACTGCTTTGCATGATTCCTTGGGGGGGTGCAGATGGGTGCGGAGGTGCCGGTGCAGGTGCAGGTGGCAGTCCAGCCACAGGTGGGGGCAGCTCCTGCTGGGGTGGGTGCAGCGGCGCAGATGGGATACCTGTTAGAGGGCCTGCGGGCATTGGTGGGGAAGTTTGCTGGGGGTCCACAACAGCCAAGTCCAACGGCCCTGTGGACAACGCCGGGTCTGGGGGTGGACGAAACCAGTACGGGGGCCACACCCGCCGTGGCGCCTCCCACAGCGCAAGCAGGGGTAGGGTGGCCACAGACAAGGTGCCGGATAAGGGGAACAAGGATGCGGTGGTGAGGACCGACGTGGTGAGGATTGCGGACGTGGCCAGATGCGAGGTGTACGTCTGCTTCGAGGGCCCGTTAGGAGCGCATCTGAAACCGGAGGTTCGCAAGAAGATTGGGAAGGGTGAGTATGTGGAAATCTTCTCGCTGCTTCCATTGGAGAAGTTCAACTTGGATAGGGTAAAGCCCGATGATTCCAAAAAGGAGGACGAGGAAAAGCAGCGGTACAGGTTGATACCGTGCACTTTTTCAAACTGGCTCCAGGCGTTCGCCATTTTGGCGAGTGTCATAGGCGAGAAGAGCCCCGAGCACTGCTCGGCGTTGTTCTGCTATATGGATGCCATAGGTGAGGCTCACAGGGTATATGGGGGGCTGGCCTGGCTCCGCTACGATGAGCAGTTCAGGCAGCGGAAGTCGGTGCGTCCAGAACTGCGTTGGGATCACAAGGACATCAGCCTCTGGATGAGATTGATGTCCTCGGCGCGGCCGGAAAGAAGTGGGGGGTGTGCTGGCAATTCAATGAAGGTGCCTGCAAGTATGGGGGAGCGTGCAGGTTTAAGCACGAATGCTCGGGCTGTGGGGGAGCCCACAAGCTCGCCAGGTGTTTCAAGAAGGAAAAACAGGCAGGAGACTCTGCTCACAAAAGGGAGGACTCCGGTGATGCTGGAAAGGATGCTGCCTTTCCTAAGTAAGTATCCGGATGGGGAGGCGGTTTGCTTAATGACGTCGGGGTTTCGGGACGGTTTCAGGATTCCGTGTGCTCTGGCGGTGCCGCCGCCGATGACCGGAAACTTAAAATCAGTGTTACAGCACCCGGGGGTGGTGGACGAGAAGTTGGGTAAGGAGGTGGATTTGGGACGCATGGGGGGACCATTCGCAGAAAACCCTGGGGGGACTTGGTGGTGTCACCTTTGGGGGTCGTCCCCAAAAAAGAGGTGGCCAAGTTCCGCCTGATACATCATCTTTCCTTCCCTAAAGGGGGCTTGATGAATGACTTCATCGACCCCGAGGCGTGCACGGTATCGTACACATCGTTTGATGCGGCTGTGCGATGGGTTAGGTGCTATGGGCAGGGGGCACTAATGGCAAAGGCTGATATTGATGATATTGAATCGACTTTCAGACTGCTCCCGGTGCACCCGGATAGCTTTCGGCTGCTGGGGTGTCACTGGCGGGAACAGTTCTATGTGGATAAATGCCTGCCCATGGGTTGCTCGATTTCCTGTGCCTTCTTTGAGGCATTCAACTCCTTTCTGGAATGGGTGGTGAGGGACGTTTCAGGCCTGGAGTCGGTCATCCACTATTTGGACGACTTTCTGTGTGTGCGATTCTGCTGTCCACGTTGCAGCACATCGCAGGCAGGTTTGGGGTCCGACGTCGGAGTTGAGTTTCCTGGGGATTGTGATTGATTCGGTGGCTATGGAGTGCAGGTTGCCTAGCGACAAATTGGAGGCATTGCAGCGGGACATTAGGGAGATTCAGGGGCGGCAGAAGGTTCAGTTGAGAACCTTACAGTCGCTGCTGGGCAAGCTGAATTTTGCCTGCAGGATCATTCCCATGTGGAGGGTTTTCTGCCGATGGCTGTCAGCTGCCACTGCGGGTGTGCAGGTTCCCACTCATTTCATTCGGCTGCGCCGCAAGCATAGGGCTGACTTTCGGGTGTGGCATGACTTTATGTCCACCTACAACGGTAGGGCTATGTGGATGTCCGGCCCGGTGAGCAATTTCGGTGTGGAGTTGGTCACTGACACTGTGGGATCCACTGGCTATGGGGCGTTCTTTCGGGGCCGGTGGAGTGCGGAGCCTTGGCCGCAGTCCTGGAGGACAGCTGGGCTTCTGGGAAATTTGGTACTGCTCGAGCTTTTCCCAGTGGTCCTGGCGTTGGAGCTATGGGGGGAAGATTGCAAAAATGTTAAGCTGTGGATCAACTGCGACAATATGGGGGGGGGGTGCAGGTGGTCAACCGTATGTCAGCCTCCTCCCCGCCGGTCGCACAGCTGCTGTGGCAGTTGGTGTTTAGGTGCTTGCAGTTAAACATTTTTGTTTATGCCGTCCATATCCCTGGGGTGGAGAACTCATTGGCGGACTCTCTATCTCGTTTCCAGTGGGACATGTTCAAGGAGTTGGCACCGAACGCGGAGGCGGTCGGGGTGCCTTGCCCGGACTAGATGTGGGAGCTGCCGTTGGCATCATCGCGGGATGGGTCCGGCGGTCGCTGAGTGAGTCCACCTGGTCAGCCTATTCGAAGGTATGGTTAGAATGGTCAGGTATGGTGAGGGAGATGAGGGTAAGTGGTCGGGGACCCGATGGGAGATTGCTGATGCTGTACTTCGTGACCAGGAATATGGAAGGAGGAGTGTCCGCCTCTTCGCTGGATCGGAAGATGGCGGGTTTGGCGATTTTGTGTAAGTTGATGGGGGAGGAAGACTGGACGAAGGACTTTTGGGTTTGGCAGGCGTTAAAAGGGTATCGGAGGCAGTTCAAACGGCAGGATACTAGGCCACCAGTTACGTTTGCAAACCTGCAGGCGATTTGTGCATGGCTGGGCTCAGTGTGTCCTTTGGGATACGAAGCGTTGCTTTTTACGGCTGCTTTCTCATTGGCGTTTTATGGGGCGTTTCGTATTGGGGAACTGGTGAGACCCTCCAAACGGATGCCGGGTGGTCTGTTGGAGGAGGACGTGACTTTGATGGAAGACTGGGTGTTTGAGGAGATCAAAAACGGACCAACAGGGCAGGGGGACTGTTATTTCTTTGTTTGCGTTCCCGGGATCGGGGGTTTGCCCGGTGGCTGTAGTGCAGAATTTCTGGGCTGTACGTGAGAGGGGGGCAGGTCCTTTCCTGCAGCATTAGAGGATGGGTTGTTCCTGTCAAAATTTCAATTTATAGCCGGCGTTGTTTGAAGGAGGTGGGGTTAGACTGCACGAAATATGCCTCGCACTCCTTCCGTATTGGGGCGGCCACGGAGGCCGCCAAGTGCGGGTTGGATGAGGCGGCTGTTTGGAGAATTGGTAGATGGGAATCTCGTCAATTACGGACATATGTGCGACCACAGTTGGCAAGGGAGTGATGTTTAAAAAAATTAAATAAAAATTTATGAAAACCGTCCTTGGGACGGTATGGCAGGGTGTGTATGGGGATTTTGTGTTGGGGATGCTACCGGTAACTTGGTTGGGGACGCTAACGGTCTCTGTACAGGTGATGTGGGATTTGGGCTGATAGTGCACATGTTCAGTTGTGGTTTGTTTTTCATTTTCAGATGGAGGTTCGCATCGCCTCGTCTGGATTGTTGGGCACTCGTATGTGTGCTGGGGGGCCAGCAGGGGAGATGAGCACCCAGACGGCAGGCAGTTCGGGATTTCCAGACGGGATGCTTGCATAAGATGGTTGGGGATCCCCGGGATGAAGTGGGCTAGAGTGGTGGAAGAGGTGGACAGGTATGCAGGGCTGGACAGGCCCCTGGACGTTTTGGTCATTCATGCCGGGGGGAATGACTTGGGGGTCTGCAAGGTCAGAGACCTGTTGGCGGAGATAAAGGTTGACTTTATGCGTTTGAGGTTTCAGTTCCCAGACACGCTACTGCTCTGGTCGGATATTGTGGCCAGGACGGTTTGGAGGTGGGCAAGGTCTACAGTCAGCATTAATAAGAGAAGGATTAGAGTCAATAAGGTGATAGGACGTTTTGTGGTACAGAACGGGGGAATAGTTATTCGGCATAGAGAGTTGGAGGCTAATGTGGGTCTGTACCTGAGGAGGGATGGGGTCCACCTGTCCGACGTTGGAATCGACCTTTGGTCGATGGGACTACAGGATGGTATTCAGAAGGCCCTGAGGGTGTGGGGTCGCCCTCAAGGTTGAGGTATCTCCCTTTCAGGCTGTGGCGGTTCGTCTGGTGGTCTTTGATGGTTGGCGGTAAATCAGTGGTGATCTAAAAGGGGTGGGGGGCTCAGTGGTGGTATGGGCCCCTCCGGTGTATTCCTGAACGGTGGATGGAATACTGGTGTGTTTTCACTGACGGGAGTTGTCTCCGAGCGGTCACAGCTGGAGGCCTGGTTATGTTAAAATAGGTACCGCAGTGAATTGGTTATTTTGGGGATTATGTTGGGTCACCGTCAGAGATCACCAGACTAAGGTCATGTTATTATATGTTAATGTTAATTTGTTGTATATAGATATTTATATATATATATATATATATATATATATATATATATTTTTTTTTTTTTTGGTTGGAGTAATTTATTGGTTATTGTGTAATAAAGGCTGTTATGGCCATTATACTCCAAAGAAGGTGTGGTGTCATCATTTAGGTAAAAGATTGGAAGGGGGTATTGAGGGGTATAGTAGGTAACAGCAGAATGGAGAGGATCATTTTAGTCTACACTGGTCATGACAGAAATGCTGGACAGAACGCTATGACAGAAATGCTGGACAGAACGCTATGACAGAAATGCTGGGGCAGAACGCTATGACAGAAATGCTGGGGCAGAACGCTATGACAGAAATGCTGGGGCAGAACGCTATGACAGAAATGCTGGGGCAGAACGCTATGACAGAAATGCTGGGGCAGAACGCTATGACAGAAATGCTGGGGCAGAACGCTATGACAGAAATGCTGGGGCAGAACGCTATGACAGAAATGCTGGGGCAGAACGCTATGACAGAAATGCTGGGGCAGAACGCTATGACAGAAATGCTGGGGCAGAACGCTATGACAGAAATGCTGGGCAGAACGCTATGACAGAAATGTTGGACAGAACGCTATGACAGAAATGCTGGACAGAAATGTTGGACAGAACGCTGTGACAGAAATGTTGGACAGAACGCTGTGACAGAAATGTTGGACAGAACGCTGTGACAGAAATGTTGGACAGAACGCTGTGACAGAAATGTTGGACAGAACGCTATGACAGAAATGCTGGACAGAACGCTATGAGAGAAATTCTGGGCAGAACACTGACAGAAATGCTGGGCAGAACGCTGTGACAGAAATGCTGGGCAGAACGCTGTGACAGAAATGCTGGGCAGAAAGCTGTGACAAAAATGCTGGGCAGAACGCTGTGACAGAACGCTGGCAGAACGCTGGCAGAACACTAACGGAAAGATGGCAGAACGCTATGACCGATACGCTGGCAGAATGCTATGACAGAATGCTATGACAGAAAAACGCTGTCAGAACACTATGACAGAAAAATGCTGGACAGAACGCTTTGACAGAAAAATGCTGGCAAAACGCCATGACAGAAAAACCGGGCAGAAACGCTATGACATATGCTGGCAGAACGCTATGACAGAAATGCTGGCAGAACTCTATCACAGAAAAAAATTGGGCAGAACGCTGGCCGCGATAGAACCACTGAAAAAGAAAATAAGAACAAGTAAAAGCAGCAACCTGGTGGACTGAGATCCTCTGTCACTGCTGCAGAGATGCCAGTTAGTGAGAAGAAAAAAAGGAGCGACGGGCGGGTGACCGCCCATCCCCCCTCCGTGAGCACCAGGACCGACCAGGCGTGCTGATAGTGAGGATGGATGAACATATGGAACACCAGCCGATCCCCCGCCACATGAAACAAGGGGAGAGGGGATCTGGCGTGCGGCCGAACCACTAGGCAGGCGCTCCCCCTTTGCAGGAGATGTGTGTGGGGAGCAGAGCCGGCAGCCTATCCCCCCCCCCCCACACACACACACACACACACACACACACACACACACACACACACACCGGAGAATCGCCGGGGCCACCACGTGGAGCTGGGGAGAGAGGAGGCGGGCAGCTGGCTCCCTCGTGGAGCTAGAAGCATGGGGAGTGGGCGGGCACCTGGACGACGGATGCACCCCGCTCCCCCCGGCATGAGCGCCGGGAGAAGCGGGCGGCATGCTATCCAAAGGGAGCCGTAGGTGGTGGAGGATGGATGGACGGCCCCTCGCCCCACCCCCGGATGCCGGGAGGAGCGGGCGGCAACCCCCTCCCCCCGCTGGAACCTGGGCGGCGAGGGTGGATGGCAGGGCGGCCTCCATTGCAGCGGCCGACCATCACCCAGAGAACGCCAACCCTGGCCAGCCTTCCCACATGTCTCCCAAAGCTGCAGTGCTGAAGACACCCGGTGAAGCGTTCATACATACTGGGGGAACATCCTTGTTTCCTAAAGGGCTTTGGTACTCTCAGATAGTCCCACACATCACTGGCATACCTTTGCTCTCGGTTTTTTTCGATCTCCTGCGTGATTTTACTGTGAACATAGGGAAATTCCAACCATACTCTGTAGCCACCCGCTTGTTCAGCAGCCGCTGGGATCGTGAAAGCCTAGGCAGAGCTTAGGCACTTCCATCCCCCAGGAAGCACACAAGAGTTAGGCGATTTCCGTACCATGGTAAAAGGCAATCTCTTAGGTTTGGACAAACTGAAATTTTTGGGTAAAGTCTCGATAATGGTTGTAGGGGTTCCCGCCTGAGGCAATACACTCCCCAAATTCAAGGCTAACCAGTAGGGATGAGCTTAGAGTTCGAGTGAAACTCATGTTCGACTCGAACATTGCCTGTTCGCCTGTTCAGCGAACAGTGAACAATTTGGGTTGTTTGCGGCAAATTCGAAAAGCCGGAACACCCTGTACAAGTCTATGGGAGAAATCTAAAGTGCTAATTTTAAAGGCTAATATGCAAGTTACTGTCCTAAAAAGTGTTTGGGGACCCGGGTCCTGCCCCAGGGGACATGGATCAATGCAAAAAAAAGTTTTAAAAATGGCAGTTTTTTAAGGAGCAGTGATTTTAATAATGATTAAAGTGAAACAATAAAAGTGGAATATTCCTTTAAATTTCGTACCTGGGGAGTGTCTCTAGTATGCCTGTGAAGGGGCGCATGTTTCCCGTGCTTAGAACTGTCCCTGCACAAAGTGTCATTTCGCAAGGAAAAAAAGTCTTTTAAAATCACTTGCGGCTATAATGAATTTTGACGGCTCCCGTAATACAGAGAACACTCAATGAGTGTTCTCTGTATTACGGGAGCCAACAATTCATTCATTGATTGATTAAAAAAAAAAAAAAAAAGAGTGGGGTTCCCCTAAATTCAATTACCAGGCCTTCAGGACCTTCAGGTCTGGTATGGATATTAAGGGGAACCCTGCGTCAAATGTAAAAAAAAAAATTGACGTGGGGTCCCCTTAAAAATCCATACCAGACCCTTTATCTGAGCACGCAACCTGGCAGGCCGCAGGAAAAGAGGGGGGGATGAGAGAGCGGCCCCCCTGCCTCCTGAACCGTACCAGGCCACATGCCATCAACATTGGGAGGATGCTTTGGGGGTTTGTGACCCCTCAAAGCACCATGTCCCCATGTTGATGGGGACAACGGCCTCATCCCCACAACCCTGGCCGGTGGATGTGGGGGTTTGCGGGTGGGGGGCTTATCAGAATATGGAAGCCCCCTTTAACAAGGGGACCCCCAGATCCCAGCCCCCACTGTTTGAAATGGTAAGGGGGTACAAAAGTACCCCTACCATTTCACAAAGAAAGTGTAAAAAATGGTTAAATAAGACAAACACTTTTGAAAAATTCCTTTATTAAAAATAAAAAAAATTAAAAAAAGATTCCAGCTGTAGTAATCCACTCTTGCTATCCAGCGATGGATGATCATCGCTCCGGGGTCCAGCGATGGCTGATCTGATCCAGCGACGGGTGATTTTCAGTCCAGCGCAGTCCATCCATGGATCCGTCTTCTGTCTTCACTGAGGAGACACTGCGGGGATCCCGGCGCCTGACGTTTCTTATATTAGGAGGCGGGGCCACCCGTCACCTGACCCCGCCCCCTCTGATGTTAGTGGGGGAAGCTAGGGCTTTCCCAATGACGTATGGGTGACCCGCCAGAAACCTGCGTTACATCAGGGGGGGGGCGGGGTCACCCATACGTCATTGGGGAACCCCTGGCTTCCCTCACCAGCATCAGAGGGGGCAGGGTCAGGTGACAGGTGGCCTCGCCCTCCTAATATAAGAAACATCAGCGTACTAACATAGGTAAAGTTTATCCAGGGAAATCCGATCGCCTCTTGGGGGATCAGGAAGGAGTTTTTTTCCCCTGCTGTAGCAAATTGGAGCATGCTCTGCTGGGGTTTTTTTTTCGCCTTCCTCTGGATCAATTGTGGGCATAAAATCTGGTATTTGGATTGTACGATTATTTTTTATTTTATTTATTTGTTTTTAAGGTTGAACTGGATGGACTTGTGCCTTTTTTCAACCTGACTAACTATGTAACTATGTAATGGCCTGCAGGGAGATGGGAAAACCAGCAATTGGGCTCGCTTTAGGTGCACACTGAGGAGATGACACAGTACACTGACTGTAATTACTGCAGCTGCCTGCCTGCGTTACAGAAACAGAACAACACCAGAAATAAGGCATAGCTTCAGGTGTATACTGTGCAGGAGGCACACAACATCCACTGTAAATAATGCAGATGCCCCTATTACAGAAACAGAACAACACCAGCAATGAGGGGTAGCTTAGTGTATACTGTGCAGGAGGCACACTACACCCACTCTAACTGCTGCAGCTGCCTGTATTACAGAAACAGAACACCAGTAATAAGGTGTAGCTTCAGGTGTATACTGTGCAGGAGGCACACAACACCCACTGCAGCAGCGCTAGGTTCCCAAGCAACAAAGACACTGTCCCTGCCTATCGTGCTCTTTCCCTGAACGCCGCAACACGCTACACAAGGCTGCCGTGCTGGTGGCCTTATATAGTGTGGGGCGTGTACTAAACCCCCCTGAGCTATAATTGGCCACAGGCAGTACTTCCGGCACTGTGATTGGCCAAGCATGTGGGGTCACAGTGCATGCTTGGCCAATCATGAGCCAGTAATGCACTGCGATGGCGCCGTGCATTGTGGGCCGTGAGCGTGAGTCTCCTGCAATCAAGGCTGGACTGGGACAAAAATTTGGCCCTTAGACTTCATTCACACCAGCCCACTTTAATTTTGCAAACAGGCACAAAAACAGTATATAAAACTATACACAATTGTGCAAAAAAATACATAAGTAGCATAACATAAGGAGTCCTCACTAACCTTTTATTATTTCACTTATTCTCCTCTGTATTTTTCTCCTCTTTCTCACATCACTGCGTGAAGTTGAGGGCAAGCCGTGCAGCCATTACTTTGTCACTGAAATTGGCCCACTGAGCCATCGGCCCACCGGGAGACTCCCTGTAGTCCCGATGGCCAGTACATTTCTTCTGTCCTCCTCAACTGTCCTCTCCAACTGTCCTCCCCTGTGTCCTCCTCTTTCATCATCTGTTCCCCCCTCTACTCTCCTTTACTTCTCCTACAATCTCCTTTTCTTCTGTCCTCCTCTACTCTCCTTCCCTTCTCCTCCACTCTTCTTCCCTTCTCCACTCTCCTCCTCTACTCATTTCCTTTTCATCCACTCTCCTCCTCTCCTCCCCTTCACTTCTCCTCCACTCTCCTTGTCTCCTACTCTCCTCCTCTTATCCTCCACTCTCCTTCTATTATCCTCCACTTTCCTCCTCTACTCTCCTTCCTTTCTCCTCTATTCTCCCCCCTCTACTCACTTTCCTTTCTCCTCCACTCTCCTTCCCTTCTACACTATCCTCCTATACCCTCCTTCCCTTCTCCTTCACTCTCCTTCCCTTCTTCTCTTCCACTTTGCTCATCTACTCTCCTTCCCTTCTTGTCCACTCTCCTCCTCTACTCTCCTTCCCTTCTCCTCCACTCTCCTCCTCTACTCTCTTTCCCTTATCCACTATCCTCCTCTACTCGCCTTCCCTTCTCCTCCTCTACCCTCCTTCCCTTCTCCTCCTCCACTTTGCTCATTTACTCTCCTTTCCTTCTTGTCCAAAGTGGAGGAGGAGAAGGGAAGGAGGGTGGAGGAGGAGAAGGGAAGGAGGGTAGAGGAGGAGAAGGGAAGGCGAGTAGAGGAGGATAGTGGATAAGGGAAAGAGAGTAGAGGAAGAGAGTAGAGGAGGAGAGTGGAGGAGAAGGGAAGGAGAGTAGAGGAGGAGAGTGGAGGAGAAGGGAAGGAGAGTAGAGGAGGAGAGTGGACAAGAAGGGAAGGAGAGTAGAGGAGGAGAGTGGACAAGAAGGGAAGGAGAGTAGATGAGCAAAGTGGAGGAGGAGAAGGGAAGGAGGGTAGAGGAGGAGAATAGAGAAGGGAAGGAGAGAAGAGGATGAGAGTGGAGGATAAGAGGAGGAGAGTGGAAGGAGGGTAGAGGAGGAGAATAGAGGAGAAGGGAAGGAGAGAAGAGGATGAGAGTGGAGGATAAGAGGAGGAGAGTGGAGGATAAGAGGAGGAGAAGGGAAGGAGAGTAGAGGAGGAGAGTGGACAAGAAGGGAAGGAGGGTAGAGGAGGAGAGTGGACAAGAAGGAAAGGAGAGTAGATGAGCACTCTCCTCCTCTACCCTCCTTCCCTTCTCGTCCACTCTCCTCCTCTACTCTCCTTCCCTTCTCCTCCTCTTATCCTCCACTCTCCTCCTCTTATCCTCCACTCTCCTTCCCTTCTCCTCTTCTCTCCTTTCCCCTCCGCTCTTCTCACCTTCTCGTCTCCATCACTCTCCTCCTCTATCCTCCTTCCCTTCTGCCCCACTCTCCTCCTCTACTCTCCTTCCCTTCTTCTCCTTCACCTTGCTCCTCTACTCTCCTTCCCTTCTTGTCCACCCTCCTCCTCTACTCTCCTTCCCATCTCCTCCACTCTCCTCCTTTGCTCTACTTCCCTTCTCCTACGATCTCCTTTTCTTCTGTCCTACTTCACTCTTCTTCTCCACTATCCTCTTCTTTCTCCTTCACTTCTCTTACATCTCCTTCCCTTCTCCACACTGCTCTACTCTCCTCCCTTATGCTTTGCTTTGTGCACTGGTGCTCCTCCCACTATCTCTTCACTGCACTCATCCTTTGCTCTCCTCCTACTTTGTCCTCCTTTGAACTCCTCCTCTGCTTTCCTCCAATGGTCTCCTCTGGAGCTATGTTGTCTCTAAAAACCCCATCCAAGTCTCATGTGAGCAGGGCATGGGACAGACAATGATTGGCCTAACTTAATGACTTGTGATTGATTGAGTGCCTACTAACTAGAGACCTGGGTCAGATCTGGGTTTAATGGTGCCTCCCACATTGAAATGCAAAAACTTTACAAATTGTTATTAAGACAATATCATAATTTAAACACACATGAATAGAGAATGGACAGCTCATCTCATTCAATTAACTATGGAGTAAGAGTAAGAAGGATGGTTATCTCCCATCTTATCCAATGACCCCTGGAGTAGGAGAATGGAGGATGGACAGCTCTCGTCCTATCCAAAGACCTATGGATTGGAGGATGGACAGCTTGCATCTCATGCAATGACCTATAAAATGGGAGCATGGACAGCTCTCATCATGTGGTGCTCACAGCCCACAATGCACTGCGCTATCACAGTGCATTGCTGGCTCATGATTGGCCAAGCATGCACTGTAACCCCACATGCTTGGCCAATCACAGCGCCAGTAGCGAGGAGAGCCATAATCCTGCCTGTGGCCAATTATAGGTCAGGGGGGTTTAGTACATGCCCCACACTATATAAGCCTGCCAGCGTGGCGGCCTTGTGTAGTGTGTTGGCTTGCAGGGGGAGAGCAGGATAGGCAGGGACAGTGTCTTTTTGCTTGTGGACCTAGCGCTGTTACAGTGGGTGTTGTGTGCCTCCTGCACAGTGTACACCTGAAGATACCCCTTATTGCTTTTTTTTCTGTTAAATGTAATTTTGTGCAGCGACTGTTCTAAACATGGGAAACACATGCCACTTCACAGGCATACTACAGACACCCCCTAGACACGATATTTAAAGGAATATTTCACTTTAATAGTCATTAAATTAAGTGCTCCCGAAAAAAAACCCACCATTTTTAAAAAAATGTTTTGCATTGACCCATGTCTCCTTGTCCCCTGGGGCAGGACCCGGGTCCCCAAACCCTTTTTACGACAATAACTTGCATATTAGCCTTTAAAATTAGCACTTTTGATTTAGAACGTTTGAGTCCCATAGACTTCCATGGGGTTCTAAAGTTCGCACGAAGGTTCTGGTGCGAACCGAACCGGGGGGTGTTCGGCTCATCCCTAGTCTGCAATAAGTTTCACACTCCTAACATACAGAGAGAGGTGAGGTGCACTTAAAGTGGAACTATAGTTTCCCCCTTTCAGGTTCTATGCAGAATGACGTTTCAAACAATATCCAGCAATGGTGTGTATGCAGCAACGTGTGTCAGGAAGTGGCCTCCTGATGTTATTTGAGGTTTCCCTACAATTCAAAGCCACTTGTCCATGAGGAAAGCCTGATCTATATGGAGAGGCTTATAACAGTGGCAGCTATGGCTCAATATTTCGGCAAAGCAATGCCAACACCCACCCCCCCAGAGAAACAGGATGGGAATGCGGCGATACCAAGACTCCTCGGCCAATCGGTTGTCAGGAACTGCTGCCTGACTGGCCAGGAGGAGAACCGGGAAGACAAAAAATAGCGAATCTTCCGGATTCTCCACTATTGTCTTCCTGGTATTGCCGCTACCCTTTTTATAAGCCTATTAGAGGCTAAGGCTCTAATCACATGCTTCTGGTGCCCCACATGTAGATTAGGAGAAGAGAGGGAAGAGAAGAATTGATGAAAGAAGGGGGGAGGGAGAGGGCAGAGGAGAGATGGAAGGACGGAGGGAAGAGCAGAGAAAGAAGGGCGGAGAGGAGAGATAGAGATGAGGAGAGGGCAGAAGAAGAGGAGAGAGAAAGTCTTAGTCTTGCTAATAAACATTTTCCTGCAGCTGGTCAAGTTTTCACTTCATCATGTGTGGATCTCTTGTGATAAAACACTTGCCTGTACCCTGCCCAGTTTAGTTCAGTACTGTCCTGCTGTTGAATAGTTTTACATTGCTGTATCATCTTCGGTCTCCTAATTCTTGTAGTAAAGCCCTAATCTCTGCTCCTTGTCGCTAGTACATGTCGGCATAGTCTTGCACATTATAGCTGTCTGGCAACTGACCAATTTTACCTTGCTGGAAAGTGTCCTTCAGTGAGAAATGGGCAAACTGCCACCTATATTCCACTAGTCAAAGCAGGTTAAAGCTCTCCAAAAAAGACCTTTTTAAAGCCAAATGACTCTTATTTGAGTGCTGAAGCTGTATGTTAGCCAAGTGTAGCACTAACCCCCGAAGGAGCTGCTGGTTATTTTTGGGCTTACCGTTACCTTCCGTTCTCCTTGTTGCACATCTAGGGGATGTCCCTTGGTAAATGGCCTGGCAACTTGAGACTGACAATAGATCCACTTGAACGGATTTTATTTGCAAAACTCAGACAATTGAACAGTCTTTCAACTTGGGATCAGAGGGTTGGAAAGGAAACTCAGGTACTCTTAGTGTCAAAGTCAAAAAACATTGAAGAACTTGCTTAATTTGACTGCATCCAGAGAATAGCCATTCGCAGCTGGATGATCACTCAAGTTGGACAGTCCCTCTCTCACAAGGCCTAGCAGCCAACTTGGTGCTTACTCAGGAACAAGTCTCTGCCATGGACATCGTCGTAGAACACGCAGGAAAACTAAGCTTGTAGAACACTTGTAGGATATCTGGATCTTTGAGCCTGCTTGACAATATCCACAAGACCGTATTCTCTTGGTTACTTCAGCCCTTCCAGGCTTTTGCTAAGAAAACCAACCCGTACGTGGTGTTCTTCTGAAGAGTCCTCCCCTGGAATGCTTGAAATACACTGGGTCACTCCCGAACCGGAGACACCCAACCACCTCAGAATCCTCCTTTAGTTTCCCTGCCTTGGGCTAGGGAGCCCAGAGTCATTAAAGTCAAGTGGATCCGCACCCCAGGCCATAGCCTTCCTGGGGGCTGGTCAGGAGGGACCAGGACCATGTAGTCAGTACATCATTATGGACTGGAACCCCAAACCACATGACATCCGCATCTTACGTACCCTCTCCCAGAAGACCAGCAAGAGCGCCATTCTCACTGGGCAGGCTCAAAGAGAGAGCAACTTAAGCACCAGAGCATAGTTCCATACCTGCCAGAAGAGCTAGTGCCCCCTGTGGCCAGGCTGAACATCTCACAGTCCAGTCAGACTGATGCCGAGGCCCAATTTAGATAATTGTACCCAAACTGCAGTTTAGCCAGCTTTAACTTTTGAAAAACAGCATGCTCTTCAGGAGCTGCCGATACACAAACTAATGGCTATAAAGAAAAAAATGCTGTCACTGAAACTGTCCAAGAAAATCACATTTTTCTGTAACACCTCACAGGTTTATGGCATCCCCAATCATGTTATTTAAATGATTTGTGGATGTTCAATGTTGTCCCCAAATTTACATGAAAAGATCCTCCCCTGGTTGTGCAGGATTTTTTGCATTGCTACATGTCTCCAATGGCAGAATGAATGTGGACTTTACTTGGAGCCCTTGTTAGGTTGTCACAGGTGTCCCTGCTTGGGAGGTTCATCTCACTTCCTGTTCAAGGGACAGGACAATCTAGCCCCTCCTCGCTTCAATAAACACAAAAAAGTCACTAGTTCAGACCCAGGTCCTGACAATAATATGTGAGGGTGCTGAAAGGATGAGTTGAAGAGTAGAAAGATAGATTTGGGTAGCATAGAGATGGTATTGGAAGCCATGGGAGGTAATCAGCTGAAAAAAATGAAGGTGGTGTAGAAAAAGAATAAAAGGGGTCTGAGGATGAACTGGGAAATCAGTACAGGAAGAGGAGATGGGAGTTATGAAGATGTAGGTGACACTGAAGGAACATGGTGAGAGGTGAGAGTAGACCCATGAAGAAACAGTCTTGAAGGCTTTGGAAGTGGCGTTTTTTTGAGGAATAGGTTGCCTACTGTATAAAGGCAGCAGAGAGGTCTAGTAGTAAGAGTATGGTGTGATGACCGTTGGTTTATAGCATTTGGTAAGTTGTTAGTGAGTTTTAGAAAGGGTTATGTTAGTTTAATTTTAGGGCAGTTGCTGCTGGCAGAAGATAAAATTAAAGGGCTTAAGAAGGTTATTAGTGAGGTAGCAGCTTCAGGCAGTCGTAGACTAGGTGTTCTAGAAGTCTAGAGGTAAACGGGACCTAGGAGATGGATTGTCGGTTGCTCAGGCAGGTTAATATCACTGCCTGTAGGTGGTGTCTTGTTTCAGCCATTGGAACCATTCCTGGCCCATTTAACCCTTGTCCCTTCACGATACAGAACCATCCTAAAGCCTGGGAAAGGAGAGAGTGCTCGCTAGTGCCCCTAGAGGCGAGCTGAGGCTGTTGCTTAACGGAAGTGTGGCAGCACTTTTTCTTACAAGCAACACTTCACACAGACATAATTATCTCCTAGTAATCCATGGCCCAACGTCTAACTCTTTACATTGTACACAAGGAACACAGTCCTTCATTCCACTTCTCTTGTTTGTGAAGCATTCCTGAGCTGGCGCATTGAACTTCACCAGCCCAGGTGCCCGTCACATCACCCCAGTGACATTGATTCGAATGTTACTCTTGAATACTAGGAAGCTCAACGGTGTACATAACCCATGCTTATTCTTCCCTGAGGCCTCACTCCATTTTCAGTGACTTCTAGACTGGGTCCCTAGGATACCTCGTGCCATGAGTCGGACCCAGTATTGGGGTTCCAGTCACTAGGGAAGAAGTCTATGCATACAAGTTCATTCACTACCAGGGTCTTCTATTACCTATGTCAAGTTGCCACCACTTCCTGACTGGTTGCTTATGCATGCAATACTAGTGTAGAACTACCCACGAAGGAGCTGTTGGTTAGATTTGGGCTTACCAACCGTTACCTTCTGTTCTCCTCGTTTCACGTCTAGGGGTGTGCCGTGGTAAATAGCCCAGTAACTCGAGAGAATGACAACAGATCCACTTGAATGGATTTTATTTGCAAAACAGACAATGAACAGTCTGTTAAATTGGGATCAGAGGGTTGGAAAGGAAGTCCAGGTACTCTTAGTGTCAAAGTCAAAACGTTGAAGAGCTTGCTTACTTTGACTACATCCAGAGAACAGCCATTCACAGCTGGATGATCACTCAAGTTGGACAGTCCCTCTCTCACAAGGTCTAGCAGCCAACAAGGTGCTTACTCAGGAACAAGTCTCTGCCACAGACGTTGTAGAACACGTAGGGAAACTAAACTTGAAGAATACTCTTAGGATACCTGGATCTCTCAGCCAGCTTGGCGATATCCACAAGACCAGATTCTCTTGGGTACTTCAGACCTTCCAGGCTCTTACTAAGAAACCAACCTGTACGTGGTCTTCTGAAGAGTCCTCCCCTGGAATGCTTGAAGTCACTGGATCTCTCCCAAACCGGAGACGGAACCCAACCACCTCAGAATCCTTCTTTAGTTTCCTTGGCTCGGGCTAGCCAGCCCCGAGACATCAAAATCAGGTGGATCCGCACCCCAGGCCATAGCCTTCCTGGGGGCTGGTCAGGAGGACCAGGACCATGAAGCCAGTACATCATTCTTGACCGGAACACCAAACCACGCGACATCCGCATCTTAAATACCCTCCCCCAGAAAGCACAGTGAGAGCACCACTCCGACTGGGTGAGCACCAAGAGAGAGTAACTTAAGCACCTAACCAGACCATAGTTCCATGCCTGCCAGAAGAGACAGTTCCCCCCGTGGCCAGGCTGAACATCTCACAGTCCAGTCAGACTGATGCTGAAGTCTAAATTTAGACAATTGTACCCAAACCAAACTGCAGTTCAGGCATAACTAACTTTGAAAAACACATAGCCCGTGCTCTTCAGGAGCCGTCGCTACACTAGTATTGTAGTCAATAGCAATAAAGCCTCCTTGGAATAGCTTCAGTGCATGTTAGACATGTGTACTTCATCTTTCCTAACTTCTTTTGTCCCCAGAAGTAAACCCCGTTCTGTGATATACCAAACATACATGCACCCCTTTACAGGTGTCCTGAAGTCACTTCAGACCAGGCAAAGTTACACAAAAAACAAAGTTCTTTATTAGAAAAAATGAATAAATTGTTTAAGTATAACAAAATATACAGGCATTTATTTGCTACTACAAATCACCTCTTTGTGCCCCTTAGATGTTTCCTGGTGCACTTTGAGGTGGTCATGCTTTAGATAGGTGAGAAAGTCCTTTTAAAGTCCATATCCCTGGAAGCCCGACTAATCCCACAAGGTGGAGGGAGGGGGGGGGGGGGCAGAAGAAAATTCCGTTACATCCTGGCACAGCTATTCCCTTCCCATCCTGCAGTTACCCTTTTAACTGTTTCTCCCCCCCCCCCCCCCACAGTGGATGGTACATCCCAAAAAAGCCTAGGAAAACCAGACCAGCAGTGTTAACCCTTGCTTTTCAGTACTTACCGACTCTACAGGGCAATATAAGTAAACAGTGCAATTAATTCACATAGCAATATACAATTTTACAAAGCAATGCAAACAAATTATTCAGAACAGTCAAAAATATATACAAAAAATACACACAATATCAAACCCTTTGGAAGCACCTGCTTGCATGCCTTAGCTGAACTGCCGTGTTAAACTGCCGATACACTTATGTAGAAATTACACTTTGGTAGACATTCTTATGGCCAAGTGCCTCAGCCCCCTATATCACTAACCACAGTATGTGTCAATATCTCACATTAGTGACAGACCTGGACGTCATCTGCTGAACCTATGCCTTGGACATGGATTTCTTAATTCCCATTTCATGTCACCCTACCCCAACCCATTGTCATAAAACTCGCTTTGTTTACCACACACGAAAAGTTTGTTAAAAAAATAATTCTTGATAATTTTCCAGATTTTAAAACGGAGTCACACCCCTTGCCTTGAGAGGTGAACTGTGTCCAGAGGGATGGAACATTTCCAAAAATGTTGGCCTCCATGAGTCTCCGTGCCTAGCCACTGATTGTACAGTATACAGCAGCCTTTTTTACCCCCCAAAATATTTCTCAGGTCACTAAATCCAATTCTTTGGGGGTCAATGGAAAGAAAATGCCTCCTACATTGGTGATTAGCAGAAAGAACAAAACCCTTATAGTGGTGGTCAGAATGTTACCATTATAGAAAGCTAAAAAAAGATCAATGGAGATGTCAGGAGACAAATACAGCTGATGCTCATGCACAAGTGCCAGCATACAGATGAGCTCTGGTGTATATGTCGTCGTGCACCAGCGCACCCATGCACGGCCTATCCCAGGTATGGTACAGAGCTGCCCATTTAAAGGAGACCCAGATGTGTGCTAATCCCTGAATCCTGAAATCTGTGTTCCTCTGCTCCTGCTTTTCCTGACTGACCTCCCATTGCTAACCTGGCTTGCTCCTGACCTTGTCTGTGGTACTGACCTTGACCATGCTACTGGAGCTCGCTCTGCCTGCTTTTGAAGTACCAGTTGATCTATGAGCAATAAAGCAATCTACGATATAGTGGAAGCTGACCATCGACAATTCCTCAGTGATGTCCTAACACAAGAGGATCACCAATAAATGTGACGCCATTCTGAAATGTAGCACACGCCATTTCCAAGTCGGACGCCTGAAAGTGCACTCTGGTTCCTCTTGATTAGTATACATCTTTCAGATGAAGCAGAGGCAAAACATTTTGCATGGTGCTGCCCAATTTTACTAAACTGTTCAGCCAAAGCAAATCCTTCAATGAAATTCCTTCGTTACCGGAATCTGAATGTGCTGGGATGTTAGGAGTGATAAAAATGGCAGATGGGATGTTGAAAACATGTCAAGCTCAGAATTAAAAAGAAAAGCCAACCAATGTATCCAGAAGCTTTTTTGTGTGTAGAGCCAGTACAGTCAGAGCTGCGATGGTAAATCCAAATATGTAGAGACATGACTTTCAACACCTTTCTAGGTCACCAGGAATTTTGAATTGATCTGCGTAAAGGGAGGGAAGAAACTTCAGTCAGTCCCATTATTGAGGGTTCTTATGCCGCAGGACATAGCTTGAAGCCGCTTCCAGGTCCCAATTGACGTTCTCTAGGATTTGGCGGCATTCCTCCTTACTGTATTGGCTCATGTTGTACACATGAACCACCTGAAGAGAAAGAAATTCTATGATACAAAGAGCCTCACATTGTAAATTCATGTAAATTCTACCGATTTCAAGAAATATATTTTACAAAAAAGAAACCCACTTCACCATTTGTCATAACAACCCATCATCCATTAAAATGTGACAGATCTGTCATATTAAAAACTGTACCAGGGTGCCCCCACATTCACCATACACAATGTTGCATAAATTGCAAAAATCCTAAATCCATGAAATAGTCATAATAGGTCAAAGTGCAAAGGATTTCTCCTGCAGTGAATATGGAACCGAAGGTTTACACCCCTTTTCTCCATTAATGGGGGATTGAGAATTCCCTCCAACTTGTTCCATCAGTCCCACTGGGGTTGTAATTCAAGATGTCAAAAGGTTGGGTTGTCATAGCAACTCAACTTGGAGTCATGTTTAACAACCAAACCCTCTGACCATCCTAACTTCTGAAAACCCTACCCGATACCCTCAATTTCTGACCACCCCCTCTTCAGACCACCTTACCTTCTTGCCCATCCCTACTTTCTGACCATCCCCCCTTCTGACCACCCAACCTCCAGACAACCAGACCTTCTGACCATCCTAACTTCTGAAAACCCTATATCATGATATCCTCCACTTCTGACCACCCCACCATCTTGGCCACCCAACATCCAGACCACCAAACCTGACAACTCTACCTTTGGGATCCTCCCACCTTCCGACAACCCTTGCCTACATTCTGACCACCACACCTTCTGACAACCCAAAATCCAGACCACCAAACCCGACAACCCCACCTCCGGACCACCCTAACTTCTGTAAACTCTACCTTTGTGATCCCCCCCACCTTCTGACAACCTCACCTACTTTCTGACCATCCCCCTTCTGACAACCCCACCTTCTCACCACCCTAACTTATTATCCCCCCACCGTTTCACCACCCCATCTTCTGACAACCCTCACATTCTGACTGCCCCTACCATCTGACAGCCCTCACCTTAATATTCACTGTACCTTCTTACTGCCCCTGCAGTTTGACAGCACCCATTTTCTGACTATCCCAACTTCTAGCCACCCCATCTTCTGACAATCCCCACCTTCTGATGACCATAACTCCTGACAATCTAGCCTTTTTATTCCCCCCCCCCCCCACCCGCTGATCACCTCACCTTCTGACAGCTTCCACCTTCTGACTACCCCAGTTCCTGACCACACCCCCTTCTGACAATGCCCACCTTCTGACCACAACACCTTCTGACAAGCCTACCTCCTGACAACCCCACCTTCTGTTTCCTCCACCTTTCAATCACCCTACCATCTGACCACGCCACCTTCTGACAACCCCCACCTTCTGGTGAAAGCTTCTTTTCTACCCATAAATGTGTATTGATTCTTCTTTAATATAGTTTAGTTTCTTAATATAGTTGCAATTCTTTATAGTAACTTCAGATCTTAATATGGAATCTGATTTTGCTCTGAAATGTCTTTATATTATAGATTTATATAAAAGATTTAACCTTGAAGTTCATGGTGGTGGTGCTGCAGGCCCATGACATCTTGTGTCCAAGCCACAAAGTATGGTAGAGGGCTGTAGCAGCCATCAAGAAGCTTCTCTAGCAAACTGAAAAGTGTCAAACTCCAACCCAAATTAATTATCACCCATGGATCTTTTCCCTTTTGGTATATTTTCCAATAGTTTCCATTGCTAATTTTATAATGGTACCTTCAGGGTTATTATGCCAATCCACTGGTTTCATAGATTAACCTGGACCAAGAATACAAATGAGGGATCAAGACTTTCCTGATCTCCACACTTGTTCTAGGTCAGTAATGCAGAAAGTATTATAGCCAACCTGGCGAGCTAGCATTCATAGAAGGTCCTCAATGGCCACCAGGAAATCTCACAAGATTGTACTCAAACCTCCAAACAATTCCAGCCTTTGCCAGTTCCAATCTTAGGATAGGTACCCAAAATATTTGGTTAATTCTAATGCTGTGTATAAAAACTCACTCCCATTCCTCTGTAATGAATAAAATTGTTTTACACTCCATGAAGAAAGCTTTGTTCCAAGCACCAATGATAAAGAGGAGACATTTATCAGTGACTTCCAATCTATATTCACCAGTGAGTTGAATAGTTTGCTTATTTATTAGGAAATGGTCACCTTTAAGTGCTTGGTGGCCCGCATCACGTCCCCTCCAAAGAAACGCAGGGCTTCATGGCACTTCCCTGGTGTCACGCCATGGATCTGATCCTCCACCTGCAGAAAAGTAGATCATTGACATTATAAAATATGTCCGCATCAGCCAGAATTTCAGCTACGCCTGTATAATGCACCACTTACATTAAAGTGTACATGTCATGAAAGGAACATGGAGGCTGCTGTTTTGGGTCAGTGTCTGAGGAGCAGCCACAAATAAATTCTCTTTACTGTTGATCCAATGACTCTGCATATTTTATTGGACGTATCATTTATGGATTTGTCAGCATCAAAGTGATCTGGTGAAGGGGCCCTGTATGGGCCCTAAAAGGGATCTATATCTTTATGAGGCATCACACTCATGTGGCCATGCCACTAGGAAAACATCTATTCCCTCATTCAAAAGGAATCGGAGGACCATTGTAGCAGCTTAAGCTATTCTGACTGTGGACCAGCAAACCACGAGGAACATCAATAGATAACAATCTGGGGCAAATCTTTTCTTCTATACAACATTCAGCTCATCACTACCAAGTACAAAGTACTGGTGTCCTGAAGTGCAAAGTACTGAAGGCTCACCAAGACACCCAATCCTCTAGATGAAGAATATCAAGGATGGTGTTGCATCTAAAAAGGAAGTCAAAATACCTGAAGGTCTACATCATGTAGATTGGCTAAGGAGAGGCAGAGGTGCCCCGCTGATCCATCTTTTTCATCTTTCCTCTATTCTGACACTTTAGGTCCTACACATTGAATTTCCTGGTTCTGAGCTCCTCCTGTCACTTTGCATTAGACTGAAGACTATGGGGAATCATGGGAGCCAGAGGGTGACAAAGGGGCACCAGGATAGAGAGGAGTGCTTGCCACCAGAACTCCAGGACTGCAAAGCTAATTTATTGTTATTCCCTTCAACAGCACCCCTCCTCCTACAAAATGCTTGCATATGTTTTTAATAATGCGTAGATCCCTCGGTGTCCTCACCTCTCTGATCTTTCTCAGCAGTTCGCTGTGAGTCATTTTGCTGCTCCATCTTCGAGATTTGCATTCTTGTGTCACTTGAGTGACAATCGGGGCCTCTCCTGGACCCAAATTTGGGTTCGATGGAAATTTATCTTTCTTATTGGAGCTTAAGAACTGACTGGGGCTATGCCTGGTGGGCACAGCCAGAAACCTGTCCTTGGAGGATGTTTTAGGAGGCGTTAGATTTTCCATCAAATTCCCTGGGGGCTGGTCGCTCAGTCTTCGTGCAGACAGTTCACGGGGCAGAGCTGCTGTAGAATTCATATCTGGTCTACAGGGCTTAGGCGAGGGCTGGTTATGAGGCTTGTCCTTTGCCTTGCAGTCATGGATGTTCTCCAGACTTTTAGAAATACCTGTGGGTGCAATTCAGATAAATGTAAGGACATAATGGAAGAAACTGACCAAAACAGCACTAATGACAGAGGTTGGAAGGTAAAAGTGTATTATAACTGATGAAGGTAAGGCAAGGAGAAAGGAAAGAAGGGAAGACATGGAAAGGAGAAGGGAGGAGATGAGAAGGGCCAATGTTCACCACACAGACACTTACGTCGATGCAGTTTTGTATGTCTAGGACCACATCTTTGATCTTCCTTTGCTTTGGCTCTCATGCTGAAAGAAGCAAGAACTCATGAGTATGTGAGAAGTACCGTTACTTCCTTTTGTCAGGGGTGGTAAAAGACTTACTCTTTCTCTGAGTCAACATTCCTAAGAGAAAGCTTTTCCAGACTGTTAGGCAAGTGCAAAGCGTTACAGGCATTGTTAAAGTCCTCTGGACAGATGACACCAGCGGGAAAAGGTCCAATTTTAAGAGTCCTCTTATTCTGTCCCCTCCAGAGCTTAGGTTCAAACCTTTGGGAAGGAATTTACAAAATTCTTATTTAACAATACAAGGAATGTAAATGTACTAATGCAAATAAAAAAAAATAATTTTGTTAGAAAACATCTGGGTTTATATATAGTATAGTTGCCACCAGAGAATCTAAAGCTGGAACAGTCTCGGGCATCTTAAACATGGAGGAGGCACCCCAAAGGTAAGCCCAAGGCCCAGAGTAAATCTCCCACAGGTGGCCTCGGAAAAAATCCCACAAGCAAAACCTGAGTCTATAGCACAATAAATGAAGGCTTTGGCCAATTAGTCTACTGCCACCGTGACCTTCTCTGGATCAAGTAGACTGATCATAAATAGTTGACCACACATGGAATATAGTGAACGATGGATGGATCAAGAATGTTCAGCAAGGAAATATTGATAATGTATGTTAATAGTGGGAAGACAGATAATTGTTAGAAAATGACTGATGACCAGTTATTAGCTGTGTATAATAGGAGATGGACGAATGGTGGGTGGAGGTGGACGAATGGTGGGTGGAGGTGGACGAATGGTGGGTGGAGGTGGACGAATGGTGGGTGGAGGTGGACGAATGGTGGGTGGAGGTGGACGAATGGTGGGTGGAGGTGGACGAATGGTGGGTGGAGGTGGACGAATGGTGGGTGGAGGTGGACGAATGGTGGGTGGAGGTGGACGAATGGTGGGTGGAGGTGGACGAATGGTGGGTGGAGGTGGACGGATGGTGGGTGGAGGTGGACGGATGGTGGGTGGAGGTGGACGGATGGTGGGTGGAGGTGGACGGATGGTGGGTGGAGGTGGACGGATGGTGGGTGGAGGTGGACGGATGGTGGGTGGAGGTGGACGGATGGTGGATGGAGGTGGACAGATGGTGGACAGATGGTGGACAGATGGTGGACAGATGGTGGACAGATGGTGGACAGATGGTGGACAGATGGTGGACAGATGGTGGACAGATGGTGGACAGATGGTGGACAGATGGTGGACAGATGGTGGACAGATGGTGGACAGATGGTGGACAGATGGTGGACAGATGGTGGACAGATGGTGGACAGATGGTGGACAGATGGTGGACAGATGGTGGACAGATGGTGGACAGATGGTGGACAGATGGTGGACAGATGGTGGACAGATGGTGGACAGATGGTGGACAGATGGTGGACAGATGGTGGACAGATGGTGGACAGATGGTGGACAGATGGTGGACAGATGGTGGACAGATGGTGGACAGATGGTGGACAGATGGTGGACAGATGGTGGACAGATGGTGGACAGATGGTGGACAGATGGTGGACAGATGGTGGACGGAGGTGGACGGATGGTTGACGGAGGTGGACGGATGGTTGATGGAGGTGGACGGATGGTTGATGGAGGTGGACGGATGGTTGATGGAGGTGGACGGATGGTTGATGGACGGAGGTGGACGAATGGTGGATGAGTACAGAGAAATATTTTTCCTTACCCAACTTCAATGAAAATGACGGCATCCCCAGCATCCAGGGGCAGACAGGAGAAATTGTCAACTTCCTGCACAACTCGTACCTGAAGAGGTTTCGCCTGTAGAATTAAGAAGATTTCTGTTAAAGAACTATCAAGAGAGGTCACATAATGAGTAAGGAGTCGTATTGGAGTGCAGCAAGGAAATTACAGAAATTGAGACTTTATATTAACACCTCACATTATCAAGTTTCATATGCAGGCAGATGCACTCCACTTTCTCCACTGCAGATGGCACTCAACTGCAGCACAAGTGTAGAGTGGGAGAAAGTCAAGAGGAATGCTCCTCTATGGTTTCCTGGGTCACTGAGAAAGCTATCCGGTTGGATGTCATCCCATGTGACCCTGGTGGCTATCTTGGGTCAAGCAGAGTCTATTTAAGGGTTTGGTGCATATTTTGGGAGTAGTGTAGGTACAGGTCACCCATCTGTCAGGAAATAGCTGCATTCTGCCCACTGAGGCAGACGTTGGCAGCTCTCCCAAGACCTGCTGTGTTCCACATTGCCGTTACAACCTATGAGTGTCCCTGGTCAGGCGCCTTCCCGCCGGGCTGTTTGTAAAGTTGAACTTTGACTTTAATACAAGTTCTGTTTGCTGCAACTGGACCCTGTGTATTTTATACCACCAAGCTGCACCTCCCAATGGGTAGAAGCCTTTAGGAGATAGTCCTCCTGAAATGATTATTGTATAAAGCACAACATTGGAGATATCAGATCATAGTGGGGAAGACTGACTTACTGTATTCGAGATTGGTTTATGGAAACATCGGAGATAGATCTCCTGGAAGTATTTTAAAGAAGAAAGACCACCAGCAGAGGTCAATCACTTCCTAGATCTATTGCAGACCAAATAAGGTGATAACAGACAGACGATATAGATGTATTCATATGAGAGAGGAGGCCAAAGTTGAAGACAGACCCCCAGGTCTGATAAAAGATAAAAGTAAAAGCCAAAAATGGTGATAGTCTTCCAAGTCCATTACATGTTAGGGTAGAGGAAAATATCAGAGATGGATCTCCTGTATCCAAAAAGCCTCCCCTAGATCCATCAGAGGGTACACCTACAGGGCAATATTGCAGACAGTTCATGGGCAGTCCTTTCAGAATTAGAAGATATTTATGTAGCGGATGACATTTTGGACAAAGTGTCATACAAATGTAAATTTAGTTTTTGCCTCCGAATAGGGGTTCTGAGGGTTAATTATGTAGGTTGACCTTGACATCAGTTTGGCTGGGCTATGTTAGAAGTTCTGCTTGGTCATGTGTGAGGTGAGGTGCACATGACAGGCCAGAACCAGGCCTGGTTGGACGTTTTGGGTATCAGCCTTCTCAGAGCCAATCAGCAGGAGTGCCGGGCCTCGCTGAGGAGTCTGGGAGGGGGTACTTAAGATGTTAGGGT
The DNA here is from genome assembly GCF_037356315.1 of Lithobates pipiens. NCBI lineage: Eukaryota > Metazoa > Chordata > Amphibia > Anura > Ranidae > Lithobates > Lithobates pipiens. The sequence goes on from NW_027507746.1 coordinate 1,051,430, forward strand.
CACGTGTTTAGGGAGAGGAGTTCGTGAGGCCCGAGTGGTCTGTTCTGGTTCCAGGACCGGGGTAGACCCGCGAGGGGTCCTGGTCAAAGGGTGTCCGACATCCCAAAACATGTTCCTGTTAGTTACCCCCAATGGACCCGTCTGGTCTGGGTCAGGGATCCGTCTGTTCCCGAGTCTCGGAACCAGCTGGTTCGAGGCGCAGTAACTGAGGGGGGATTCAAGGTGTCCGGGTGTGCTCTCGGCTTGGAGAGGCATCACCGCTCGTGGAAGTGACTGGGGGAGGACTCTTCTGAGGAGGGCCACAAGTGGCATTCTGAGAAGTGCCTGGGAAGGACATTGACAAATCCATGCTTTTCCCACTACTATTAGCTCTTGTACTGAAAATGTCTGATCGGACCGTGTTGTCGGATAATCCGACCGTGTGTGGGCTCCATCTGACTTTTTTGTCGGAATGTCCGACCAACAAAGTTTAAGAGCTGGATATAAAATTTTCCGACATGATCTGATCGGACTTTGTCCGATCGTTTGTAGAGAATTCTGATCGGACAAAGTGCCACGCATGCTCAGATCAAATTAGGAGACCAAAGCTATTGACTACTAGCCTGAACGTAGTCCCGTCGTAACGAACTATCATCACGTTCCTGAACGATCAGATTTTCCGACAACTTTGTCCAACCATGCAACACCAGTTTCGGACTTCCGACCGTGTGTACAAGGGCTTAAGGAGACAGAGAACGTTCCAGGTACTGAAGAAAAAGGTTCCTGTTCACCCTTAGTTACAACCTGTACACGTGCATAGGATTTTTTCAACTTTTGAGTCAACGTGCTTACTGCCATGATCTCTGGCTAAAGATCTGTTCAGCCTTGAAGTACCCAGTTGCGGATGACTACTCTCTGGATGGAATTAGAGACTTTGTTAGATCTGCAGTTCAAGGTACCCGAGTTCTTCACCTGTGCTCTCTGTTCCCATGAGAGACTTATTGGATGTTACAACTGCAAAATAAAACCTTTCAAAAGGACTTTATTTGTGTCGGCGTTCAAGTTGTTGGGTATCAACCCTGGGAACCCCTAGACGTGGAAGGACAAGCCAAGCGGAGGTAACGGATAAGCCCAATAAATTAAGGCCGCCCTACAAGGGGTTATGGCCGCTACATTTAAAACAGATCTCTGATAGACAAGGCACTCACCTCTTGCAGAAGGCTGATGATAGAGGTAAAATTTGGTCTCTCTTTCGGTATATATGCCCAACATTTCATCATCACATTGTACAAAGCAAGAGGACAATCTTCAGGGCACTCCAGCCGCTCAGAATGTCTTTCAATTGCAGCTAAAATCTGGAGAAATGGACACAGTTACCAAACTCAGGACTGGAAAGGTGATTGGTGGTACTTTAAAGCATAATGCTCCAAACTTTCTAAACCGGGGGGAAGTTTACTGTCCTTTCATATTTTAGGGGGACCAGATTCGGACCAGTGGGAGTAAGCAATGCCTCAGGCTTGGTAGTCAGTGGGACTATTCAAAATGATATACAAGGCTGAACCGAACACCCCCCCCCGGTTCGGTTGGCACCAGAACTTGCAAACAGGCAAAAAATTCAGACGAACACACGAACAGAGTTAAAGTCTATGGGACACGAACATGAAAAATAAAAAACGTGCTAATTTTAAAGGCTTATATGCAAGTTGTTGTCATAAAAAGTGTTTGGGGACCCGGGTCTTGCCCCAGGGGACATGGATCAAATGCAAAAAAAAATTAATCACTTACTGACCTCCTGCCACAAGTTTAGGTCACTACTTTCAAGAGGAATATTGTTATGGTAGCAGCTAGCTACCATAACCCAGGTATCCTCTTCTTCAGAGGGCAGTCCGCTTTTAGATAAAACTGGTCTCTGCGGTGGATTCACCATAAGATCACTTATCGGCAGGGGGAGAGGGCCCCCCATTTCCCATTTTTCGGAACAGGGTTCCCCTTAATATTCATACCAGGCACAAGGGGCCTGGCAATGGACTGGGGGGACCCATATCGATTTTTTTCAATAAGTTTTATCTGTATTATGGAGACCCGCCATTTTATTACAGTCTCTAGCAGTTTAAATTTGTTTTTCCTTTAGAAATGCCATTTTGCTGTGGTATTGTTCTTAACACAGGAAAACTGCGCCATTTTACAGGCATAATATAGACACCCCCCAGGCACGATATTTAAAGGAATATTTCATTTTTTATTGTTTCACTTTAGGCAATAAAATCCCTGCTCCCAAAAAAACAGCCCTTTTTAAAAAAAAAATTTTGCTTTGATATATGTCCCCTGAGGCAGGACCCTGGTCCCCAAACACTTTATGGCAATAAATTGCATATAAGCCTTTAACATTAGCATTTTTGCTAATGTTATGTCCCATAGCCTTTAATGGGGTTCTACGGCTTTCGAATTTGCTGCAAACACATAATGTTTGCTGTTCGGCGAACATCAGGCTCATCCCTAATTATATAGCACCGGAGGTCAGTAGCAGGAGAAATAGAGCCCTATCAATGGCACTAATGGGAGAAATAGTACCCTACTGCTGGTGTCAATGAGATGAATTATGTCCCACTGTTGGTGTCAGTAGCAGGAATAGTGCCCCAAGGGTCAGGCGAAGGCAAATGGCCACAATATGCAGAACACTGCTCCACAGGATCTATACATTACCTGTCTCCTATTTACGCCAAGCCACGGTTCCTGTCCATAGGTGAACATCTCCCACATGGTGACCCCGAACATCCAGATATCACTTGAGTGTGAAAACGAGCCAAACTTTAAGCTCTCCGGAGCACACCTACCACACAAAGGGAAAATAATGGACTCATCAGTGATTAAGACTTTCCAAACATAACACAACCTTAGAGTTGGTTAGCATCTTACTCCTCACATTAGAGGACAGATCCTTCAGTCGATTCTACTACCCAACTATGTGCTGAACTCCATCCTCACCATGCAAAGGGGATCTTTCGGCCAGGAGACGTGGTGTAATGGTCATCATTTGCCGCCAAGATCCTCGTCAATCCAAAATCTCTGATCTTTACCATCTTTTCACTGACCACCAACACATTCCTCCCTGTGGATAAACTTGCACGTCTCAAGGTATCTCATCCCAGAGGCAATTTGGATGGAATATAACCACAAGAGCTGCAGAGAATACACGCCATCAAAAGAGTGCAGATGATCGAGTAAGGATCCGAGCGGTGCCAACTCTGTAACCTGAGACACAAAGATAGAAAAAAAGGTCCAAATTATACAGAGACAGTATATACGTAATACCTCTGTGACCATTCAGAAGGAAACACGGGACTCATGTTCCTTTTCTGTGTCACCCTACAGGAGGAGGTCATTATGATGATAGGGGGGGACTGATGTTCTTTCTATATGTGCGCCTCTCTTGTGTAAATGACATTTAGGGCTCACTTACACTTCCTTCAACTTTAACACACATTAAAGATCCTACCGTTTCAATATGCTTCTAAGATACATAGTTACAAAGGTTGAATAAAGACACCAGTCCATCCAGTACAACCTACCTGACGAGTGTCTACAATTGTCCCTATACATTGCACACGCATATTGGTCCCTTCCCTCAAGGAGTCCATAATCCAAGGTCACCATTCATATCCTAGGGCCAATTTTGGACAGACGCCAATTAACCTACCAGCATGTCTTTGGCGTGTGGGAGGAAACCCACGCAGGCACAATGAGAACATGCAAACTCCAGGCAGGTGGTGTCGTGGTTGGGATTCAAACCAGCAACGCTTTTTACTGCTAGGCGAGAGTACTACCCACTACACCACTGTGCCGTCCAACACAAGATGTGTTTGTGATGCTTCGTGGTGCTTTTTTGAAGCTTTAATGAAGCTTAGCAAATGCCCTATATGTGTTGATTGTCGGTTTGTTTTAAAGGGACTCAGTAGAGCCAACAACTCAGTATTACCCCCACTCACCAGATCTCCAGCTCATTAGTACCCCTGTTCAGCAAAACCCCGCTCATTAGCACCTTTGTTCAACAGATGCCCTATTCAGTAGTACCCCCAAGCTCTGCTGATGCCCCATTCAGTAGTACCCCCAGCTTTGTTGATCTCCCACTCAGTAGTATCCTTCAGCTCTGCTGATCTACCGCTTAGTAGCCCCCAGCTTTGCTGATCCCTAAATAGTAGCCCCCAACTCTACCCAACCCCCACTAAGTCGTAACCCCCAGCTCTGCTGATCCTCTAGTTTGCTGATCCTCCCCCCCTGCATACAACAGGCGACATTGCTAGTTTCAGCCAGCTCTCTCCCTTTCCTGAAGGGGCTTTTTGTCTCAAATCTCCCTTTCCTGAAGGGGCTTTTTGTCTCAAAACATGTAGTCTTTGCAGCTGGCTCTTCACATTTCTTAGGCACAGTGGTCTTGGCTTGGCTCTCCTTCCCAGCATTGCCCATAGCTTGTGGCCTTCAGGCTCCACTTCTGCCCAGTTTGTGACATCCTCCCTGAGCGATGGATCACGCAACACGGCCGCCAGTTCTACCTGCCTTGGTATCCTTAGGTGGTCGATCCATACACCCATGAGCCGACCTCACCAACAGCTACCCCCCCAGTGGGCCATTGTGCTGGGACAGACCTCCCTTCCACCCCCAGGAGTTTGGCTGTGCACACCTTTCATCTCACAGTCCAAGCTGACTGATCATAATACCAGGAGCCACCCTGTCACTCTTGCAGCTTCAAACCTCCAGGTATTTCCTCTGGGTTGGCACCATCCCTTGCCTCTGTATGCCCTTGTTTATCCAACAATGTCATGCTTTTAGCAAGGAATGGCATTTTAATTATTTCCCTGGGGTACAGCGCTTTTCTCTCAAATTTAGGTTTGTCTATTCAGTGTCATTGGTTATGAGTTTTGGGATAGCAGCGACCTCAGTTTATGCATTTTCCCATTTTGGACAGTGACTCATGCCCCTGGACTTTTTTGTGTGTATGGACATTGCTAGGTTCTCCTGCTCTGGTCCTCGCAGTTCTGCTGGTCCTTTGCTGCTCAGTCTTCTCTCACCGGTCTCCACTCACCTTTCACTATAGTTGCACACCACATGTGCCGTCTGCTAGTTGCTCTGCTCCGGTGCAGACCCCATTCACCTTTCTGTTGCTCCTCCCTGCACACCACATGTGACGTCTGCGCCAGACGCTTCCAGAATATACACATGAACTAAAAATGACTGCTAATGACATGTTTCATGTTTGTATGTTGGTTTCCTAGTGCATCCTGGGATATCTCATACCTGCAGTACCCCCAATACAAAGCAAAGCTAACTAGGAAGAAAAGCTTCTAAAATGTTGTGGGTACTGTTAGCAAGCTCGTAGACTTCTATGGAGGCTTTGGAGACACTTTGAAGCACCAAGTTGCATGGGGGATCATTTTTGAAGCAAACGTAACCTGTGACCAGGACTGTAAGGTGACCATTTCAGTGACAGGAGCCTTGATTGCTATTCAGAGAGCTTTAATAAAGCGCCTCCAATGCCACATTTTGAAGTGTAAACCAGCCCTAATTCTCTCCCGGTTACCCCAGTAGGTTGAGTCGCTCACCATTTTCATTGGTTGTGTAAGAACCACTCCATAGAGTCGGATGAGATGTGGGTGTTCCAAGGCGTACATCGCATTCACTTCCTGCAGAAAATCCTGAAGGGCTTTAGGGTCACAGTTGGCATTCGCCCGGAGGGTTTTCACAGCAACACTCACCTATAAAGATGTAGTAGATGATTGAGACAGAACATGATGGGGGGGGGGGGGGGGGGGGAGGGGCAGAGACCTCAGAGAACTAGTAAAGATAAAGGGAATACTCACTGTTCTTCCATTGGAAATCCTCCATTCCCCTTTCTTGACCACTCCAAAGCAACCGCCCCCCAGATGCTCCAATAGGTTCAAGTCTCGGTCATTGATCAGACAGCCAGTGTTTTCCCAGGGGGTTTTGGGTGGTATAAAAGCAGGAGATGGGGCAGAGGGCAATGGGCAAATAGGTGAAATAGAGCGGAATGTGAGGGGGGTCGTGAGAAAAGGTGAGAAAGTAGAGGGTAATACAAAAGTTGGAGTCTGGATAGATGGTGGGGTATTCATCGAGTCCTGATTAAATGGTGGCTGGATCTCTTGACTTGTTGCTGCAAACATCTGAAGAAACAGAAAAAGCAGAAAATATGACAATGTTTAGTCTCTTGAGTTGCTTTTAGCTACAACTCATCAATTTAATGGTGTGGAATATGGTGGCTTTCCCTTGGTAGACCTGTATAGATAGAACTGATGGCTCAGTGAATCCTTGGATTTGCCTACTGGGTTGGTAGTCAAGAGCAGAGACATTAGTGGAAGGTGTGAGTTAGGGGGTCCAACAAACATCAATGAGTGGCATTGCTGAAGTGTGGAGTAGGTCATGTGGTGTAGGTTGTGCGATTCAGGTCTTTGTAGAAAAGACCATGTGGTGCAGGTCATTTGGTGGGATACATATAGGGGACACCATAGTGTTTTCCAATAGATGTGCTGGAACTTAACCTAGAAGAAATGGGACTCAACCGCCTAAGCGCATGCGCCGTAGACAGCAGCACGCAGGTGCAGTGGGCAGGCCGCAGATCGCGGCTATATGCCGCGAGTGTCGGCTCCCGTGCGCATGCGCGGGAGTGATGTCATCGTGGCTCCGGGGGAATCACAGCAAGACCCGGAAGTCACTCCGGGATCCATGGCAGCGGCGAACATGAAGACGGAGGACCGCTTCAGGGGCTTCGTTCTCAGGCAAGTTATTCATAATGAGCTAGTATGCTATGCATACTAGCTCATTATGCCTTTGCCTTGCAGGGTGTGTTTTTTTCCCCCTATACTTCCTCTTCAGTGTTTTTAGATCTTTTTGTCAGATGCTACTATGGGATACTGAAGTATACCGAAGTATAATTACAAGCATTCCATAAGTGTCAAAGGTTTTTATTGACAATGACATGACGTTTATGCAAAGAGTCAATAATTGCAGTGTTGACACTTTTTTCAATTCCTCTGAAACTCGCCCCGGCATGCTGTCAATCAAATTCTGCGCAACATCCTGACTGATGGCTGTCCCCCATTCTTCCATAATTACTTGGAGTTTTTCAGAATTTGTTTTTTTTTTGTTCACCCACCACTTGAGGATTGACCCCACGTTCTGAATGGAATTAATGTCTGGGGAGTTTCTTGGCCATGGACCTAAAATGTTCGTGTTTTGGTCCCCAAGCCACTTAATCATCACTTTTGCCTCATGACAAGGTGCTCCATCATGCTGGAAAAGGCACTGTTCATCAAACTGTTCTTGGATGGTTGGAAGTTGCTCTTGAAGGATGTTTTTGCACCATGACCATAGTATAACAGATGCGACTACTTTCCCCATTGCTGTAACCAATACCCCTAAAACTGCTACGTTCCCCTATACTTGACCCACCAGAAAATAAGACCACACCAATCTGGAGTAAATATTGGCCGTAGCGGCCAATAAACTTTATTAAATATTCAAATAAATTAACATAACTGTATAAAACCTGTAATATCAGTTAACTCCTCCCGTTGGTCTTTGCAGGAAAAAACCCACCACTCTAACCACCATATCCATTCCAGCACTGCGGTACCTTAAAACTAAAATAGGCCTCCAGCTGACCTGCTGGCTCGGAGACACAAACCACTGACCGCAGTGCACCCGGTAGCCACCTTCCAGCTAAACCACCGTTAGCTGGACCACCATCCACGGGCCCCATACCACCGATGGGTCCCGAACTCCTTCATATCTGGGGTTTAACCTTCACCTGCAAAGACCAACACCACGCCACCGCACACCAGGGGAAAACCTTACCCTTGTGTGCCCTGCCAAACCCTCAAAGCTCGCTGTAGCCCAACTTGTAACCCCAGGGCCCAAAAGTCAATTCCTACGACATTTAGGTGTACTCCATCTCTCTTCAGGTAACGCCATGTGTCCACCTCCAGTTTCAGGTGACGGACAGCCAACCCCCCATTCCTGACCACAAATCCACTGACCTTGTTCACCTTCTTCCGTGCCCTATTAATCTTGTCCACCGACCTAGCAAACCTCCAGGTGGTCCTGGCCACTAAGTCCGAGCACACTATAATTATATGCGGATAGGCCAGACGAAGCTGCCAAAAATCAAATATCTCGCACCAGATCCAACATGGACTTAAGGCCAAAATCATTGCCCCCCGCATGTAAAACTAACATCGGGGGGCCTATCCAGATGTGCAAACTTATGCACCTCTGACACTGTCCTCCCCCAAAGCATGCCCGGCACCCCCAACCACCTGATACAGGCATCCTGTCTAGAAAAACCCAACTCCCTCCTCTCCGGTCGAGCATCTCCTCTCCAAGCCCCCCAACACACGTAGGAATGGCCTACAATTCAGACCAGGCCCTGTGTTCTTCCTGCAAGAAAAGAAAAAACAACCTCATAACAGTCAATAGCACTTAACACATAACCACTTAACGCACCCCCATGTACCCTCCCAACAAACCTCATTAAACAGGCATCAGATGGGGGCGAACATATGATTTAAACCTCCTGGATTCCCATCTCCCAATCCGCTTAACAGCAGCCTCATCTAAACCCCACCTCACTGCCTCCGTCGCCACCTCTATGCAAAACGAATGGGATGAAAATTGCTGATTTCCCAAACCCAATGCCTCCAAACATTTCTTAAATACCACAATAGATTGAAATCTAGAAAGCGACGACCCATCTTGGTGCACCAATAAGGACCCCCCCACTACCGGGTGCAGTGCAAGGAAACCCCTTACCAACTCTACTGGGCACAGGGGTGAACCGGGCAGTGCAAAAACCTGCACCATCCGGCCCCTTCCCCGCTGGTCCGTTTTCGACTTCCGCACCAACAGTGACATTCTGTCCACCTCACATACCACTTCCGACACCCCTAACCACCCTTCTTCCTTCTTAGAGGGGATCACCAACTCGCTCATCTGGAAAGCCCCAAAAAACACGAATGCAAACGCGGCTTGAAACAAAGCTACCTCGTAAGCCGATGAACAGGTGACCACTAATTGAGTCAACCTACCAAGCAGTTCAAACGACACCGAGCGCCTCGCGTCCCTCCCTGGCTTAGCACTCCGGTAACATCTCACCTCCTGTCTCACCCAGAATTCCTTGGTCATGTCCGGCAAACCTTGAAACTTAAACCAGAACGCCAAACCAGACAATTTCTTGTCCAGCAGCCGCTGATCCTGTTCATGCCCGTCTGAAACCTGCTGAACAAGGGCTAACCATTCCCCCCACACCCTATGGTAGGCTGACCACGTAGCTTCGCTCACCGACCTTCTGATCTATACCGTTACTCATCCAAGGCAATCCTCCAAAGCCACTCAGGACAAGGGACCCCGCACTGTTCCACCTTCGGTGCCAACTCCCGTGAATCTGTCCCACTTAAAGCAAGACAACACGTCCGCAATGACGTTCTCCACTCCCAGGAGGTGAACAGCATAAATGAACACATTCAACTGCAGGCACCGCAATATGAGGTGCCTGAGCAACCTGACCACTGGGGGCGACGTCGCCGTCATTTTGTTGATCACATGAACCACCCCCAAGTTGTCGCCATGAAACCGAACCTTCAAATTCCTAAAGGATTCCCCCATAACTCCACCGCCAGCACCACAGGAAACAACTCCAACAGTACCAAGTTCGTCACGAACCCCGCCTTCTTCCAAGATTCCGGCCACGGCCCCGCACTCCACTTACCCTGGAAAAATGCTCCGAAGCCTGCCGCTCCCGCCGCATCCGTGTACAACTTCGGATCGAAATTACTAACCGGCCCTGACATCCACAGCGCCCTGCTGTGGAAGTTAGCCAGGAACGTGTGCCAGCACGCCAGGTCCTCCCTGTGTACCCTCCCTAAGCGCACATTGTGCTTGGGAGACGTAACCCCTGCGGTACTTGCCGACAGCCACCTCCAAAATACCCTCCCCGTCGGCAAAATGCGACAAGCAAAGTTCAACTTACCCAACAACGATTGTAATGGTCTAAGTTGAACCTTGCATAATCCCATGATCCCACGAATCTCAGCCTTCAGTGCCATCAACTTGTTCTCCGGCAGCCGACATTCCATCCTGTCCGAGTCCAACACTATGCCCAAAAAACTTAACACTGTCGTCGGACCCTCCCGTCTTATCCGGTGCCAAAGGTATGTCAAACTTTTCAGCAATATGCTCCAACGTAGCCAACAGGATCGCGCAAACTTCAGAGGCAGGTGGGCCCACGCAGAGAAAGTCGTCCAAAAGAGTGTATGATCGAATTCACTCCCGCGACATCCCGCACCACCCATTCAATGAATGAACTGTTCAAACAATGCACAGGATATGGAGCATCCCATGGGCAGGCAGCGATCCACGTAGTACTCCTCCCGCCAGTGACAACCTAACAAACGAAAGCTATCCGGATGGACCGGGAGCAAACGGAATGCCGACTCCACATCAGCTTTTGCCATCTTCGCTCCCCGCCCATACTTCCGCACCCAGAACACTGCAGCAAACTATGTATAGGAGACTGCACAAACTTCCGGGTCAATTGCATCATTAACCAAACCCCCTTCTGTTAATGACAAATGATGCATTAACCGGAACTGGTTAGGCTCCTTTTTTGGCACTACCCCCTAAGGTGATACTACCAAGTCCGGAATCGGCACCATCAGGAAGGTGCCCCCCCCATGCAGCCCAATGCCACCTTTTTGCAGTTTTTCTGAAACCACGTTCGCATGCTGCAGGGCCGATCGCAGATTGCGTGTTAATGGGGGAGTGTTGACCAGCCTAGATGGAATCCGAAAACCTTCTGAAAACCCCCATGCCAGCAACTGAACTGCCTCCCTATCGGGGTACCTATCGAGGAAAGGCAGCAACTTTTCCACTCTCACCGGCATTGTCCTCTTTATTAATAGCGTCTCCTGTCTGGCCTTTTCCCTGCTTAAAACAGCGGGACAGGGGGTGTCCGCCGCCACAGCCAGAACATTCGTGCTTGTACTTGCAGGACCCCCCGAACTTGCAGGAGCCCTCATTAAATTGCCAGCACACCCCCTTTTTTCTTGCGGCCTATTGTCCAGGGTTACTTGACCCACCGGACCCCCCTGGAAAAAACGAACTCTGTCTCGCTGAGGTCATCAGGCGCATCCATAGACTGATATCCTTGTGGTCCCACCACAAGGACGGGCGGATCGCCCTACGCTGCCGGAATTGTTCATCGTAGCGCAGCCAAGCTGTTCCCCCGTATACTCTATATGCCTCTCCCACAGCGTCCAGATAGCAAAACAGGGCTGAGCAGTGTTCTGGGTTTTTCTCCCCAGTCACACTCGCCATGATCGCAAATGCCTGCAACCAGTTCGTAAACATCCTGGGAATGAGCCTAAAACGCCTCTTCTCGTCCTTGTTGTCCTCTGGCCTGATCCTATCCAAATTGAACTTTTCCAGCTGTAAAAGCGCAAAAAGTTTGACGTACTCCCCCTTCCATATTTTTTCACGTACCTCCAGTTTCAAGTGTGCCCCAAGGGGCCCCTCAAAGCACACAAACCTCACACTTCACTGCATCCGCCAACCTAACCAGGTCCTGCTTCTTTGCCACCTCACCAGTTGCCTCCCCCGAAGTCTTTTGCACCGCTTCCTTCTCTGCCACTTCAACGACCTCCTTGGCAGCCTTACCCTGATGCCTGGATGGGGTCCCACCAGCCGAAGGTCCCGTCTCCACTGCCGCCATCTGTCCACGGTGCCCATCGCCGTCCAACTGCGACAGCTCTCCTTCCGAATGCTTGGCCAACATCTCTTCTTCACTCGCCGATGGCCCACCAGCTGACACGTCACTGGCTGCCGGGGATCCGCAGTTTGCCAAGCTCTTCCGCAGCATGCTGGACCCGCCCACCAACTTCTTCCTCGCTTTTCCCAGACCAGCGTGTGCCAGCTCACCGTGTCGCCTTCTGTCCCTCCCCGACACGAAGCCTGCCTGCCTCTGCAAGCCCGATGGCCATCATCCCAGGTCTCACCCGTCCAAGCCCCGCCAACTCCAAGCCAGAAGCCAGGGCCTACCTCGCCGTGCCAGTCCCTCTGCTGGGCCCAGCCGCCACGGACCTGCCAGCGTTGTCCCTCACAGGCTCCCTGTTCTGCCACTGTTGCGAGCCCCCCCCCCCTGCAGGCACCGCCACGCGCTTCACGGGCGGCACCAAGCAGGCCCTGCCTGCCATGCCGTTCACTTGCAGAGGGAAGAAGGGGGGTCCGGGGAAAAGTGAGCCGGCCTGGACCGCCGCGCTCGCACACCTCTATCCCCCGCCGACCCAGCCGCCGGAGTACTTCTTCCCAGCGCCGCAGAGAGCCTCTCCTTGAGCCAACCAGGTCCCCTGGAAGCCGCTTCCGCCCTGAGCCTAGCAAATAGCTCCTCGACCCCAGCCACCCTGCAAGCTCGCTCCTCGTGGCCAGAATGAGCTGGGAAGGAACCACTCCCCCCTGTAGCTGTCCTCTGCTCCAGCCTCTCAGCCGGGCTCCAATCCCCTCCTTTCTCTCAAACCAAAACCCCTTTTAGGCCCCTTTAGAGGCCTCTGCTTACCTCATTACACTCCAGCTCCAGGCTTTTCTTTATATGATGCAAGACCTTTCCCAAACATCAATAGAACCAAAACACCAATTATTTCCAGTTTAACCCAACCCTGCTCCATGGACCCACATTCCGACTCCATACAGTTATAATACAATAAAATACAAGAGGATTAAGGTGGCCCTGCTCAGAATAGCTTACAATCTAATGAGTTCAATAGAATGAGCCAGGGAGCACTGCACTGTGGGAACTGTAGTCCAGAGGAGGGACTCTATTGTAATCAAGAGCTTTTGAACTGCATTTCTCAGATGGAGATTGTACACATCAATGTCCAGTGTGCACCATCATTGCTGCATATCGGTAGCCTGAGTGGGATCTGGAGGGATAAATTCAGGTGTGCAGAGACTGTCACCTGGGTGCAGAGCAGAGAGTGGACTGATCACAAATGTGACTGGATGTGAGCTCCAATATCACTGGGACTGGAGCTGCTGTGGGGATTTACTATCTTGTCCTAGAGAGATTGAGCCCTCTAGGAACTCACTCTACACCCATTAAGTAGCCTTACTGCTGCCTGCAGGCTTTACTGTGACTATTCTCAGGTGTACCAACTGTAAAATTGGGCCCCAATGCTAGGCAGCCGAAGAGTGAGGACTAAAGGGCATCCCTTTATAGCTGCTACACAGACTTGAAAAACAGGACGGACTTTTACATAACAGATGTCTTTTTGGTTAATTGTTCATGTTAATTGATTATATATATATATATATATATATATATATATACATACACACATATATACATACATTTATATATTTATGTTTGTTAATAAATTAAGGCTGCTACGGCCTGTTTTACTCCAGAAGTTGTTTGGCTCTTATTGATAAGGTGGGGCAAAGGTTAGAGTATGAGGGTTGGTAGCATTAACAAGGTACATCTTATACAATAGTCAAGTGTCTTGGTTTAAAAGAGGGGCCCATGAGCAGGGTTGGCTTATAATTGAAAATTGGTGACTGATTGGTGTTGGCTCTCTGTTGATGTTTGGGAAACAGAATAGGTGCATCGAAGCTACTACCTTCAATGTAATGCCTGGTGAGCCTCAAAAACACAGAACTCAGCCTGGGAAGTTTCTGCAAACTGCCATGTAATTCATGCAAAAAAAGGGAGGAAGGCTGGTGCCATGGAAGTGAGCTAAAACATTGCGGGTGAACAGTCAAAAAAGCACTTCAGGGATGGCCTTCACAGGCTGGACACAGAGCAGAGTCAGGCAAGCCTGGTCAGTAACTAGCAGGCACAGAGCAGCATGCAGAAGAATAGTCAGGTAGTCAAGCAGAAGGATCAGGCAGGGACATGGTCGAAGGGCAAGCCAGGGGTCGGTTCAGGCAGTGTTCAAGCATACTCAGATGAATAGCAGAACGGCAACAGGAGATCAAGCATAGGAATAGGAAACATGTAGCAAAACACTGTAGACCATAAGGCAAGGTCTTAGTGCAGCAAAGCTGTTTAAATAGCCCACTTGGCACCAATCCAGTGGTGTGCACACACACACACGTCGGTGAGCACATGCATTTGCACATATGTGGTTGCCCGAGTGCAGTTCTGGCTAAAAGGAAATCTCCGTCTGCACATAACTATCCGCCCGAGTATATTTTGTCTTTCCTGACACCTTAATCATGGCTCAACCATGATTAAGGCCTGATGGTGGAAACATGTTGGATTTTTTGGACTGTTGTTCACCTGCAATAGTAAAATGATGTTTTAGCCGACTTCCATGGCACCAGCCTTTCTCCCCTTTTTGCATCAATGTTTGTGAAAGGTTGGCGTCGCTTAGCCAGAATGCCAGGTCCATGGCATTTGGCAATTTGTCCATGGCAAACATGTTTCACTTTAATCAGTAAATCACTCTTCATTTAAAAAAATGTTTTTACACAAACTTTACAAACTTTTTTCATTGATACACGTCCCTCAGGACATGCTTACCTGCATTTAAACCTTCAAAATGGGTACTTTACCAGATCGGGGTGGCATAGACTTCAATGGGGTTCCTTATTTGGTTCCTAACGTTTGTGATGTTCTGGAACGAAGTTGTGAAAGTTCCGAACAGGGGATCGTTCGACCTCTATTTATGAAGTGGTTTATTTATTTTTCTAATATTTTGTAAAGTTTATGTATCTTATAAACTGAATTATCTGGAATGAGGGGCCCATGGAGCAGGGTTGGGATATTATTGGTGTTTGAATTGTTGATGTTTGGAATGGTTACGTAACATATACTGTAAATAGAATTCGTTGGAAGCTTTACGTCTGACCCGCACCCCTCTGTGTTTAGGTAAAATTCCTAGATGGCAACAAGACCAGAAAGGTTTGTTCTGCGCCTGGTTTCCAGAGAAGTTCTGCCTTTGTCTATAGACTGAGGACAATATAAGATTTATGACCCTTTCACCAAAGTTTACAATCTGCCACCAGGCACTGATGTGGCCTCTGCTCCTTCCACCCTCACGGCTTTACAATCACAGCCATGACACTATGAAATCTGTACTCTTGTTTACATGATATACAATAGCATATGCACGCAATCCAAAGTGAGTGACAGTATGTGAAGGAGCTCCACTACCATTCTGCATGGAGGGTAAGTAGTAGCCTCAGTCTCCTCCTGCCCTAAGGGGTCTCCAATGGTGGATCCAGCAGTTGCTGGTGTTAATATTGGTTTTGGTGTTGCTTTTTTAGAAACATTAATTTCCCGTATTAAACATTTTAGGTATAGTTTTGGCTTCACGAAAAACACTATACGAGTGCCATGGTCATAAATGAATGAAAAAATATGTTGCGCTAAATAAAACAAAAACTAAATAAAACATCAGGTGAGTCCAAAGAGTCACAACCGTGACATAAATAAGTGAATTTTTGACCGTTGTATCACCAACTTCCTCCATCTTGTGAGACCACCACCAGTAATCAAGATGTGCCCTTACCAGAAAGCATTGACCGCCTATTACGGGAGGTCAACATAGGCTTGTGCATCTGGGATACTCCAAACCTGCAGTGAGGTCACCCAGCAAAAACTCCAAACAGCCAGCGAGGGAGATATCGGGTTCTCTCAATCCAACCGTGAAATCATATCATGTACCCCAAATAAGAGATGAACGCCAAAATAGTGTAAAACCTTTTTTTCCCACCAGGATTTAACAAAAAAATGTGTAAAAAAACCCAGCATAGGCCGAACACGTTGGTTTGCAAACGTGTATCTTCAAATCGGGATGACAGAAAATGACGCTATCGCCCGAAGTGATTTCGTCACAAGGACTTCTTCCGGGCATGGTCATACCATGGTTGTACATCAGGTTAAGTAATTAATTGCCGTATTTTTCAATCTATAATGGCCACTTTTTGCAACGCAGTGCAGTTTTCTAAACAGTATGTTGTCGTCAAGGTCTTTTCTACTTATCTTTTAGGTATTTTCCAAACAAACATGTTTAATCGAGCAGAAAAAAAAATAGGACATGTTGAGTTTGAAGAGCATGCTAAAAATAAGTGGTAGTGACATTTAACGTCTTTGTACAGGTTTTAGCTAAGCTCGCAATATCGTCTAAGTAAATGGGATTACACTAAATGAAATTTCTAAATACTAATCCATATACTATTCAATCATTACTAAGACATATTAAAACATAACTCTTATGATATCTCTAACACTGGAGGAAGTGTCTTCTCTGAACCAAGACTGACAATTTTCAGATCCTACAAGGTCAATGATGGCCAACTGTATTATTGTCTTCTCCATGACCCCAGAGAGTATTGCCCTACTCGCAGTCTGGACCATTCTGTTCCTCCACCTCCAGACTGATTGCCCTCCAAGTCAGCGTTACCCCCAACCACTCCAAGGCTATCCCTCTACTAGGAAAATCCTAGAAGATTTGGGAAGGACCTGTACCCCACCATATGGAACTAAAGGGCCACTGAGCCCCGCCGTCACCAACAAGACAAAATGCTACAAAGCAGCAATGAACAGATCAGGATACCGGCAAGTTGGAAAAGTTGGTCCGTCGGATATTCCGACGGAAACAGTCCGATGCAGACCACACACAGTCGGAATATCCGACAAAACGGTCCGATAGGACATTCCGTCGGAATCTCCAACCGTGTGTACAAGGGCTCACATGTTCTGTAACACTTTATAGCGCCACAAAGTGTTGGTGGTGCTGATGCACAATATGGGAATGGTATTAACACAAGGAACCTCCGTGGCTCGATGCCTCAACATTTATTATGTTCCAGAGACAACAAGACAAGCAAAATGTGAATAAAGGACTGGATGATTTTCACCCATGAGTCCTAAAAGAGTTGAGTTATATCTAAGCCATTGTTTCTAAATGTTTAAAGACCGAGCAATGACTGGCTTGGTACCAATGGACGTTAATATCCGTGTTGCCTATAGCTACAGCTCTACAAGTGTAACTTCTGTTTATAGAGGAGATAATGAAGGGAATACAAAGAGAACACATACACATAGAATATGCTAGACTAAAATACCATATGTGATGGCCAAAAATGATTCACAAAAGATGAAAGTGAGGAAGCAATGCTTCCTTTCTATGAGGACGTAAGCTGAGGCTGTGGAAAGCGTGTATCTGAATATTGTTGAAGCATTTGGTACACTTCCCTATGGGTGACTAATGCCTCAGTTAACATAAGGAAAGACCACATAGTATGGAAAAAAAAACAAAAAAGGTGAAATGCTGAATATGAAGCTCCACAACGGACAGTCTATAGTAAATTGAAATAACTTTTGCTAAACTTACCATACAGAAGGTCCAGCTTCAAAGAGATGACAGGTGTCCCGTTTTCTTTCAGCCCCCCCAAGGTTACATGAGCTCTTCTCGGTGCCTCGGTACCTGATATGATCTATGTCCTCTCTATCCAGGGAAATCTTGTGAGTCTGATGCCCTGCAGGTACAGATGAGAGCAGTGTGAGTAGGGATGTAGCAGATGCAGGTAGGACAGGTATATGACTGCGGGCTGAAACAACTCCTCTTTTTATGGAAGGGAGGGGAGAGCAGTGAGGGAGGCAGAATTTGGGCTCTACATACAGCATACTACTGTGAAAAGGGCAATTGAACCTCAACTGCGCAAATTCCACACCATGTAAAAATAGTAAAGAAAAAAAACAAAACAAAAAAAGCTGCTCCCTATAAAGTGAAGTGAAAAAAACACCTTACTGATTAGTGACGGTAATTTAGGGGCACTCTAAATAAATTATTCTAAACGTGAAAAATGAATCAAACATATCAATAACCAAAATGACATTGATACAAAATATTAGGAACATGATCTAATCACCATACAAATAAAGCATAATGAAAACATAAAATACCATAGGGACTAGTAGACAATCACATAAAAAGTCCCAACAAACATGTCTTTATAAATTCCTTGATGGAAAATTCTTGGATGACCCAAGTGCAGAAACAAATGTTTTAAATTGTGGTATAGCAGCAGATCCAAAGGGCTTGCGACTCCCTCCACCAAGAAAACAGCAATACACCACTTGTGAAGATACAAGTCCAAACTGCTTACCAGATTTGTTTGACCACTTTAATTTAAAAAAGTCAAACAGCGCCTGTACAGGTAAATGCCTGCTCCTATAGATGCTGGTGGAAATAACAGGATAATACTTCCCCCCTTCACAGACTCAGGCGGTATATATGAAAAAATACAAAAGAATCCATAGCGTAATACTGATTTTAATTAAAAAAAATATACATAAAAACAAACAACCATATGAAATAGATGCCAATAGTCTGCAGGAGATCTGGTGAAAAAAATTAAATAAATACTAATAGTCTGCAGGAGATCTGCAAAAAAAATGAAATAGATGCTAATAGTTTGCAGGAGATCTTATTAAAACAAATGGTAATCTGCAAAAAAATTAAAAATGAAATAGATAGTATCTATATTCTATTATGTTCTATTGTTCTAGTCTATTCTCCATTTCGATTCTAATCTCTTCTATTCAAATTTGAATCCATTCTATTCGAAATTCAAATTTATTCTATTCAAATTCGAATTTCAGAAGATGGTTGTATATTCTTTCTATTTTATTCTATTAAATTATATTTTTCTATTTGAAATAGAAATTTTGGAAGATGGTTACTTATATACATCTGCCACATCAACTTCTCATACTTGCAGTGTACCAGTGCAAAAACACACACATCTTATTTAATTTATATTTATGGTATCAATGAAGTTGTCAGCATGCCTGATTGAAGAAGTCACGGATGTCGATCGCAAGGCAAGTACATATGCTGTATGTCATTGTCCACCTGCCACAAGTTGTGTATTGTCCACCTGCCACAAGTTGTGTATTGTCCACCTGCCACAAGTTGTGTATTGTCCACCTGCCACAAGTTGTGTATTGTCCACCTGCCACAAGTTGTGTATTGTCCACCTGCCACAAGTTGTGTATTGTCCACTTGCCACATGACTGGCCACGAGTGCCACGTGACCAGTTTGTGGATTGTCCACTTGCCACATCACCTGCCACCAAGTGACCCCAGATATGGGCAATATGCCAAGTACTTTTCTGCAGCAGAGAATGACATTTTGCGACCCGACTTTGGGGCCTCATATCTCAGGGTCACTTATAGCTATAAACACCAAATTTGGTATGCAAACACAATAGAACTAGCACTACAACATTTCCAAATTTGGAGTTTCTAGCTCCAAGTGATCCTGAGATACATGGCCCTAAACTCGGATCTCAAAATATTTCCGAATAATGTTGAAATCATTTCCGAATAATGTTGAAATCATTTCCGAATAATGTTGAAATCATTTCCGAATAATGTTAAAATCATTTCCGAATAATGTTAAAATCATTTCCGAATAATGTTAAAATCATTTCCGAATAATGTTAAAATCATTTCCGAATAATGTTAAAATCATTTCCGAATAATGTTAAAATCATTTCCGAATAATGTTAAAATCATTTCCGAATAATGTTAAAATCATTTCCGAATAATGTTAAAATCATTTCCGAATAATGTTAAAATCATTTCGAATAATGTTAAAATCATTGCGAAACCGGTAGAAATATTTTCGAATGTGACCGATTTTTCTAATTCGGTAGAAAACAAAACCCAAATACGAATTTAACGAATATAACTAAACTAAATTAACGAATTAAAACGAAACAAAACTGAACTAATTTTATCCTTTTGCACATGTCTACTGAGAGCATCCTGGGTCCCATGATGGACGGTGGTTCCTGGTATCCGGAACATTTTTTCTCTTTAGCAAAGAAAAGAAATCAAACGTTTCCTTCTTTCTCCCTCAACACATTCATGTGGTGCCTTGTGCAGGAAAAGAACAGGCAAGACTCCTCCCACTGGTTTCTCCAGTCACGCAACTCACAAGCTTTTCTCAACTCCGCCCACAGTATATGTGCCAGGCAGTGGCCCGCGATCACTCCTTGTAAAAATGGCGCAGTCCAAAAAAAAACACACCCTCTACCGTATAAATTCCATACAAACAGTTCTCTTTAGTTGCGAGAGGTCCCGGGTTCAAATCCCGGACTCGAACCCCCACATGTAGCACTGACCCCCGAAGGAGCTGCTGGTTTTATTTAGGCTTACTGTTAAGCTCACTTGTTTGCTTCTCCGTCTTGGGGTTCCTGTGGTAGATGGCCCAAAGAATGTGGAAACTGACATTGAATCCTCTTTTGGGTTATTTATTTAGAACAAAACAGTCTCTCAATAAAGGGGGGAAGAGGAGTGAGTTCAGGCACTTAGATTGCAAGAAGGAAGTCTTTAGAGAAAAAATCCAGAGAATAAACTTTCACAACTGGATTTAACAACCCCCAGATAGATCTCCTCTCACTAGGCCTAGCAGCCGGTGGGGTGCTCAACAGTCTCTGCCACAGACTTGTGAGATGCACTTGAGCGTTACCGAGGGATGTGAATAAATTGAAAGAACTGACATACGTTACCAGTTTCTCTCAGCCGTTCCGGTGATACCGTATGCGTGTTGATCCAGGTTGCGTCCTTCAACTAAGCCTCCTTCAGAGAAGCCAGCCTTTGGTCTTCTCCTGAAAGATTCCTCCCCTGGGGTTCTTCAGTTGCTGGGCCTCTCCCTTCAGATGAGACAGCACCGGACCATCCCGGGATCAGTAGGCCCTGAAATTCGCTCAGGCCTGTCCCTGCAGTTGCGTCACCTCGGGCCAGCTGGTCCCGAGACTCGAGATGCATAGTTCCGCACCCCAGGCCAGGTGGGCCATGGGGCTGGGTCAGGAGGACCACCAGAAACAGACAAAAAATCCCCCGCCAACGTGGCATCGGTACCTTAAATGCCACCCTCCAGAATGCACAGCAGGAAAACACTCCCACTGGGCTGGTTCCAAGATAAGTGGCATTCAATGCACCCAGCTAGACTGCGTTCCTATTCTTGCCGGCGGTGACAACGACACCTGCGGTCAAGGAGAACCCAGTGCAATCCAGCTGGACTGGCAAGGAGTGGCCAGAGCAAACCCTCGCCAACCGTCCCAAGAAAATTGTACCCTTACCTACCATCTCTGTCCACTATCATTGAACCCCTACCCAATAGCCAGATAACAAGAGAAAAATTAGTGTAAGAGGTCTTTAAGAGCATACAGTATCTCACAAAAGTGAGTACACCTCTTACATTTTTGTAAATATTCTATTATATCTTTTCATGTGACAACACTGAAGAAATGACACTTGTCTACAACGTAAAGTAGTGAGTGTACAGCTTGTATAACAGTGTAAATTTCCTGTCCCCTCAAAATAACACACAGCCATTAATGTCTAAACCACTGGCAACAAAAGTGGGTACACCCCTAAGTAGAAAAGTCAAATTGGGCCCAAAGTGTCAATATTTTGTGTGGCCACCATTATTTTCCAGCACTGCCTTACCCCTTTTGGGCATGGAGGTCACCAGAGCTTCACAGGTTGTCACTGGAGTCCTCTTCCCCTCCTCCATGACAACATCACGGAGTTGGTGGAATTAGAGACCTTGCGCTCCTCCACCTTCCGATTGAGGATGTCCCACAGATCCTCAATAGGGTTTAGGTCTGGAGACATACTTGGCGAGTCCATCACCTTTACCCTCAGATTCTTTAGCAAGGCAGTAGTGATTTAGGAGGTGTATTCGGTGTCATGTTGTAATATTGCCCTGTGGCCCAGTCTCTGAAGGGAGGGGATCATGCTCTGCTTCAGTATGTCACAGTACATGTTGGCATTCATGGTCCCCTCAATGATCTGTAGCCCCCCAGTGCCGGCAGCACTCATGCAGCCCCAGACCATGACACTCCCACCACCATGCCTGACTGTAGGCAAGACACACTTGTCTTTATCCTCCTCCCCTGGTTGCCCCCACACACGCTTGTCACCATCTGACACCAAATAAGTTTATCTTGGTCTCATCAGACCACAGGACATGGTTCCAGTAATCCATGTCCTTAGTCTGCTTGCCTTCAGCAAACTGTTTGCAGGCTTTGTGCATCATCTTTAGAAGAGGCTTGCTTCGGGGATGACAGCCATGCAGGCCAATTTGATGCAGTGTGCGGCGAATGGTCAGAACACTGACAGGCTGACCCCCCACCCCTTCAACCTCTGCAGCAATGCTGGCAGCACTCATACGTCTATTTCCCAAAGATAATCTCTGGATATGACACTGAGCACGTGACCTCAACTTCTTTGGTGGACCATGGTGAGGCCTGTTCTGAGTGGAACCTGTCCTGTTATACCGCTGTATGGTCTTGGCCACCATGCTGCAGGTCAGTTTCAGGGTCTTGGCAATCAACTTATAGCCTAGGCCATATTTATGTAGAGCAACAATTTTTTTTTTTCAGAATTAACACATCTGCTCCCCATTGACACCAGAGACCTTGTAACACTAACGAGTCACATGACACTGGGAAGGGAAAATGGCTAATTGGGCCCAATGTGGACATTTTCACTTAGGGGTGTACTCACTTTTGTTTCCAGCGGTTTAGACATTAATGGCTGTGTGTTGAGTTATTTTGAGAGGTTGAGAGTGATTTTTTTTAGCCTACCATGTGAAAGATGCAATAGTGTCATGTCAGCGATGCCAACTGCCCATTAATTTACGGGCAGCCCGTGAATTTCAGCCAGTTTCGGGCTGCTCATGAATGCCCGTTACGGGCAGCGTTGCCAGTAAAAATGATGGCTGCTGGCTGACAGTGCTACTGTGCATGCGCCATCCCGAAGCCTACCAGGCTCGGGAAATGTCACCTATTTTCGGCCAGACGGGCGCATGCACAGTTATGCCGTGCCATTGTTTGAATTAAAGATCCATCGCTGCTCTCTCCTTTGAGTCCTCTCTGGATTGTCCTGGAGTCGAGAGCAGATGTTTGCATCGCCCACAGGTGTGCCTGACTCTGCTCATTGATTGTAGCGATGGAGGTGGGAGGCTCAGATATGGGAGCTGAAGGCTGGACCACCGGGGGCACTGAAAGGGGACAGCCGCTACCCAGCACTGACTGCAACTTGGGTGAGTGTGTGGGAGAGTGAGGGGCATCTGTTGGAGAGAAGAAGCTCCCTCATTAATATGTCTGCCCCGTGACCATCCTCACCATACTGGGCCGCCTCCTGTCCGCACGGCCGCCTCCTGTCCGCACGGCCGCCTCCTGTCCGCACGGCCGCCTCCTGTCCGCACGGCCGTCTCCTGTCCATATCTTCCGACCACCTCTGACATGTCCATATACTCTGACCATGTCCTCTGCCATGTCCGTATCCCCTGACCATCTCCTGTATCATATCTACAATCCAGAGGCGTAATACCTTTAGGGCCCCCGATGCAAGAAATCACGAAAGGCCCTCCCTGACCCTGTCCCGGGGCCCTTTGCATTGGTCTTAGGGCCCTTTACTCCCATCGCAGGGGCCCTTTATTACGGCAAACAAAAAAAGAAAATGTGGCCAAGGAGACACCAACTCAGGCTACTCTGTATTAGAAATGTAAAAAAGCTTGTTATCAAATAATCATAAATATACTCAATAAGGCTACTTTCACAGGCATCGGCGGTAAGGGGCGCTATTTTTAGCGAACCTCAATCGTCATTTTAGCGGTGCTATTCAGCCAAAAGCGGGGCGGTTTTAAGGGTTAAAACCGCCCACAAATTGTTTTCAATGGTCAGGGGCGCTTTAGGAGTGGTGTATACAAAGATGCGCGGCTGCAAAGATGCGACTTGCAGGACAGGGGGTCACCAATGCATCATTGGGTAAGCCAGGCTTTCCCACATGCGTCAGAGGGGGGCGGGGTCAGGTGACGGATGGCCCCGCCCTCCTCATAAGAAATGTCAGGTTGCTGGGGTACCCGCAGTGTCCCCGTCAGTGGAGACAGAGAATGGATGCGCTGGAGGGAGAGATCCCCCGTCGCTGGATCAGATCAGCCATCGCTGGACCCCGGAGAGATGATCATCCGCCACTGGATAGCAAGAGTGGATTACCACCGCTGGAATCTTTACATTTTTTAGATTTTTAATAAAGGACTTTTTCAACGGTGTACGTGTCCAACATTCTTTTACACTTTCTTTGTGAAATGGTAGGGGTACTTTTGTACCTCCTTAACATTTCAAACAGGGGGGGACCGGGATCTGGGGGTCCCCTTGTTAAAGGGGGCTTCCAGATTCTGATAAGCCCCCCGCCCGCAGACCCCCACAACCACTGCCCAGGGTTGTGGGGATGAGACCCTTGTCCCCATCAACATGGGGACATGGTGCTTTGAGGGGTCACAGACCCCCAAAGCATCCTCCCAATGTTGAGGGCATGTGGCCTGGTACGGTTCAGGAGGGAGGGGGGGCGCTCTCTCGTCCCCCCCTCTTTTCCTGCGGCCTGCCAGGTTGCGTGCTCGGATAAAGGGTCTGGTATGGATTTTTAGGGGGAACTCCACGCCATTTTTTTTTAAATTTGCCGTGGAGTTCCTCTTAAAATCCATACCAGACCTGAAGGGCCTGGTAATTTATTTGGGGGAACCCCAGGCTTTTTTATCAATTACTTTCAATAAGTGTTCTCTGTATTAGGGGAGCCGACAATATAGCCTCAAGTGATTTTAAAAGACTTTTTCCTTGCGAAATGACACTTTGTGCAGGGACAGTTCTAAGCACGGGAAACATGCGCCCCTTCACAGGTATACTATAGACACCCCCCAGGTACGAAATGTAAAGATATATTTCACTTTTGTTTCACTCTAATCATTAAACTCACTGCTCCCGAGAAAACGGTCATTTTTAAAACTTTTTTTGCATTAATCCATGTCCCCTGGGACAGGGCCCAGGTCCCCAAACACTTTTTAGGACAGAAACTTGCATATTAGCCTTTAAAATCAGCACTTTCGATTTCTCCCATAGACTTGTACAGGGTGTTCCGTGGCTTTTCGAATTTGACGCGAACAGCCCAAATTGTTCACCGAACAGGCGATGTTCGAGTCAAACTCAAAGCTCATCCCTACTCACTGTGAATGAATGGCCATATGGACCGATAGGAAGCCATCATCCTTTGTTGCTGGATCCAGTGGAGGCCCCAAACCGCGATCTCTGTGGCGTTTTTTTCCCCCATATTGAGGTAAGAATATAGAGAGCACTAAGTGGAGCACAGGAAGATCGCACATCGCAAACCACACTATTGAAGACTTTATTTTGAGACTTTGTTGCACATAAGCACTTTTTGTATTCTTGCACCTTTATGTCAGAGCTAATGGGCAATTACATCGCAATTATCTGATTATATGGAATTGATTATTTCATTAATCATACTGAGAATAGACCATTTACCTTATATATAGGATTTGCTATTGCACTGTGCTTACGTGTATATATTATATATATATATATATATATATATATATATATACACACACACACTTTTTTGATATATTGTTACACGTAAGCACTTTTTGCACTCTTGCACCTTTATTTCAGAGCTAATGTACTATTACATCGCGATCATCTGATTATATGGAATTGATTATTTTATTACTCATATACTGGGAATAGCAATTCTTATTAACCTTATATATAGGATTTGTTATTGCACTGCGTTTACGCATATTTACCCATGCAGGATCACTAGTATATCATTGTTTACTGAAGCTGCATACGGTTGTTTGCGCAGCAATATTTACACATTCATTTTATGATATGCACAGCTGTTAAAGTGGTTGTAAACCCTCAGAGCACAACTTAATCTTATCAGAAACTAGATAACACAAGCAGCTAATCACTGCCTGCGAAAGTGAAATTACTTGTGTATTTTTCCATGAAAACAACCTCCATCTTTGATGACGTCATGCGCGATTGCGCAGTATGTTCTCTCATTAGCGGCATGTATATATACCGTTTTTCGTATTTCCTGTCTGTAATTGTGTGCGCGCGAGATCCCCCTCTGAACGGCACAGAGGAGAGATCTCGCGATGATGCAGCTAAGATTACAGTCTTCCCGATACTCCCCCTTGTGACCGAATAAGACGTCACACAGGGGGGGGGGGGGCGCTACAGCGCATGCGCGAGATTTCAGCAGGGATACTAACTAGGGGCTGAAATGATTTCCGCATAGGTTTCAGAAAACTGAAGAATGGCGCAGACGATACCTGGAAGATACTACAGAATCAATCAAAAAAAAAAAAAGGTACCGCTAAAGCTCGTTTCGGCGCAATTCAGATTTCTCTTGTTTGGCAATGTAAAATAACATTGTAATATTAGAAAATAAAGAGTTTGTTGGCGGGGTTTACTTCCTCTTTAATAAGTTGCACCGATCACTCTTTAGATCACACCGACTAAAACATTTTAGTTGATTAAATGAATACTATTTTAGTCGACTAAAACTAAAACAATTGAGATGACTAAAATACGACTAAAACTAAAATGCCATTTTAGTCAAAAGACTATGACTACAACTACATTGCAATTAATGAAATGTACAGGAGATTTTAGTCGACTAAAACGTAGGACATTTTAGTCGACTAAAATGTACTGGAGATTTAGTCGACTAAATACGACTAAAACAATTGCAGAAGACTAAAATGGGACTAAAACTAAAATGCCATTTTAGTCCTAAGACTAAAATTAACACTGTGATGCTACTTATAGAACGGGGAGCCCACACACCATGTAAATAAGTTTTCTTCTTCAATGAGGGGCACTGATATTGCTGCACTCATGGGCACCGATGAGGTCGCCCTGATGAGGCGGCACTGATGGGCACTCACAGGGCCGCTGATAGGCCAGTACGACTGGCCCTGTTGTACCGGGCCCGGCCAGCAGGGGGGTCCGGGCAAGCTGAGCAGATAATATTAAAAAAAAAATCCTCCAGCCATGGCCGATCCGGCTCAACTACCAACCAACTCGCATGAAAAGTGCTGGTATCTTCAATCTAAAGAAGGCAATCCTAAATTTACTTGTATTCAATTAGAAACATTTTATAAGAGATAGGGACTTTAAGGAAAACAAGGTCTGATAAGACCCAATGATTCCATCCCTAGGGACTTTAAATGATAACACGGCCTGGTAAGGTCGTGAATATCCATCCCAATTACATTAACCATCAAGGGGGGGAAATAATTTACAAAAGGGGGGGGAGGGTGGGACTTTAAATGCAGCACATGGAAGCAAAACAATAAAAGGGCGAATGTGGAGAAGTTTTATTGGTACATCCATCTAGATATACAAAAATACATGTTAATGATACAAATAAATAAATACAAAATGATAATGCCAGATAACATACATATAATGATACATATGATAATAAATCCATTAAAAATACACTACAATTAAGTGCATTTATAATATAAAGTAAACAGAACCATATAAGAATAAATATAAAAATAAATATACATATATATAATAAATTCATATGATGTAAACAATAAAGTCTTCCCTCATTCGTCTCTAAGGGACATGGTATATGACAATACTTTAAAGGTAAAATCCGCAGGACCTATGACCTCACTAAAGCTGAAGGGGGAGTAAGAATTCTATACTGACATAGAGGTCTTAATACAATTTGGTAAATATATAGAAACCGGTAGCTCTACGCGTTTCGTGACTTAACCGCCACTCATCAGGAGCGAGCATATATGGGATCTAGGAAAAGAAATTTTTATATAAAAATAGAGAAATTAATTAAATATATATCAAAAATAAATAAATAAATTATATATATAAATAACTAGAGAAGCAAGGTTGAATAGATAATCCCAACCAAAGCTAACTTACTAGAATTCGCTATGTAGCCGATGCGGTAATGGGACTGAAAACGCGGCCCGGAAAACAGCTCCAACCGGGAGCTGAGGTGGACAAACACCCAGCACCGATATGGGCGATAGCCAGGGTGAGTGACTCGCATGGGACAGGTCCCTGCGAGTCACTCACCCTGGCTATCGCCCATATCGGTGCTGGGTGTTTGTCCACCTCAGCTCCCGGTTGGAGCTGTTTTCCGGGCCGCGTTTTCAGTCCCATTACCGCATCGGCTACATAGCGAATTCTAGTAAGTTAGCTTTGGTTGGGATTATCTATTCAACCTTGCTTCTCTAGTTATTTATATATATAATTTATTTATTTATTTTTGATATATATTTAATTAATTTCTCTATTTTTATATAAAAATTTATTTTCCTAGATCCCATATATGCTCGCTCCTGATGAGTGGCGGTTAAGTCACGAAACGCGTAGAGCTACCGGTTTCTATATATTTACCAAATTGTATTAAGACCTCTATGTCAGTATAGAATTCTTACTCCCCCTTCAGCTTTAGTGAGGTCATAGGTCCTGCGGATTTTACCTTTAAAGTATTGTCATATACCATGTCCTTTAGAGACGAATGAGGGAAGACTTTATTGTTTACATCATATGCATTTATTATATATATGTATATTTATTTTTATATTTATTCTTATATGGTTCTGTTTACTTTATATTATAAATGCACTTAATTGTAGTGTATTTTTAATGGATTTATTATCATATGTATCATTATATGTATGTTATCTGGCATTATCATTTTGTATTTATTTATTTGTATCATTACCATGTATTTTTGTATATCTAGATGGATGTACCAATAAAACTTCTCCACATTCGCCCTTTTATTGTTTTGCTTCCATGTGCTGCATTTAAAGTCCCACCCTCCCCCCCCTTTTGTAAATTATTTCCCCCCCTTGATGGTTATTGTATTCAATTAGCACATGTTCCAGCACTTTTCATGCAAGTACACAGTATATTAATAGTATTGTCTAACCTATGCATTAAGTATGGGGGTTTAGTCATTCCTTTTTTTGCGGCACTTATATGTTTTCTATTAGGGGCATGTAATTGTGAGTAAGCATTGCACCAGAGGATCACGCAACTACAATCCCTCTGTTAAGGATTGGTCAAACTGACACTAGGTTTAGCGCCACTATTTTTCTACATAATTTCACATTATGGTATTAGCGGCATGGGTGGCACTGTCTGCAGCAGAATATGGCATTGGTGGCACTGTCTGCAGGTAGCACATGCGTTATGGCCCATAAGACATGTGCTGCCTGCAGACAGTGCCACCCATGCTGCCAATGCCATATTGTGCTGCAGACAGTGCCACCCATGACGCTAATGTCATAACGCATGTGATGCCTTCAGAGAAAGTGCCATCCACGCTGCCAATGGCATTATGCCATTGGCAGCATGGGTGGCACTGTCTGCAGCACAATATGTCATTGGCGGCATGGGTGCACTGTCAGCAATTAGCACATGCTTTATGCCATTAGTGTCATGGCTGGCACTGTTTGCAGCACGTTACAGCATTGGCGGCACTGTCTGCTGGTAGCACATGCTTTATGGCCCATAACGCATGTGCTGTCTGCAGAGACAGTGCCACCTGTGCCGCCAATGCCATAATGTGCTACAGATAGTGCCGCCAATGCTGTAATGTGCTGCAGACAGTGCCAGCCATACCTATCACTTGTAGACAAACATGCACTTTGTTTCAAGGCGGGGTCTGGGGAGGGGCTGGGACAGGGCGGGGCTGAAGGAGGGACCATGGGCAGGGGGGCCAGGGGTGGAGCTGTACGAGGCCCCATAATTACTATCAGCGGCCCTGGGCACTCATAGGCAGCACTGATGGGTGCCCCTGATGGACACCGATGGGTGCCCCTGATGGACACCGATGGGTGCCCCTGATGGACACCGATGGGTGCCCCTGATGGACACCGATGGGTGCCCCTGATGGACACCGATGGGTGCCCCTGATGGACACCGATGGGTGCCCCTGATGGACACCGATGGGTGCCCCTGATGGACACCGATGGGTGCCCCTGATGGGCATTATGTTATATAATGGTGCCAGTCAGTGCCCATTTGTGGGCACCAATTGGGCATAATTTGTACATGTGGATGGCCATGGGGTACATACCTGGCCATCCACATGTTGCCCTCTTCCCTGGCGGTCCTGGCGGCTCTCCTGGTGGTCTAGTGTGGGCATCCCGGGGGGGCTGCACTAATCATCGCAGACCCCCCCCCCATCAGGAGAGCCACCGATTGGCTCTCCACTATTCATGTCTGTCAGACACAAGTGAGGAAAAGCCGATCAAGAAAAGCTTTTCCTGTTGACACCGTGAGCAACCGTGATTGGACATGGCTGATCACGTGGTAGAGAGCCATTGGAGGCTCTTTACCAAGATCGGGGGAGCGGTGTGTCAGGCCGAAACACCGCTCCACCGATCGCCAGGATGCGCGCCCCCACAGATGTGCGGTGGCTGTTATCCTGAGGGACGTCATATGACGACCGTCATTCTGCTATCGGCCGGGCGGGAAGGGGTCAAGCTTCCCTCAGATGCCGGGTCACTTCTGTGAAGCAGTTGATGCTGATCCCTGCTGGATCCGAGCTGTGAGAACGTTAACACTCTGATGTGCGTACTCGGCTTCCGGGGGTTATACCGGGATGATGCACGCACCTGCAGGCATCATCCCGGTACCATTTTTTCAAGCGGGCGATTGGCTATCCAGCCATAACCGATGCAGCTAAAAGACGCTCGGCTCTTATGCCGGAGGAGCGGGAGGGGACGTCCCCCCCTCCCACCGCTGTTACCGGTGCTACCGCTCGATCGGGAGCACCGAATTGCACATCCGCTGCCTCCGGCTGCTAGGGAGGAACTGGAATGACGCCATAAGCGGCTTCATTCCAGTCTCCTAATAGTAAACACGGAAGCGACGTCATGACGTCACTTCCCGTTTACTCGGCTGCCAATGGCGCCGGTTTAAAAAAAATATACGGTATTCAGAATCGCAGTTTTTGGCTATCTGAATACATTGAATTGTAAAGGAGGGATTGGAGGTCTTTTAGACCCCCGATCCCTCCATAAAGAGTACCTGTCACCACCTATTACTGTCACAAGGGATTTTTACATTCCTTGTGACAGCAATAAAAGTGATCAATTTTTTTTTTTTTTTTAAACAATTTATAATTTTTAAAATAAATAAAACTTTTTTAAAGCGCCCGCCGTCCCCGCGAGCTCACGAAGCAAAGAAAAAGCATACGGAAGTCGCGCCCGCATATGTAAACGGTGTTCAAATCACACATGTGAGGTATCGCCGCGATCGTCAGAGCGAGAGCAATAATTCTAGCACTAGACCTCCTCTGTAACTCTAACCTGGTAACCGTAAAAAAAAAATTTTTTAAACGTCGCCTATTGAGATTTTTAAGTACCGTACTTTGTTGCGATTCCACAAGTGCGTGCAATTATAAAGTGTGACATGTTTGGTATCCATTTACTCGGCGTATCATCTTTCACATTATGCAAAAAAATTGGGCTAATTTTACTGATTCATTTTTTTTTTTATTCATGAACCTGTCCCTTTTCCCAAACAGGTGCGTTTAAAACACCGCTGCGCAAATTCTGTGTGACAAAATATTGCAACAATCGCCGTTTTATTCTCCAGAGTCTCTGCTAAAAAAATATATATAATGTTTGGGGTTTCCAAGTAATTTTCTAGCAAAAAATATGGATTTTAACTTGTAAACACCAAATGCCAAAAATAGGCTTAGTCATGAAAGAGTTATACACATTGCTAACAGCACTAGCTACAGGCTTACAGTTTAAATGCTAATAGTTGCACAGTTTAGCCCCAAAAACAGACATTTTGGGTACTTTTTTGCAGTGGCAGTTAAAAAATTGGTCCCATTTGTAAATTTTGGCGTCTTGCCAGTAAATTTCACATGGGGGGGTTGGCAACACTGGTCATGGTTATGCCGTAATCTTTCTCTGCTTACCTCTCCTCATGTGTTCAGCCTAAGAGGCCAGCCACTCTCACCTGGCTGTTTATATAGCCTCTCCTCTAAGCATGGCTCCACCCCCTCCAGGCCCTATCAGGGAACCCTGTATTAACCACTTAAGCCCCGAACCATTTTGCTGGCCAAAGACCAGAGCACTTTTGGCGATTCGGCACTGCGTCGTTTTAACTGACAATTGCGCGGTCGAGTGACGTGGCTCCCAAACTATTTTTTTCCCCCACAAATAGAGCTTTCTTTCGGTGGTATTTGATCACCCCTGCGGTTTTTATTTTTTGTGCTATAAACAAAAAAAGAGCGACAATTTTAACAAAAAAAATCATTATTTTTTACATTTTGCTATAATAAATATCCCCCAAAAATGTCTAAAAAAAAAACATTTTTTTCCTCAGTTTAGGCCGATATGTATTTGTCTACATATTTTTGGTAAAAAAAATCGCAATAAGCGGTTATTGATTGGTTTGCGCAAAAGTTATAACGTTTAGAAAATAGGGGATAGTTTTATGGCATTTTTGTTTATCATTTTTTTTTCTTTTACTAGCAATGGCGGCGATAAGCGATTTTTATTGTGAATGCGACATTATGGCGGACACATCATTCCTGTCATTCCTGTGTTTATGACACTGGCGGTGAAGGGGTTAACCACTAGGTGGCAGTGTAGGGGCTACGTGTGTCCTAGGGGCGTGTTTCTAACTGTGGGGGGGGGTGTGGCTGTGTTGTAGACATCACTGATCTCTGCTCCAATAACAGGGAGCAGAGATCAGTGTCACTGTTGCTAGGCAGAACGGAGAGATGCTCGTTTACTTTAGCATCTCCCCATGAGACGATCACGGGTATCCCCGCGGCGATTGAGTCCGCGGGACCCGCGATCAGACTCACGGAGGTTCCGACCAGCTCTGGCGGTGCGCACGCGATGGCACGGTGGCAAATTTAAAGGGACGTACCTGTACGCCAATTTGCCTGTCCGTGCCATTCTGCCGACGTACATCGGCGTGCGCCGGTCGGGAAGTGGTTAACCTGTGCTGTGCAAGCCAGCGGGGCTGATCAACCATTGTGTATTTGGCTTCCTGTTTCCTGTGTGCTCTTCCTATGTCTCTGTTACCAACCTTGGCGTGTTCTCGATTATTCCTCTCTGCTCGTGACCCGGACCCTTTGGCATGTCCTGGCTATCCCTGTTTGCCTGTGACCCTGAACCTTTGACGTGTACTCTGTTGTTGCTGTCTGCTAGTTGCCCTGACCTCTGCCTTATCTCTTTACTATCCTTGTTCCAGCCTGCTGCTTCCTTCTCCTGTAGTCTACTGTGAGACCCTGGGGTGCCATGACCTGGAGCCAGACTACAGCGTGGTCCATCCTCACCACTGGAGGCTCTGGGGAACACCCGCTGGCTCTTAGACTCCGCGCCCTGGGGAATCTATGCTCCAGCTCCCACTGGGATCTGTGTTAGTGATCCAGTAGACCTGCTTCCTGAACTTCCCTGGGTACAATCCACAGCAGTCAGTCCTAGGGTCCACTATCTTAGTGGTGCACTTATGACTCCTACGGAGTGTATCTGTCAGTTGGTCTCAGGTGACCTGACAGTTTGTTCAGCCATGGACCCTGCTGATGTGCCGCTATCTGCAGATGACCCGTTGCTGTGCCTAGTTTGCAGGCTTGAGACCCCGGGAATCGCATCAGACCCAGGTGATGCGATTCCTTCTGTATTTGGCCTCTGGTTTGAACAGGCCTCATTAGGATCCTCGGTTCAACAACCTCAACTGCTATCTGCTGCTGCACCTTCACATCCTTTACCACTTGCCAGCTCTGTGCCGCTTTTCTGGGGACTCCAAGGCTTGCAGGGGGTTCCTTAACCAGTGCACAATTCATTTTGAGCTCCACCCCCAAAACTTCCTGTCCAGTCAGGTAAAGGTAGCCTATATTATATCCCTCCTGTCCCACGAGGTGATAGCCTGGGCTGCCCCTGTGCGGGAACTGAATGATCCAGTGGTTTCTACTCTGGTTTCTTGAAACTTTTTCGGAATATCTTCGAGGAACCAGGTCGTGTCTCCTCAGCGGCCAGCGCTCTTTTACGTTTCCGTCAAGAGTCCGCGTCTGTGGGACAGTATGCTCTTCAGTTCCGTATCCTCACAGCTGAATTGAGATGGAATAATGAGGCCCTAGTTGCAACCTTTTTACATGGCCTCTCTGATAGAGTGAAGGATGAATTAGCAGGAAGATCCCTTCCTGCTGATCTGGACAGTGTCATCACCTTGTGTAACCAGATCGATATTCGCTTTCAGGAGAGGGCCCTGGAAAAAAGACGCCAGCACTCCCCGTTCTTTAGGCAGTCCCTTCTCTTCGATCCAAGGAGCACCCCCTGCCTGCTGAGGAACCTATGCAGCTTAGCCGGACCAAGTTATCTCCCGAAGAACGCGCTAGGCACAGAACTCTGGGCCTGTGCCTCTACTGTGAGGTCAAAGGTCATTTTCGTGACACTTGTTCTCCACATCCGGAAAAACGCTTGGGGCTAATACATCTGGAAGGTGGAGTATTAGACCCTGAGATATCACCTTCACCTTCTCATCTTCTCCTTTCTGTATTCCTTCATGTCGGTGCTTCCTCTCGTTCGGTCTCGGCACATCTGGATTCTGGAGCGGATGACAATTTCTTGGATTGGGAAACTGCATCCTCCATGAGACTTAACCTTTTGCCCCTTACAACGCCATTGGTGGTCTTGGCGATTGATGGCACTGTTCTCCCAGGGGGTCCTATCTGCTTACAGACCCTTCCTGCTAAAATGTCGGTAGGGACACTCCACCAGGAGTGGATATCCTTCCTT
The DNA here is from genome assembly GCF_037356315.1 of Lithobates pipiens. NCBI lineage: Eukaryota > Metazoa > Chordata > Amphibia > Anura > Ranidae > Lithobates > Lithobates pipiens. The sequence continues at coordinate 1,086,119 of NW_027507746.1, forward strand.
GTCTTACCTAAGGCTTCATCTCCTATCATATTAGGTTTTCCTTGGTTATGGCTCCATTCTCCACACGTTGATTGGTCTGCTGGACAGATCCTGGCTTGGGGTTCCTCCTTTTTCTCTTCCTGCCTACTCAAGGTTACCCCAAAAAAGAAACTTCCTGTTGCCACCATCCCAGTATCTTCTGCTCTTCCCACTGTATATAGCGATTTCTGGGATGTGTCCTGCAATAGTCAGACTGATGCACTTTCTAGATCATGTGGCACTCTGGATGAGGAGCCCACCTATGAACTTGAGCCAATCATTCACTTCAGTTTGCATAACCATTTACCTTTGCCTGTCCCTAATCTCCCTTGCACACACAGCCAGGCTAACTTATCCGCAAGTTCCACAGTCGCTACGCACTATGATGCGATTGAGATGGTTGCTACACCTGGCGATACTATTCAGTCGGCCTCTGCACCAGTTATGCCAGTCCAGCTCATGCCCAGTGAGCTTCCTGCTTTTTCTTATTCAGGACCTTCTGTAACCTGGTCTCACCCTACTACTACTATGTCCATTCAAACCTGTCTAAGAGGCTCAAGCCATCCTTTGGATAGACTGCCCCATTCGGCCAGGCGGAGTTTTCAAACTTTTTTTCAGGACTCTCTGCATTCTGCTTGTGTTTCAGCTATCCAGCTTGACTCCTGTGACACATCACCTTCTAACCAACCTGGTTTCAGGGATCCACTGACCTCTGCCCAGTCTGATGCTCCTGTGCTGGATGTCCAGCTCATCTTTAAGAGTCTGGGGGACCCTGCTCAGACTCCTGATGGTCTTCTCATGTACTTACCCATTCCTAAGAAGCCTTTTGTCCTCAATAAACCCTCTCGTCCTCTCCCTACCTCGGTTTTGGTCTCTGAGGATAATCTAAAGTACGAGGTTAGTCAAGTTCTGGATTCCTGGGACTGTAGAGGCATTCTCCAGTACCTCGTACATTGGAAAGGGTTTGGTCCTGAGGAGAGGTCTTGGAAAGAGCTTTGCTCCTCGTCTGTTGAGGCGGTTTCATCTGGAGTTTCTGGAGTTTCCCTTTAAGCCTGGACCCAGGCAGGGGAGGGGGAGGCCTTGTAAGAGGGGGGTACTGTCATGGTTATGCAGTAATCTTTCTCTGTCGGCTTACTTCTCCTCATGGGTTCAGACTAAGAGGCCAGCCACTCTCACCTGGCTGTTTTTATAACCTCTCTTCTAAGCACGCCCCAGGCCCTATCAGGGAACCCTATATTAACCTGTGCACTGCAAGCCAGCGGTGCTGATCAACCATTGTGTGTTTGGCTTCCTGTTTCCTGCTTGCTGTGTGCTCTTCATTTGTCTGCTAACAACCTTGGAGTGTTCTCGACTATTCCTGTCTGCTCGTGACCCTGACTCTTTGGTGTGTCCCCCATTATCCTTGTTTGCCTGTGACCCTGAACCTTTAGCGTGTACTCCGTTGTTTCTGTCTGCTAGTTGCCCTGACCTCTGCCTTATCTCTTTACTATCCTTGTTGTTCCAGCCTGCTGCTTCCTTCTCCTGTAGTCTACCGTGAGCTTTGAGACCCTGGGGGCCATGACCTGGAGCCAGACTGCAGCCCAGTCCATCCTCAACACTAGAGGCTCTGGTGAACACCTGCTGGCTCTTATGCCCTGTACACACTCGGAAATTCGGCTAGCAAAAGACAGATGAGAGCTTTTCATCGGAAAATGTGTCCGTGTGTAGGCTCCATCGGACTTTTGCTGGAGGTAATTTCGACCAGCAAAAGATTGAGAGCATGTTCTCAATTTTTCCAACGGAAAAGGTTTCTATTAGAAATTCTGATCGTCTGTGGCAATTCCGACATGCAAAATTCCAACGCATGCTCATCGTAGTGTTGTACGTCACTGCGTTCTTGACGGTGAGAATTTGGAGTGACTGTGTGAAGGCAACACAAGCTAGAGCGGCATTCCATCGGAAAAAACATCCAAGGCTTTTCTGACGAGAATTCCGATCATCTGTACACAGAATTATGCCGCGTACACACGGGCGGACTGTATGGCGTACTTAGTCCGTCGAAACACATTTCAGCGGACAGTCCGCTCGTGTGTGGGCTTCAGTGGACTTTTTCAGCGTGCAGTCTGGCGTACTAAGAATTTCGGATTTTTCGAAATTCTGTCCGTCGTACTTTGGTTTCAGCGGACAATCCGCTCGTCAGTAGGCTAGTTCGACGGACTAAGAATGGCGCATGCCCAGAAAGGATTTACACGGCGGAAGGGTGCTTTGCTGTGTATTGGACTTCCTATTTCTAGTCCCGTCGTACGTGCTGTACACGTCATCGCGCAAGCTTTCGACGGACTGTTTGTGCATCCGTGTGTGGTCAAGTCCGTTCAGTCAAAAGTATGACGGACTGTCCGTCGGATTGTATGACGGACTAAGTACGCCATACAGTCCGCTCGTGTGTACGCAGCATCAGACTCTGCGCCCTGGGGAATCTATGCTCTAGCTTCCACTGGGATCTGTTTTAGTGATCCAGTAGACTTGCTTCCTGAACCTCCCTGGCTATTATCTGCAGCAGTCAGTTCTAGGGTCTACTATCTTAGCGGTGCACTTCTGACTCCTACGGAGTGCACCTGTCACCTGGTCTCAGGTGACCTGACAAATAGAAGTTCACCAAGGTCAGAAACAATAGAGATACTCCCAAATTGCAGTTTATCCAGCTCTTTAATGAGTCACTATAAGCCGCGCTGAATCGTGAGCACCTGGCTGCAGAGTCTATGGCATGATCTTCTTGTTTATACATGTTCCTGTGTTTAAAAACTGAATTATTAGGAGAGAAAAAAAAGAGGTTGCTGTTAATCAATTGTCTACCATATTTACTTTTACTAACAATCACACTATGAATGGACACATTGACCTAAGAAGCAGAGACTACCTTAAGAGAAGGGAGAAATATAGAGAGCAGTGAGTGGTGGTAGAGGGTAAGCTGAGGAGCTAACCAGTAGGTGACTACACCCATTGGAGACTAGTAGAGCCTTTTCCCTTATGCCGTGTACACACGATCAGAATTCTCGTCAGAAAAGCCTTGGATGGTTTTTCTGACAGAATGCCGCTCAAGCTTGTGTTGCCTACACACGGTCACACCAAATTCCGACCGTCAAGAGCGCGGTGGCATACAACACTACGATGAGCCGCGAAAATGAAGTTCAATGCTTCTGAGCATGCGTCGGAATTTTGCACATCGGAATTGCCACAGACGATCGAATAGAAACTTTTTCCGTTGGAAAAATTGAGAACATGCTCTCATCGGTCTTTTGCTGGCCGAATTTCCAATTGTGTGCACGCGGCATAAGGCTCTTCTGATGGGAAGCTGGTCTGGTAGAATGCTGGAGTAGAAGAGTTCTGGAGTACTGCAGAGGCTACTTACTATGCAGGTCCAGTCACTAAGTGGTTATATGCTGGGGTAGCTACACTGTGCTAAGTGTGAGCTCTGCCTACATACCGGAAAGAGATATATACGCTTCACCATTTGAAACATCATCAATTCCATACACAGCACTATTCAACCTATACTTCCTATTCAAGGGCTGCATATCCACACTTATCACCAATGGGGCAGATCTCTCTTGCAGGTAGACTATTGACTATACATAAGGTCAATACATATTCTTGTATTGCGTTCAAAGTATGTTACCATGCATTATTGCCAATGTATACATCAATCGCCCCTATTCTCCTATGGTGACCTACTGAGATTCATGGCTGATGAACCTGATGAACCTTTATTGGTTGTGGGGGATTTCAATATTTATCTGAATCCGTACATGGATAAATATGGTACTGCCTGGAATGGCCTTCCTTATGTCTGAAGCAGGGCCGGATGATTTAGTCTGATCTGGGGGTGCATTATAAAAAGTCAGGGGGCATAATGTCATCAGTGTAACAGAGATGCAGGAAACTCCTTATATGTGCTTCCTTAGATCAAGTATCACTATCATAACCCCCATCAGGGATCCTCACGAGTGCCGCCTTTACATCAGGTGTTCCCAAAGAAGTGCCCCCTTGCATCAGGTATCCCCAACAGAGTGCCCTGTTACATCAGGTGTCCCCAACAGAGTGCCTTCTTACATCGGGTGTCCCCAAGGGAGTGCTTCTTTACATATGGTGTCCCCAAGGGAGTGCTTCCTTATATATGGTGTCCCTTTCAGAGTGCCCCCTTACATCAGGTGTCCCTGTCAGAGTGCCCCCTTGAGTCAGATGTCCCCATCAGTGTGCCCCCTTACTTCAGGTGTCCCCATTAGAGTGCCCCATTATATCAAGTGCCCCCATCAGTGTGCCCCTTACATCAAGTACCCCCATCAGAGTGTCCTATACATCAGTTGTCCCCATCAGAGTGTCCCTTACATTAGGTGTCCTTATCAGAGCGTGCCCCCTTACATCAGGAGCCCCATCAGAATGCCCCATTACATCTGGTGCCCCCATTAAATTTCCCTATACATCAGTTGTCCCCATCAGAATGTCCCTTACATTAGGTGTCCTTATCAGAGAGTGCCCCCTTACATCAGGTGTCCCATCACAATGCCCCATTACATTAGGTGTCCCCATCAGCGTGCCCTTTACATTAGGTGTCCTTATCAAAGTGTCCCCTTACATCAGGTGTCCCCATCAGAATGCCCGATTACATCAGTTGTCCCCATCAGAGTGCCCCTTACATCAGTTGTCCCCATTAGAGTGCCTAATGAATCAGTAAATGCACTCTTAGAGACCTGGGGGGGGGGGCACAACTAAAATCTGGGGGGGCACATCCCACCCCAGCACCCTCATCGCTTGGTCTGGAGTTTGAAATACCACACTGAACATCGTTATTCATATTTTTGCCCACATGGCACTGGGAAACACCATTATCTTGCCCTACCTTACACATGTAGAATATTCTGCTCGGGGCCCATCAAATCGTCCCCCCCCCCATCCTTTTTCGGAAGTATAAGAGCAGCCCATATTGAGGTGGATTCTGAAATATCAACCATTACTAGTTGAATCTTTTTATAACCCATGACAGAATTATTCAGTATATGTGGGAGTTCCTAGAAGTAAGTAAACCATCTGCACATATTTGTGACATGGGGCGCCCTGAAGGCTTATCTGAAAGGTATTCTCATTGCCAAGAATGATATCTCAAATCAAACGGGCCTCTACAGGATGGGGAACTCATGTAATGAAAACTGTTACTCAGACTAAACTTAACTATTTGGCACATTCATCACCTGAGCTACAGCAGCAGCATTTACGTGCTTTCATGGTTGGCTGGTTTTGGCTCCAAAGCACCTACCCCCATCTCCAGCTCTGCTAAAACACGGTCCTTCCTGCTGAGTCCAAACCCTCCACCATCTTGTTCCCCACTCTTGGCCACAGGCCTCCACACAACATTTCCAGCCGTAGACCAAGGAAGGAATGTCCACACAAGAAATACATTCTGTGCACTTTACTGGTGGTATTCAGGAAATGGCATTGCAGACATACATTACGGAGCCACTTGTCATTACACAGTCAATCACATTTAGTGGACGGTCCATAGTAGTCACAACTGGATGCATGTGCAGCACCTCAGAAGCCATCTTTCTTAGAGTCTCTCCTCGGCCTGGGGTCATTCATTCTCGCAGGACTGAAATCTCTATAGTCACCCCCTTGCTAGGTACATCTCTCCCAGGAAAAAGCCTCACACAGGGATCTCCAGCCTGGTCTAAAGGGCCTTTTGTATTCCACTGTAGCCCCCACCTCCATAAGGGAAGGAATGACTACAGCCTGCTTCTCCTGTAAACAGGTCCACTCCACCGGGCCTCCTGCCCTGTTCAGGGTCTACGTGTGCTGGCTACACCCTCACAGGTGTGGGGTGTTTAGTTACCTTGCCCATTTTGTGTGCACGCTCCTCCCCAACAAGCTTATATGAGGGTGCTGACTCACCCCTGACATCACTGAGAGACGGCTCTACCTAAAAAGGCCTAACACCTGCTGTCACTACTTGCTGTACCATACACTATTCTGGTACAGAGCCACATAGTGGAGGAGTAGATAACTGCACCTGCCTACATCCTCGTCCTTGCAGAGGCTCGAATAAAGTTTTTTATGCAGCAAGCATTTTTTGATGGGGGGGGACACAGGGCACCTCTTTATAGCCAAATACTAACCACCTCTGGCTTACATCAGTGCCGTCGCTGGTCGTAAAGCAACATAACCCCCCAGATTTGGCCTCTGTGTCTTGCTACTTCTACTTCGATCTATACAGCAGGAAAGTATCGTATGTGGACAGGGCAGGACTTAGGGTGGTGGGGGCCCCTGGGCTTGAGTCACTTTTGGGCCCTACCTTCTATACATTACCGTATTTATCGACGTATAACACGTGCCAGCGTATAACACGCACCCCAAGTTTAGGAGGGAATTTTAAGGAAAAAAACTTTTAGGAGGGAAGTTTAAGGAAAAAAACTTACATTTAAATGCCCATCAATGCAGCCTTATCAGTGTCCATCTGCAGCCTTGTCCATCCATCTGCAGCCTTGTCCAGTGTCATTTGCAGCCTTGTTATTTGCAGCCTTGCCATTGCAGCCTTGAAGTTTAAAAATGGGGCCGCTGAGATACAGAGTTCTGTGTATCTCAGCAGCTCTCGGGTCCTCTCGGCCGCTCTCAGGTCCTCTCAGCGGATCTTGGGTCCTCTTGGCGGCTCTTGGGTCCTCTCACAGTCCCGAGCAGAGCCGAGAGTAGCCAAGTCTACTCGACTCGGCTCGCAGTCACGCTCAGTTCCTGTGTTATGTCCATCAGAGGGAGGGACTGGGCGTGACTGTGATCAGAGCCAAGCCAAGTACACTCGGCTGTGTATCTCAGGGGCCTGCGGGGCCCCCTATTGGGCGGGGCCCATGGGCTTGAGCCCAGTCAAGCCCAATGGTAAGTCCAGCCCTGTATGTGAAGGACGCCCCGTTATAATTTCTAGACTCAGTCACTTTGCCTACTCTTACCTCTAAAGCAAGCACCAAGCTAGACTCCCCTATTACCCTGAAGGAGCTACAATCGGCTCCATCCGATACACCTAACAACAAAGCTCCCCGGGGCTGATGGGAGAAATATGTAAAACTTATGGGGACATTCTTCTCCCAGAACTCCCAGAAATCTTAATTATCTCTTAGTAGTGGCCACCATTGCATAGGAGGAATCCCTTCAGTTCTCCCATATAGAGTTTATCTCCCATGGTTGAAACACAGGTACTTTCGTTCTATTACTAGGGTAAGACCCACTAATTCGGGGTACTTTGTCAAAGTAAGTGGGCTTAGCACTATATGACCATGTTCAGGTGTTTTTAACTAGTGTAGCACCCTGCTCCTAATGAGCAGACGCTATTGTTTTTGTAAATTTAAGTTTGTCTGCAGCTGCAGTTTGGTTCAGACTAATTATGTCAAAGTTCTGGTTTCTGTACCAGTTCAGCTGGGTTGTGCTGGTTTCCACTTGGCCGTGGGTGTCGCTGTCACCACTGGGAAATGCAACAAGCTGAATGCATTGGGTACCCCTTTTACTCAGAAATAGCCCAGTGGGAGTGGTTCACCCCCTGTGCATTCTGGGTACTTAAAGTACAGGCGCCATATTTTTGTGGTTTGTTATCCCGACCTCCTGGCCCTCCTGGCCTGAGGTGTGTGCTGCCTGTCTCTGGCCAGCTGGCCCGAGGCATTGTAACTTAAATGGTGGGCCCAAAAGTCTTGGGGCCTACCGATCCAGGGATGGTCCTGTGCTGTCTTGCCTGCGGGGAGAAGCCAAGCGACTGGAGAATCCAGGGGAGGACTTTCTCAGGCGAGGACCGAGCAACAAGGCTGGTATCTCAGAAAGAGCCTGGAGACTCAGTTGGAGGACGCATCCCGGGTCACCTACCACACAGTACTGCTGGACTGGCTGAAAGAAACTGGTACTGTGTGACAGTTCTTTAATTTCTCAACAAGCTGATGGTTGTACCTTCCTGTGGCAGAAGATTGTGTTATAGTGACAAGTCTGTGGCAGAGACTTTGTTGGAGCATCTCACCGGCTGCTAGGTCAGTGAGAGAGGCCTATCCGGTGGTTGCTAGATCCAGCCTGTGGAAGCCATTTGTCCTCTGGATCAAGGAAATACCTCTAACCCGCAATTACAAGGCACCTGAATTCCCCTTAACCCTCAATCCCTCTATTGCAAAACTTCATGTTCTTTCAAATAAATCTTTGGAAAAAGGAATAAGTGTCGGAGCCAATATTTTTTAATCCACTCTACAACGGGACCCCTAAGACGGACACAGTGAACAGGTGAGGTAACGGTAAGCCCAAAGAAAACCAGCAGCTCGTTCGGGGGTCAGTGCTACACTAGCCTTGCAGAATAAATGTAATTTTTGCATGTGTGCGATGTAATCTGTTTTGTACTGTTTTTGGTCTTACAGCAGCACCATCTTGAATGTAAAGAGAGGCCCAGGGGGGGGGGCGAGAGGAACAAAGTGGAGCATAGCAGAAGGGCCAGCATGACTAGTGTGAGAAGGGTGCAGCAAGGGTTAATTTATTTGGGAAGTGTTTGGCTCAGGAAGGGGGGTGGCCAAGTAAGCAACAGGAGGGGAGGGGTTTGGTTAGGTACGAGGAGGAGGAGGGGTTCCCGGGCATTCGAGTGGGGAGACAGGAGGGAAGAAGTTTCCCACCCACCCTCCCTGATTGTTGTTTTTGTGTGTTGTTTGCTGTACTCATTTTTACCTTTTAGGTGCGGTTGTGGATTCATGGCAGCATTCTGTAAAGTGGTGGTGGTGGTCTTGTATGGTGGTAACTGACCCAGGAGATGGAAGTGTGGGGGACTCATTAGTGCCATGGGCTCCCTTGGTACAGCTAACACGGGTTAGCTGAGGATGGTAAAGTGGACACTGCGGGTAAGGAGTTGTCTCCGGGCTGAAGTTATCACGGCCGGAGGCCTATTACGGTAGCGGGCCCGCAGTGTAGAAGATGATATGTGATTTGGGGAAGTGCCGCACAAGACCACCGGGGAAAAGAACTGATAGTTTGTTTGGTTATTATTATTATGGTTAAAGTTGATATATATTTATATTTTGTAAATAAAGGCTGCTGTGGCCAGTTATACCCCAAAAAGCAAGTGTGGTCTCGTTCTTATAGTTAAGATGGCGGTAAACGGGTTGGGGTGTAATAAAGGGGTAGCAGGCAGTTGCATAAGGTGGTGTACCTCTTATCTGCACTGGTCAAGCATTTTAGGGTGTGCCCACAAGTATGTTTTTGTATGTTGTTTGTTGTTTGTTTTTTTAATTACCTAATCCCAGACTTTGGGATGCATTTTTTGAAGTGGATAGGGTAGAGAAAGAACACCCATCTGTTAGGGAAAGTGATAGTGGCTGGGAGAGGTTTCAGACGAGTAGGGATAGCCGAGGCATATGCCATCCTACATCGGAAGCCTTCCTATTGGGACCGGACCGGCTAGGCCACATTCCGCCCTCTGAAACAGATGCTGTCAGTGCATCTGAACCTACTGTATTCTCAAGTCACACAGAACTGTGAGTGTTTCCTGGCATGGCGTTCTCCCACTGGGTTATCTGTTGAGTTGGGCCTTTCCTTTAATACAAATTCTTGTTCTTTACAACTGGACTGTATAATGACTCTGCTGCACCATGCTGCACCATCCTGCACCTACCCACAAAGTCATTTCCAGGATGGTGGGCATCACAACGTGTCAGATGTTACCTTCCTCGTTGCTGATTATCCCAGTGGAACCATCCAAGATCCTATACATATATTAACTTTCTGATGGCTAAGAGGCCTAGGCCCTCGGTGCCCAACCTGCAACCCTTTGATATTTGGAGTGCAGCCCTTGGACCCCAGCAGTCTGTAGAGGGAGGATTCGTTTGTAAAGGGGCCCTTTATAGTAGTAAAATTTAGCGCTTTCATGAAACATCTCCCTAGTCTCTGACTGTCTCCTATAGCATGACTTTCATCTATAACCACTCCAGAAGAACAGTCTCTGACCGTTTCCTCTAGCAAGTACTCAGTCTGTGACAGTTTTCTGTAGCTTTACGTGTACAAAATCTATATGCTACCCTTCGGAGACATTAAGGGCCACATTTGAGGCTCCCTTTACCTTGCAAGTTGAAAACCGCTGGCCTAGACACGCCAACAACAGGTGACAGTACTTGGTCATTGCTATAATGAATGAATGAAATACTTGTATAGCGCACAATGAGAACTGAATCGCCGCTAGGCGCTGTGGCGAGCTTTGAACATCTGCTAAAAGAGGAAGGTCTTGAGTTTTTTCCTAAAAGCCAGGTGATTTTCTTCCAGGCGGATGTTGATTGGTAGAGCATTCCATAGCCGAGGCTCTTGGACAGCGAATCTCCGATCCCTCTTGGTTTTTTACCGGGCTTTGGGCACGAGGAGGAGGTTTTTGTTGGCTGATGGAAGACTGCGGTTTGGTGTGTAATGATTTATTTTCTCCATTAGGTATTGCGGAGCTTCTCTATGCACGCATTTGTGGGTGAGGCAAAGGGTCTTGAACGTGATCCGATTTTTTACGGTTAGCCAATGTAAGCTCCTCAGCGAAGGAGAGATGGATTCCCAGGGTTTTTTTCCTGTTATCAGCCTTGCCGCCGTGTTTTGGATCAGTTGTAATCGCGCAAGTTGCTATAGGCTGATAAGACGATGGGTACCTGGTTGTAGGACAGTTGTGGCATTTTTCTGCTTGGGTTTAGATCAGGGGTGCCCAACCTTTTGAAGAGCGAGGGCCACTTAAGTGAATTGGTAACTGGTCGCGGAGTGGGAGGATGACAGGTCTGTGTCCAGACACAGCCCACTTTACTCTATGGGCCCTCTGATCCAATCTGATTTGTCCAGATGGAAGGGGCAGATCCATTTCTGTTTTTTTTTTTTTTTCTTAGGCAGGCGGATGTAAACAGACACAAGCCCATTTTACATCTGCTGCTCCATAGAGGTGATCAGAAAGTCCGATTGGGTCAGACCAATCATGTGAAAGGGGCCTAAGGCTGCTTTCACACTGATGCGCCGTGATTTGCCCAAACCGCAGGTGCAGCTCAGTGAACCTGTGGATTTTCTACGGGTTATCTGCACTTTGCCATAAACTTCTATTATATTCTGCAGGTGTGGCGCACTTTCTGAAGGCACAACAAACCCGCAGGTAATAACAGAAGTCTATGGCTCAATGCGGGTAACCCGCAGCTGCGGATCAGTTTGAAAGCAGCCCAGTAACAACTGCAAAACAGATATATCCATATATACTGTGAATTTAGTAGTAAACGTACCTTTAATATCTGCCTTCCGTTCATGGTATTGCTGTCTGTTGCTGTGCCAGGCGGAGAGCATTTGGTATCACTCCGCCTGTGACAGAAGTGGGCACTATACAGGAAGCATTGGCATATGTGGCTCTGCTCCGCAGCCACTTGCTTCCACTACCAGCGGCTTCCTTCGCAAAACTGCTGCTCTGGGATGGCTGGTCGGCAACCCGTGATCTGGGCTTGCCAACCTGCCATCTTAGAGCAGGAGGTTGAGGGCCACATCAGAGGGCTCCGCGGGCCACTGGTTGGGCACCCCTGGTTTAGATATTCCTTGTATCTGTTTTTTTTTTCTTGGTATCTTCGTATGAAATATACTTGAGAAGAAATGGAACATCCAGAATAAAAAATTCCAGCAATTTATGTCACAAAATACATTCAAGTATTTGACAAACATTAACAATAATAATATTGCATTGATACAATATTTGCTGATAAGTTGCCCTTTGCGGAATTTCCCATTAATAAAGTTGAATCATCATCTGGCTCCTCGTGTGTTTACTTTCAATGTTATTATTATTATCACAGACGGAAGAAAAGCTCCTTCACTCTGTAAGGATTAAGGTATATGTTGAAACAAAATGGTTGACCGTATGTCTTACTAAATACATGTATTTCTCTATACTTCTCTTTAAAATAAGGACTCGTCATCTATTGTCACGTACTCATCAAGAAGAGGCCGCATCAGCCCTAAAAAGCAGTCTACGCCCAGAAGATTGTCTTATCAGCTGATAACACCCGGAGAATTGTCTTTTCTTTGAAAATGTTGTTTTTTTACATTTGCTGATGTTTGCCCTTTTCTGTCTATAAAAGATGTAATAAAGAAGCCTCAGAGCCAGAGTCAGTCAGAGACAGTCAGAGTTAACGACGGACTTCTGAGCAGAAATACTGAATAATACCTCCGTGTCTCTTTGCTTGGATAAGAACTCTAACTAACAATTGGGAAACGGTAACATAACCTGACAAATAGGTGACTTGTTGAGGTCACACCTAACATTTCTGGCGCCGCGAATAGGGACTCGCTGAAGAAACTACAAGAGGCGAACGAACATAAGGACGGAACGAAATGGTCGGGCACATCAAGAACCACAGACAAATCCTGCGCAGGTAAGAAAAGCTTTATTTTCTTATAAACTCTGTGCTTCTTAGATTTGTGCCCACCTGATCTGTCTGAATTGTTCTTCAGGTAAACACCAACCTCTGTAGTAAGCGGGTCTTGAACTTAATATTTTGGCTTATGTTACCGTTGTTTCTTGTCTGTCTACTTGTCATCTGTCTGTTGTGAATGAGATAAGCCCTGTTTGTATGGTGTGAATTGAAACATATATCATCCCAATGGGTAACGGAATGCGCCCTTAACTCGTAAAAGTACTTTGGGGGTCCGACACTTAAGTTTGATATACGCTTTTTGATTCATGAGCCTAAAAACGGGTTGAAAGTATAAGTCCTGACTGCCTCGATAAAGCAGGAATAAGAAACGAATGCTGAGAGATTCCATGGTAATGGGAAGGAAATAAGGTCTCCACAAGTCCCGGAGACCTAGTCATATGTGTTTGGCCACCAAAAGGGAATGCTTGTATATGTTGTAGCCGTCAGTCTGGTCATAATATTTGTCAGTTGGCTAGCATATAAAGTAATTCGATCTCATCCAGGAGAGGTTTTTAGTATTTTGGCACCCTAGGAGGAGAAGGCAACGAGACACTTAGTAAGTGATCCAAACGCCACCTAGGCAGGACTGTCAAAATGGGCCAGACACATGGTAAACCCCAGGAAGAATCTCAGAAATGTTATGCTGTTAAAGACATAATTACAATGTTGTATGGGAAGGATAAGGCACAGGGCACAAATAGGATTCTCAAGAAATTTGGAATGGATGGAGAAAATGGATTAAGTGTAGAAGGTTGGGAAGAAATAAAGAGAGACAGACAGGGAGAGATATTGAAAAACGGATGGGTATCACAAATACAATGTTTAATTAAGGTTTCCAACAGGGCTGAAGAGGAGGGATGGGAGTATTGTCAGGAAAAGGGTGGATGGGATATGAAGGTCCGACACAAAAGTCTTCCTTCTGCTCCCGGCGATAGGGTAAATACGGGAGATACTCCACCTCCTTATAACATCACCACACCAGGTAATGAAAGACCAAAACTTTATCCTTCCTTAAGAGGAAGAGGGTGGGTATGCCGAGTATGCGGTACCCAGAACCCAGACTGGGCACAGGAATGTGTGCATTGCGGCGCTCAAAGACCAGAGCCCGTAGCTCCAGTCCATAGTCGGACTAGGGTAATACAAGTAAATAATCCAAATGCGGGTCAAGCAGGACAGCCACCTACAGTGACCCGACAAGTCGTTCTGAGGACATGGACACCTTGGTCGGCTGACACTCTTATGGCATTAATACAGAATGCTCCTGATCCCGTAGCAAAACCTGCCGCATTCTGTAGATTCGTGACACAATTACTAGACACACATGAAGCAACTTGGCAAGATGGGGAAGATTTGTGTAGACATAAAATGACACTAACGATGTTTAATCAATTTATGAATGAAATTGCTCCACATAGACCACAAGGGGATCCAGCGGCAGATCCGCCAGGAGTACATCCCCGTCATATAGACTCTAGACCCCTGTTTATAGCTCAGTTACGAGAATTTTGCCAAGGGAAACAGCAGGAAAGGGGTTCGACAGCGCCCATAAAACAGGCCCCAGGTCAGACTGTTACAGAATTTTACCTCAACATGGAAAGCATGATGGCTGACGAAGGTCTAGATTTAGCCTTACCCGTCACCATTAGGGCTTTCAATCGACAGTTTATGGAAGGACTAGTACCCCAAATAGGTGACAAACTGAAGGCATGTACTCCCGAATGGAGAGCCATACGGGACAGAGGAACATTGTTGCAGAAAGCACAAGGCATAGAGGCTGATTTAGCAGAAACTAAACCCAGAAGGACACCGGGAGTTAACACTGTTGCCCGGGTCAATGAAGGAGGGAATTCCTCCCGTAAACCTCTTACCTGTTATTACTGCAACAAGGTGGGACATATAAAAAGACGAACAGGAAGGAAACACGGACAGAGACACGAGGGACTACAGACAGAGGCGTACCAATGATAGGGACGATCCAACCGCATGACTTGCCCCAGTCCTAGCTGAATCAGAGAACAAAATGCTCCACATGTTGATGAAGGTGGAAGGTAAACATATTCCTTGTTTGGTTGACACAGGAGCGTCACGCAGTCTGTTGTCTGATTCAGTAGTCCCTCCACACATGACGTCCCGTGACACCATACCCATAAGTGGTTATGACGGTCTTTTGTCCGATGCCCCACTGACTAAACCTTAAAAGGTAAAAATAGGGGGAATGGCTACCGCCTGACACTTGTGTATTGTTGCAATATGTAGATGACCTATTGTTATGTTGTCCGGATAACGATACTTGTTTAAAAGCCACTCTCTCATTGTTACAATTCCTGGCTGAAAAAGGGTGCAAGGTGAATAGAACTAAGTTACAGGTATGTCAGAAAAAGGTTGTCTTTTTGGGCCACTGTATATCCCAGGGTACTCGACACCTCACTGAAGACCGAGTCCAGGCCATAAGACAAATGAATATCCCACGCAATTTTAAGCAACTTCGTATGTTTCTGGGAATGGTGTCATATTGTAGACAATGGATACCACATGCCAGTTCTCTGATGCAGCCATTATATGATTGCTTGAAAATAGTACCCTATGTACTCACAGAAGCAGGTCATGAATCTTTTAGCACCTTAAAAAGGTTACTAATTTCGGCACCTGCGATCGGGATCCCTGATTATACCAAAACATTTCATTTGTACATTGCTGAAATCACGGGACACGCAACAGGGGTGTTGACACAACAACACATCAAACAAAGGCCGGTAGCATACTTCTCGGCGGCTCTCGATCCTGTCTCTAGAGGATCACCGTCCTGTGTACGAGCAGTTGCAGCAGTGTCAATTATCATTGACAAATCCTCAGAAATTGTCTTAGACAATCCTGTAGTGGTACATACCACACATGACATACACGCCATCTTGTCACAGGTCCAGCCAAAACACATATCAATGGCAAGGCAGCTGCGTCTACAATGCACCTTGCTCCTACCCCCCAATGTTACCTTTCAGCGATGCACTTCTTTTAACTTAGCACAGCTTTTACCATTACAGACAGATTTGACAGGGGGGAGTAATGATGATAATGGTGTAGATACAGCACAAGATACTCAGGATTCTGACACACTTTCATTTCATGACATAACATCTGATGAACACGATTGTTTTCAACTTATGGAACAAGAAACCACGGGGTTCCCACATGTCACAGACATACCCATTACAAATGCAGAACACACACTGTACATAGATGGTAGTAGATTTGCCGATGACAAAGGTAAATATCACACAGGTTATGCTGTGGTAACGGACACACAGGTAATTGAGGCAAAGTCATTACCAGCACACATGTCGGCACAAGAAGCGGAACTAACCGCTCTAGAGAAAGCCCTAGAACACTTGGAGGGACAAGAAGGGAACATTTACACTGATTCCGCATACGCCTACGGTGTGGCACATGATTATGGCCACATATGGAAAGCTAGAGGTTACCTTACAGCAGCAGGCACACCTGTTAAACATGGTGAAGGAATCAAAAGAGTCCTGAACAATCTTCAAAAGGTTATAAGAGTAGCCATCATGAAGATAGCGGCACACACGAGCGCAAAAACAACTGAGGCAAAAGGAAACGCATTTGCAGATTTAACTGCAAAGAAGGCAGCTCTAGGGGAAGTAAGCCCTGAGACCTTAGCCACGGTACAGGTGAGTATGCCCGAAACCACATGGCAGCAGCTAATGGAACTACAGGAACAAGCAGGGGCTATTGAGAAGGACCGTTGGGTTAAGGAGGGAGCTGCACCAGGCCTTGACAATGTATGGAGAGAAGGAGACAAAATATGTCTACCCGCTTCTCTATACCCCGCAATGGCAGCGGCTGTTCACTTACCCACTCATGTCAGCTCCAATTCTATGTATAGGATTGTAAGCCAAGGATGGCTAGCCCCTGGATTCAGTAGTACTGCAAGGAACTACTGTGCTGCATGCCAAATCTGTCTGATTAATAACCCAGGACAGAGAGTGAAAACCCCACGTAAACATCAGGTCCGGGCCCAATATCCTTTTCAGAGACTGCAGATTGACTACATACAAATGCCTAAGAGCGGCCCCTTTGAATTTGTTCTCGTGTGCATCTGCCTATTTTCAGGCTGGCCCGAAAGTTATCTTGTGAAATCAGCTACGGCAAAAGCCACCGCCAAGAAACTGATTACTGAGCTGATACCTAGGTTTGGTCTCCCAGAAACAATAGAATCAGATAGGGGGACACATTTCACGGGAGAAATAATGCAAAATGTGATGGCAATGTTAGGGGTTCAACAAAGTTTTCATACTCCTTACCACCCACAGAGTTCAGGATCAGTAGAAAGAGTAAATGGTACAATCAAGCTGAAAATACAAAAAGCTATGCAGGAGTTGAACAAACCATGGCCTGAGTGCCTACCCTTAGCTTTGTTCTCTATTAGGTACACCCCAACAGGAAAAACAGGGTTATCCCCATATGAAATACTGTTTGGAAGTGCACCTAGATTAGGTTTATATTTTCCTCAAAGTATGCAATTGCAATGTGATAGTTTAACTACGTATGTAATACAGTTGCAACAGCGTCTGACTAAAATCCACAAGAGTGTGTATTCTTCTCTTCCAGACCCTAATTCTGTCACAGGTACTCACGATCTACAACCAGGAGACTATGTGTATGTAAAGAAACATACCAGAAAGACACTGGAACCAAGGTTTGAAGGTCCTTTCCAGGTGCTATTGATTACAGCAACCTCAGTGAAATTGGAAGGGAAACCTACCTGGATCCACGCTTCTCATTGTAAAAAGGAGCCAGTTGGCAAATGACAACATGTATCTTTTTATTGTTTCAGTAATTCTGGCTAATAGTTTGGTTACCTCACAGAATAAAATACACAAGGATGAAGGATTTTCTAAAAAAATGTTATTACTGAAGTTTAAATATGCTTATGCCCAGAAGTCAGGATATGAGAAATGTTGGATTTGTAGCAAATTACACCCCAGCACAGCAAGTATACCACTGATGGCAGTTCCTATAAACTATACTGATCTTGCTAACAGTAGCATTAACATAATTAGAACAAATACCAGCGAGACAGTAATGTTTAAGTCAAATGGTCTCGCCTTTTTCCCTGATTGGTGTTTCAACTTAGGGAACACAACGGGAGGAAATGGAGAATGCCAAGACAGCAAGTTTAATTTGTCCATTGTCGTATTAAATGGAAGCTTCTATCCCAGTAATTCCAGCACACACCAGACATTATCTGACTTCCTCACTAACATTGTGGATAATAATGTTAGGTGGTTAGTATCCAACTTATCCCTCTATGGATACACCTCTCGTTATAGAAATGATATCAGTTCAAGATCAGTAGCTCTAGGAAACAATATATACATCTGTTGTGAGGATAAATGTTATACTTGGATACCTAGAAGAGCTCAGGGATGGTGCTACCTCGCAAGTTTAGTACCAGTAATGGGAGTAGTAGGTGATGAACGAGGTGATCACCTATTAGAAGCTAGCATGCACCCTAGATATCCCCTCAGGTATCGTAGTAAAAGAGAAATATTCCTGAAGAAGGACATGGCATGGGCTTGGTTCCCGTCCTGGACAGGATGGGGTATAGACTTAATGAAAAGACTAAATAACTATACAGGAATTATTAATGATGTTTTGGAGAAAAACTCTGATGACATTACTAAGTTAAATCTGGAGACCAGAGCCATCAGACAACAATTAGAATTACATGAATTAGCAATTGAAAGTATGAGTGCAGCACTGACAGGACTCTGTGAAACTACTGAGGACTATGAGTGCTGTACTTGGATACATAACACCAGCATTGAGGTACCTGACTATTATGACATCATTGCACAACACCGTACGGAAGTAAAGAATTTACAAGAGAAGGCCTGAAATATTGGTCGCGACTGGGATCCGTTTGGTGGAACTTTTAGTTTCTCAGGGTTATTCTCTTGGGTTAAGAAGGCAGCAATGACGATTATAGTGGTGCTCTTATTCGTATTTTTCTTTTATGCATGCTTTAAACTGTTTATGTGCTTTTGCAAGAAAGCCAAGGTAAATGATGCGGAAAAGATGGAACTTTTGTGAAGATAGGTAGATTTAGTTTCTTGACATCACCCATCTGTCAGAAAAGCCACTCTTCCTGAATTTTAGATGTTGGTACTGTCCAGGGGGATGGGTGTATACCCCTCTGACAACTCGCGGTCAGGGAGAGTACTCTGGATATAGGCCGACTAGAACTTGTTCAGGTGGACCCAGGGCAAGAGGGAGGGGTGATGTCAAAGGGGGAAATGTAAGGATTAAGGTATATGTTGAAACAAAATGGTTGACCGTATGTCTTACTAAATACATGTATTTCTCTATACTTCTCTTTAAAATAAGGACTCGTCATCTATTGTCACGTACTCATCAAGAAGAGGCCGCATCAGCCCTAAAAAGCAGTCTACGCCCAGAAGATTGTCTTATCAGCTGATAACACCCGGAGAATTGTCTTTTCTTTGAAAATGTTGTTTTTTTACATTTGCTGATGTTTGCCCTTTTCTGTCTATAAAAGATGTAATAAAGAAGCCTCAGAGCCAGAGTCAGTCAGAGACAGTCAGAGTTAACGACGGACTTCTGAGCAGAAATACTGAATAATACCTCCGTGTCTCTTTGCTTGGATAAGAACTCTAACTAACAATTGGGAAACGGTAACATAACCTGACAAATAGGTGACTTGTTGAGGTCACACCTAACATTTCATACCTGTCGGCAGTGTGATTATGGCATATCAGTCATCAGGTAGCATGGCATCTCGGCCAAGCTTCCAGAGAAATTCACTTTAACAGTTTATTTTTTTTGTTCAATAAGTTTCTATTGTGGAAACAAATACAGGTAACAGAAAGTAAATAGCAAGACATCAAAAAAAAGTCCCCTCGGTAGCATATTATGCAAACACTCATAGACACCTGGTATGTGGAATACATATTATTAGCCATGTATGAGGTGTCTCCATAGTCCTATTGCCGTTCAGTAACATTTTTCTGTATATAACCTTATTGTGGTGAAAGAAAAGGAAAGAAAAGAAGAGAAAGAGTTCTAGGGAGGGGCAGAAGGGAAGAGAAAAGGTGAGGGATGGGGGAAAAGGGGGGAGGAAGCGGTGGGCCCTCAGTCCAGTGCTTGTATACACCATTATCTGCTAAAAATCAGTTTATGCTGGATAAGACATAATTTCCATGTAGGCTGTTGAGAATTTGAAGGCAAACCATCAGGACCATCATTTTTTTTGACAAATTAGATTTATTTCTGAGGGAATGCATGAGGTTCTCCATACGGTATGTATGGTCTACTTCAGACTGTCAGGTCACCTTGAGGCGAGGTGACAGGTGCACACCGTAGGGATCAGGAGTGCACCGCAAGGTTGTGGACCCTACAGCTGACTGCTGCGGACGGGAGACAGGTCCCACCGAGGTTAGAGCGTAAGATTCCCTGGGGCACGGAGTCTAAGAGCCAGCAGGTGTTCACCAGAGCCTCGAGTGGTGAGGATGGACTTGGCTGCAACTGGCTCCAGGTCGCGACCCCCAGGGTTCCCCAGCTCACACCCACAGTAGGCAACAGGAGGATACAGGTGAGGGACAAAGCCAAGGTAGGGGCCACAAGCAGACAGGAATAGTCAGGGACACGCCAAAAGGTCAGGATCACAGGCAAACAGAGATAGTCAAAGCCACGCCAAAGTCGGTAACGGAACAATAGAAGAGCACACGGCAGGTAACAGGAAGCTAAACACACAAAGGAATACACAATGGTTGATCAGCACTGTTGGCTTGCAGTGCACAGGTTAATATAAGGTTCCCTGATAGGGCCTGGGGTGGAGCCATGCTTAGAGGAGAGGTTATAAAAACCACCAGGTGGAAGTGGCTGGCCTCTTAGTCTGAACACATGAGGGGAGGTAAGCAAACAGGAAGATCACTGCATAACCATGACACAGACAGCCACTGTCGTAGAGTAGGGGTGGTTGGTAGTTTCCAATACCGAGGGATGAGTGTTTTTGCCGCATTTAACGAGTGGGGCGTAATTGATTTCTTGTAGATTCCCACTGGTTTGCCTGTACAGTTAAACAATACAACCCATGGGTCATTGGGAACCTCATTCCCCTGGGATCTCCTTGATCCAGTGCAGGATAGTCAGCCAGTTGTTGTGATTTTTGTAGGTCCAGTTCCCAGTTGGTTAGGAAGGCCTTACTGCTAATGCTTGTAATGCCGCATACACACGACCGGACTTTTCGACGGACTAGGTCCGACGAAACAAATCTGCCAGACAATTAGATGGTGTGTGGGCTTCATTGGACCTTTGTTGTCTAAAAATCAGATGGACTTTAGATTTTTTATTTTTTTTTACAAATAGCGTGGTGTTTTATTGAAAATAGTTCAAAAAAGGTGTACAGCGAATACATTTCAGTGACATACAACATCTCAAGAATGGTACATGGTATATGGCTGGTGGAGCAGGTATATCCTGCTGTCAGAGCTTTCAACAATTAAGAGATGAAGAACAGCGAGACACCCCAGGCATGTAAAATATACCTATATAGACATCTTAGCATTCCATCACACATAAGAGCACGCATTGGTGAAGTTCAGCAACACAATCCTTCCGTCCCCCAGGCCAGTTCACCAGCATCCTCCATTCCTATCGTAGGGGGAGAGGGGGGAGCCACAGCGATATGAAAAAAAGTTCTTTGAGGGTTATTGCATCCGAGACAGAGGGGATTATAGTTGGGTTTGTATTTGACTATTCGTCCTGGTGTTAAGTAAGTTCTGTGTAGGATATATAGTTGTGTAAGATGGTCGGAAAGCCTGGCTGAAACCTTTTTACTAACTTCAAGTGCATCCTCCCATTCATTGTCCTCCAGCTCCCCCACATCTCCGGCCCAGCCTATATCCCTGGGCTACCGCGGGGGGTCTAAGTAAAAGGGTGTAGAAACTAGAAGTTAGCTTGCGTGGGTCATGTCCCATTATAATATTTATTATGTCCAGCTTCTCTAGCTGGACATAATAACATTTATTACGTCCAGCTTGGGCAAGGCATTCGAAAACTACGCCTGAAGAGCGTGGCGGAGCTGGAGGTAGCGAAAGTGCATCCTATTCGGAAGAGCAAACTCTTCTTTTAGCTGTTGAAATTATTTCAATATAGGTCCCCGGGACATATCAGATAGATATCTGACCCCGTGATTCAGCCACAGTGTGTAATCTGGTAACATCTGTATTGCGCGTAGCCCGGGGTTGTCCCATAGTGGTGTGTGTGAGTGTGTCACAGGGAGATTTCGTTTATTCTTAACTACCTCCCAAACTCTGCAGTGGTGGTAAAGCAGTCCCCCTCGACTCTCCAGGGGCCCTGCTGTAGCGTTGTCCCTAAATATAATCTGGAATGAATGGGTAAACGCACGACCGTGTGTGGAGCATATAAATGTTAGGTACCGATCCCTGTCCTGTTTGTCTAGGTGATAAAGGTGGGACAGAGTTTGTGGCAACTAGAGCCCCAGATGAAGGAGTTGAGCAGGGCTTCAATGGATTTGAACAGTCTAAGGGGCAAATAAATGGGAGCATGCCAAAAGACATACAGGAATCCGGGGAGGAGAATCATTTTTATCAAATTTATTCGGCTCATTCAGCGCGAGGGGTATAGCCCCCAGGTATATCCACTGAAAGTCTGGTAAAAAAAGGATAAAGCAGGTTTTCAAATGTACAGTACATACCCCGGGTGTCATGTTGAATCTGAGCCTGCTGCGACATCGGGGACTAAGGGGCTTATTATGCAGGCTTTGTCTATCTGTGGGTATATCACGGGCCAGTCTGGGCAGAGGGCCAGGAGCCAATCAGGGTGCAAAAAATGAAGGGGGGGGGGGGCAGGTGGAACACAGGGCTGGGGATTCCTAGAGGGATGCAGAATAGGGGAGAGGGGTAGAAGCGGGGTCAATTAGCAGGATACAGTCCCTGCTCAGGCTTGAGCAGCACCCGTGGTAGGCGCTTTGAGGGGAATGGTGTACAGTACCTTTCAATGGGTCAGCTCACCTCCCCAGCCGGGAGGGTATAGCAGTGATGACTTTCCTTTATATTTTCCACGCTGTATATCCAACAGGGCTCTGCGGTGGTTCGACTGGGCCTCAGGCTGCGTCCCGTGCCGGTGTTGCTCTGTTCTCCAGCCATGCGAACACTGCCTCCGGAGTGTAGTGTCGAAGAAGTGAGCCCTGTCCTCTCCCACCACCCGAAGCCTAGCTGGGAAGAGCATGGCGTACGAATAATGTTGTACTCTCTGTTGCTGCTTGAAGAGTGCTCGCTTCTTCTGGACCTCTGCCGAGAAGTCTGGAAAGACCCTGATTTCAGTATTTTTGTATGGGAGAACTGCATCACGGTCACGGAAATTTAGCATCTTGGCAATGAATGTCCTGGGTGGTGCACCTTGCAGAGGGGGTCTGGCCGATAGTCAGTGGGCCCTCTCCACAATGAAGGATGAGGAGAATTCCGCCCGGCCAAATGAGGTAATCAGCAATTGCTCCAAAAATGTGAGGGGTCAGTCCTTTCCTCTCCCTCAGGTAAGCCAACAAAGCCCAAGTTGCACCTCCGTAGACGATTTTCCATATCATCTTGCTTTGACATGACTGTTGATAGTTGGTGTTGCAGGCGTTCTGAGGTGCTTTGCAGCGGCGGCAGCTCGACTTCCACGTGGCTGATACGGGTCTCCGTTTCTGTAACCCGATCTCTGAGCTTTTGCATATCCTGCCGGAGCAGGGAGACATCCACCTTTACCCCCTCAATTTTGCCCATCAGGGCGCTTTTGCAGTCTGATATGGCCTCCAACACTCTGGCGTCTGGGTCAGCTGCGGAGGAAGTGGGGGAGCTGGCGCCATCTTCGGTCATTCCCCACGTGGCGGTATTCGGCCAGCTTAGCTCCGGCGTCCAGCTTTGTTTTTGAAGGGGACATGACTTCCTCGGATGCAGAATGTAAGGTAGCCCGTGTCAGTGCAATTCAGCAGCAACGACTGCCCCAGGATAGCCGTTATCGGATATATGGCAAGCAGAGCTCTCGTTCAGTGTTGCTCACAACATGCCAGTCCAGGCCATGCCCCCGACTTTAGATTTAAAACATGCTTCAAATCTTTCCGATGGACTCAAGTCTGGTCGAAAAATCAGTTCGTCTGTATGCTAGTACGATGGATGAAAACAGATGCTAGGGCAGCTATTGGCTAATAACTTCCTTATTCTAGTCCGGTCATACATCATCACGTTCAAATCCGTTTGACTTTGGTGTGCTTGTGTGTGGACAAGTCCGTACATTCGGAAAGTCCACCGGAACTCCGCCAAAAGTCCGTCAGGAAGAGATCCACGCCACTATCATGTGTTTCAAGGGTTACCCGTAACTTGGATTCCTTGTGGTATTTCCAGTCTGAGATTCTATTCAAAACTATCGCTAAGAAGTAACAATGTCAGGCAGAGCAAGCCCCTTTTCTCTATAAGATTTAGTGAGCATATGTCTAGCGATTCTGGGTTGCTTACGGTCCCAAACGTATTTGCAAATTAACAATTGTAATACCTTCAAGAATCCCGGTGGTATCCTGTATGGGATCATTTGAAACAAAAATAACAGCCTGGGCAATATGTTCATCTTCACTTCACTAATTCTCCCCAACCATGAATGTGCAAGTTGAGTCCATTTCTGTAGGTCTGGCCGAATCGTATTCAGCAGGGGTATGAAGTTCACACGAAACAAAGAGGCGGGATTAGGTGTGAGAAATATGCCTAAGTATTCCAACGAGTGGGTCTGCCAACTAAAAGGGAAGGATGATTTCAGTTGCGCGACAATCCTACGTGGGGTAGAGACATTTAATATTTCAGATTTTGACATGTTGATCTTGAAATTAGGAATAGTTCCGAAGGCAGCGAAAGCTAACATTAAGTTAGGTAGAGAGATAAGAGGTTGTTGGACATAAAACAATATATCATCTGCGTAAGCTGCATATTTATGTTCTGAATTACCTGACATGATACCGTGATTGTTGGGATCATGTCTTATCGTAGATAAAAACAGTTCTAGGAAAAGGGCGAATAGAGTGGGGGTGAGGGGCATTCCGGCCGGGTTCCATTATGTAGGGTACAGGGATTGCTTAAGGCACCATTGATACGCAGTTGTGCGGTGGGATAATTATATAGTGCTGATATCCGGGGTATAAGGGATAGACCAATGCTCAGGTGTGCCAGCGTCGCCATCAGATGTTCCCAGTTCACCCTGTCAAATGCTTTTTCAGCATCAGTTGATAGCAGGAGGGTGGGCTGGGAAGATCCACATACATGGGCCATCAGGGATAGGGAGTTGTCACGAGCCTCCCTTCCTGGAATGAATCCGGTTTGGTCTCTAGAGAACCACAAGAGGTTAAGGGGGAGGAGCCTGTTTGCGTATAGCATATAATTTGGCATCAATGTTCAATAAAGAACTCTAAAGAATAGAAGCCTATAGCTTCTGCAATTGCTGGGGTCTTGACCCGGTTTCGGGAGAACAGTGATGTGAGTGCGTAGAAACCGAGTTAGCATATGAGGTCAAGTGGGGGATAAGCATATCCGCAAATGTCCGGTAATTTGCTACAGTTAGGCCATCTGGGCCTGGAGCTTTGCCATTAGCCATGGCCTTAAGAGCAACTCGCATTTCCGAGGTGGTGAATTCTCCTTCCAGAGCTTCAAGGGAGGTGGTAGGTAGTTTGGGCAAGATATTCTTGAATAAGGGTGTCCCTAGCGTCCCTATCCGCAACCGTATGCTGTACGTCGTAGAGGTGTTAGTAAAAGGAACAGAATTCCCTAGCTATGTCAGATGTACCAAGGTATCTGAGGCCGTCCTAATTTTGGCTATAAAGACAGCTGGATTTTTCTGTTGCAACGAACGAGCAAGAAGCCGACCAGACTTATTTCCCCATTCGTGTAGGCATTGGGCAACAATGCAAAATTGCTGTTTTTGTTCTAGGTGGAAGAGGGCCTTCAGTTTTTCCCTTTTCAGAGTCAGGGAGTAGAATAGTGTCTGGGATTGCAATATTTTGTGTTTCCTCTCTAGGGAACTTATTTCCCCCGAAGGCACTATGTATTGATTAACTGTGCATTTATAGACTAAAATCTTAACCTAGTAACAACATAATCTACTTGGAAATGAACCGAGGCTAACGCCCCGATAGGTAAATTGCATCTGAGAAAAAAAACCCAGTCTCTACAGGATAGAGGAGCAACTAGGCCCAACCTATAGTGAAATACATGCATTCAATGGGCATATGGCGAATCTCCTAATGGAGGCCACGGGGTAGCCACACCAAGGTTCACCCCACTTCTGGTGAGGATCCTGGGGTGGCAGAGCGCTGTTTCTGGTCCACCTTCTGCCATCGCCCCCTCTGGATTGTTATTGGGGAGCAGAGGGATGGTGTCCTACCAGCCGGGGAGTTCCGGCGGGTTGATTTTGACATCCATGCAGAACTTTTCCAAGTCCACTGGGAAACATAGGATGGGTGTCTTGCCATTTCTGTTTGCGATAAGTGCAGCTGGGAAACCCCAATGGTAATTGATGGAGGGCGCTCTCAATTTCTTATGCCGCGTACACACGACCGGAATTCTCGTCGGAAAAAGCTCTGATGGTTTTCCCAATGGAATTCTGACGGAATTCGGCTCAAGCTGTCTTGCCTACACACGGTCACATCAAATTCCGGTCCTTTATAACGTGGTGACGTACAACGGGACTAGAAAAAGGACGTTCAATAACCAGTACCCAATAGCTTCTGTCTCACAGTTGAATCTGAGCATGCATGATTTTTGGCATGTCGGAATTGCATACACACGATCGGAATTACCGATAGAAAGTTTTTCCGTCTGGAAAATTGAGAACATGCTTTCAATTTTTGGCTGGCGGAAATTCGGACAGCTAAATTCCGATGGAGCATACACATGGTCGCATTTTCCGAAGAAAAGCTCTCATCGGTCTTTTTCTGGCCGGAATTCCGATCGTGTGTACGCGGCATTTGTCAGAGGTTTTAGGGCCCTGGAATATTCCGAGGTTTCCCTGGCCAGGTCAGGGAAAAAAGACAGGGTTGCGCCAATGAAATCCAGGGTGGTGGCTTCTCTTGCTTTCCGCATAAAAAGCTCCTTCTCCTCATAATAGTGGACCCTGCAGATAACATCTCGCGGGGTGTCTGACGATAGGGTGCGGGGACGGTAGGCCCGGTGGACTCAGTTCAATTTTAAGGGGTGGTCTGCCGAGTTGCCCAGAAGGCTGTTAAAGATGCCGTGGATGGATGCGGGTAGATCATCATCTCTAGTCACTTCAGGGAGGCCTCTGATTGTTCCGCCTGTTGCGACTTCCAATTGCCTGGATGGGCTTCCACCTCCGTCTGAGCCAGCCGAGGAAACTGGAGACCGGTGCCTGAGATCAGGCCTGAGTCGGGAGGTGGAGCCAGCGCCGGAGCCTGTGCCACGTGGAGAGAGCGGCCCAGACCATCCCTATCTGGAAATTCCTCCGGATCTGTGGCCAGGAAGCGCTTTATGGAACCCATGGGGTGATTTTTTTGGGTAGGGTCTTAACTGTTCTCTTGCCCATGGTTTTCAGGTTGGTGAGGCTGTTAGTTATCGAGGTATAGCCATTTGAGTTGATGCCAGCGCCGGAGCCCACAGGAGAAGCGCCCTCACTGCTGCATGCCGAAACAGATCCCTCCACTTTAACAGTTTATGACTCTTCTGCAGAACAAATGAATTAAGTAATTATAATTAATACCATATAGCATCTATGTGAAGAACTGGTGGCAAAATGTTGGGTAATAGACAATTTCTGAGGTTGGGAAGAAGTTTTTGAAACTCTGAAAAGGCTCATGTCAAGGAGGTAGAGAGGAGCTTCCACGTGAGACTTAGTGGTCAGCAGAGGTGAGCAGGTGGTTCCAACAACATGGTGAAAATTTGATTCATATTAGCCGATTTGAGAGTATTCTGTAGACTATGTGGTTTGTGTAAAACCTGGTTAATCCTTCATTTTGCCTTGCAGCAACACCAACCCTTACATCTCTGTCTATTATCATTGTACCCTTACCTACTATCTCTGGTTACTGCCATTGTACCCATACCTACTATCTCTGTCTACTATCATTGTACCCTTGTCTACTATCATTGTACCCTTACCTACTAGCTCTGTCTACTATCATTGTACCATTACCTACTATCTCTGTCTACTATCATTGTACCCTTATCTACTATCTCTGTCTACTATCATTGTACACTTACCTATATCTCTGTCTACTATCATTGTACCCTTACCTACTATCTCCGTCTACTATCATTGTACCCTTACCTACTATCTCTGTCTACTATCATTGTACTCTTACCTACTATCTCTGTCTACTATCATTGTACACTTACCTACTATCTCTGTCTACTATCATTGTACCATTACCTACTATCTCTGTCTACTATCATTGTACACTTACCTACTATCCCTGTCTAATATCATTGTACTCTTACCTACTATCTCTGTCTACTATCATTGCACCCATTATTATCATTATGCAGGATTTATATAGCGCTAACAGCTTACCCAGCGCTTTACAATATAAAAGGAACACAATACAGTTACAATACAATAAAATACAAGAGGGTTAAGAGAGTCCTGCTCAGAAGAACTTACACTCTAAGGGGGGGGGGGGGGAGTGGTACAAAAGGTTGCAACTGTGGGGAATGAGCTGATGAAAGTGGTAAAAGATTAGTTGAAGGTGTGATAGGCTTCCCTAAAGAGATTAGTTTTTAGAGATCTCCTGAAGGCAGCCAGAGTAGGAGATAGCTGGACAGATTGAGGTAGGGAGTTCCAGAGGATGGGAGAGGCTCTGGAAAAATCCTGGAGACGAGCATGGAAGGAGGAGACAAGAGAGCCTGAGAGCAGAAGGTTTTGAGAGGCGCGGAGAGGACGGTTTGGGTAATATTTGCAGACAAGATTGGTGATGTAGCTTGGGTCAGAGTTGTGATTGGCTTTGTACATTGTAGTTAGTGATTTTAATTTTATTCGCTGGGCGATCGGGGGCCAGTGTAGGGACTGGCAGAGAGGGGTGGAGGGCACCGAATGGAGGCCAGTGTAGGGACTGGCAGAGAGGGGTGGCAGACACTGAGCGGTTGGTAAGGTGGATGAGTCTGGCAGCAGTATTCATGATAGACTGGAGAGGGGATAGAATATTGAGAGGTAGGTCTATGCGGAGGGAGTTGCATTAGTCAAGGCGAGCAATAACGAGGGAGTCAATGAGTAGCTTTGGGGTTTCATTAGTAAAAAGGGGCAAATTTTAGAGATAAAGTCTACAGGCTTTTGACATTGATTAGATTTGGGGCTGAAAGGCAGGTCAGAGTCTAGGATTACACCTAGTATCCTGGTGTGAGGGAAGGGATTGATGGTTGCACCTACTATCCCTGTCTTCTATCATTGTACTCTTACCTACTATCCATGTCTTCTATCATTGTACTCTTGCCTACTATCCCTGTCTGCTATCTTTGTACTCTTACCTACTATCCCTGTCTTCTATCATTGTACTCTTGCCTACAATCCCTGTCTGCTATCTTTGTACTCTTACCTACTATCCCTGTCTGCTTTCATTGTACTCTTGCCTACTATCCCTGTCTTCTATCATTGTACTCTTACCTACTATCCCTGTCTGCTATCATTGTACTCTTGCCTACTATCCCTGTCTGCTATCATTGTACTCTTGCCTACTATCCCTGTCTTCTATCATTGTACCCTTACCTACTATCCCTGTTTGCTATCATTGTACTCTTGCCTACTATCCCTGTCTGCTATCATTGTACTCTTGCCTACTATCCCTGTCTGCTATCATTGTACTCTTGCCTACTATCCCTGTCTGCTATCATTGTACTCTTACCTACTATCCCTGTCTGCTATCATTGTACCCTTACCTACTAACTCTGTCTACTATCATTGTAAACTTACCTACTATCTCTGTCTACTATCATTGTACCCTCTATCTCTGTCTGCTGTCATTGCAACCTTACCTACTATGTCCTTCTACTATCACTGTAGCCTAAGTTAACATTTATTGTGGTTATGCAGACAGCCAGGAATCACTACTTATACCTTATGACATAATGAAAAACGAGGTGGATGATGGAAGCTATAGGTCACCTCGCATGAATCCGGTCCAGGTTTTCCAGGCCACCTTAGCCATGTGGGATCCAAACTAGGTTTTGCTTCTCACTTGTGACCAGCAGCAGGTGGCAGAAATAAGGAAGACCTGGAGCAAGAGGGTGCTCTGGCCTGGGACACAGGAAGCTACCAGAGAGGGAGTTGCATTAGTCAAGGCGAGCAATAACGAGGGAGTCAATGAGTAGCTTTGGGGTTTCATTAGTAAAAAGGGGCAAATTTTAGAGATAAAGTCTACAGGCTTTTGACATTGATTAGATTTGGGGCTGAAAGGCAGGTCAGAGTCTAGGATTACACCTAGTATCCTGGTGTGAGGGAAGGGATTGATGGTTGCACCTACTATCCCTGTCTTCTATCATTGTACTCTTACCTACTATCCATGTCTTCTATCATTGTACTCTTGCCTACTATCCCTGTCTGCTATCTTTGTACTCTTACCTACTATCCCTGTCTTCTATCATTGTACTCTTGCCTACAATCCCTGTCTGCTATCTTTGTACTCTTACCTACTATCCCTGTCTGCTTTCATTGTACTCTTGCCTACTATCCCTGTCTTCTATCATTGTACTCTTACCTACTATCCCTGTCTGCTATCATTGTACTCTTGCCTACTATCCCTGTCTGCTATCATTGTACTCTTGCCTACTATCCCTGTCTTCTATCATTGTACCCTTACCTACTATCCCTGTTTGCTATCATTGTACTCTTGCCTACTATCCCTGTCTGCTATCATTGTACTCTTGCCTACTATCCCTGTCTGCTATCATTGTACTCTTGCCTACTATCCCTGTCTGCTATCATTGTACTCTTACCTACTATCCCTGTCTGCTATCATTGTACCCTTACCTACTAACTCTGTCTACTATCATTGTAAACTTACCTACTATCTCTGTCTACTATCATTGTACCCTCTATCTCTGTCTGCTGTCATTGCAACCTTACCTACTATGTCCTTCTACTATCACTGTAGCCTAAGTTAACATTTATTGTGGTTATGCAGACAGCCAGGAATCACTACTTATACCTTATGACATAATGAAAAACGAGGTGGATGATGGAAGCTATAGGTCACCTCGCATGAATCCGGTCCAGGTTTTCCAGGCCACCTTAGCCATGTGGGATCCAAACTAGGTTTTGCTTCTCACTTGTGACCAGCAGCAGGTGGCAGAAATAAGGAAGACCTGGAGCAAGAGGGTGCTCTGGCCTGGGACACAGGAAGCTACCAGAGAGACAACTAACGTACATGTGGAAATCGCTCTGTAAGAGGAAGAAAAGGTTTGCAAAACACTTGTTTTTTTATTGGGGGAAGCCCTTCATCTGTCAGAGAGGAATCTCTCCTGTTTAGTTAGTGCCCGGGTGGCGGGGATTTATTTTCTATTTTGTTTGCAACCTTTTTAAATAGAATTGACTTTTAAGAAAAGATCTGCCGCTTGGACTACATTTCCCAGGAAAGGTGAACCCCACTTGAGCTGACCCCCACAACCTATGAGGAGTTTTGGGCCAAATGAGATCCAATCTGTTATCAGTGTATGAAAGGACTGCCACTCCGCACATCAGATATAAAAAGAAGAGGAATATATATGTCCTTTCCCTGATTGGTGAGGTTGGCCCACAGTTGAGATCTTGTGACTTGAAGATGGAAGGTCTTTAATGCCACGTACACACGTAGCCGACAATCCGGCGGACTTAGTCCGACGGTCTTCCCGCTGGACTGTCCGCCAGACTTTCCGAACGGGCTACTTGGCCACACACGGCACTTTTTCAGCGGATTAATACGGCGTACTAAGTCCGCTGCATTATCCGCCGTACTTTTGAAATGAACGGACTCGCCCACACACGCGGAGCCATTGTGAGCGGAGGATGCGACGAGGCAACATCTGAACAGAAGAAGAGAAGAACAGAAGGCACCGACGACGACAGCGACGACAGCGACGACAGAAGACCGGCAAGAAGAACCGAAGAGGGGGACAAGACCCCCAAAGTCAGAAGAAGAGGGCGGCGGCGAGAAAGAAAGCCGGGCTCCTCCGCTAGTAAAAGAGCTAGAAGAAGATAGTGGAGGAGTCCGGCGAGAAGACCCCCGAAGACGGAAGCCCCCCAGAGCTGTGCAATAAACTATTTTAACCCTTGTGTGTTGTGTTTTTTTTGTACTTTATTTTACAGGTGAATGGGTAGGGGTACATTTTACCCCATACTCATTCACATAGGGTGGGGGGCCGGTATTCGGGGGCCCCCATATTAAAGGGGGCTCCCGGATTCCGATAAGCCCCCCGCCCGCAGACCCCGACAACCAACGGCCAGGGTTGTCGGGAAGAGGCCCTTGTCCTCATCAACATGGGGACAAGGTGCTTTGGGGTGGGGGGGCGCGGCCCCCCCTTCCCCAAGGCACCCCCCATGTTGAGGGCATGCGGCCTGGTACGACTCAGGAGGGGGGGTGCTCGCACGTCCCCCCCCTTTCCTGGCCGGTCGGGTAGCGTGCTCGGACAAGGGTCTGATGTGGACCTGGGGGGACCCCCACGCCGATTTTTTCGGCGTTGGGGTTCCCCTTTAAAGTCCATACCAGGTGGCGGGGCCAGCTACGCATCCTTCGTGGGCCCCGCCTACCTGGAGACGCGCTCAAAATGAGTGGACTTTTTTCCAGACGGGAAAAGTCCGTTCATTTCAAAAGTACGGCGGACTGGCATACGCACGGCCAGATTGTCTGCCGAAATGCAAGTCCGGCGGCAAGATTGGAGTGCAAAACTACTTTCTAAGTCCACCGTACTTTTGGGTAAAAAAAGTACGCCGGAGGCTACACACGGGGGGATTGTCCGGCGGACTTGAGTTTGCTGGACTTTTCCACCCGATTGTTTGATCGTGTGTACGCGGCTTAAGAAAAAAAGTATTTTGGTGGACCAGAAAGGAGATCTTCTTGACTTTGGTTGAGAGTGATTGTTTCAAGCCTGCCATGTGAAGAATGCAATAGAAGTTCTCCAACCCCAGACATCAATGGATGGAAAGTGAAAGAGCATGGTGGGGTATAGGGAGAGGGGACAGTGATCACAGAGGGTAAGGAGAGGAGCTAACAAGTAGTTGGCTGCACCCAAAGAATACCAGTAGAGCCTTTTCCCTTGAGCTCAAAGACCTTGAAACAAAGACCATCCAGCTCCTTAGTGAGTCACTCTGAGCTGTGCCGAAACGTGTTGGCTGTTGGACCCATGGAATTCACTATCCCTGTTATTATATGCTCCTGTGTTGTATAAGGTTTGCTATGATGAGAGAAAGAAGAAGAGGTTGCTGTTGATCCACTGTCTACCTTTATTGTCTTTTACTTCAATCACACCATGAATGGACATCAGCTGAAGAACAAAAGACTGTGCTAAGGAAAAGAAAAAAGGATGGTGAGACATAGGGGGAGGCGAATGATCACAGAGGGTAAGATGGGGATCTAACAAGTAGTTGGCGGCCCCTACAGAAGACCAGTAGAGTCTTTTTTCATTGAGCTCTTATGGGAAGCTGGTCTGATGGCATGCTGGAGTAGAATAGTTCCAGAGTATCACAGAGGCTACCTCCCATACAGGCCCAGTTACTAAGTAGCCAGATGCTGGGGTAGGTACACTGTGCTAAGTGTGACCCCAGACACCAGTGCCACTTATGATGTCAATGTTAAAAATCCAGTAAAGGGATCAAAATAAAGAAGAGGATACACCATACAGTTATGGAGACCATTTTCTATCACAAGTGGTCATCACGGTCTCTTTATTATTAATGTCTTGCCAGGTTTATAGGACAAATGACCTGAGTACCTCGGTTGTTGCACCTTTGTATGTTTGTAGTGAAACTATTCCTAAATTTAATGTCTTTTGCTTATTCTTTATAAGACTGTTGTTTGCTATAAGCAATGTGTCATGGTCTCTTTTTATTTTATCTGTTTATTATGTTACTTTAACCTGGTATGCATGTAAACTTGTAAGAAGCTTTTCTTGCAATGTGTGAGATCATGGCTATTTAGTCTGTATAAGTCTAAGTACCGTCTGCCTCAGAGACGCACATGCTTGTCTTTCGAACCTAAACAAAAACATTGGTAATAAAAAAAAAAAATCCAGTAAAAGACCTAAATGAGAACAAAATTGTTTTCACCGTGTAAAAGATTAAGATCTTTGTTGCTTTAATGGCCTACACAAAGATCACTGTTGTGTAACACCTCTTTCCTCCGTATTACATAATCTCAACTGGTTTCACCCATAAAACAAAAGGCAGATTTCTTTTTCCTGGTTCTCAGATTAAAGTAAATATCAAGAAACATTAAGTGACATAATGGAACCTTCCTCATTGCTGACAGCCCCACGGAAGCCACCCAAGATCCTATGCAAATATTAACTTTCTGATGGCCAAGAATAGCGTGGGCCTAGGTACATCAATAACAGGTGACGGTATTTTTGTAATTGCCATAGGCTCATAAGTTGGTGGGTGCTACATTGAAGGATGGAGGAGTGGTATTTATCTGCCACTGCCAGGTGTATTGTACAAAGAAAGGTCTGTTGTGGATGGGGAACACTGGGAGGACCTACTGTAGGTATGGAATTACCCTTGTCACAATTGGTTTCTGCTGGAGACCATCCAATCCAATTTAGAATCCTTCATAGGATATACTGTATCTCACCCCCCCAAAAGCTGCACGGGATTTACCCCTCAGTTACGTCGGGATGTTGGAGATATGTGTCTTGCCCACATTTTGCCGATTTTGCCCACATATTTTAGCATTGTGCCTTGATTCAGGCATTTTGGACCCAACTTTCACGCTTCCTTTTCACACTGACTACTATTCCAATCCCACTGAGTAATAACATGAGTTCAGTATATTGGGCCTGGTCAACCCTTTGCCACCTACTAGAGTACTTAGTATACTTCTATTTTAAGCCATAATATTGAAATGGAAGTCCCCGGTGGCACCCATTATTGGAAGCACCTAGTCAACTTGGCATTTCCACTCAGATATCCCTCTAGGGGCTGTCCCATGTAAAGCTCTGGGATATTTGGCTTAATTCAACTTCTTCAAACACCTCCTCAGAGGCGACCTCGTCACATCAGACCTAACCTCTTGGATCTTGGAACTTTCTGCGATCCACTGCAGAGACGGCCTTGTGTGGTATTATAGTTTGACACGTGAATAGTATGGCTCTCAAGTTGTGAGGGTGCGGTACCCTAGGAGAGGTCACTAGATACAGTATATCACTGGCTATATTACAGTCTGGCTTTCGCTTGAGAGAACTACACAGAAACTGCCCTTCTAAAACTCACTAACGATTTACTAACTGCTAAAACCAGTAGCCGCTACTCCATATTCTTACTACTGAACCTGTCTGCGGCCTTCGAAACTGTTGACCATCAGCTCTTCCTCAATAAACTCCGCTGCCTTGTCCTCCAAGATTCTGCTCTATCCTGGTTCTCCTACTTATCACAGCACATCTTCAGCGCTCTCCGCTTCCTCTTTCTATAAAGGTCCCCCAAGGTTCTGTCCTCGGACCCCTCCTCTTCTCAATCTACTCCTCCTCCCTTGGTCACTTTGTAACCTCCCAGTGGCTTCCAATATCATCTCTACACAATGACACCCAAATCTAGATCTCTACTCCTCACCCCTTCAGTCTCCTCTCGCATTACTGACTGACATATTAGCAGGGATGTTGCACCACTCCCTTAAACTAAATCTCTTTAAAACCAAGGGAATAATATCTCCCCTCCTGCCTGTGCCCCCCTCCATGATTTTTTCATTAAGGTCAATAACGCAACCATCAATCCCTCCCTTGAGGTCAATAATGCAATCATCAATCCCTCCCCTGAGGTCAATAATGCAATCATCAATCCCTCCCCTGAGGTCAATAATGCAATCATCAATCCCTCCCCTGAGGTCAATAATGCAATCATCAATCCCTCCCCTGAGGTCAATAATGCAATCATCAATCCCTCCCCTGAGGTCAATAATGCAATCATCAATCCCTCCCCTGAGGTCAATAATGCAATCATCAATCCCTCCCCTGAGGTCAATAATGCAATCATCAATCCCTCCCCTGAGGTCAATAATGCAATCATCAATCCCTCCCCTAACGTCAGGCTACTAGGTGTAATCCTAGACTATGACCTGTCCTTCCAGCCCTAAATTCAATCATTGTCAAATGCTTGTAAAATTCATCACTATAACATCTCCAAAATTCACCCCTTTTTAACAAATGAAACCTCCAAACTACTCATTCACTCCCTTATGTCTTGCTTTGACAATACCAACTCCCTTCTCTGGCTTGCCTCTCCATAGGCTATCCCCTCTTCAGTCTGTCATGAATGCTGCAGCCAGACTCATCAACCTTACCAACTGCTCAGTGTCCACCACCCCTCTCCACCAATCCCCCCCACTGGCCCTCCATTCGGTGTCCACCATCCCTCTCAACCAATCCCTCTACTGGCCCTCCATTCGATGTCCGCCATCCCTCTCCGCCAATCCCTACACTGACCCTCCATTCGATGTCCGCCACCCCTCTCTGCCAATCCCTCCACTGGCCCTCCATTCGGTGTCCGCCACCCCTCTCAACCAATCCCTCCACTGACCCTCCATTCGGTGTCCACCATCCCTCTCAACCAATCCCTCTACTGGCCCTCCATTCGATGTCCGCCACCCCTCTCCGCCAATCCCTACACTGACCCTCCATTCGATGTCCGCCACCCCTCTCTGCCAATCCCTCCACTGGCCCTCCATTCGGTGTCCGCCACCCCTCTCCGCCAATCCCTCCACTGGCCCTCCATTCGGTGTCCACCACCCCTCTCTGCCAATCCCTCCACTGGCCCTCCATTCGGTGTCCGCCACCCCTCTCCGCCAATCCCTCCACTGGCCTTCCATTCGGTGTCCGCCACCCCTCTCTGCCAATCCCTCCTCTGACTTTTGATTGCCCAGTGAATTAAATTCAAAATACTAACAACAATATACAAAGCTGCATCACCAATTTTGTTTCCAAATATCACCCAACTCTCCTCCGCTCCTCCCAAGACCGCCTGCTCTCTAGCTCTAGCTCGTCTCCTCCTCCCACGCTCATCTCCAGAACTTCTCCAGAGCCTCTCCCATCCTCTGGAACTCTCATACCTCTATCTGTTTGGCTGCCTCCTACTCTGACTGTCTTTAGGCGATCCCTGAAAACTCCTCTCTTCAGGGAAGCCTAGTACACCTCCAACTAATCTTTTATCACTTCCAGCAGCTTATTCCCCACAGTTAAAACCCTTTTGAACCACTTGTCCCCAGCCTATTCGATTATAAGTTCTTCTGAGCAGGGCCCTCTTAACCCTCTTGTATTTTATGGTATTGTAACTGTACTTTCTCCCTTTTATATTGTAAAGCGCTGCTCAAACTGTTGGTGCTATATAAATCCTATATGATAATAATAATAATCTTTCTGCTGCCATCTAGTGCCCATGTTGTATATTGTCATTTATCTGTCTGCCGCCATCTAGTGTTCATGATGTAGATTGTCATCTATCTGTCTGTCGCCATCTAGTGTCCATGTTGTAGATTATCATTTATCTGTCTGCTGCCATCTAGTGTTCATGTTGTAGATTGTCATTTGTCTGTTGCCATCTAGTGTTTCATGTTGTAGATTGTCTTTTATCCGTCTGCCGCCATCTAGTGTCCATGTTGTAGATTGTCATTTATCCGTCTGCCGCCATCTAGTGTTCATGTTGTAGATTGTCATTTTTGTCGCCATCTAGTGTTTATGTTGTAGATTGTCATTTTTGTTGCCATCTAGTGTTTATGTTGTAGATTGTCATTTGTCTGTTGCCATCTAGTGTTTCATGTTGTAGATTGTCATTTATCCGTCTGCCGCCATCTAGTGTCCATGTTGTAGATTGTCATTTATCCGTCTGCCGCCATCTAGTGCCCATGTTGTATATTGTCATTTATCTGTCTGCCGCCATCTAGTGTTCATGATGTATATTGTCATTTATCAGTCTGCCGCCATCTAGTGTCCATGTTGTAGATTGTCATTTATCTGTCTGCCGCCATATAGTGTTCATGATGTATATTGTCATTTATCTGTCTGCCACCATCTAGTGTTCATGTTGTAGATTGTCATTTATCAGTCTGCCGCCATCTAGTGTCCATGTTGTAGATTGTCATTTATCAGTCTGCCGCCATCTAGTGTCCATGTTGTAGATTGTCATTTATCAGTCTGCCGCCATCTAGTGTTCATGATGTAGATTGTCATTTATCAGTCTGCCGCCATCTAGTGTTCATGATGTAGATTGTCATTTATCAGTCTGCCGCCATCTAGTGTTCATGATGTAGATTGTCATTTATCAGTCTGCCGCCATCTAGTGTTCATGATGTAGATTGTCATTTATCTGTCTGCCGCCATCTAGTGTCCATGTTGTAGATTGTCATTTATCTGTCTGCTGCCATCTAGTGTTCATGTTGTAGATTGTCATTTATCTGTCTGCCGCCATCTAGTGTCCATGTTGTAGATTGTCATTTATCTGTCTGCCGCCATCTAGTGTCCATGTTGTAGATTGTCATTTATCTGTCTGCTGCCATCTAGTGTTCATGTTGTAGATTGTCATTTATCTGTCTGCCGCCATCTAGTGTCCATGTTGTAGATTGTCATTTATCTGTCTGCCGCCATCTAGTGTCCATGTTGTAGATTGTCATTTATCTGTCTGCTGCCATCTAGTGTTCATGTTGTAGATTGTCATTTATCTGTCTGCCGCCATCTAGTGTCCATGTTGTAGATTGTCATTTATCAGTCTGCTGCCATCTAGTGTTCATGTTGTAGATTGTCATTTATCTGTCTGCCGCCATCTAGTGTCCATGTTGTAGATTGTTAATAACCTTTCTGCAGTATGTTTCACACTCCTAACACACAAATTGCAGAGACAAGGTTTGCTTAAAATTGAACTTTGGTTCCCCCTTAAGGTTCTCTGTCTAATGACGTTTCACTCCTTTAGGAAGTGCAGTGTCCTCAGTAACGGTGTGTACTCAGCAATATGTGGTAGAAAGTGATCTCCAGGTGTTATTTAGGTTTCCCTACATTTTAAAGCCACTTATCTATATTATAGAAGCTTGTGTTGTGTAGTTGCTCCCCCTGGAGGGAGATGTTATATGACACAAGGAAAGTGTGATCTATGAAAAAAGGTGGATGGGGCTTTTAAGGGGGGAAAAAATAATAAAATGAAGGAAGAAGGCAAGGTAACATTAAAATTGATGCTCGGGTCCTGTCTGGAGGGAGCCCTGGTGAGCAGAGCTGAAGAGCTGAATCTTAGTGTATGGGAGACATTGGATTGTGGAGGTGGCCAGGAGGGGCCGCGGGGCCGGGTCACTCATTGTTCTTGGGGACTGCTAATGGGGCAGCTTGCTGGTTACCACCCAATAGGGGAAGAACTGCAGGAAAGACTTTTAGATGAAAGTCAGGGGCTTGGGAATGAAAAAAGATGTGGTGGGGGGGGGGG
This sequence comes from Lithobates pipiens, assembly GCF_037356315.1. NCBI lineage: Eukaryota > Metazoa > Chordata > Amphibia > Anura > Ranidae > Lithobates > Lithobates pipiens. The sequence continues at coordinate 1,125,247 of NW_027507746.1, forward strand.
CAGGAGAAGAGAAAGAGGAGAGGAGAGAAGACAATGGAGAGGAAAGAGGAGAGAGGAGAGGAGAGAGGAGAGGCGATAGAAGAGGGGATAGAAGAGAAGATACGAGGGGAGAGGAGAGGAGAGACGGGGGGGGGGGGAGAAGGCAAGGGAGAGAAAAGAAGGGAGAGGAGAGAAGAGAGGAGAGGGGATAGAAGAGGGGAGAGGAGAGAAATTAGGAGAAAGGAGAGAGAAGAGGAGAGGGGAGAGAAGAGGAGAGAGAAGAGAGAAGTGGAGAGAGACAAGGAGAGAGGAGAGGAGAGAGAAGAGGAGAGAGATGAGGAGCGAGGAGAGGAGAGAGAAGAGAGAGATGATGAGAGAGGAGAGAGAATATGAAAGAGATAAGGAGAGAGATGAGGAGAGAGGAGAGATAAGAGGAGCGAGGAGAGGAGGAGAGAGGAGGAGAGAGGAGAGGAGAGAGAAGAGGAGAGAGATGAGGAGAGAGAAGAGGAGAGAGGAGAGAGAAGAGGAGAGAGGAGAGGAGAGAGAAGAGGAGAGAGGAAAGGAGAGGAGAGGAGAGAGAAGAGGAGAGAGAAGAGGAGAGAGAAGAGGAGAGAGAAGAGGAGAGAGAGGAGAGAAAAGAGGAGAGACAAAGGGAGAGAAAAGAGAAGAGAGATGAGGAGAGAGAAGAGGAGAGAGGATAGAGATGAGGAGAGAGGAGAGAGAAGAGGAGAGAGATGAGGAGAGAGGAGAGGAGAGGAGAGAGAAGAGGAGAGAGGAAAGGAGAGAGATGAGGAGAGAGGAAAGGAGAGAGATGAGGAGAGGAGAGAATAGAGGAGAGAGGAGAGAGGAGAGGAGAGAGAAGAGGAGAGACAAAGGGAGAGAAAAGAGGAGAGGGATGAGGACAGAGATGAGGAGAGAGGAGGGATGAGAGGAGAGAGGAGAGGAGAGAGAAGAGGAGAGAGAAGGGATGAGAGAAGAGGAGAGAGATGAGGAGAGAGAAGAGGAGAGAGGATAGAGATGAGGAGAGAGGAGAGAGAAGAGGAGAGAGAAGAGAGATGAGGAGAGAGGAGAGGAGAGAGAAGAGGAGAGAGGAAAGGAGAGAGATGAGGAGAGAGCAAAGGAGAGAGATGAGGAGAGGAGAGAGGAGAGGAGAGAGGAGAGAGAAGAGGAGAGAGGAGAGAAAAGAGGAGAGAGAAGAGGAGAGAGGAGAGGAGAGAGAGGCGGGAGAAGAGGAGAGATAAAGGGAGAGAAAAGAGGAGAGGGATGAGGACAGAGATGAGGAGAGAGGAGAGAGAAGAGGAGAGAAGAGGAGAGAGAATAGGAGAGAGAATAGGAGAGAGAAGAGGAGAGAGATGAGGACAGAGATGAGGAGAGAGAAGAGGAGAGAGATGAGGACAGAGATGAGGAGAGAGAAGAGGAGAGAGATGAGGAGAGAGGAGAGAGAAGAGGAGAGAGATAAGGAGAGAGGAGAGAGATGAGGAGAGTGGAGAAAAGAGAGGAAAGGAACCTCATTACTGTATCTAACTCATACAAATATTATACTGATGACCCCAAAATAGGGATAAAACTTTTTCGCATTAAAATGAGAAGAAAAGAGATTTAACCTTAACTTAATCACTTTCAGACCGGACCAGAGGTCTTTTTACAATTTGGCACTGCGCTGCTTTAACTGGTAATTGCGCGGTCATGCAATATTGTACCCAAACAAAATTTGCGTCCTTTTCTTCCCACAAATAGAGCTTTCTTTTAAAGGTATTTGACTGACTCTGCGATTTTTATTTTTTGCGATATAAACATAAAAAGACCGCAAATTTTGAAAAAAAAATGATATTTTCTACTTTTTGTTATTAGAAAAATCCAATAAACTCAATTTTAGTCATACATTTAGGCCAAAATGTATTCAGCCACATGTCTTTGGTAAAAAAAAAGTCAATAACTGTATATTTATTGGTTTGCGCAAAAGTTGTCACATCTACAAACTAAGGTACGTTTTCTGGAATTTACGCAGCTTTTAGTTTACGACTGCCTATCTCATTTCTTGAGGTGCTAAAATGGCAGGGCAGTACAAAACCCCCCCAAATGACCCCATTTTGGAAAGTAGACCCCCTAAGGAAATTGATAAGAGGCATGTTGAGCCCATTGAATATTTTATTTTTTTGCCTCAAGCGATTGAATAATGACAACATTTTTTTTTTTTTTTTTTTTTTTTTACACAAAGTTGTCACTAAATGATATATTGCTCACACATGCTATGGGCATATGTGAAATGACACCCCAAAATAAATTCTGCTGCTTCTCCTTAGTACGGGGATACCACATATGTGGGACTTTTTGGGAGCCTAGCCGCGTACGGGGCCCCGAAAGCCAAGCACCGCCATCAGGCTTTCTAAGGGCGTAAATTTTTGATTTCACTTCTCACTAACTATTACAGTTTTGAAGGCCATAAAATGCCAAGATGGCACAAAACCCCCACAAATGACCCCATTTTGGAAAGTAGACACCCCAAGCTATTTGCTGAGAGGCATGTTGAGTCCATGGAATATTTTATATTTTGCCACAAGTTGCGGGAAAATTACAAACTTTTTTTTTTTTTTTTTTCACAAAGTTGTCACTAAATGATATATTGCTCACGCATGCCATGGGCATATGTGAAATGACACCCCAAAATAAATTCTGCTGCTTCTCCTGAGTACGGGGATACCACATATGTGGGACTTTTTGGGAGCCTAGCCGCGTACGGGGCCCCGAAAACCAAGCACCGCCTCAGGCTTTCTAAGGGCGTTACAGTTTTGAAGGCCATAAAATGCCAAGATGACACAAACCCCCCCCAAATGACCCCATTTTGGAAAGTAGACACCCCTAAATTTAGGGGTACACTAGTGAGACTAGGTAATAAATGGCGGGTGCCCTGAAACTATAAAAAAAATAACTAACCAACCAGCGTCACCTGTAACAGTTATATGGTGATCACTGGTGAAAGGGTTAACAAGGGGGCAATCAGGGGGCTTTATGCGGTAGTATATGGGGGTCCCTGGCGCTATAAAAAGCTGCGGCGAACCTAAATACCTACCTGCCTAACTAGCGTCACCTGTGACACTAATACAGTGATCAGAAAAACGATCGCTTATTAGGCTGGGTTCACACTGGAGCGATGCGGGAACGCCACGAATCCGCGGCGGGTACCCACATCGCATGCCTCCCGGCGGCAGTTCACACTGTCCTATGCGAACTGCTGGGAGTGTCAGTGAAATGTTAATGACACCCCCAGATCAGTTCGCATATCGCAGTGCGATCTGCAAACTCGGATCGCATGGTGTGAACACCCATGCGATCCGATTCTGCTGCGGACCAAAAAAAGGGTCCCGTGCGAGTTTGCGACGGGTGCGGCGGGTGCGACACGAATTCAGCCATACTATCTGTATGGCTGAATTTGAATCGCACAGAGATCGGATGTGATTTGCACTGCAGTGCGGTGCGAATCACATCCGTTCTCATAAACCGCTGCAATGTGAACCCAGCCTTAGTGACACTGGCGACGGGGGGTGATCACGGGGTTAAACCTTTATTGGGGGGTTAGGGGGGTACCTTAGAACTAAAGGGGGCTAACCCTAACTGCCCTAACAGTTATTAGTCACAAATGACACCCGCCGGGTGATCAGGGGGTTAAACCTTTATTAGGTAATAAATGGCGGGTGCCCTGAAACTATAAAAAAATAACTAACCAACCAGCGTCACCTGTAACAGTTATATGGTGATCACTGGTGAAAGGGTTAACTAGGGGGCAATCAGGGGGCTTTATGCGGTAGTATATGGGGGTCCCTGGCGCTATAAAAAGCTGCGGCGAACCTAAATACCTACCTGCCTAACTAGCGTCACCTGTGACACTAATACAGCGATCAGAAAAATTATCGCTTATTAGGCTGGGTTCACACTGGAGCGATGCGGGAACGCCACGAATCCGCGGCGGGTTCCCGCATCGCATGCCTCCCGGCGGCAGTTCACACTGCCCTATGCGAACTGCTGGGAGTGTCAGTGAAATGTTAATGACACCCCCAGATCAGTTCGCATATCGCAGTGCGATCTGCAAACTCGGATCGCATGGTGTGAACACCCATGCAATCCGATTCTGCTGCGGACCAAAAAAAGGGTCCCGTGCGAATTTGCGGCGGGTGCGGCGGGTGCGGCGGGTGCGGCGAATGGCTGAACTCGAATCGCAGAGATCGGATGTGATTTGCACTGCAGTGCGGTGCGAATCACATCCGTTCTCATAAACCGCTGCAATGTGAACCCAGCCTTAGTGACACTGGCGACGGGGGGTGATCACGGGGTTAAACCTTTATTGGGGGGGTTAGGGGGGTACATTAGAACTAAAGGGGGCTAACCCTAACTGCCCTAACAGTTATTAAAGTCACAAATGACACCAATGCAAAAAAAAAAAATATGCATTGGTGTCACTGTGACTGGGGGGGCAGGGGTAATTGGGGGGGTAAAGGGGGGGTGTGAGTGTGCCTGGCATGTTCTACTGTGTAGTGTAGTGCTTGTGCAACTCACCGAACCTCTCTCCTCAGTGCCGGAACGAAAAATACCGACACAGAGGAGAGATTACATCACTTCCTCTCCTGTGTTTACATTACAGGAGAGGAAGTGATGCAATGCTTCACTCCCATTCGTCAGGAGCGATCGCGAGGGGGTGGCCATGAATGAATGGCCGCCCCCTCATCACCGATCGCTCCTGCACGGATACCGACCGCCGCTGGCACCGGGCGGGGGCCCGATTGGGCCCCCGACCCGCGGGAAGGCAGGGACGTACATGTACGCCCATATGCCTGCCCGTGCCATGCTGTCGACGTACATCGTCGTGCGGCGGTCGGGAAGTGGTTAAACTAGGTAGAGGGTTCTTTACTGTAAGACCGGAAAGGATGTGGAATTCCCTTCCACAGGCGGTGGTCTCACCTGAATGACTGCAACATACAGGGAAATACAATGTAATACTGACATATAATCACACACATAGGTTGGACTTGATGGACTTGTGTCTTTTTTCAACCTCACCTACTATGTAACTATGTAACTCCTACCGTGCCATGAGTTGGACGCAGTATTGGGGTTCCAGTCACTAGGGAAGAAGTCTATGCACACAAGCTCTTTCACTACCAGGGCCTTCTATCGCCTATATCAAGTCACCACCACTTCCTGACCAGCTGGCTGCTTATGCACTCAACAGTAGTATTGTGGTCATTAGCAAAGTCAATGTCTCCTCCTCTAAATAGCTTCACTGAAAGACATCTGCACTACATCTTCTATAACTCATCTTGTCCCTGGTTGTGAAACCCGTTCTGGGCTACAGCAAGCACACATGCACCCCTTTACAGTCATACTAAAGTGACTTCAGACCAGGCAAAGTTATGTAACAACAAAGTTCTTTACTAAAAAGTTGTTAAAATATACAGAATATACAGGCAATTGTTCATAAATCTCTTTCCTACTACAAAGGGCTTCTTCCTGCCCCTCAGATGTTTTCTGGTGCCCCTGCCCTATGAGGTGGTCATACCTCATATAGGTGAGAAAGTCATTTTGGAGTCCATTAGCCCACTTAGCAGTGGCACGGTTCCATATCCCTGGAACCTCCCCCGACTGGGTTCCCACAAGTGGGGGAGGGGTTTCAGAAGAAGAAGCCGTTACATCCTGAAACAGCTCCTCTTCCCTTCCCATCATGGAGCAGAGCTGAACTGAACCCCTACCCTAAAGGCAGCTCCCCTTTTAATGGTTTTCCCTTGCAGAGGGCGGTACCTCCCGAAAAAGCCCGGGAAAACCTAGCCAGCAGTGTTAACCCTTGCTTCTCAGAACGTACCGGCTCTGCAAGGCAACATAACGAAACAGCGCCGTTAACTCATATTACAATATACAGTCTAACACATAAATGCAAACAAAGCAATTAGAACAATAACATATACAAAAATACACATAACACAGTAAGCCCCTCGGAAGCACCTGCTTGCATGCCTTAGTTGAACTGCTGATTCACTGATGTAGAAATTACACTTATTATTATTATGGCCAAATGCCCCGAGACCCCCATATCATTGCCTATTAGAAATGTGTCAATGGCCGGAATTACTACCAGACCCAAATCTCATCTGTTGCATTTATGCCTCGGACTTGGATCTCCTTCCCATTTTATGGTTTCCTAAGTCTTGATCCTTTGTAGATTACAATTTGCCAAGGCCGATGTTAAATTTCCGATGTCATGTCGCCCTACCCCAACCCATCATCACCAGTCCCACCTTTGTAAGAAACTTTGTCCAGCGAATTTCCTGAATTTTTTTACAAAGTAAAACATTGCACCGTACACACCTTACCTTGAGAGAGGAGGACTATGTCCAGAAGGTTTCCCACAATGGTGGCCACCATGAGCCCCAGTCACTGATGGTACAGTCTACGGGTTTGTTGGGCTTCGACTATTCACGATCACCGAGTTGGATATCATTATTGGCATTGCCATCTCAGCACTACGCACTTAGCCCCCACCCACATCCCATCTTATCAGGCCTGGACGAGTTCCCTTTAAATAATCATTTATGGTAAAGTTTAATATAACGTACATTAATATTATCTATCCATACATCAGAAACAAACCAAAACCCCTGGTGGTGGTAAAATAAAATGATAATTATTGTTCAAAATATTTGTTCTCTTCACAGCTCCTCCTACAGGTTCTCAGACTCTTCTTTCTGAAAACGCCAGCTGGGGCTTAGTGTCACGCCAAGCTCAACGTGGCAGTGGCAGTGGCAGTTGATCTTTGTGCAGTAAAACATTCTATGACTGGAATGCCCTCTTTGGTAGCTGACCATCGATGATCCACCAGTGATGTCCTAAAGCAAGAACACCACCAATAAACGTGACACCATTTTGAACACGAGCACATGCCAGTTCCAAGTTGGACACCAGAAAACACAATCTGGTCCTTCTCGATTTTGGACACAGATGATGCAGAGGTAATACATTTAGCATGTTGCTGCCCTATTTTACTAAACGGTTTAGCCAGGGAAATTCCTCCAGTGAAATTTCTCCATTACCGCCACTCGGTTCTGCTGGGACCTCAAAAGTCAATTTATTGGCAGATGGGATGCTGAGAACGTGGTAGGCTCAGAATTCAGAAGAAAAGTCAACCAGTGCATTCAGAAGCTTCTACCATCTCTACCCGGACACCAGTTTAAGACGTCTCTGTGTGTAGAGTAAGAACTGTGATTGAAAATCCAAATATGTAGAGCCATGTTTATCGATACCTCTCTAGGCAATCAAGAATTCTGAATATCTCCGCAAGAAGGGAGGAACCTTCACTCAGTCCCATTAGTGAGGGTTCCTATGTCGCAGGGCATAGTTTAAAGCTGCTTCCTGGTTCCAGTTGACGTTCTCCAGAATGCGGCGGCACTCCTCCTTACTGTACCGACTCATGTTGTACAGATGGACCACCTGAAGAGAGAGAAGAAAGAACTGCATGACAACAGAGCTTTACATTGGGAAATGTGGGTCAATTCTACTGATGTGCTCTTAAGAAGTTTATTGTTACAAAAACTTGATCATGATGCTGCATAAATCAAAAAAACATGAAATAGGCACAGTAAGCCAACTGATCAAAATGCAATGGATGTCTCCTGTGGGGTGTATCCTGAATAAGGAACCAGGGCTTTAAATAATGTTTACACCTCTATTCCCCATGACAGAGTTGACAATTCCCTCCAACTTGTTCTAAAAGTCCCACTGTATTCCTGTATTCGTAATTTAAGATGACTCCAATTTGAATTCTTATGACAACCCCATCTTTTGGCATCCCTACCTCCTGACAACCCCACCTTCTGATCACCCCACCTCCAGACAACCCAACCTTCTGGAAAACCCACCTTCTGACCACCATAACTACTGAAATCCTTCCCTAACAATCCCCACCTTATGATAACCCCACCTTCAGACTTCCCCACTTTCTGACCACCCCACCGTCTGACAATTCCAACCTTCTGACACCCCCACCCTTTGCCCTACCTCCTGACAACCCCATCTTCTTATTCCCCCACCTTCTGACCACTCCACCTTCTGACAATCCCCACCTTCTGACAACCCAACCGTATGACAATCCCTATCTTCTGCCCACCCCACCTTCTGACATCCCCCACCTTCTGACAACCCTACCTCCTGACCACCACACCTTCTGACTAGCCAACTTTTGACCACCCCACCTTCTGAAAATTCCTATCTTCTGACAACTCCACTTTCTGACCACCCCGGCTTCTGATGGTCCTACCTTCTGACCACCCCCTCCTTCTGACCTACCTCCTGGCAACCATACTGTACCTCTTAACCACCTTCTGACGACCCTATTTCCTGACAACCCCACCTTTTGACCACCCAAGCTTCTGATAACCCCACCTTCTGACTACCCATCTTCTGACTACTCCCCTTCTGATCACCCCACCTTCTGACAATCCCTATGTTCTGACCACTCCACCTTTGGCCCACCCCACCTTCTGATGACCCTACCTCCTGACCACCCCATCTTCTAATGACCCTACTTCTGGACCACCCCACCTTCTGACCACCCCACCCTCTGACCACAACACCTTCTGACAACCCTACCTGCTGACATCCTCACCTTCTAAGGACTCTACCTCCTGACAAAACCCACCTTCTGACCATCACACCTTCTAACAACCCAACCTTCTGACCACAACACCTTCTGACAACCCCCACCTTCTGATGACACTACCTCCTGACAACCCCACCTTCTGACCACCCCACCTTCTGACCACCCCACCTTCTGACAATCTTCACCTTTTGACCACCCCACATTCTGACCACCTCCACCTTCTGATGACCCTGCTTTCTGAAATCCCCACCTTCTTACCACCCCACCTTCTGACAACCCTCACCTTCTGATGACCCTACCTCCTGACAATCCCACCTTTTTGACCACCCTACCTTCTGGCAACCCCCACCTTTTGACAACCATACCTCCTGATCACCCCACCTTCTGACAGCCCTACCTCCTGACTCCTCCACCTGCTGATCACCCTACCTTTTGTTTCCCCCACTTTATGATCACCTTACCTTTTTTGGAAAGATTGTCTTCCACCCCTAAATGTGTATTGATACTGCCCTCTAGGAAACTCGTGTTTTTTAAGCTACAATATAGTTGCCTATCTATACAATAACTTCAAAGCATGATTTGATTTTGCTCTGGAATGTCATGATATGAATTACATATTTTTATGAAGATATCACCTGGAAGTTCACTGTGATGGTGCCAAGGGCTCATGCTATCTTGTCTCCAAGCCACACAGTATGGTGAAAGGCTGTAGCAGCCAACAGGCCTTAAAAATAAGTCTCAACACCCAACCCAAATTATCTTTTACAGATTTTCTGCTCTCTTTTGGTATATTTACAATAGTTTCCATTTCTAACCTCATGTTTTGAAAATGCTAGTGCCAGGCTGTTATGCTGACCCATATGCTTTAGTTCTGACTGAGGCATTGATCTGGACCAAGAATACAGATGAAGGATAAAGCCTTCCCTGATCTCCAGGCTTGTTCTAGGTCAGTAATGCAGAACGTATTATAGTCAGCCAGGGAACTAGTCTCCTCAGAAGGTCCTCCATGGCCACCAGGGAATAATTTCTCAAGATTGTACTCAAACCTCCAAACTATTCCGGGCACCGATGGTTCCAATCTTTGGGTACTCAAAATGAGGCTCTTTTAAATAGCACATGTGATATTGTGTAGACATTTGGGTGCTGTTGTGTGCGTTGTGGATCTCCCTCATGTCCCAGATGTTATGGTGCCGGCATCCTGGGCACACTTGACCTCAGTAATTCATACAATGGTTTTATGCCCCATGAAGATGTTCTCACACAGCTACAGTATGTGCCGAGCACCAAGGATGAAGATGAGACATTTGTCGGCGACTCCCAATTTACATTCACCTCTGATATGAGCAGTTTATTGATTTATTAGGAAACTGTCACCTTTAAGTGCTGGACGGCCCGTGTCACGTCTCCTCCGAAGAAACGCAGGGCTTCATGGCACTTCTCTGGTGTCACTCCATGGATCTGATCCTCCACCTGCAGAAAAGTAGACATTATAGACATTATACTGTGTATCCACATCCGCCAGGTTTTCAGTGGTGCCTGTAAAATGCATTGTTTCTGTTAAGGTGTACCCATCATGAAAAGGAACGTGGAGGTTGCAGTTTTGAGTCAGTGGTAAATAAATTCACTTTACTGTTGATCTGATGCCTCCACATATTTCATTGGATGGATTATTTATGGATCTTTCAGCGTAGAAGTAAAGGGGCCGTGTTTGGGGCCCTATAAAGGAATCTACATCCTGATAACGTATTGCCCACAGAGGAACATTTTAGCCAGCCTGACTGTGGATCAGCAAACGTCAACATCAAAAGGGACTATTCCTCTCATTAATATATACGTTGGAAAACCGTTCCTCGCACTGACATCAATGATGGGGCACTATTCCTTTTACTGACACCAATGGTGGTGTACTATTCTTTCCACTCATTCCACACAAATGATGGGGAACTATTCTTCCCACTGATACCAATGATGGGGCACTATTCTTCCCCCTAATACCAATGATAAGGCACTATTCCTCCCACTGACACCAATTATGGGGCACTATTCCTCCCACGAATACCAATGATGGGACACTTTTCCTCCCACTGACACTAATGATGGAGTACTATACTTCCCACTGACACCAATGATGGGGTACTATTCCTCCCACTGACACCAATAATGGTAAACTATTCCTCCCACTGACACCAGTGATGGGGCACTATTCCTTCCACTGATATCAATGACGAGGCACTGTTCTTGCCACTGACACCAATGATGAGGCACTAATCCTTCCACTGACACCAATGATGGGGCACTATTCCTTCCACTGACACCAATGATGGGGCACTATGCCTCCCACTGCCACCAATGACAGGGCACTAGTCCTCTCACTGTTACCAGTGGCACTATTCCTGCCACTGAAGCCAATGTTCGGACAATATTCCTTCTCCTACTGACCACAGGCATAGTTTACTCTCGTTGACCACCAAGACCAGAACATTTGCTTCTCCCACTGACCACAGTCTGGCCCTCCTAAAAATCTGAAGAACAGTAAACTGGCTCTTTGTTCGGGAAGTTTGGAGACTACGGATCCAGATGAAAAAGATCAAAGATGGTGTTGCATCTAAAAAGGAAGCCACAGTCCCTGAAGGCCTACTCCATGTAGATTGGCTGTGGAGAGTAGGAGTGCTCCTCTGCTCCATCTGGCTGTCCTCCTTTCCACAATCTGACACATTTAAGGTCCTAGACACAGAATTTCCAAGTTATGATCCCTTCCTGTCCCTCTCAGTGCCAGACTGAAGACTATGGGGAATCACTGGAGCTTGAGATTGGCAATGGGGCATCAGGAGAAACTAATACAATTTCATTCCCATCAACCAGCTCCCTTGCTACTCTAAACCCAAAATGTTTGAAAAAGTGTTTTAATAGCCTCTAGACCACTCAGTGTCCTTACCTCTCTGATCTTTTTCAGCAGTTCTCCGTGTGTCATCCTCTTGCTGCTTCTTCGAGGTGAACAATCACGTGTCAGTTCAGGGACAATCACAGTTTCTTTAGGACCCAAGTTTGGGTTAGATGGAAATTTATCTTTCTTAAAGCTCATGGACTGACTGTGGCAATTCATGGTGGGCACAGCCAGAAACCCATCCTTGGAGCATGTTGTTTTGTGAGGAGTTGAACGACGGTGATTGTCCACCAAATGCCGTGGGGGCTGGTCACTCAGTTGTCTTGAAAACAGTTTATGGGACGGAGCTGCTATGCAATTCATTTCCAATCTGCAGGGCTTAGATGAGGGCTGGCTATGAGGCTTGTCCTTTATAAGCCATTCAGGGATGTTATCCAGACTTCTAGACATACCTGAGGAGGCAATTCAGATGAATGTGAGAGAAAAGATATGAGAAAAATTGGAGAAACAGACCAAAATGAAACAGAATCAATGGCGAAGCTTGGAAGATGAAAAGGGATGAAAGAAAAGAAGGGGTGAGGTGGGTTAATGCTCGTTACCACATGGAGACACTTACGTCGTTGACGCAGCAATCTCTCGCTAACATGATCATGACCGTATCTTCTTTGATCCTCCTTTGCTATGGCTCTCATCCTGAAAGAAACAAGAACTCATGAGTACGTGAGAAGTACCATTACTTAATTTACTCAGGGGTGGCAAAAGACTTACTCTTTATGTGAGTCATCATTCCTAAGAGATACCTTCTCCAGACTAATGGACAAGTGCAAAGAGTTACAGGCATTGCCGAAGTCCTCTGCATAGATGACAGTGGTGGGTAAAGCTCCAATCTTGAGAGTCCGCGGATCCTGTACTCTCCAGAGCTTAACGTCTAACCTGTGGGAAGAAATTTACTAAGGTCTTATCCAGCAATACAAGGAACATATAAGTACTGGTACAAATGAAAATTAATTTTCTTGGAAAGCAGCATCTGCCTGGGTTGTTTTTCTTATATAGTTGCCACCTGAGAAGCTAAAGCTGGAACAGTCTTGGGCATCTTAAACATGGAGAAGTCCAGGTGTCAGAGAATGCTTTCCAGATGTTCAGTTCTCAGAAATGCACATGCATGCGGAATCATTAGCAGAATAGTGACTAGGCACCCGAAAGCGTGCAGGAATGTGCACTGGAGCGTGTGTACACAGTGCATGCTGGCGCCATATGGGCTATTTAAGGATGGTTCTGCTCATACCTAACTGCTAATTGGTCTTTCAGCTGTTCCCTGCATCCTGCGTTCTTCCCTTGTTGCTGACCAAGCTTGCACCTGACCTGATCTTGGATCCTGCTTCTGATTTGTCACTTAATTCTTGACCCCAGCTCTGTTCCTGACTTTGGCTCTGCTTATGATTTGGTACCTCGCGGCCCACCTGTTGATGACCCTGGCTATTTCTGTGACCACACTTCTATCTCCAATCCTGGCTGTCCTTCCTGCTCGAGTGCTCGCCTGGCTGTACACTGCACCTGCTCTGCACTTCACTGAGAGTTCTTACAAGCTATGCATCCTGAACCTGCAGCACAAGTGGATTGCCCCTTTAATCTCGGCTGGTTTCCTAAACACAGCTACAGTTCCTGCCCAGGTGGTCCACCTTCTTCCCAGGATCTCCTACTCCAGCTGCAAGTTCTCCTATTAACAACTGCTGGTACTCGTGTTCCTCCTGTGCCTTGGTACCCTCTGTTCCACTCTCAGTGGGGCCAGGGCTGGAGATATGAGAGGCCAACCTTGTCATATCAATCTCCTATCAGGTACGTGAGACCAGGCCCCGGATCATATCTTCCAGGTGGCCTGGGAAGAAACCCCACAGGGAAAAGTTGCAACATAAATTGAAACCTAATGCCAATTTTTCTGCTGCCACCATGACCTTCTCTAGATCAAGCACACAGATCATAGATAGTGGACGATAAATGGAAGATAGTGAGCAATGGATGGATAAAGAGTAATCAGCAAGGAAATATTCATTCATTGTAGAAGATGAATGATGACCAGTTATGAATGAATGAATGAATGAATGACTTATATAGCGCTACCTATACGAACTGAATCGCCTCTGGGCGCTTTTTCTTGCCACCGGTGTCCATCTGCAGCTATTTATGCGGTCCTTTAACCTGTAGAGTCCCGACACACTTACAACATTGACATACACATACACATATTATGGCCAATTCTTTTTTTTGAACAGTTATGAACAGTGTATTATGGGAGATGAATGGGGGATTGAGGCAAGTGGACACATCAGTGAACAAATAATAATTTCCTTACCCAGCATTAATGACAGTGACAACATCCCCAGCATCCAAGGAGAGACATGAGGAATTAACTTCCTGTTGAAGCCGTACCTCTAGTGGTTTCAACTGGAAAAGGAAGAAAATGTATATTTAATAAAGAAATATCAAGAGAGGTCATATAATGAGTAAAGAAGGAGTAGTATCAAAGAGCAGCACCAAGGAAATTACAGTAACTGAGACTTTATAGTAAGAAACATCTTACATTATCATGTTTAGGAGAAAGTCTCTTCCCAAAAATCTGAATATCGGGAAAATACTGGTAATAGACTTCCTGAAATTATTATAGTATAAAGGGTAATATTGAGATATATGTACCTTCCAAATTAGAACAAAGAATGAGATTAGAAATATCCCAGACTCGTTTGAGATTGGTTTTACAGAAACATCAAAGATAGATCTCCTGAGTGTGTTTTAGAGAAGACAGACCACCAGGATCCATGAAAGGTATGGAGCAATCACTGCCTAGATGCATTACAGACCAAATTAGATGGCAATATAGGAGATAGATGTCTTAGCCCTTGTACACACAGTTGGAGAATCCGTCGGAATGTGTCCTATCGGACCGTGTTGTCGGATAATCCGACTGTGTGTGGTATGCATCGGACTGATTCCGTCGGAATATCCGTCGGACCCAATTTTCCAACTTGTTGGAAATATTTTCCAACCAACTGGTTCAATCGGACATACTCCGATCATGTGTAGAGAATTTTGATCGGGCCAAGTGCCACGCATGCTCAGATCAAATTCCTACACCAAAGCTATTGGCTACTAGCCTGAATGTAGTCCCATCGTAACGAAATTACGTCATCATCACGTTCTGAATGATCGGATTTTTCGACAACTTAGTCCGACCGTGTGTATGCAACAGTTTCGGACAAGATCCGGCGGACAAAATCCGACGGATTTGGTTGTCGAAATCTCCGACCGTGTGTTCAGGGGCTTACATTCATTTATATAAAATTGGAGGTCAAAGTTGATGACAGACCTCCAAGACCCATGAAAGATAAGAGTAGAGGGCAAAAATGGCAATAGTCTTGTGAATTGGGTGCAGAGTGGCACGCCGGCAGAAAAGAACACACAAAGGATACATTAAATTGACTGTATATTGTAGAACGATTTAACAGATCAGAACTAGGCCCGGCAGGTGAGCACAACCATGGAGGCCACTTAAAGAATCAGTAGCAGTGGTTCTGTAGCTTGAAACAATGTTGATATAATGAGGAGCGGGAATATGGCCTGGCGGTCCAACCCAAAGGTGAGGTGGCATAGTCCTTGCGCTTTCCTTACTCCTCTGGAATCTCTCCCTACACTAACCACTATCAGTTAAGGCACCAAGTCAGGGGTCCAGGGGCTAAAATAAGCTCTCCTGCCGCCCAAGATGGCCGGGGATTTCATGAGGGGCAACAGCGTCCAATCGGACAGCTGTTCCTCTGGTGACTGCAGGAAATCATAGAGGAACCAAGTTCCTTACAACTTCCTTCCCCTTCTGCATTGCCGCTTCGGCCGAGTGCCACCTACATTGGGGACACCTGCCCACAGTCTTCCTAGTCCTTTGCACATTAGGGTAGAGGGCAATATCAGAGATGGATGTCCTGAATCCAAAAAGAGGCTCCTCCTGGATCCATTACAAGGCACTCTAGAGGACAATATTTGAGACAGTCCTATCATAATTAGAAGACAATACGTGAGATAGATCTCTTTGACACAATTATCTGATCACTCACCTCTTGAAGAAGGCTGATGAGAGAGGCAAAATTTGGCCTCTCTTTCGGTATGTACGCCCAACATTTCATCATCACATTGTACAAAGCAGGAGGACAGTCATCGGGGCACTCCAGCCGCTCAGCCTCTCTTTCAATTGCAGCTAAAATCTGATGAAATGGATACAGTTACAAATCTCAGGACAGAGGAAGGTAATTGATTGCCAAACTTTCTAAACAAAGGCTCAGTTTATTGTCCTTCAGACTTTATTAGGGCCAGATTATGTAGGAGTATACAGTGTCCCAGGCTTGGTAATCAGTGGGAGTAAAGGAGAGACCTAGACCTTTCAATGGCAAGGACTAGTCCTAATGCGGTCAGTGAATGGAATTTTGTCTCACTGTTGGTGTCAGTAGGAGGATTAGTGCCCTAAGGGCCAAATGAAGGCAAGCAAAAGAGTACTGGAGAGTATTGCTCTACAGGATCTATACATTACCTGTCTCCCATTCAGGCCAAGCCATGGGTCCTGTCCATAAGTAAACATCTCCCACATGGTGACCCCGAACATCCAGACATCACTTGCGTGCGAAAACGAGCCAAACTTTAAGCTCTCTGGAGCACACCTACCACACAGAGGGAAAATAATGGAGTCATTAGTGGTTAAGACTTTCCAAACATAACCCAACCTTAGATTTGGTTAGCATCTTACTCCTTACAATGAAGGATAGATCCTTCATTCTATGACCTAAAAATGTGCCGGATTCCACCCTTACCATGCAAAGGGTATCTTTCGGTGAGGAGACATGGTGTAATGATCATCATCTGTCGCTAGTATCCTTGTCAATCCAAAATCCCCAATCTTTACCACCTCTTCACTGACCACCAATACATTCCGAGTTGCCAGGTCCCTGTGGATGAAATTATGCTCCTCAAGGTAGCTCATCCCAGAGGCAATCTGGATGGAATATGACCACAGGAGCTGAAGAGAATACACGCCGTTATAGGAGTGCAGATGATCGAGTAAGGATCCGAGAGGTGCCAACTCTGTAACCTGAGACACAGGAAAGAAAGACAAAAGGTCTTTATTTTAATGTTATACATATCCTACCTCCGTAACCAATCCAAAGGTAAGACAGACTCATACAGTATCTCACAGAAGTGAGTAGACCCCTCACATTTTTGTAAATATTCTATAATATCTTTTCATGTGACAACACTGAAGAAGCTTGTATAACAGTGTAAATTTACTGTCCCCTCAAAATAACCCAACACACAGCCATTAATGTCTAAACCACTGGCAACAAAAGTCAGTACACCCCTAAGTGAAAATGTCCAAATTGGGCCCAAAGTGTCAATATTTTGTGTGGCCACCATTATTTTTCAGCACCGCCTTATCCCTCTTGGGCATGGAGGTCACCAGAGCTTCACAGGTTGCCACTGGAGTCCTTTTCCCCTCCTCCATGATGACATCACGGAGCTAGTGGATGTTAGAGACTTTGTGCTCCTCCACCTTCCATTTGAGAATGCCCCAGATGCTCAATGGGGTTTAGGTCTGGAAACATGCTTGGCCAGTCCATCACATTTACCCTCAGATTCCTTAGTAAGGGAGTGGTCTTCTTGGAGGTGTGTTTGGGGTCATTATCATGTTGGAATACTGCCCTGTGGCCCAGTCTCTGAAGGGAGGGGATCATGCTCTGCTTCAGTATGTCACAGTACATGTTGGCATTCATGGTTCCCTCAATGAACTGTAGCTCCCCAGTGCCGGCAGCACTCATGAAGCCCCAGACCATGACAGTCCCACCATCATGCTTGACTGTAGGCAAGACACACTTGTGTTTGTACTCCTTGCCTGGTTGTCACCACACATGCTTGACACCATCTGATCCAAATAAGTTTATCTGGGTCTCATCAGACCACAGGACATGGTTCCCGTAATCCATGTCCTTAGTCTGCTTGTCTTCAGTAAACTGTTTGTGGTCTTTCTTGTGCATCATCTTTAGAAGAGGCTTCCTTCTGGGATGACAGCCATGCAGACCAATTTGATGCAGTGTGCAGCGTATGGTCTGAGCACTGACAGGCTGACTCCCCCCCCCCAACCTCTGCAGCAATGCTGGAAGCATCCATATGTCTTTTTTCCTAAAGACAACCTCTGTATATGACGCTCAGCATGTGCACTAGACTTTTTTGGTGGATCATGGCGAGGCCTGTTCTGAGTGGAACCTGTCCCGTTAAACAACTGTATGGCCTTGACCACCATACTGCAGTTCAGTTTCAGGGTCTTGCCAATCTTCTTATAGCCTAGGCCATCTTTATTTAGAGCAACAATTCTTTTTTTCAGATCCTCAGAGAGTTCTTTGCCGTGAGTAGCCATGTTGAACTTCCAGTGACCAGTATGAGAGAGTGAAAGCGATAACACTAAATTTAACACACCTGCTCCCCATTCACACCTGAGACCTTGTAACTCTAACAAGTCACATAACACCGGGGAGGGAAAATGGCTAATTGTGCCCAATTTGGACATTTTCACTTAGGGGTGTACTCACTTTTGTTGCCAACGGTTTAGACATTAATGGCTGTGTGTTGAGTTACCTTGAGGGGGTTGTCACATGAAAAGATAAAATAAAATATTTACATAACTGTGAGAGGTGTACTCGGTTTGTGAGATACAGTAGCCTTCTTCTGTCTGACCCTGCAGAAGAAGGTGCTCCCTTCTGCCACTTTGCCCTCTTGTGTAGATGACATTTAGTCTCTCCCAGTTACCCCAGTGAGGCAAGTGCCAGTCACTCACCATTTTCATTGGCTGTGTAAGAACAACGCCATAGAGTCGCATAAGATGTGGGTGATCCAGGGCGTACATCGCATTAACCTCCTGCAGGAAATCCTGAAGGACTTCAGGGTTACAGTTGGCATCCGCACGGAGGGCTTTCACAGCAACACTCATCTGCAAAGGTGTAGTAGATGATTGAGACAGAACACGACAGGAGGGCAGAGAAATAAAACAAGATAAAGGAAGGGAATACTCACTGTTTTTCCATTGGGAATCCTCCATTCTCCTCTCCTGACCACCCCAAAGCAACCGCCCCCCAGGCGCTCCGATAGGTTCAGGTCGTGCTCATTGATCAGACACTTCAGAGAGCAGTCACTGTCTCCCTGAGGTAAAATTGGTGAAATTGAGATTAAGGGGGGTATGGAAGCAGGAGATGGGGCAGTGGAAAATGGGGAGATAGGTGACATAGTAGAGGGAGATGTGGAAAGGGAGGATGTGGAAAAGGACAATGACGTAGAAGGTGATAGGAAAGTGGGAGTCAGGGAAGCGGGTGAGGAATTCATTGAGTCTTGATGAAATGGTGTATGGATGTCTTGTCTTCTTGCAACAAACATCTAAAGAAAAAAACAGAAAAGCAGAAAATATTGGAATGTTTAGTCTCTTTTAAGTTGCTTTCAGCTACTACTTTCATAAATTTCACGGTTTGGGTGGAGATGATGCATGGTGTGGATTATGGTGGCCTTCTCCTGAAACACTCTTGTACGAAGTGCTATTCTGCTTCATGTACTGCATATGTTTACTTATGTGATGTTAATTGTTCTGTGTATTCATTTGTTTTGTTTTTTAAATAACATTGGTAGCTCTATGAATGGTTGGATTTGACCACTGGACTGGTAGAGAAGAACAGAGACATTAGTGGAAGGTGTGAGTGAGGATGACCAACAAACACCAATGAGTGATGTTGATAAAAAGTGGTGTAGGTCATGTGGTGTGGTCTTTGTGGTGTGGGCCATGTGGTGGGATCAATTAAGGTGACATCGGTGACCTGGGAGTCCATGGAAGACAGGAACTCTAACTAGGGGCTCAATGGCAAACATTTAGAGAAACAGGAAGTCTAAGCCCTTGTATACACGGTCAGACATTCCAGCGGAAAATGTCCGATCGGACCGTGTTGTTGGATAATCCAACCGTGTGTGGGCTCCATCGGACTGATTCCGTCTGAATGTCCGACGGACAAAGTTTTAGAGCTGGGCTATAAAACTTTCCAACAACATGATCCGATCGGACTTTGTCCAATTGTGTGTAGAGAGTTCCGATCGGACAAAGTGCCACGCATGCTCAGATCAAATTCCTAGACCAAAGCTATTGGCTACTAGCCTGAACGTAGTCCCGTCGTAACGAAATAACGTCATCACGTTACGTACGATCGGATTTTCCGACAACTTTGTCCGACTGTGTGTATGCAACACAAGTTTTGGACAAAATCCACCGGACAAAATCCAACGGATTTTGTTGTCGGAATGTCCAACCGTGTGTATAAGGGCTAACACAAAATTCAGTTCAAACTGGTTGCCCACGCAGGGGTTCTTCTCCAGCTACCATAAATAATAAAGAAATGCTAGCCCACCTAGCTACAGTGCTATTAGCACTGGTCTCCCAGACCATGGGTTCTTTAGGCTCACTTAGCCTTTTATCACAGCACCTTACTGTACAGGCCCACGCTTGGCCTCCATATTTTTCCAGCACCCTTGGTTCTCTCACACTCTTCAGAAACTTAGAATCCCTCCAACCCCCCTGGACTCACTAGTCACCTCAGCTTTTCCAGTCTCCCTGGACCCGTGTAGCTGTCCTGACTTTCCTAGTTCTGTGGGCAAGAAGTCCCCCCAACATGGTGCCTCGTCTCCTGAGTAAGTCATCCCCCACTGGCTGGAGAACATCACTAAGGCAGGGTCTCCGAATTCAAGAAACTGAGCTCTAATCAAACCTGGCTTATAACGACCCTATATACCTGTGTACTTACAAAGGCTGAAGGCATCCAGCAAAACCCCAGGCACAGGTTTGAAGGTTCCAAGCCAACCAAGACACTTTGGAGCTTTGGAGCCTTCAGCTCTCTCCGCTCATAACAACCAGGCTAGAGCTTCGCATTAAGCCTTAATGCAAATTCTGTGTAATTTCTACCTAAACGAACACAGTGGCAGGGCCTCACACTGTCACACACCATCATAGGTTCCAACAAATGTATGTGTGCTGGGGCTTTTCCTAGAGGAAATGGGACTCGGCTGCCCAAGCCCTGCTTCGTGAAAGGTATGAAAGAGAACAGATCACAATTATGCTTGTTGAAGAACATGAGAAGTCCAGTTATGTGTTATTACTGCTTTTATAATTGTTTGTATTTGCCATGTTATTGAGCTTTACTTTGACTTTTCAGCTTGAGAGTCAAAGGACACCTAAGCCCCATCAGTCTGTTTCATTTATGAGAGTTAGGTATAAGGACCCTCATTAGTCATCTAGTTTTACCTAAACAGCTCGATGTGTGACATCAGGAGCTGCAATGTTGGTGAAATCAGTTTTTGTCAAATCACTTTGCTTCTCTGTGGAACGGAACTATGAAGAGAACCTGTCTCCATTGTCCAATCTCCATTCTGACAATATCGTTTAATAAAAAAGTAAATTCTCAGTCCAACTTCATTTACACTATAATACCAAAAGTATTGGGATGCCTGCCTTTACTAGTACATGAACTTTAATGGCATCCCAGGCTTAGCCCGTAGGGTTCAATATTGAGTTGGCCCGCCCTTTGCAGCTATAACAGCTTCAACTCTTCTGGGAAGGCTGTCCACAAGGTTTAGAATTGTGTGTCTATGGCAGTGATGGTGAACCTTGGCACCCCAGATGTTTTGGAACTACATTTCCCATGATGCTTCACTACACTGCAGAGTGCATGAGCATCATGGGAAATGTAGTTCCAAAACATCTGGGGGTGCCAAGGTTCGCCATCACTGGTCTATGGGAATGTTTGACTATTCTTCCAGAAGTGCATTTATGAGTTCCTCCACACCTCAAACTGGCTCATCCATGGGGTACAACTGGAAATAATTAGGGTTTTGGTGCGTTGATGGGAATGCTTGTGTATCATATGAAGTGAATTAGCTGTAATGCGGGTCCCATAGAGCAGAGTTGGGGTACAACTGGAAATAATTGGTGTTTTGTTGTGTTGATTCTGTTGATGTTTGGGAAAGGTTGCGTATCGTTTGAAGTGGCTTAGCTGAAAAGCAGGGCCCATGCAGCAAGGTTGGGGTATAACTCGAAATAATTGGTGTTTTGTTGTGTTGATTCTATTGTTTGGGAAAGGTTGCGTATCTTTTGGAGTGGCTTAGCTGGAAAGCAGGGCCCATGGAGAAAGGATGGGGTATAACTCAAAATAATTGGTGTTTTGTTGTGTTGGTTCTGTTGATGTTTGGGAAAGGTTGTGTATCATTTGAAGTGGCTTAGCTGGAATGCGGGTTCTATAGAACAGGGTTGGGGTATGTAACAGACCACCAGACACCCACTTGGTTGCTTCCACCAAGATAATACTCCCTCTACTCTGTAACCAGGAATAGAATATTATAGCTGACAAAGTACTAGACAGCACTAGCTTAGGTGCACACTGGAACTGACTTCATTGTAAATTCACACAGAATTTATACCACACAAAATCAGATAAGAGCTTGTTCACAATACCCTAAACTATGCAAACTGTAAACAGTAATTTCATCAGTACATCTAATGGTACATCTAATGAACAGCCAACATAAACATAAACAGTAATGTAATTAAACAGTAGCTAATTAACAATCACTTAGACAAGCCTAGGTGATTCAGGTTAGTGCCCACCCAGACAATTCCGGCACCAGTTCCCCAGAAAGAAGACCCAGGGCTGTCCAAATCTCATTAACTAGTTTTCACCTGTGTAATCTGTCCACTAGACAAGTCATCAAAAGACAAAACACATACAATGTTCTAGCAGTCTGATGAAGTGGAATTAATTTATCTTCGTAGATTTATTGGGGGAGATTGTTGATAAATATTTCTGTCCCAAGTGAAGCTTCTCCAACCCAGTCTGCAAGCCACCATATTTCCTCTGACCATGAACCTGCACCACATTAATATTACACCTTTCCATCCAATCCAGAAGGGAAGCTTTGTTGTCCTTACTCAGAGAATTAATCCAAGCCTTGCTCTTGGCATTTATCACATTTTTGTCTATCATTAGGGAATGATCTGCTCTTTCTGTGGGATTTCGAGGCTGAACTAAGCTCTTTTTCATGCTCTGATCGGGAAAAAGAGACAAAATCCCTGGTCCCTTCCATGGGCCATAACCAGTGGGTAGAAAGCTAGCTCTTGGTCACCACCAAAAGCCCCTATCCGAGTTTGTTCTGTTACAGGCTTTAAGTGTAAAATAATTGGTGTTTTGTTGTGTTGGCTCTGCTGATGTTTGAGGAAATGTTTTTTATATATAATATGAAGTGGCTTAGCCAGAATGTTGGTCCCATGCAGCAACGTTGGGAAAATGGGTGACGGATTGGTGTTGGGTCTGTTGATGTTTGGGAAAGGTTGGTCATGTGCAGGGGCGGACTGACCATTGGGCCACTCGGGCACTGCCCAAGGGCCCTATGCCACTAGGGGGCCCCATCAGGGTTGCCAGACTCAGTAAAACCAGGGACAGTATGTAAAAATTTGTGTTTTTTTGTTTTGTTTTTTACATCTGTCTCTGAAATGTCCCTTACCGACATCTTTTTGGTCTAAAAATCTTGAGATTATAGCTGTCCCATCTCTCCAGTACCTTTTCAGCCAATAGAAACATGTCTTTGTATACTGTGCGATTGTATACTGTGTGTGTGTGTGTTTGTGTCTACTGTGTGGCCCCATAATCTCTGATTGCCTGGGGGCCCCATAATCTCCTATTGCCCGGGGGCCCCATGAGTTGTCAGTCCGCCCCTGGTCATGTGGCTTAGCCGAAATGCGAGACCCATGGAGAAAAGTTTGGGGCATAACTGGAAACAAATTTGTGTTTTGTTGCATTGGCTCTGTTGATGTTTGAGAAAGGTTGCGTCTCGTATAAAGTGGCTTGGTTGGGAAACCACAAGGCCCACGGTGCAGAGTTGGGGTATAACTGAAAATAACTGCTGCGTTGGCTCTCTTGAGGTTTGGGATAAGTATTGTATAAACTGACTTAGGAAAAAAAGGAACAGAACTCTTCAAATTTAAAATAGGACAAATGGGTTCAAGCAGTGGCGTAACTAGAACCTTCAGGGCCTCCGATGCAAGAAATCATGAAGGGCCCCCCTGAACCCCAACCAGGGCCTTTCCCTCCGAGTCCGGCGGTGGAACTCCAGGGCGTGGTCACAGGTATGACCTTTGTGAGCCCTGTAGTTCCACCACTGGTATCAGTTTTTTTTTATTTTTTTATTTTTAGGTGCCCCATTGGGGGACTGTCCCTAGGCAGGACGGGGTCCCCGTCCCCAGAAGAGATGAAGTCCTTTTCTCCAGGGCAGATAAAGTTACTGCCCCCAGGTGAGAAGGGGTCCCTGTCCCCAGGGGAGGTGGGGGTCCCTGTCCCCACGTGAGAAGGGGTCCCTGTCCCCAGGGGGAGATGGAGGGGGTATGTAATGGTGTGTGGGCATGACCAAGCTGCAGGCCGCTCACTCATCCATGTTGGCCTGGGCTCCATCCAGTGTGCTGGACGGGTGATCAGCATATCTCCCAGAAAGACCTTTCATCATCTGTGTATGACGGGGGAGGAGGGGGGCTGGCAGACAATCCTGCAGTGTCCTCCAGGGGGCTCTCATAGGGCTGCACTGCATCTGTGTGCTTAAAGTTTGTTTACCCAGGAGAAGTATGCAGTGCAGTATGGGCCGGACTCAGGGGGGGGGGGGGGGGCGGGACTCTGGCTGGGGAGAACAGACATCGGACTGAGCGGCAATGCATGGGGCAGGAGAGGGGTACTCTAAGGAGCTGGCCGAGGACACAGGTCATGCGGGAATGCACAACTAAAGAGCAGCCAGTGTGATAGTCGAGCATGGAGCTCTGCTAGTCACCCTCCACCTCCAGCCACCCGTGTCCATGGTGCACTGGTACCCCTAGCTGCCTATGCTGTTGCTGGTCATATGTAGAGGGGGGCTGCATGGGCCCCCTGCATCAATGGGCCCAGTTGCGGTCGCGACTGCTGCACCCCCCATAGTTACGCCCCTGGTTCCAAGGAGTACTGCATCCAGGAAGAGGTTTCTTACAGAAATCATACCCGGGATCAGGGGGTCAGACAGTTCTTTGAATGGTTTGAAGAAGAATAAAGGGTTCTATATTCACACAAAGTTAGCGCAAATTCCCACATGAGATACATCCTGTGGACTGCTGCACAAGTATCCTTGAAGAAGTGGACTTTGTCCCAGGAAACGTTTTGCATGGACAAATTTACTGTTTACTCATTGGTTATCTCATCGATATATATCGACCATGGTGAACAGCGCTTATTGGCAGTGCCGCAACAAGGTCATCCAGCGTCCAGTGCAAGCATGGAAAACTGTGCCCCCCGTCTTCCCGTTCATAATGTTGAAGCTTAGGGGAACACAACCCTCATCTCCTCTCATCTCCTTCCTTGCTGTTCCCCACCCTGGGCTCACAGGAGTGGTGATGCTGCTGTCACCACTCCTGTCAGCCTTGTAAAAGAAGGAACTCAGCACAGGGTGCCCCTATCCCTGCAGGAAGTGACTGCGCCCAGGGCAGCTTCCCCTCCTGCCCACAGCTTGTCCCTGCCCTACTTGTTGGAACCCACTTGCTCTATTTTAAACTTGAAGCGTTCTGCTAGGTTTATGAAGTGTTTTGCAATAATGAATTTTAATCAAGAAATTTCATGTTTCTACTTGTATTTCCACACCTAAATTCCTACCTACCCAGTTTTTTTTTATATATTTTCGAAAGGTTGCACATCATATAAACTGGCTCAGCTGGAATGGGAGGCTCATAAAGCAGAGTCGGAATCTAATTAGCGTTTAATTTGTATTGGCAGTGTTGATGTTTGGAAAGGCTACTTAACATATACCGTGAATAGAATTCGCTGGAAGCTTTACGTTTGGCCCACACCCTTGTGTTGTTTGTGTACAACTCCTGCCAAGCATCCTAATGTGAACTGGCGCCTAGGTGGCACCAAGACTGGTAAGGTTGGTTGGTTTCCAGAGAAGTTCTGCTGTTATTTATAGAGTGATGACAATCTAAGATTTATGACGCTTTTGATGAGGTTTACAATCTCCCAGCCAGACGCTGATGTGGCCTCTGCTCCTTTGGCCCTCACGTCCTTACAATCATAACCTTGAGACCTGTACTCTTGTTTACATGACATACAGTGGTGGCAGGTGGCAGGCGATCAAACACAAACAATGTGTGCCAAAGGAGATCCACTAACATTCTGCACCGAGGGCAAAGGGTAAGTAGAGCTGCATGATTAATCGTTAATGCCGTGTACGCCACAAGCAGACTTTTCGACGGCCTAGGCCCGATGGTCTTCCCAGCGGACTTTCGGCGGAGTTCCGGTGGACTTTCCAAATGAATGGACTTGGCCACACACAATCACACCAAAGTCCGACGGATTCAACCGTGATGACGTACGACCGGACTAGAATAAGGAAGTTCATGGCCAGTAGCCAATAGCTGCCCTCGCATCGGTTTTTGTCCGTCGGACTAGCATACACACAAGAGGATTTTTCAATAGGAACTGGGTCCAGTGGAGTTCCGGCGGAAAAAATTTGAAACATGTTCCATTTCTAAAGTCCGTCAGATTTTTGGACAGCAAAGGTCCGATGGAGCCCGCGCACGATCGAATCCCCCCCTCCACCAAATTGATTTTGGACTGGAATTACCATTAAAGTGGTAAATCCAGATTCGTTCCATCGGACCTTTGCTGTCGAAAAGTCCGGTGGTGTGTACGCGAATCAAAAATCAAGATTCTTTTCCCTTCCCGATCTTAAAACAGCATTTCCCGATCTAACAAGTGCAGAGAGTTCTCTTGAAAAAATTACATCATAGTCATTAGCATTAAAGCATTAGCATTAAAGAGGAAGTAAAGGGGAAAAAAAAAACACACCCTGCAAGGCAAAGGCATAATGAGCTAGTATGCATACAATACTAGCTCATTATGAATAACTTACCTGAGAACAAAGCCCCCGAAGCGGTCCTCCGTCTTCCTCTTCGCCGCTGCCATGTACCCCGGAGCGACTTCCAGGTCTCGCGGCTCCGTGATTCGCCGGAGCCGTGATGATGTCACTTCCGCGCATGCGCACGGGAGCTGACACTCGCGGCATATGGCCGGTATCCACGGCCTGCCCCAATGCGCCTGCGCACCGCTGTCTATGGCGCATGCGCCGTAGACAGAGGTGGCTGTCTTTGGGTAAATATCTCCTAAACCGTGTAGGTTTAGGAGATATTTCTTGGACCTGCAGGTAAGCCTTAATCTAGGCTTACCTGTAGGTCAAAGTGGTTTGTAAGGGTTTACAACCACTTTAAATGGCTATGGGGTAATTTTTTTTCAATACCCTAAGCATTCTCTGTATGTTTGCCCAGTATTATTTGAGGGCTCAATCGCTGTCGATCATTTTGCATTTGAATTTTATCGATATTATATTTTTTCTCCCTGATGAAGGAGACAGCATCCATCTCTGAAACGCGTCGGGTTCAGGAAGTGATATCTTCCTTTGCATTTTTGTATACACTGTATCCACGGCCATGTGCAATATTTTATTTTATGAAGTGTTTAACCACATATTGAGTTAGCCATGTATTACAAAGTGCCTTGTATGTTTTATCCATTTTTGATTATTAAGTGTTAGTTAATAATTTTTAATTTTGTGGTTGGACTAGTCCCCTCCTCCCTTTTTAATTTAATTTTATTTGAGGTATATATATATATATAATTCTTTATTCTTCCTCCTTCGTGATATGGAGGAAGATTTATTTGCTATGGCGGTCTGGAGCCACGACTACACTGTATTAAAAGCGAGACATGGCACCAGATGAAACGCACACACTTCCCTGCAGGGGGTGAGCCGCCCATCCGCCCGCTACGTACGGTGTGTTGTCATCTGCTCGTTACGTACATTGTATTGAAAGCGAGACTTGGCATCAGATGGAGCGCACATACTTCCTTGTAGTGGGTGATGTGCGCCGTCCATCCGCTCGCTACGTACGACGTGTTGTCATCCGCTCGTGACGTACGATGTGGCGTCATCCGCTCGTCACGCCGTTGTAAGGAGCGTCGTTTTACAGTCGTAAACAGGGAGGGGAGGGTGATTGCATGGATCATTTCCGCCGCCTTGGCTCTCTGACCTTGCACTCTATTGGATATGAGAGTGAGGCCTGGTTCTTTGATCCCGGAAGTGAAATAGGCTCGCACTCTATTGGATATGAGAGTGAGGCCTGGTCCTTTGATCCCGGAAGTGAAACAGGCTCTCACTCTATTGGATATGAGAGTGAGGCCTGGTCCTTTGATCCCGGAAGTGAAACAGGCTCTCACACAACGGAGGAGGTGGCTTGTTCCAACATTCATTATATAATGGAGGCAATATGGCGTGTCACCCATACCCCAGACGACGTGAATTTTTCACGAAACGCGTTGGGTGGCGTGACACGCTGACTTGCCTCATGTGAACTGGTACCAGAAGGGATATCGATTGGTGTTCGCGATCGGCCGACGCTTGCCCAGTTTGATGATATGCCCGATGTTCTTTCATGTTTGTAAGTGCATCTCTTGTTTTATATTTTTGTTTTAATAAATGATTTTACACTATTTGGAGCATCTTTTCCTCCCTATGGTGAACCTTCCTTGATCCTACAATGCTACACATCTGAGTCCCGCTTCAAACAGCGTTTTCCCCTGCTGGATGGTTTATGACTGGTGTATCCCTACGTAAAAGTGTTCCATTTGGAGGGCTCAAGTTTGATCCATCTTCAGACCCATTTTGTGATTAAGCGCTCCCTACCGGGACGTCTGGTAAGGGGCTATTATTACTTGTCTGGTGGAGGTGCACCTGGTTTTACTTCACGTTGATTGAAAAGTTTTACGATTGAATAGATCCCTTCTACACAGGGTGTTTCTCCAGTTGGACTTTTAATGGACTTTATGTTATCACATACATTTTCAGTACTGTTTGATTCTACTTTATATGTTTCTTGTTTTTGAATCGCTGACTTAGAATTGTACATTTTTTCCTTTTGGTTCATAACCTATGAGGGGCAATATATATGTTTACTGTATTTAGTTATAAGTAATGCCTTATGTTTTATTTAGTCATTAGTTTGGTGTGTTAGAATAATAGATCACAAGATACACTTCTTTAAGGTAGAGTGGTTTACATCCTAATAGAAGTATTAGGGATTGCGCAGTTCTCTTCTTTTTCTTTGTTTTTATATGTATATTTCACTTTGGGTATATATTAGAATTGCTGCATCACACATTTTCGTTAAGTATACACTGTAGCGCAGATTTCCTCTTCCTTTTTTCAATATTTTAGATATGCTTTCTAATAAATGTTCAATATTTTTTTTCTACTACTTCTCAATGTTTATGTGGTAGAGCCTTCAAAAGTCCCACACTAGGGGGCTCTTTTCTCTTTCTAGGTACATTTGGGATGTGGCACACCCTCTATAGTTTTCTTTATCAGAAACCCTTTTTCATTCATCATAAGAAGGATCAGTTCTGCTGCTTAATCATTTTTTCCGGAGACGAGAGGGGAAGTTCCCGCCCCCCCACCGCTCTCCGATGCTTCTCCTGACTCTCCTGACTCTCCCGTGTCATCGGTGACCCTAAGAAGGAATCCACCAGCGCCGGAAAGGAAGTCATAGAGAAAACCAAGGGACGGATGGTCCCCGGCAATCTCTATGACTCACGGAGGCCCCCGGGGGGGGGGGACGACGTTATGACGGAATTAAACAGAGCTGGGGACTCGGCTAAAAAGAATCAGATCGTTAATTTTTTTTTTTTGATCTTATATTTGCTCTTAGGTCTTATAGACCCCACATCTCTCAATAAAGAGGACCTGTCACGCACTATTCCTATTACAAGGGATGTTCATATCCCTTGTAATAGGAATAAAAGTGATCTAAAAAATTGTATTCAAAAGGGAAAGTTTAAAAGTGTAAGAAATTAAATAAAATAACAATAATAAAAAATAAAATAAATGTAAGCGTCCCCGTCCACGCGAGCTCGCACGCAGAAGAAAAGGCATACCTAGGCCGCGCTCGCATATGTAAACGGTGTTCAAACCCCACATGTGAGGTATCACCGCGAACGTTAGAGCGAGAGCAATAATTCTAGCCCTAGACCTCCTCTGAACCTCAAAACATCTAACCTGTTAAAAAAAAAAAATAATAAAGTGTCGCCTATGGAGATTTTTAAGTACCGAAGTTTGGAGCCACGCCACCAGTGTGCGCAATTTTAAAGTGTGACATGTGAGGTATCTATTTACGTAAAAAAAAAAAATTGGGCTAGCTTTACTGTTTTTTTTTTGTTTTGTTTTTATTCATTAAAAAAAAAAAAAATTGCCCCCCCCAAAAAAACACATTTGAAAAATGACTGCGCTAATACCGTGTGACATAAAAAGTTGCAATAAATGCCATTTTATTCCCTGGGGTATCTGCTAAAAATATATATGTATGTATATATATATATATATATATATATATATATATATATATATATATATATATATATATATATATATATATATACATACATATATATATTTATTTATTTATTTAATGTTTGGGGGTTCTAAAGTAATTTTCTAGCAAAAAAAAAAAAATGATGATTTTTACATGTAGGAGAGAAGTGCTGGTATGGAAGTGGTTAAAAACTAAAACTTTTTCTTAAGAGTTCCCTTCACTGGAACTAAAGGGCCAAGCCCAACCCCTGGAAAAACAACCCCACACACCATAATCCCCCCTCCACCAAATTGATTTGGGCTGGAATTACCGTTAAAGTTCATGTGCACCTAAAGGCAGGTGTCCCAATACTTTTGGTAATATAGTATATATTTTGTCAGCAAGGGTCTCTTCTAGGTAAATTTGATGTATTTTCACAAACAAGGTTTAATCAAACAGAACAGATAGGACCTGTGGATTTTGATGAGTACGCTGACATTAACAAATAGCACCGTAATATTCAATTTTGTTCTTCTCTCTCCGTAAAAGGGGTTATACTAAATGAAATGGCTAAACCAAGGATCCTCGAACTACGGCCCTCCAGCTGTTGTGGAACTACACAACTCTGACATTCACAGACATGAACAGGCATGATGGGAAGTTCCTGAATAACTGGAGGCCTGTAGTTTGAAGACCCCCTGGGCTAAATACTAATCCCTAGAAAGCTCGACCATTACTAAGAACACAGATATCTTAAAACTGAATTATTCTTAATTATGACATCTCCAACACCGGTGGAAGTATCTTTTCCAAAGCCAAAAAATATGACCATTTCCAGATCCTACAGGGTTAATGACGGCCGTAACCGTATCTCTTGTCTTCTCCTTGACTCCAGCAAGCCCCACTCACAGTCTGGACCTCCAAATTGATTCTCCCCCTCCTCCCGACATAGAGTTATCCCAACCAGTCTTGTACTAGGAAAGTCTAATGCCGTGTAGACACAATCGGAATTTTGGTCACGAAAAAGCTCTGATAGGAATTCCGACGGGGATTTCGCTCAAGCTTGTCTTGTGTACTTACACGCGGTCACACCAAACTCCGACCGCCAAGAACGCGGTGACGTACAACGACGGGGGACTAAAAAAAGGAAGTTCAATACCCACAGTAGCCAACAGCTTCCGTCTCGTATGTTGAATCTGAGCACGCGTGAGTTTTTGCACGTCGGAAATTGCAATACATGCGATCGGAAATTTCCGATAGAAACTTTATCCTGCCGGAAAAAAAATTGAGAACCTGCTCTCAATCTCTTGCTGGTCGGAAATTCGGCCAGCAAAAAAATCCGATGGAGCCTACACGCAGTCGCATTTTTTTAGATGATAAGCTCTCATCGGTCTTTTGTCGGCCCGAAATTCCGACCGTCTGTACGCGGCACTAGAAGACTTGGGAAGGACCTGTAGCCCACCCATGGAACCAAAAAGCCACTGAGCCCCCCCCCCCCTTTTTACCGACAAGAAAAAATGCAACAAAGCAGCGATGAACAGATAAGGAGGATTGAAGGTTTTGCAAATGGGTGTGTCTGGAGAATCACGCAATTTACGCAGAATTCAATAATGTGCTGCATATCGGAAAGATTCTAGGGGGCAGCGTTCATCAGTTTTCTAAGAAAATGGGGGAGGACAGATGGAAGTGAGCAATGGACATTTATGAGAATGAATATAATGGAAGGAGTGAGCTGGTGTTATTTATTCCTCACATTTCCATAGGACTCACATGTTCTATAACACTATATAGAGCAGTGATTCTCAACCAGGGTTCCGTGGAACCCTAGGGTTCCTCCAGAGGTTGTAGGGGTTCCTTCAGCATTGGGCAATTTCTGCCTCTCGGATAAGTTCACACTCACACCATTGATCCTTTTAGCTCTCTGTAAGGAGGTAATTCTTCACAATGACCACAAGTGTAAGGACCATTCCTCCCACTGACCATCACACTAATGTATCATGAGTTGTAGATTTCAATTTTTTTAGCAGGGGGTTCGCTGAGACCGGAGAACTATTTCAAGGGTTCCTCTATGTTGAAAAGGTTGAGAAAGGCTGATATAGAGCTACAAAGGGAGGGTTGGGGGTGCTGATGTAAAATACGGGAACGGTATTAACACAAGGAACCTCCATGGCTCAATGGCTCACCATGTATATGTTCCAGAAACAAAAACAAAAATGTGAATAAAGCACCTAGACCAGGTGGCTTTCACCCATGAGTCCTAAGAGTCTGGACCTCCATGGCTCAATGGCTCACCATGTATATGTTCCAGAAACAAAAACAAAAAAAATTGAATAAAGAACTTGGACCAGTTGGCTTTCACCCATGAGTCCTAAGAATCTGGACCTCCATGGCTCAATGGCTCACCGTGTATATGTTCCAGAAACAAAAACAAAAAATTTGAATAAAGAACTTGGACCAGTTAGCTTTCACCCATGAGTCCTAAGAATCTGGACCTCCATGGCTCAATGGCTCACCATGTTCCAGAAACAAACAAAAAAAATTTGAATAAAGAACTTGGACCAGTTGGCTTTCACCCATGAGTCCTAAGAGTCTGGACCTCCATGGCTCAATGGCTCACCGTGTATATGTTCCAGAAACAAACAAAAAAAATTTGAATAAAGAACTTGGACCAGTTGGCTTTCACCCATGAGTCTTAAGAATCTGGACCTCCATGGCTCAATGGCTCACCATGTATATGTTCCATAAATAAAACTTTTTTTTGAATAACGCACCTGAACCAGGTGGCTTTCACCCATGAGTCCTAAGAGTCCGGACCTCCATGGCTGAATGGCTCACCATGTATATGTTCCAGAAACAAAAATTTTTTTTAATAAAGCACCTGGACCAGGTGGCTTTCACCCATGAGTCCTAAGAGTCTGGACCTCCATGGCTCAATGGCTCACCATGTATATGTTCCAAAAACAAATAAATAAAAAAAATTGAATAAAGCACCTGGACCAGGGGGCTTTCACCCATGAGTCCTAAGAGAGTTGAGTCCAGTTAAACAGTATATATACGTAAGCCAATGTTTCTAATTTTTTTAAAAGACCCAGAAATGACTGGCTTGGTACCAATCGGTGTTAACATCTGTGAGAAGAAGGTCAAAGTCTTCACCCAATATCTACAGCTCTACAAGTGTAACTTCTATCATAGGGCTGATAATGGAGGCAAATAGTAAGAGACCGCATACAATAATATTGTTAAAGAATTTGGTGCAGCTCCCCATGGGTGAAGAATATGTCGATAAGTGGAGCGTTACCATAGATGTGAATGGGGGGCGTTGAAAGGCTCCAAACGACTCCTGGCTCAACACGAGGCTTCAATTTTGAAGCAACGTGTCGCTAACACTTAGTGTATCTAGTATATCTTGTGCACGGGCATTTGATGGGCGTTTTTAAACTTCTCTCCAACGCCTGCTCTTAATGCCAGTGTGAACTTAAGTCTTAAAAAAAAAAAGTGAAATGCT
Organism: Lithobates pipiens; assembly: GCF_037356315.1. Classification (NCBI taxonomy): domain Eukaryota; kingdom Metazoa; phylum Chordata; class Amphibia; order Anura; family Ranidae; genus Lithobates; species Lithobates pipiens. The sequence continues at coordinate 1,158,767 of NW_027507746.1, forward strand.
GAACAAGAAGCTCCACGGACAGTCTATAGTAATTTATAGTATATAAATATAGTAATAGTATAGTATAGTAATTTATAGTATATAAATATAGAAATAGTAATAGTATAGCATAGTAATTGTAGTAATTTTGACACTACTAAATGAAAACACAAACCTACAATCCAGAAGGTCTAGGTTCAACGAGACGACAGAAGGTGTCCTGGTTTTCTTTCAGCCCCTCCAAGGTTACATGAGCTCTTCTCGGTGCCTCAGTACCTGATATGATCTATGTACTCTCTCCAGGGAAACCTTGTGAGACTGATGCCCTGCGGGTACAGGTGAGAGCAGTGTGAGTAGGGATGTAGAAGCTGCAGGTAGGACAGGTGTGATATGACTGATAGCTGATACAACTCCTCTTTATATGGAAGGGAGGGGTGACGAGGGAGAGAGGTGGACTCTGAGTTCTGCATTTAGAATTCTACACTAATATATGCCTACTATCATTCGTGACCTACTATCTCTGACTTATGTGATTTCCTTCTACATATCATTATACCCTTACCTATTACAATATCTCTGTCTTTCATCATTGTACCCTTACCTACTATCTCTGTCTACTATCATTGTACCCTTACCTACTATCTCCGTCTACTATCATTGTACCCTTACCTACTATCTCCGTCTACTATCATTGTACCCTTACCTACTATCTCCGTCTACTATCATTGTACCCTTACCTACTATCTCCATCTACTATCATTGTACCCTTACCTACTATCTCTGTCTACTATCATTGTACCCTTACCTACTATCTCCGTCTACTATCATTGTACCCTTACCTACTATCTCCGTCTACTATCATTGTACCCTTACCTACTATCTCCATCTACTATCATTGTACCCTTACCTACTCTCTCCGTCTACTATCATTGTACCCTTACCTACTATCTCCATCTACTCTCATTGTACCCTTACCTACTATCTCCGTCTACTATCATTGTACCCTTACCTACTATCTCCGTCTACTATCATTGTACCCTTACCTACTATCTCCGTCTACTATCATTGTACCCTTACCTACTATCTCCGTCTACTATCATTGTACCCCTACCTACTATCTCCGTCTACTATTATTGTACCCTTACCTACTATCTCCGTCTACTATCATTGTACCCTTACCTACTATCTCCGTCTACTATCATTGTACCCTTACCTACTATCTCTGTCTACTATCATTGTACCCTTACCTGCTATCTTCATCTACTATGATTGTACCTGTTGTGAATTCATGAAGAAATACATTTAATATTTACTGGCAGAGATGAGATTTCAGTAGGCCTCAAAAAGTGGATGAACTATATTTTGATTTTATTGAACTGTAACCCTTTCGGAGACCTTTAACCACTTTCAGCCCCGGACCATTTTGCTGGTCAAAGACCTGGCCACTTTTTGCGATTCGGCACTGCGTCGCTTTAACTGACAATTGCGCGGTCGTGCGGCGTGGCTCCCAAACAAAATTGACGTCCTTTTTTTCCCACAAATAGAGCTTTATTTTGGTGTTATTTGATCACCTCTGCGGTCTTTATTTTTTGCGCTATAAACAAAAATAGAGCTACAATTTTGAAAAAAAAAAACATTATTTTTTACTTTTTGTTATAATAAATATCCCCCCTACCTACTATCCCTGTCATCTATCATTGTAACCTTACCTACTATCTCTGTCTACTAGCATTGTACCCTTACCTACTATCTCCGTCTACTATCATTGTACCCTTACCTACTATCTCCATCTTCTATCATTGTACCCTTACCTACTATCCCCGTCTACTATCATTGTACCCTTACCTACTATTTCTGTCTACTATCATTGTACCCCTACCTACTATCCCTGTCATCTATCATTGTACCCTTACCTACTATCTCTGTCTACTATCATCTACTATCATTGTACCCTTACCTACTATCTCTGTCTACTATCATTGTACCCTTAACTACTATCCCTGTCACCTATCATTGTACCCTTACCTACTATCTCTGTCTACTATCATTGTATCCCTACCTACTATCCCTGTCATCTATCATTGTAACCTTACCTACTATCTCTGTCTACTAGCATTGTACCCTTACCTACTATCTCCGTCTACTATCATTGTACCCTTACCTACTATCTCCATCTACTATCATTGTACCCTTACCTACTATCAGGGCCGGACTGGCCTACCTATCTCTCTCTCTCTCTCTCTCTCTCTCTCCCCCTTTCTCCCTCCCTCCCCCTGTCTCTTCTTTCTCAAATTTTTTGCAAGTAAAAAAAGAGTGCATTTTTTCATTTGTTTTTGCAGTTTTTTTTTTTGGGGGGGGGGTGCAAAGTACTGAAAAAACAAACAAATATCAATTGCCACCACTGTACCCATCAAACTCAGACACTGTGCCAAACGCAGCCACTGTGCCCTCCAAACGCAGCCACCGTGCCCTCCAAACGCAGCCATCTTGCCCTCCAAACGCAGCCACCATGCCCGTCAAACGCAGCCACCGTGCCCGTCAAACGCAGCCACCGTGCCCGTCAAACGCAGCCACGTGCCCGTCAAACGCAGCCACCGTGCCCATCAAACGCAGCCACCGTGCCCGTCAAACGCAGCCATCGTGCCCCTCAAACGCAGCCACCGTGCCCTCAAACGCAGCCGCCGTGCCCTCAATGCAGCCACGTGCCCGTCAAACGCAGCCACCGTGCCCGTCAAACGCAACCACCGTGCCCTCAAACGCAGCCACCGTGCCCGTCAAATGCAGCCACCGTGCTCGTCAAAGGCAGCCACCGTGCCTTTCAAACGCAGCCACCGTGCCCTCAAACGCAGCCACCGTGCCCGTCAAACGCAGCCACCGTGCCCGTCAAACGCAGCCCCTCTCTCTCTCTCTCTCTCTCTCTCTCTCTCTCTCTCTCATTTTTTGCAGCTAAAAAAAGTGCTTTTTTAAATATGTTTTTGCAGTTTTTTGGGGGGGGGGCGCAAAGTACTGAAAAAACAAACAAATATCAATTGCCACCACTGTACCCATCAAACTCAGACACTGTGCCAAACGCAGCCACTGTGCCCTCAAACGCAGCCACCGTGCCCTCCAAACGCAGCCACTGTGCCCTCCTAACGCAGCCACCGTGCCCGTCAAACGCAGCCACCGTGCCCGTCAAACGCAGCCACCGTGCCCGTCAAACGCAGCCACCGTGCCCTCAAACGCAGCCACCGTGCCCGTCAAACGCAGCCACCGTGCCCTGTCAAACGCAGCCACGTGCCCTCCAAACGCAGCCACCGTGCCCGTCAAACGCAGCCACCGTGCCCGTCAAACGCAGCCACGTGCCCGTCAAACGCAGCCACGTGCCCTCCAAACGCAGCCACCGTGCCCGTCAAACGCAGCCACCGTGCCCGTCAAACGCAGCCACGTGCCCCTCAAACGCAGCCACCGTGCCCGTCAAACGCAGCCACCGTGCCCGTCAAACGCAGCCACCGTGCCCGTCAAACGCAGCCACCGTGCCCTCAAACGCAGCCACCGTGCCCGTCAAACGCAGCCACTCTCTCTCTCTCTCTCTCTCTCTCTCTCTCTCTCTCTCTCTCTCTCTCTCTCTCTCTCTCTCTCTCTCTCTCTCTCATTTTTTGCAGCTAAAAAAAGTGCTTTTTTAAATATGTTTTTGCAGTTTTTTTGGGGGGGGCGCAAACGCCCAAACGCAGCCACCGTGCCCGTCAAACGCAGCCACCGTGTCCTCAAACGCAGCCACCGTGCCCGTCAAACGCAGCCACTCTCTCTCCCCCCGTCTCTCTCCCTGTCTCTCTCTCTCTCTCTCTCTCTCTCATTTTTTGCAGCTAAAAAAAGAGTGCTTTTTTAAAAATGTTTTTGCAGTTTTTTGGGGGGGCGCAAAGTACTGAAAAAATAAAATAAAACATCAATTGCAGCCTCACTCTGCCCATAAATTGCCACCACTGTACCCATTAAACTCAGCCACTGTGCCCGTCAAATGCAGCCACTGTGCCCGTCAAACGCAGCCACTGTGCCCGTCAAATGCAGCCACTGTGCCCTCAAACACGGACATTGTGCCCTCAAACGCAGCCACTGTGCCCTTCAAACTCAGCCACTGTGCCCTTCAAACTCAGCCACTGTGCCAAACGCAGCCACTGTGCCATCAAACGCAGCCACCCTACCCATAAATTGCCACCCCTGTGTGCATCAAATGCAGCCACTGTGCCATCAGTCGCAGCCACCGTATCCATAAATTGCCATCACTGTGCCATCAAATGCAGCCACTGTGTCATCAAACATAGCCACTGTACCATCAAACACAGCCATTGTACCCATAAATTGCCACCACTGTGCCATCAAGCGCAGCCACTGTGCCACTGCCATCAAACGCAGCCACTGTAACCATCAAATGCCACCAGTTTGCACCATCAGATGCTGCCAGTGCCCCCCCCCCCCACCTGGCACTTACCTCGGGTCAGCGCTGTCCTCCACGCTCCCCACCCTCCAAGTCCTCAATGTCTTCTCCCGTCCTCTCTTGCTATGATTGGACGCCTGATAGGCATTCAATCACAGCGCCTGTCGCTTCAGCCAATCAGGTGGCAGGTAACCAGACCCGATGCACCTGATTGGCTGAGAGGTGGGTCAGTGTTAGGGAAGCAATTTATTTGATTCCCTAACACAGTGCTGTGTCATCAAACGTAGCCGCTGTATCATCAAACACAGCCACTGTACCCATAAATTGCCACCACTGTGCCATCAAGCGCAGCCACTGTGCCATCAAACGCAGCCACCGTATCCATAAATTGCCATCACTGGGCCATCAAGCTCAGTCACTGTGCCACTGCCATCAAATGCAGCCACTGTGTCATCAAATGTAGCCGCTGTACCATCAAATGTGAAATAAAAAGGTTATGGCGCTAAACCCTATTAGTGATGAGGTGAGTTAACTTATCAAATCCTAGTGTTTAATTTTTTATATAAAAAGAGAAAGAAAAAGAAAAAAGCTGTTGGTGATACCGTGAAAAATATATATCCTAAAGCAATTTTATCCAAAACAAATTGTGTGTGATTAATGTGGAGTCAGCATTCATGTTCCATTATAATAAAAACAAAAAATGAGTATTAAATTATCATATGCGTATCAGCCTACTAAAAACATGTAAACCTTCATTAAATGTGCAAATTAGTGGGAATAATGTTAATATTCAACAGTATGTTAGTGTAAAACAGATTGTGCAAACATGTGCAAAAAAATGTACAAAAAAGCAACTAAAGGTCAGAACAACCAAGGATCAGAAATAATTTAACCTTAAAATCGCATGAAGTCGCTAAATGTGCGAATAGACAATATTTTCAACCAATAATCGCATGAAGACGCATCTGTGTCCAATATAAGTCCAAAATTAATATTTGGCTTGATAGTGCTGCCTCTTCAGACTATTGTTGTAATTGTTACAAAAAGTCAATGGGGGGTATTTGATTTACTCGTGCAAATAGTGCGGGCTTTCAATTAGAGAACTTCATCCCCGGTGCGCCACTCTGTGCTATAGTATGTGAATGCTCTCACCAGAGTTAATGCCCCTGTGGGGCTGGATGGACCTTCACAATGTAAGCCACTGTGTCGCTCTCTGGCTGCTGCTGGTGCACTGGGTGAAGCTTCGTTGTTCCGTCCGTATGGTATCCAACGAACGATTTGGTTAAGAACGTATTACACTATGGATATGTCTTCCCTTATATAATTAACGTTGGATACCATACGGACGGAACAACGAAGCTTCACCCAGTGCACCAGCAGCAGCCAGAGAGCGACACAGTGGCTTACATTGTGAAGGTCCATCCAGCCCCACAGGGGCATTAACTCTGGTGAGAGCATTCACATACTATAGCACAGAGTGGCGCACCGGGGATGAAGTTCTCTAATTGAAAGCCCGCACTATTTGCACGAGTAAATCAAATACCCCCCATTGACTTTTTGTAACAATTACAACAATAGTCTGAAGAGGCAGCACTATCAAGCCAAATATTAATTTTGGACTTATATTGGACACAGATGCGTCTTCATGCGATTATTGGTTGAAAATATTGTCTATTCGCACATTTAGCGACTTCATGCGATTTTAAGGTTAAATTATTTCTGATCCTTGGTTGTTCTGACCTTTAGTTGCTTTTTTGTACATTTTTTTTGCACATGTTTGCACAATCTGTTTTACACTAACATACTGTTGAATATTAACATTATTCCCACTAATTTGCACATCTAATGAAGGTTTACATGTTTTTAGTAGGCTGATACGCATATGATAATTTAATACTCATTTTTTGTTTTTATTATAATGGAACATGAATGCTGACTCCACATTAATCACACACAATTTGTTTTGGATAAAATTGCTTTAGGATATATATTTTTCACGGTATCACCAACAGCTCTTTTCTTTTTCTTTCTCTTTTTATATAAAAAATTAAACACTAGGATTTGATAAGTTAACTCACCTCATCACTAATAGGGTTTAGCGCCATAACCTTTTTATTTCACATTTTTATTTCCCTCTCCTCCCCAATAAGGAAGTGAGGGCTTCAGGCACAGGCAGCTCTAACCCAGTATATTTCCTTTCCTTTCTCCAATTTTATTTTCAATTTATTTCACATATTTCTATCACTTAGGAGATTTGATTTTTCCATAGCGCGACTTTATTTATTTATTCAGCTGTACCATCAAACACAGCCCCCCGTACCCATAAATTGCCACCACTGTGCCCATCAAACGCAGCCACTGTGCCATCAAACACAGCCACCGTACCCATAAATTGCCACCACTGTGCCATCAAACGCAGCCACTGTGCCCTCAAACGCAGCCACTGTGCCAAACGCAGTTTTTTTTGGGGGGGGGGGGCAAACTGAAAAAAAAATAAAAATAAAACATCAATTGCAGCCTCACTGTGCCCATAAATTGCCACCACTGTACCCATCAAACGCAGCCACTGTGCCCTCAAACACAGCCACTGTGCCCTCAAACGCAGCCACTGTGCCAAACGCAGCCCTTGCTCCGTCAAACACAGCCACTGTGCCCTCAAACGCAGCCTCTGTGCCCTCAAACGCAGCCACTGTGCCCATCAAACGCAGCCCTTGCCCATCAAACGCAGCCACTGTTCCAAACGCAGCCCTTGCGCCATCAAACGCAGCCACTGTGCCCGTCAAACTCAGCCACTGTGCCCGTCAAACACAGCCACTGTGCCCGTCAAACGCAGCCACTGTGCCCTCAAACGCAGCCACTGTGCCCGTCAAACGCAGCCACTGTGCCCTCAAACGCAGCCACTGTGCCCGTCAAATGCAGCCACTGTGCCAAATGCAGTTTTGGGGGGGGGGGGGGGCAAACTGAAAAAAATAAATAAATAAAACATCAATTGCAGCCTCACTGTGCCCATAAATTGCCACCACTGTACCCATCAAACGCAGCCACTGTGCCCTCAAACGCAGCCCTTGCCCATCAAACGCAGCCACTGTGCCAAACGCAGCCCTTGCTCCGTCAAACACAGCCACTGTGCCCGTCAAACGCAGCCCTTGCCCATCAAACGCAGCCACTGTGCCAAACGCAGCCCTTGCACCATCAAACGCAGCCTCTGTGCCTGTCAAACGCAGCCTCTGTGCCTGTCAAACGCAGCCTCTGCGCTCTCAAACTCAACCACTGTGCCCGTCAAACGCAGCCACTGTGCCCATCAAACGCAGCCCTTGCCCATCAAACGCAGCCACTGTTCCAAACGCAGCCCTTGCGCCATCAAATGCAGCCACTGTGCCCGTCAAATGCAGCCATTGTGCCCTCAAACGCAGCCACTGTGCCCTCAAACGCAGCCACTGTGCCAAACGCAGCCCTTGCACCGTCAAACGCAACCACTGTGCCCGTCAAATGCAGCCACTATGCCCGTCAAACGCAACCACTGTGCCCTATGTATATATATAATGCACTTTTCAAATATGCTTTAAAATGTATGGTTTTCTCTTTTTATGAACAAGAAAATAATGACGTTATGCTGCTGTGCTGGTATAATAATGCTATGGGGCTGGTATTAAATTATTTCCAGGGCGGTTTTCATTCCCAGTCCGGCCCTGCCTACTATTTCTGTCTACTATCATTGTACCCTTACCTACTATCTCGGTCTACTATCATTGTACCCTTACCTACTATCTCGGTCTACTATCATTGTACCCTTACCTACTATCTCGGTCTACTATCATTGTACCCTTACCTACTATCTCCATCTACTATCATTGTACCATTACCTACTATCTCCATCTACTATCATTGTACCCTTACCTACTATCTCCGTCTACTATCATTGTACCCTTACCTACTATCTCTGTCTACTATCATTGTACCATTACCTACTATCTCCGTCTACTATCATTGTACCCTTACCTATTACAATATCTCTGTCTTTCATCATTGTACCCTTACCTAATATCTTCATCTACTATCATTGTACCCTTACCTACTATCTCCGTCTACTATCATTGTACCCTTACCTACTATCTCTGTCTACTATCATTGTACCCTTACCTACTATCTCCGTCTACTATCATTGTACCCTTACCTACTATCTCTGTCTACTATCATTGTACCCTTACCTGCTATCTTCATCTACTATGATTGTACCTGTTGTGAATTCATGAAGAAATACATTTAATATTCACTGGCAGAGATGAGAGATTTCAGTAGGCCTCAAAAAGTGGATGAACTATATTTTTATTTTATTGAACTGTAACCCTTTTGGAGACCTTTAACCACTTTCAGCCCCGGACCATTTTGTTGGTCAAAGACCTGGCCACTTTTTTGCGATTCGGCACTGCGTCGCTTTAACTGACAATTGCACGGTCGTGCGGCGTGGCTCCCAAACAAAATTGGCGTCCTTTTTTCCCCACAAATAGAGCTTTCTTTTGGTGCTATTTGATCACCTCTGCGGTTTTTATTTTTTGCGCTATAAACAAAAATAGAGCGACAATTTTGAAAAAAAACGCATTATTTTTTACTTTTTGTTATAATAAATATCCCCCAAAAATATTTAAAAAAAACATTTTTTCCCCTCAGTTTAGGCCGATACGTATTCTTCTACATGTTTTTGGTAAAAAAAAAAACGCAATAAGCGATTATTGATTGGTTTGCGCAAACGTTATAGCGTTTACAAAATAGGGAATCGTTTTATGGCATTTTTATTAATCTTTTTTTTTTTTACTAGTAATGGCGGCGATCACCGATTTTTATTGTGACTGCGACATTATGGCGGACACATCGGACATTTTTGACACATTTTTGGGACCATTGTCATTTATACAGCAATCAGTGCTATACAAATGCAGTGATTCCTGTGTAAATGACACTGGCAGTGAAGGGGTTAACCAGTGGGTGGCAGTGTAAGGGTTAAGTGTTCCTAGGGGTGTGTTACTAACTGTGGGGGGGGGGGGCTGGGCTTTCATTTAGTGAACACCGATCTCTGCTCCAATCACATGGAGCAGAGATCAGCGTCCGTGAGAGACGATCGCGGGTATGCCGGCGGCGATCGAGTCTGCGGGACCCGCGACTGGACTCACGGAGGTCCTGACCGGCACACTCGCGATGGCAGGGCGGCATTAGAGAGCTCGGGGGGGGGGGGGGACACTAGGAGACCCCCAGACAGACTGACACTCATGCACCATGCATGAATACATATTTTTACATTCACGAAGATCCCTGCTCCTTGGAACTCGGAGGTCACACAAAGTAATTCCTCTGTAAGAGAATCCATCTTGAAAACCACGGCAGCCATCTTGAAAATCCGGGTAACCACCAATTCACGCTAATAGCCATATTGGAATGGGTAAATATTCCTTGTTGATTATATCTTCTATGTTCTCTTAAATATTGATGTATTGAATAGTCTATTATTGAAAATTGTTCTCCAGAATCAATAACCGCCTTTTAGATATTTTTTTTTCTCTAAATTCAATTTTTCATTATAAATTTCTTTCTTTTTGCATAGTTGCCAATTTTATTGACAAACAAACTTCTAATTTATTTCACATTGTTTACCACTTACTTACCTGCAGTATAGGAACGGTTGGACGTTCTGAAATACAGACGTTCTGTTTAGTTGTCAAAAGGTTATTGATTCTACCGAGAAGTGATAATGGTGATAATTAAGTCCAAAGTACGACACGCCCATTTTGTGAGTGTTTCCATTAATTGTCAAGGTGTTCATGTGACGCAATCGATATTTTAATTTCATGTAAATATTTGTCTTTTGTCAACCAATAAATGTAACTATTTTGTATGATCACTTGTCTCCACGAATAAGTTTCACATGTATAGTATGTATGTGTCATATAGATTGATTTTGTATCTTAAAAATATCTTTGTTAAAAATTACTTAATAAATATTGTGCGGGAAACTGTCTTTAAAAAGCACAACATACCCTTACCTACTATCTCTGTCTACTATCATTGTACCCTTACCTACTATCTCTGTCTACTATCATTGTACCCTTACCTACTATCTCTGTCTACTATCATTGTACCCTTACCTACTATCTCTGTCTACTATCATTGTACCCTTACCTACTATCTCCATCTACTATCATTGTACCCTTACCTACTATCTCTGTCTACTATCATTGTACCCTTACCTACTATCTCTGTCTACTATCATTGTACCCTTACCTACTATCTCTGTCTACTATCATTGTACCCTTACCTACTATCCCCGTCTACTATCATTGTACATTTACCTACTATCTCTGTCTACTATCATTGTACCCTTACCTACTGTCCCTGTCTACTATCATTGTACATTTACCTACTATCTCTGTCTACTATCATTGTACCCAGGGCCGCTGATAGAAATCATGGGGCCCCATACAGCCTACCTGATGGGGCCCCCTTCAGCTCCACCCTGGCCCCGCCCCTGGTCCCTCCTTCAGCCCCACCCCTGTCCCCACCCATTGCCCCTCCCCAGACCCCGCCTTGAAACAATTGGCGGGGTATGTATTGCAGAGTATTGGCGGGGTATGTATTGCAGAGTATTGGCGGGGTAAGTATTGCAGAGTATTGGCGGGGTAAGTATTGCAGAGTATTGGCAGGGTAAGTATTGCAGAGTATTGGCGGGGTATGTATTGCAGAGTATTGGCAGGGTATGTATTGCAGAGTATTGGCGTGGTATTGGCAGGGTATGTATTGCAGAGTATTGGCAGGGTATTGACAGGGTATGTATTGCAGAGTATTGGGTATTGGCAGGGTATTGGCAGGGTATTGGCAGGGTATGTATTGCAGAGTATTGGGTATTGGCAGGGTATTGGCAGGGTATGTATTGCATTTTGCAGATGTTGAACTTCAAGCCCCCCCCCCCCCCAAGCAAGCATACACCTCACCTTGTCACCTGTAATTGTCCACAAGATCTCGACTCGATTGATTCGCCCGACCCCTGCTCTCTCTGCTCGCCTGAGTCGCCTCTCACTCTGCTACTAAGTTCTTGTCACGCGGAGAGAGAGAGAGAGGATTGGGAATATCACTCCGCAACACCATAACATTATATGCTGGCCGGGACTTGTGCGGTGTGCTGAGCGGGTGCAAAAGACATATTCTTCCGCGCCCGAAATACAATACTGATCGGTGGAGGAGGAACTTTTTTTTATACATAAAATTTTGCAGTTCAGGTTGCCCGGGCCCCCCTGCTGGTCAGGCCCGGTACAGCAGGGCCAGTTGTACTGGCCTATCAGCGGCCCTGATTGTACCCTTACCTACTATCTCTGCCTACCATCATTGTACCCCTACCTACTATCTGTCTACTGTCATTGTACCCCTACCTACCATCTCTGTCTACTATATTTGTACCCTTACTTACTATCTCTGTCTTCCATCATTGTATCCTTACCTACTATCTCTGTCTACTATCATTGTACCCCTACCTACTATCTGTCTACTGTCATTGTACCCTTACCTACCTTCCCTGTCTACTATCATTGCACCATAAGCTACTAACTCTGTCTTCCATCATTTTACCCTAACCTAACATCTCTTGTGGTCATGAAGACAACCAGGAATCACCATTTATACCTATGAGGAGTTGTGGGCCAACAGACAACCAATCTGTTATCAAAGTATGAAAGGACTGCCTCCCTGTACATCAGATAACAAGAGAAGAGTACTGTAAGGGATCTTTAGGAACAAGCTCTCCTTTCCCCCGATTGGTGAAGTTGGCCTTCAGTTGGGATCTTCTGATTTGAAGATAAAGGGTTTTTAAGAAGAAGGTCCTTTGATAGACCTGAAATTATATCTTCTTGCCTTTGGAGGAGAGTGGTTGTTTTGAGCATGCCTCATGAAGGATGCAATAGCAGTTCTCCAATACCAGAAACAACGGAGATACTCCCAAGTGGAGATCATAGAGACAAAGGCCATCCAAACCTTTACTGAGCCACTCTGAGCTGTGCTGAACCATAAGCACCTGGCTATGTCATTGATGATCCCTGTTTATAAATGCTCCTGTGTTGTAAAAATGACAGGTTTGTATTAAGGAGAGAAAGGAGAGGTTGCTGGTAATTACTTTAATTAGTCTACCATCTCTACTTTCTGTCTTTTGCTTCAATCACACCATGAATGGACATTGAGCTAAGAAGCAGAGACTGTCCTAAGGTAAGGGGGAGGGTTTTTAGGAATATAGGGAGCAGTGAGTAGTGGCAGGGGGTAAGACAAGCAGCTAATAGGTAGGTGGCTACGCCCATAGAAGGCTAGTGGAGCCCTTTCCCTTGTGCTTTTCCGTTGGAAGCTGGTCTGGTAGCATGCTGAAAAGGGACAGTTCTGGAGTATCACAGAGGCTACATTCCATACAGGTCCACTAAATAAATGGTCATGGTGGGTACACTGTGCCAAGTGTGACCCTATACACCAGTGCCACTCCTGGTGTCATTGTTGAAAGTAAAGACCAGGCGAAGACCAGAGACCGGGAGAAGTGAAGGGGTTTCACCACAAGGAAGATCGAATTCTCTGTTGCTTCAATGGCTTACACAAAGTTCCATGGCTTTAAAGGGTGAAGGTCTGACGTTCTTCCTGGTTGATGCCAGGTCTGGAATGTAACAAATTGCACATCAAAGCTTTGCAGAGTTTAGACCTCCATCTAGGCTGAACAAAAGCTATCCTATGATCCATCTAGCGTTATAACGCTATGCGAGCGAGCTTCAAAAGGACCATAGCTGACAAGATAACGGATGAATGTCCTGCTACAGAAGATCAAAAGGCCAGCTAAGATTAAAGATTGACCTAGGATACAGAGACATGATACATGGACAATGCTGCCCTTAGAGGCCAATATAGCAGGACGGACAGTAATATAAGATATTAAAAGGACTACCTCTTGACAATAGCTCATTGGACAGGAGGCTAGTGGGGGTGGTTACGAATGGGTCTGGATGAATGTGTAAAAAAGGGCACACAGGAGAGATTTCGTCCCTTTTCGCTGGTGTCACTCCTGGTGTCATTGTTGAAAATCCAGTAAAGACCAGGCGAAGACCAGAGACCAGGAGAAGTGAAGGGGTTTCACCACAAGGAAGATCGAATTCTCTGTTGCTTCAATGGCTTACAGAAAGTTCCATGGCTTTAAAGGGTGAAGGTCTGACGTTCTTCCTGGTTGATGCCAGGTCTGGAATGTAACAAATTGCACATCAAAGCTTTGCAGAGTTTAGGCCTCCATCCAGGCTGAACAAAAGCTATCCTATCCATCTAGCGTTATAACGCTATGCGAGCGAGCTTCAAAAGGACCATAGCTGACAAGATAACTGATGAATGTCCTGCTACAGAAGATCAAAAGGCCAGCTAAGATTGAAGATTGACCTAGGATACAGAGACATGATACATGGACAATGCTGCCCTTAGAGGCCAATATAGCAGGACGGACAGTAATATAAGATATTAAAAGGACCACCTATTGGCAATAGCTCATTGGACAGGAGGCTAGTGGGGGTGGTTACGAATGGGTCTGGATGAATGTGTAAAAAAGGGCACACAGGAGAGATTTCGTCCCTTTTCGCTGGTGTCACTCCTGGTGTCATTGTTGAAAATCCAGTAAAGACCAGGCGAAGACCAGAGACCAGTAGAAGTGAAGGGGTTTCACCACAAGGAAGATCGAATTCTCTGTTGCTTCAATGGCTTACACAAAGACCAATCTTATGTAACACCTTCTTTTGTGGTGATAATGGAAGCATACAATAGAATCCTGACTGGTTCCACCAGCGTGTCAACAAGCCAGCCTTTGGATTTCCACGTCCTGGTATCTGGATTAAAGTAAATGTCAAGAAGCACTAAATGAGACATTTCCTGGATGGTGGGCATCATAAGGTGTCTTCATTAAACAATTCTGCAGCCATCACAACTGGAACCACCCAAGATCCTATGTAGGTATCATCTTTCAGATGCCCAGTATAAGCTTGGGCCTAGGTACACCAAGACAGTATTTAGTCATTGTCATAGGCTGATAAGATGATGGGTGATATACTGTAGGAGGGGGGAGGGTGCCTATCTCCTGCTAACGAGGGTATTGTTCAAAGAAAGGTCCAATCTGGCAGGTTATGGACCTGTCTGTTTGGCATGTGGCATGCTTAATACTTTGTTTGCGCGTTACAAACTTATTTTAAAGTGTATCTAAACCCGAGAACAGAATAGTGATATACACTATATTACCAAAAGTATTGGGACACCTGCCTTTACACACAAATTAACTTTAATGGTGTCCTAGTCTTAGTCCGTAGGGTTCAATATTGAGTTGGCCCACCCTTTGCAGCTATAACAGCTTCAACTCTTCTTGGAAGGCCATCCACAAGGTTTAGGAGGGTGTCTATGGGAATGTCTGATCATTCTTCCAGAAGATTTGTGAGGGCAGGCATTTATGTTGGATGAGAAGGCCTGGCTCGCAGTCTCCACTCCAATTCATCCCAACGGTGTTCTATCGAGTTGAGGTCAGGACTCTGTGCAGGCCAGTCAAGTTCCTCCACCCCAAACTCGCTCATCCATGTCCTTATGGACCTTGCTTTGTGCACTGGTCCAAATCATTTGGTGGAGGGGGGATTATGGTGTGGGGGTTTGTATTTCAGGGGTTGGGCTTGGCCCCTTAGCTCCATTGAAGAGAACTCTTAAGCCCCATACACACTACCAGTTTTTCTGTTGAGTTTTTCCTTCAGGTTTACCAAAACCCTGTAGTGCAAGGGCCTGCCTGATTGCATACAAATTGAAACTCCTAAGGTTTGACCTCATATTATATGGTTTTAATAAATCTAAAGGAAAAACTCAACAGAAAAACTGTTAGTGTGTATGGGGCTTAAGGGCGTCAGAATACCAAGACATTTTGGACAATTTCATGCTCACAACTTTGTGGAAACAGTTTGGGGACGGCACCTTCCTGTTCCATAGTGACTGCACACCAGTGCACAAAGCAAGGTCCATAAAGACATGGATGAGCGAGTTTGGGGTGGAGGAACTTGACTGGTCCGGACCTCAACCCGATAGAACACCTTGGGATGAATTTGAGCGGAGACTGCGAGCCAGACCTTCTTGTCCAACATCAGTGTCTGGCCTCACAAATGCGCTTCTGGAAGAATGGTCAAACATCCCCATAGACACACTCCTAAACCTTGTGGACGGCCTTCCCAGAAGAGTTGAAGCTGTTATAGATGCAAAGGGCGGAGCCAACTCAATATTGAACCCTACGGACTAAGGCCGCGTACACACGGGCGGACTGTTCGCCCAACTTTGTCCGCTGAACAGTGTTTCAGCGGACAGTCCGCTCGTGTGTGGGCTTCAGCGGACAGTTTCAGCGGACAGTCTGACGAACAAAGTTTTTCGGAATTTCCGTAAGACTGTCCGCTGAAACTTGGTTTGAGCGGACAGTCCGCTCGTGTGTAGGCTTGTTCGTCAAACTAAGTTCCGCGCATGCTCAGAAAGGATTTACACGCCGAAGGTTGCATTGCAGTGTATAGGACTTTGAATATCTTGTCCCGTCGTACGTGCCGTTCACGTCATCGCGCAAGTTTTCAGCGGACTGTTCGTTCGTCGTGTGTGGTCAAGTCCGTTCATGCTAATTTTGAACGGACTGTTTGTCAAACTGTTTGACGAACCTAGTTGGGCGGACAGTCCGCCCGTGTGTACGCGGCCTAAGACTGGGATGCCATTAAAGTTCATGTGTGTGTAAAGGCAGGCATCCCAATACTTTTGATTATATAGTGTATGTGTGTATATATATATATATATATATATATATATATATATGTAATATACACTATAATATATACATATATATATAACGTAGATGTGGTTACTACATTATTTTTTTGCATTTTTTGCAAGTATAGAACTATACCTGTTGATCCTTCCAGAAATCCAGTGTCCTTGAAACATCCCTTTGACTGAACTAGCTATGACTGAACTATCAGCTTTCTCAGATGTCTTCCGTAAACTACACAACACCCCATGTAATGGAGATGAAGAGTGTGGTCTAAAATGAGCGAGCAGCCCGGGGGTGACGACGCTACTCTTCCATATATACCATACAGTGATTGAGCGTTGTCACTCTAAAACAGGAAGTGTGCTTCTGGCAGGATCGCCGGGGTAAGAATAAAAGGGGAGAAAAGCCTAAAAGAAAGAAAACGAATGCAGCCACCACGTCTAATGACTGTTAAGCTGTAATATATGATATTTTTCTTCTTGTTAGATACGCCATATAAAATATAATTGTGCAATTATGAAACATGGAAAAAAAAACACAAAAAAGTTGCTTCATAAAATACTTCAAATTTTTTCAAAATAAAAATAATAATAATAACAGAAACACATTTACATAATGTTCGCTGATAAGGTGTCCTTGGTGAGTTTTCTGGCAAATAAGATCGTGTCCTCATGTGACTCCTCATGTGACTCCTCTTGTTATTATTATCACCGAAGGATGAGAAGCTCCTTCACTCATACTTGTCTGCGGTGTAATTACACCGTATTAGTCATTGATTTCCTGGAGAAAAGCCACCATCAGGTAGCAAGTCAGCCAAGTTTCCAGAGAAATTCACTTCAGCGGCCTATGACTCTTCTATATTTTGCAGAACAAAGTGACGACGTAATTATAATAAAAAAAAGAAAGTCACATTGGAGTCTATGTGAAGAACTGGTGGCAAAATGTTTTTGGGGCGATGGACAATGACTGAGGTCGGGAAGAAGGTTTTCGAGACTCTGAAACGGTCCATCTCAGGTAGCGTGGAGCTTCCAGATGAGGCTTGTGTATGGTGGTCAGTAGAGGTGAGCAGGTGGTTCCACCATCATGGTGAAGATTTGATCCAGATTAGCCGATTTGAGGATTTTCAGTAGACCATGTGGTTTGTGTGATGCCTGGCGGATTCTTCATGGTGCCTTGCAGCAATCCCAACCCTTACCTACTATCTCTGTCTACTGTCATTGTACCATTTCCTCAAAAAAAATTGTGTGCTGTTCCTTTAAACATAAGCCTTTCACCATAATCAATACATGAAGTGCAAACAAAGGCAATGTGCAAAATAACAGTGATATGGACCTTGAATGTGCCACATGCAGGGTTCTGGGCAGTGATTTGCAAACAATATATCCAAAAATACAATAAGAATCAACAAATCAAATAATAGTCCATGTATATGTGAAAAGTGTTCGATGTGCAGTGTGCTCTCAAAGTGCTTAAGTGCTCAAAAGTTGCTCCTTTAGAGAAGACAGCTGCTTACTAAATGATATGCATCCCAAATTATAGGGATCATAAAGGCATAATATCCATCCACCGATTGGTAATACATGTTGGAAGGCAACATGGTCTAATGTCATATTTCTGGAGTTTCTCTGTCAATGTTAATGGTAACAGTGTTTTGGGTATTATCCAGAGTTTGAATTGGATCTGGCATAGATCCGTTACATATCCACTTCCTATTCCCAAAGATCAGCCATGCTGATACTTGCAGTTCCATGGCTTTAAAGGGTGAAGGTCTGACGTTCTTCCTGGTTGATGCCAGATCTGCAATGTAACGAATTGCACATAAAAGCTTTGCAGAGTTTAGGCCTCCATCTAGGCTGAACAAAAGCTATCTTATCCATCTAGCGTTATAACACTATGCGGGCGAGCTTCAAAAGGACCATAGCTGACAAGATAACTGATGAATGTCCTGCTATAGAAGATCAAAAGGCCAGCTAAGATTGAAGATTGACCTAGGATACAGAGACATGATACATGGACAATGCTACCCTTAGAGGCCAATATAGCAGGATGGACAGTAATATAAGATATTAAAAGGACCACCTCTTGGCAATAGCTCATTGGACAGGAGGCTAGTGGGGGTGGTTACGAATGGGTCTGGATGAATGTGTAAAAAAGGGCACTGTCAGGGCTGGCTTAGCCCTTCCTTCTCTGGGCTGGCCGCTCAGCTGTCGGCTAATTGCCAGCTCTCTTCTCTCTCCACAGTTACCAGCTGTTCCTGATGATGCTCGTCTACTTAAAGCCTTACAGCTCACTTCACCTCTGTCTTTGCCTTGGTCACATCACTGAAACCATCTCCTGCGGTTTGTTTAAAGACTCGCTTGCTGACATCCCTTCTGGCTCCTTATCCTGCTTGCTTTGCTCTACTTGGATCCCTGAATTCTGGCCTGGCTGACTACCCGATCTGGTTACTGGACTCTGGCTATGCTTGACTACGCTTTTTCTATTTACCTTTTTATTTTTATTAATAAACAAGTGTGATTCAATTGCACTTCTGTCTCAGCCTGATTCACGGTTTCTGACAGGCACACAGGAGGGATTTTGTCCCTTTTCGCTGGTGTCACTCCTGGTGTCATTGTTGAAAATCCAGTAAAGACCAGGCGGAAACCAGAGACCAGGAGAAGTGAAGGGGTTTCACCACAAGGAAGATCTAATTCTCTGTTGCTTCAATGGCTTACACAAAGATCAATCTTAAGTAACACCTCCTTCGTGGTGATAATGGAAGCATACAATAGAATCCTGACTGGTTCCACCCAAGTCACCAGCGTGTCAAAGAGCAAAGCTTTGCAAAGTTTAGGCCCCCATCTAGGCTGAACAAAAGCTATCTTATCCATCTGCCGTTGTAACGCTATGCGAGCGAGCTTCAAAAGGACCATAGCCGACAAGATGATTGATGAGTGTCCTGCTACAGAAGATCAAAAGGCCAGCTAAGATTGACCTAGGATACAGAGAAATGATACATGGACAATGCTGCCCTTAGAGGCCAATATAGCCGAACAGACAGTAATATAAGATATTAAAAGGACCACCTCTTTCCAATAGCTCATTGGACAGGAGGCTAGTGGGGGTGGTTACGAATGGGTCTGGATGAATGTGTAAAAAAGGGCACAGAGGAGGGATTTCGTCCCTTTTCGTTGATAGTTCTCTACCCTTACCGCTCTTGGCTTGTGCCTGGGCCACTTGACTCTCTCCACCATTTTGAGCCTCGTGGCTATCTCTCTTTGCCATTTGAGCCCAGCCTGATGATATAAAGCCTTGAGGAAAGCATTGTGATAAGTATCTTTGATATTCTTGTATTATGTGTTCTGTTGGTATATGTTTGTAATATCTTTCCTTAGTATTTTATGTTAGCATATTCCTATTTTCTTGGGAAATAAATAAGACTTTGTTTTATTAAGCCGTGTGCTTGGTCTCATAGCTAACCTTGTATTATTGTGATATCAATAGTAACATGTGATCAGAGCTTTAATAGATTAGCTAACTAGGGAACTAGACAAGTTAATACATAGGTGCAATAGATAGAGGGAATCTGTAACCACCCTCGAATAATATTTATTGTACCAAGTACTTCAATACCCATATCAGAACCACATCTTGGAAAATTGCTCCATAAAGGATTGGATCATACAGGATCTACACTCATAACATTCTTAGATTGCTCACCAATAAAATCACATATGGGAAGCAAGCAGGGAAAGACTCCTATTTTCTGTTAGAATTTGGTGTCCCTGTACCTAAGAGGGCCTAAGAGGGTGGTGTGCATCCACTGGTGGTCGCAGTCGTGGATTATTCCAGATGGCCCTGGATGTTCATGGTGGAAATTATTAGCCATTCTTCTCTCCTTGAAGACAAAACCGCCAATAAGAGTTCTTTATCTTAGCATGGGCTTGGTGCTTATTTACAGTATCTCACAAAAGTGAGCACACCCCTCACATTTTTGTAAATCTTTTCTTCTATCTTTTCATGTGACAACACTGAAGAAATGACACTTGTCTACAATGTAAAGTAGTGAGTGTACAGCTTGTATAACAGTGTAGATTTGCTGTCCCCTCAAAATAACTCATCACACAGCCATTCATTTCTAAACCACTGGCAACAAAAGTCAGTACACCCCTAAGTGAAAATGTCAAAATTGAGGCCAAATTGTCTATATTTTGTGTGGCCACCATTATTTTCCAGCACTGCCTTAACCCTCTTGGGCATGGAGATCCCCAGAGCTTCACAGGTTGCCACCAGAGTCTTCTTCCACTCCTCCATGATGACATTACGGAGCTGGTAGATGTTAGAGACCTTGCGCTCCTCCACCTTCTGTTTGAGGATGTCCCACAGATACTCAATAGGGTTTAGGTCTTGAGACATGCTTGCCCAGTCCATCATCTTTACCCTCAGCTTTTTTAGCAAGGCAATGGTCGTGTGAGAGGTGTGTTTGGGGACATCATCATGTTGGAATATTACCCTGTGGCCCTGTCTCCCAAGGGAAGGGATAATGCTCTGCTTCAGTATGTCACAGTACATGTTGGCATTCATGGTTCCCTCAATGAACTGTAGCCCCCCAGTGCCAGTAGCACTCATGCAGCCCCAGACCAAGACACTCCCACCACCATGCTTGACTGTAGGCAAGATACACTTGTCTTTGTACTCCTCACCTGATTGCCCCCACACATGCTTGACACCATCTGAACCAAATACATTTATCTTGGTCTCATCAGACCACAGGACATGGTTCCAGTAATCCATGTCCTTAGTCTGCTTGTCTTCAGCAAACTGCGGGCTTTCTTGTGCATCATCTTAAGAAGAGGCTTCCCTCTGGGACGACAGCCATGCAGACCAATTTGATGCAGTGTGCGGCGCATGGTCTGAGCACTGACAGGCTGACCCCCCCACCCCTACAACCTCTGCAGCAATGCTGGCAGCACCCATACATCTATTTCCCAAAGACAACCTCTGACTATGACGCTGAGCACATGCATTCAACTTCTTTGGTGGACCATGGCGAGGCCTGTTCTGAGTGGAACCTGTCCTGTTAAACCGCTGTATGGTCTTGGCCACTCGTGCTGCAGCTCAGTTTCAGGGTCTTGGCAATCTTCTTATAGCTTAGGCCAGGCATGTCCAAAGTCCGGCCCGGGGGCCAATTGCGGCCCGCGTTCCGGTTTAATGCGGCCCCACTGGTAATTTGGATATTTATATCTTTTGTGGCCCCCCAATGAATCCCCAAACACCACACAGCATTCGGGGATTCGTTGGAGGCCACAAAAGATATATATATATATATATATATATATATATATATATATATATATAAATATCTCCAAATTACCAGTATTTATCATTTTGGTAGCCTTGGAGGGGGAGGAAAGACTGCCATCAGATTACAGACAGGAGAATCTCCTGTTTACTCAGCAGCCTCTGTAACAGGAAGTCCCGTCTCCTGGGCTTGCATTGGATGACTGTTCTGTCTATCATAGGAGGCGGGACTTTGTATTAGTAATTGCCAAGTAAACAGATTCTCCTGTATGTAATCTGTTGGCGCTCGTTCTGTCCCCTCTGAGGTTGTAGATGGGTATCGATTAGGCTGCACTGATGGCAATGGTGAGGCGGCACTCATGTCAATGGCGAGGCTGCATTCATGGCAATGGCGAGGCTGCAGATGGGCACTGACCATTATTTTGCTTCACAGTTATCTTTTAAAAAAATGTTTTTCCTGAAACTTCCCTCTTAAAGTGAAGGTGCGTGTTATACTCCGATAAATACGGTATATCCAAATAACACGCTCAAGCTCATCTTTAGACTCTTTACCACACACGGCCACAAAGGCAAGAGAATTCTTGTTGGGCAGTTTATTAGTTAATTTGCATTTAATCTTAATGGTTCAAAGAATGTCAGGCAAAATGATTGGCCCTCATGCATATTCACTTCATCAAGTCTGGCCCTCTGTGAAAAAATGAAAAAAGTTTGGACACCCCTGGCTTAGGCCATCTTTATGTAGAGCAACAATTCTTTTTTTCAGATCCTCAGAGAGTTCCTTGCCATTAGGTGCTGTGTTGAACTTCCAGTGACCAGTATGAGAGAGTGAGAGCGATAATACCAAATAATACACATCTGCTCCCCATTCACACCTGAGACCTTTTAAAACTAAACTAAGTCACATGACACCAGGGATGTCAAAATGGCTAATTGGGCCCAATTTGGACATTTGTGTGTACTGACTTTTGTTGCCAGAAGTTTAGACATTAATGGCTGCGTGTTGAGTTATTTTGAGGGGGCAGCAAATTTACACTGTTAGCCCTTGTACACACGGTCGGAGATTCCGACAACCAAATCCATCGGATTTTGTCTGATGGATTTTGTCCGAAACTGTTGCATACACACGGTCGGACAAAGTTGTCGGAAAATCCAATCTTTCAGAACGGGATGACGTAATTTCGTTACGATGGGACTACATTCAGGATAGTAGCCAATAGCTTTGATGTAGGAATTTGATCTGAGCATGCGTGGCACTTTTTCCGTTCGGAATTCTCTACACATGATCGGAGTATGTCCGATCGGAGCATTTTGTCGGAAAATATTTCCGGCAAGTTGGAATATCCAACAAAACGCTCTGATCTGACACATTTCGTCGGAATCTCCGACCGTGTGTACAAGGGCTAATACAAGCTGTACACTCACTACTTTACATTGTAGCAAAATGTAATTTCTTCAGTGTTGACACCTGAAAAGATATAATAAAATATTTACAAATATGTAAGGGGTGTACTCACTTTTGTGAGATACTGTATATATTGGAGAACTTCTATTGCATCCTTCACATGGCAGTCTCAATCACAAAAGAAAGGCAAGAAGATCTCCTTCCTGGTCCATCAAAGACCTTCTTCTTAAAGTCCCTCCATCTTCAGGTCACAAGATCCCAACTGAAGGCCAAATTCACCAATCAGAGAAAGGGCAGCTTGCTGCTGTATGCTCTATTCATATTCTCTTGATATGGGGGACATGGGGTGGCAGTCCTTTCATACATTGAAAACAGATTGGTTGTCTCTTGGCCCCAAAAATCCTCATAGGTTGTGGGGACCAGCTCAAGTGGGCTTTACCTTTCCTGAGAAAAAAGGTAGGTCTAAGCGGCAGGTCTTTTCTTAAAATTCTGGCTTGTAGCCAGTTAGGTTGCAAATAAAACAAACAAAGCAGAAAATAGATCTTCACCATCCAGGCACTAACTAAACAGGAGATAGTCCTCTCCGAATGGTGAAGGGCTTCCCCCATCACCAGCAAAAAAAATGGCCCTTGAAACACATCAGCTGCCCCCCTTTCAGACTGACATTTGTCCAGTGGTGATTGTGTTCTGTGCTTGTGAATTTTCTCACTTTGGGGGCATAATGGATTACTTTATTGCTATCTATTAAAGTTTTATACAGTAATGCACTAGGCTGGTGCACCTTCTTCCTATTTTCTATTAGAAGTTCTCCAATGGAGATGCTCCCGAATGGAGATCACAGAAACAAAGAACCATCCATCTTCTTAGTGGGTCACTCTGAGCTGTGCCAAAACGTGATGGCTGTTGGACCCATGGCATTCACTATCCCTGTTATTATATGCTCCTGTATTATATAAAGTTTTTTATGGTGAGAGAAAGAAGAAGAGGTTGCTGTTGATCAGTTGTCTACCTTTTTTATCTATTACTTCAATCACACCATGAATGGACATCAGCTGAAGAACAAAAGGCTGTGCTAAGGAAAAGAAAAAAGGATGGTGGGATATAAGGGGAGGTGAGTGATCACAGAGGGTAAGATGGGGATCTAACAAGTAGTTGGTGGCCCCTACAGAAGACCAGTAGAGTCTTTCTTCATCGAGCTCTTACAAGGTAATGGGAAGCTGGTCTGATGGCATGCTGGAGTAGAATAGTTCCAGAGTATCAAAGGCTACCTCCCATACAGGCCCAGTTACTAAGTACGGTAGTCAGATGCTAGGGTAGGTACGCTGTGCTAAGTGTGGCCCCAGGGACCAGTGCAACTCTTAAGCTGCTTCCACACGACCGGACTTTCCGGCAGAAAATCATTCCGTCGGATATTACGATCGTGTGTGGGGCTTCATCTGACTTTTTTCTTCAAAAATTCCCAGACCTAGAAATAGAACATGTTTCAAATCTGTCAAATCAAATCAATTTTTATCGGGAAAACCGTTTGTCTGTATGCTGGTCTGATGGACCAAATACGAAGCAAGGGCAGCTATTGGCTACTGGCTATTGAACTTCCTTTTCTAGTCCCATCGTACGTCATCACGTTCAAAACAAACAGACTTTGGTCCGTTCGTGTGTGGGCAAGTCTGTTCGGTTGGAAGTCTGTCGGAAATCCGTCAGGAAGACTGTCTGACCTTTTCTGCCGGAAAGTCCGGTCGTGTGTACGCGGCATTAGCGTCTGTGTTAAAAAAAAACAACAATAAAGGACTTAAAGGAGAAGAGAAGGGCTTTCAGCACAAGAAAGATCAAGTTCTTTGTTGCTTTAAAGGCAGTGGCGTAACTAGAACCTTCAGGGCCCCGATGCAAGAAACCATGGCGGGCCCCCCCCCGACCTCCGTACAGGGCTCTTTTCTCGGAGCCCGATGGTGGAACACCAGGGCCCAGTCCCAAGTGGGTGGCCGCATATAAAGGAACCAATTTAAAAAACATCAATTAAAGCCACTGTGCCCATCAAACGCCACCACTGTACCATCAAATGTCACCACTGTGCCCATCAAACTCTGCCGCTGTGCCCATCATCAAATGCCACCGCTGTGCCCATCAAATGCTGCCAGTGTACCCAACAAATGCTGCCACTGTGCCCATCAAATGCCGCCACTGTGCCCATCAAATGCTGTTGGTGTGCCCATCGAATGCTGCCACTGTGAATCCCCACCACCCGCTCGCTGTCTGCCCGCCACTTACCCTGTCTTGGTGGGGCAGCGGGTAACGGCCATGAGCGGGGTCCTCCATGCATCTCCTGCCATCCTCATCTCCTGTCCTCTCCTCCTGATAGGCGTCCAATAGCTGCGCCTATCGTTTCAGCCAATCGGGTGATGGGTAACAGACCCGCACACCTGATTGGTGGAGAGGCCGTTCAGTGTTAGGAAAGTGAATATTAATTCACTTTTCTAACACACCTAGGTGGACTGTGAGCGTCAAGCATGTCACTCGCAGTTCACCTATTTTGAAGCCTATTATAGCCCATGGCTCTAATCAGGTGCTGCAAAAACACCCCCTGCCGCTGTAATTCAGGCGCCCGGCACCCCAAAAGGGACCAGACACCTAAATATGGGGGTGCCAGCGGTAGCTATGGATAGATTCATGCTATGCTATGCATGAATCTATCCATTGGTCATAGAGGCTGTGGCTGGAGAGAGGGGGTGGCACCTGTGCACCCTTTTGGATGCACCGCCACTGATAAACACATGCACATTCACATACGTACATATGCATACATGCACACTCACATACATGCGCACACACACACATGCATACATACACATACATATATGAACACACATACAAGCATGCTCACACACACACACACATACATGCATGCTCACACACACACACACACATACATGCATGCTCACACACACGCAAGCATGCTCACACACACACACACACACATACAAGCATGCTCACACACGCACATACAAGCATGCTCACACACACACGTGCACACATACAAGCATGCTCACACACACACATACAAGCATCCTCACACGCGCACATACAAGCATGCTCACACGTGCACATATAAGCATGCTCACACGCATACATACAAGCATGCTCACACGCACATACATACAAGCATGCTCACACGCACATACATACAAGCATGCTCACATGCACATACAAGCATGCTCACACACACACGCACATACAAGCATGCTCACACACACACACACACACACATACATGCATGCTCACACACGCACATACAAGCATGCTCACACACGCACATACAAGCATGCTCACACACACATACATACAAGCATGCTCACACACACACACACATACAAGCATGCTCACACACGCACATACAAGCATGCTCACACACACACGTGCACACAAACAAGCATGCTCACACACACACATACAAGCATGCTCACACACACACATACAAGCATCCTCACACGCGCACATACAAGCATGCTCACACGTGCACATATAAGCATGCTCACACGCATACATACAAGCATGCTCACACGCACATACATACAAGCATGCTCACACGCACATACATACAAGCATGCTCACACGCACATACAAGCATGCTCACACACACACGCACATACAAGCATGCTCACACACACACACACACACATACATGCATGCTCACACACGCACATACAAGCATGCTCACACACGCACATACAAGCATGCTCACACACACATACATACAAGCATGCTCACACACGCACATACAAGCATGCTCACACACGCACATATAAACACAAATGCAGTAGCTAGTCTTATAAAAAAAAAAATGTCAGAGATTTACAGTACCTTGGCTCTTCTTGCCGGGTACTGCACTGTAGGGGGAGACAAAGAGCACACACTTTACCCTAATGTGAGGAGCTCCCGCACAGAGCCGATTTCAGTTCGGCTGATGATAGAGGAGCTCCTCTCAGCCTCCCCTCCTACGGAAGAGTACAGGGGGCCTGAAGGCCCCCTGCAGCAAGGGGCCCAGTCGCCATGGCGATCTTGGCGACCCCTATAATTCCGCCACTGTTTAAAGGCCTACACATATTCTCAATGGCCCCTTTATTGGGTACACCTTGCTAGTACCGGGTTGGACCCCCTTTTGCCTTCAGAACTGCCCTAATTCTTTGTGGCATAGATTCAACAAGGTGTTGAAAAATTTCTTTAGAGATTTTGGTCCATATTGTTATGATAGCATCCTGCAGTTGCTGCAGATTTGCTGGCTCCACATCCATGATGCAAATCTTCCGTTCCACCTGTAGCACCCTCTAGTGTTCTAGAGTAGATCGTTTTTGTTTTTTCAGTAAGCTATGGTGTAGGAAAATTTGGCTTAGCTGGGAGCCAGGCTTGGGTTGAATATGGGTCAGGGCAGAGTGACTGGCTGATTCAGCAAACAGCATCTCCAGTGCCTCCCCCTGGTTTCTGGAACCTTTGAGGAGCTTCCAGAAGTAGTGGCTGGAGGCTAGGAGGAGCTGCTTGGCATATTTATTAAAAATATATTTTATGTAAAGTAATTTTTCTATATAGAATGTATTTTATACATATCTTTTTTATATTTTTCAAATAAATGTATTTTTAATAAAGTAAGTTTGTCCTTGTTCGCCTGCAAAGTCCTGTGGTACTGGGGGGTACTTGTGTCTCTCTGGTGGGAGTCCTTATAAAATTCATTTTGGGATGTTGGCAACATTCTTATGAGAAAAAAATCAAATCATTTCTCTGCATGGTTCATCACTTTTTTGTATCTGGCATATTTATGAGGGCCCCAAACAATCCCCAGCAAAGGTGCTGGAAGGGGGTAGGCCTCTCATAAATAGGTATGGGTCATGCCAGCAGAGGCAGTCAGGTGAAAGATGGAGATGGAGTGCTGAGAAGGCTGTTGTGGCCCTTGGGGGTGCCCCTAATCTGGGGGGGATTGACCTCAGGCCTGGGGTTCAAGTGCTGTAAATCCCACCAGAGCACATAGAGGAGCCCCTTCCTGGAGGCATGGAAGCCAGGAGAGTACAGTATAAGCAGATCAGCATGTCAGAGAGGTCTCCTGAGAAGTCAGCCGGGTGGACTGGTGAGTGTCACTCTGAGAGGACTGTGGAGAAGTTAGCCAGGAGGGCTAGTGAAAGGGGCTGCTGCAGCCTTGTTGGCTGGCAGTACCTGAAGAGGTGGTGCTGAGATCAGCAGCCACAGGAGTGATTAAGCTGGACACTGAGTTTTTGCTACACAACCAAGAGGCCTTGGGTTTCTGCCTATAACTGGCTATCACTCTAAAACTGAGTGCTTTTTGTCAGATCTAGAAACAGTGTGCCAACAGGAGTTCTGCAAGCAAGTGTGCTGGAGGAATTGAGGAATGTACATAGACTGTACATAAGAGCAGTTGTCCCTGAAGTTGTTTGAAGTCAAGTGGGCATCCCATAATACCCCTACTGCCAAACCAAGTTTATTACTCTCAATAAAACAAAAAGAAAACAAAGTACTGGACTGTGTGCCTGATTGTGCAGTTCATTATAAGGGGGTGCCCTACACACCACATCCCAAAGGTGCTCTATTGGAGTGAGATCTGGTGACTGTGGAGGCCATTGGAGTACAGTGGCCTCATTGTCATCTTCAAGAAACCAATGGTGGAGATGATTTGTGACGTGGTGCATTATCCTGCTGGAAGGAGCCATCAGCAGATAGGTACACTGTAGTCATAAAGGGATGGACATGGTCAATAACAATACTCAGGTAGGCCATGGTGTTTAACAAAGCTTAATTGGTATTAAGGGCCCCAAAGTGTGCCCAGAAAATATCCTCCACATTATTACTCCACCACCACCAGCCTAAACCATTGATACAAGGCAGGATGGATCCATGCCTTCATGTTGTTTACGTCAAATTTTGACCCTATCATCTGAATTTTGCAGCTGAAATACAGACCAGGCAACATTTTTTCAATCTTCTATTGTCCAATTTTGGTGAACCTGTGTGAATTGTAGCCTCGCTTTCCTGTTCTTAGCTGACAGGAGTGGCACCCGGTGTTGTCTTCTGCTGCTATAGTCCATCTCCTTCACGGTTGGATGTGTTGTGCGTTCACAGATGGTATTCTGCATACCTTGGTTGTAACGAGAGGTTATTTGAGTTACTGTTTCCTTTCCATCATCTCAAACCAGTCTGCCCATTCTCATCTGACATCAACAAAGCATTTCCCTCCATACAACTGGATATTTTCTCTTTTCCCCACCATTCTCTGTAAACCCGAGAGATGGTTGTGTGTGAAAATCCCAGAAATACTCAGACCAGCCCGTCTGCCATCAACAACCATGTCACATTCAAAGTCACTTCAATCCCCTTTCTTCCCCATTCTGATGCTCGGTTTGAACGCCAAAAATTCGTCTTCACCTCAAGTTGCTGCCATGTGATTGGTTGATTAGCAATTTGTGTGACCAAGCAATTGAACAGGTGTACCTAATAAAGTGACCGATGAGTGTAGATCACTCCTATGTAACACCTCCTTCCTATTGACCATAGAAATGCAAGTAATGTACTGCAAAATCCAGACTGGTTTCACCCATAAATCAAAAGGCAGATTTCCTCGACCTGTTTTTTTTATAGTAGGTGAGGTTGAAAAAAGACATCAAGTCCATCAAATCCAACCTATGTGTGTGATTATATGTCAGTTTTACATTGTATATCCCTGTATGTTGTTGTGGTTAAGGTGCTTCTCTAATAGTTTCTTGAAATCATCAGTGCTCCCCGCTGAGACCACTGCCTGTGGAAGGGAATTCAACACCCTTGCCACTCTTAAGGCCCGTACACACGGTCGGACTTTTTGACAACAAACATGCAAATTAGCTGTTTTGGAGCAACATCCGACTGTGTGTACGCTCCATCGGACAAACTTTTTCTGTTTTCATCGGACTTTTGTTGGCTGTGCGAATGGACAAACTTTCTGGCAACAAAAGTCCGATGGAGCAAAGTCTGACCGTGTGTACGCAAAAGCATCGGACTTTTGTACAAGGTACAAACACGCATGCTCAGAACCAATGCAAAAGATCAGACTACAATACAGAAGTTCACCAAAGGTGGCGCTGGAGTCATTGAACGTTCTCTTTTGAAGCGGCGTCAGTACGTTGTGACGTCATTACGTTCGTGTTTGTTGTCAAAAAGTCCGACCGTGTGTATGCAATACAAACTTGTGGACCACGCCCTTTGTACAAAAGTCCACAGAAAAGTTTGTACAAAGTCCGACCGTGTGTATGAGGCTTTACAGTAAAGAACCCTCTATGTAGTTTAAGGTTACACCTCTTTTCTTCTAATTTTAATGAGTGGCCACGTGTCTTGTTAAACTCCCTTCTGCGAAAAAGTTTTATCCCTATTGTGGGGTCACCAGTCCGGTATTTATATATTGTGGGGTCACCAGTCCGGTATTTATATATTGAAATCATATCCCCTCTCATGCGTCTCTTCTCCAGAGAGAATAAGTTCAGAGCTCACAACCTTTCCTCATAACTAATATCCTCCAGACCCTTTATTAGCTTTGTTGCCCTTCTTTGTACTCGCTCCATTTCCAGTACATCCTTCCTGAGTCTTGTAGAGGGGATAATTATCATTTTATCTCTGGAGTTGATCCCCTTTTTAATGCCAATATTCTGTTTGCTTTGTTAGCAGCAGCTTGGCATTGTATGCCATTGCTGAGCCCATCATCTACTAGGACCCCCAGGTCCTTTTCCATCCTAGATCCCCCCAGAGGTTCTCCCCCCAGTCTATAGATTGCATTCATATTTTTTTCCACCCACATGCATTATTTTATATTTTTCTACATTGAACCTCATTTTCCATGTAGTTGCCCACTCCATTCATTTGTTCAGGTCTTTTTTGCAAGGTTTCCATATACTGCGGAGAAGTTATTGCCCTGCTTAGCTTAGTATTGTCCCCAAATACAGAGATTGAATTGTTTACTCCATCCTCCGGGTCGTTTATAAACAAATTAAATAGGATTGGCCCCAGCACAGAACTCTGGGGGACCCCACTACCCACCCCTGACCATTCTAAGTACTCCCCATTTATCACCACCCTCTGAACTCACCCATGTAGCCAGTTTTCAATCCACGTACTCCCCTATGGTCCAAGCCAACGCACCTTATTTTGTTCAGTAAATGTTTATGGGGAACTGTGTCAAATGCTTTTACAAAATCCAGATACACCACATCTACAGGCCTTCCTTTATCTAGATACACCACGGCTACGGGCCTTCCTTTACCCAGATACAGCATGTCTACAGGCCTTCCTTTACCCAGATACACCACGTCTACGGGCCTTCCTTTATCTAGCTGGCAGCTCACCTCCTCATAGAAGGTTAATAGATTGGTTTGGCAAGAACGGTTCTTCATGAATCCATGCTGATTACTGCTAATGATACCGTTCTTGTTACTAAAATCTTGTATACAGTCCCTTATCATCCCCTCCAAGAGTTTACATACTATTGATGTTAGGATAACTGGTCTGTAATTCCCAGGGATGTATTTTGGGCCCTTTTTAAATATTGGTGCTACACTGGCTTTTCTCCAATCAGCTGGTACCATTCCAGTCTGTAGACTGTAAGTAAAAATTAGGAACAATGGTCTGGCAATTACTTGACTGAGTTCCCTAAGTACCCTTGGGTGCAATCCATCTGGTCCCGGTGATTTATTAATGTTAAGTTTCCCAAGTTTAATTTTAATTCTGTCCTCCTTTAACCATGGAGGTGCTTCCTGTGATGTGTCATGAGGATAAACACTGCAGTTTTGGTTACTGAAGTCCCCTCGATTCCCTTGTGAAGACTGAGGAGAAGAATACATTCAATACCTTCACCATCTTCCCATCCCTTGTAACCAGATGTCCTTCCTCATTCTTTATGGGGCCAATATGGTCTGTCCTCTCTTTTTTACTGTTTACATACTTTTTTTTTTGCTCTTCTCCGCTATGTGTCTTTCATGTTCTATCCTAGCCGTCCTTATTGCACCCTTACATTTCTTGTTGTATTCTTTATAAAGTCTGAATGCTGATGATGATCCCTCAACCTTGTATTTTTTGAAGGCCTTCTCCTTTGCTTTTACTGTATATGCATTTTTACATTGGAGTTAAGCCATCCAGGACTTTTGCTCACTCTTTTAAATGTATTACCAAATGAGATGCATTGACTAAGGCTCTTATTTAATATGTTCTTAAAGCAAACCCATCTCTCCTCCGCGTTCTTTGTTCCTAAGATTTTATCCCAATTTATGCCTTCTAGGAAGGTTCGCAGTTTAAGGAAGTTGGCTCTTTTGAAATTCAGTGTCTTTGTATTCCCCTTATGTTTCCTATTTGTGTGATTTATATGGAAGCCAATTAACCTTTGATCGCTGTTTCCTAAATTGCCCCATATTTCCACATCTGTGATCAGGTCTGTATTGTTGGTAATCAGTAGATCCAGTAATGCTTTATTTCTAGTTGGTGTGTCTACCATCTGACCCATGACATTTTCCTGCAAGACATTTAGGCCGCGTACACACGCGGGGACTGTTCGCCCAACTTTGTCCGTCAAACAGTTTCGGCAAACAGTCCGCTCAAAATTAGCATGGACGGACATGGCCACACACGACGGACGAACAGTTTGCTGAAACCGTGCGCGATGACGTGAACGGCACGTACGACGGGACGAAAAATACGACGTCCTATACACTGCATTATAACTTTCGGCGTGAAAATCCTTTCTGAGCATGCGCACAACTTTGTTTGACGAACAAGCCTACACACGCGGGGACTGTCCGCTGAAACAAGGTTTCAGCGGACAGTTTTTCGGAATTTCCGAAAAACCTTGTTCAGCGGACTGTTCGCTGAAACTGTCCGCTGAAAGCCCACACACGAGCGGACTGTCCGCTGAAACTTGGTTTCAGCGGACAGTTTCAGCGAACAGTCCCCGCGTGTGTACGCGGCCTTAGGAACTGGCGAGCCTTAGATGAATGCACGGTTCCCTCCGTTCAGTCTAGGTCTGGATAATTAAAATCCCCCATTATGATAACACTTCCCATCTTTGCCGCTAATCCAAATTGTGATAGTTGATCTGTCTCCCCTTCCTCCCTCAGGTTAGGGGGCCTATAGAATACCCCCAGTATTATTTTCCCCTTAGCTTCATCCCTTTGGAGCTCTACCCATAAGGATTCCACCTCCTCCCTAGATGCCTTAGTGATGTCATCTCTCACATTCACCTGTACATTATTCTTGATATATAGGCATACCCCTCCCCCTTTTTTACCCTCTCTATCCTCGTGATAAAGGATATACCCTTGAATAATTTCCAGCCAATCATGAGAGCTGTTGAACCAGGTCTCTGAAATTCCCACAAAATCCAAATCCTCCTTGTACAACAGTATCTCTAGTTCACTCATCTTGTCCACCAGGCTCCTGGCATTGGTGAGCATGCCATGTAGTTTAGACCGTCG
This sequence comes from Lithobates pipiens, assembly GCF_037356315.1. Classification (NCBI taxonomy): domain Eukaryota; kingdom Metazoa; phylum Chordata; class Amphibia; order Anura; family Ranidae; genus Lithobates; species Lithobates pipiens. The sequence continues at coordinate 1,192,141 of NW_027507746.1, forward strand.
CATATTATCCTCTTATTGGGTGTTCCGAGATTGCAACTAGGCCTTGCTACTATACTTACCTTGGGTTTATGTGCTTTGATCAACCTACCACTAATGCCCTCAATACTATCCTCTGGAATATGTTCTGCGCTGACTATCTCTACCTCTGGACCCTCCCCCCCATCTCCTAGTTTAAAAACTCAAACTTTTCGGCCATCTTCATTCCCAGCTGATCTGCACCCATCTCATTTAGGTGCAGTCTGTCCCTTCTATAGTACTGGTGAGCGACTGAGAAGTCGTCCCAGTCCTCCAGGAACCCAAATCCATCCTTACTACACCAGCTCTTCAGCTACTTGTTTACTTCCCTAATCTCCCCCTGCCATTCTGATGTGGCTCGATGTACCGATAGTATTCCTGAGAATACTACCTTGGAGGTCCTTTTCCTCAATTTAGCTCCAAATTCCCCTAAAATCATTCTTTAGGACACTCCATCTGCCTCTGACTTTTCACTGGTGCCAACGTGCACCATGACAGCTGGGTCTTCCCCAGCCCCTCCCAGTAATCTGTCCACCAGATCCGTGATGCGGTTTTTGGAACGTAAATTTCAATAAACATTGAATGAGACATTTCCTGGATGGTGGGCACCATAAAATATCAAATGGAACGTTCCTCTTTGCCGACAGCCCCACCGGAACCAGCCATGGTCCTATGCAAATACCAACTTTCCAACAGCTGAGATTAACATGGGCCCAGGCACATCTATGACGGGATGGTACTTTGCGATTGCCATGGGGTGATAAGATGATGGGTGCTACATTGTAGGATGGAGGAGGAAAGGTGCTACCAGGTTTGTTGCATAAAGAAAGGGTCCGATCTGGCAATTTATGGAGCCCTCTGTCTGGCAATTGGCATGTTTAATACGTTTTTGCTCAAGATAAACTTACTTTAAAGGTTGTCTAAACCCTGAGATGTCCCAGAAAGTAAATTCACAAAATAAAAACACCGTCAATGGCAATAAAAATAACTCGTGCAATATTTGTGGAAAATATTTCCTCAATGACTCCCTCATTAAAGAAATGGCTCCTCCTGTGTTTTCTATGTTATCTAACATTTAATTTATTATTAGCGTTAACGAGAAACACAAATAAAAGTAGCTGCCCTCATTCCTGCCTGTTGTTTTAATGGGACGTATCCGTCATCCGATCTCCTGGAATGAAGCCATCTTCAGTCATATAACATCTCAGCCAAGCTTCCAGGGAAATGTACTTCTAACACGTCAACAAACTTCTACAGAAGATTATTAGGTGACACGGCTTCATTGATCACATTATTAGGTGACACGGCTTCATTGATCACATTATTAGGTGATATGGCTTCATTGATCACATTATTAGGTGATACGGCTTGATTGATCAGATTATTAGGTGATATGGCTTCATTGATCACATTATTAAGTGACACGGCTTCATTGATCGCATTATTAGGTGACACAGCTTCATTGATCACATTATTAAGTGATACGGCTTCATTGATCACATTATTAAGTGATATGGCTTAATTGATCGCATTATTAAGTGAGACGGCTTCATTGACCACATTATTAGGTGATATGGCTTCATCATTGACCACATTATTAGGTGATACGGCTTCATTATTCACATTATTAGGTGACACGGCTTCATTGATCACATTATTAAGTGATACGGCTTCATTGATCAAGTTATTAGGTGATATGGCTTCATTGATCACATTATTAGGTGATATGGCTTTATTGATCACATTATTAAGTGATACGGCTCCATTGATCACATTATTGGGTGATCTGGCTTCATTGATCACATTATTAGGTGATGCGGCTTCATTCATCACATTATTGGGTGATGAGGCTTCATTCATCACATTGTTGGGTGATACGGCTTCATTGATCACATTATTGAGTTATATGGCTTAATTGATCACATTTTTGAGTGATAAGGCTTCATTCATCACATTATTGGGTAATACGGCTTCATTGATCACAATATTGGGTAATACGGCTTTACTGATCACATTATTGGGTGATATGGCTTTATTGATCACATTATTAGGTAATACGACTTTGTTGATCATATTATTAAATTATGCGCTTTTTTTGATTCCATTATTGGGTGATACGGCTTTATTGATCACATGATTGGGTGATATGGCTTTATTGATCCCATTATTGGGTGATACGGCTTCACTGAATACATTATTGGGAGATATGGCTTCATTGATCACATTATTGGGTGATGCGGCTTCATTGATCACATTATTGGGTGATGCGGCTTCAATGATCACATTATTAGATGATACAGCATCACTGGTGACATTATTGGGTAATACGGCTTCATTGATAACAATATTGGCTAATACAGCTTCATTGATTATATTATTGGGTGACATGGCTTTACTCTATCACATTTTTGGGTGATATGGCTTTACTGATCAAATTATTGGGTAATATGGCTTCATTGATAACATTATTGGGTGATGTGCTTTTACTGATCACATTATTGTGTGATATGGCTTAATTTATTACAATATTGTGTGATATGGTCTCGCTGATCTCATTATTGGGTGATATGGCTTCACTGATCACGTTACTGGGTGACATGGCTCCGGTGATCACATTATTGGGTGACATGGCTTTACTGATTACATTATTGGGTGACACTGCATCATTGATCACATTATTGGATGTACAGCTTTACTGATCACATTATCGGGTGATACGGCTCCATTGATCTCATTATTGGGTGATACAGCTGCACTGACCACATTTTTGTGTTGCATGACATTGCTGATCATCTTGCCATGATTTGGTTTTCCCGATGTCACAATCTCTCTCATTCCTTCCATGAACTGTTGAATGCAACGTCCTGCAAGTCTCCACAAATTTGGCACCCAGGTCGGGAGAGATGTAAAATAAGACACTGGTGCAATCCAAGTACAACCAGTTATCACTCGCTCCATGTAGGCGGAGAGCATCTAATTTTATAGAGCAATTGTCAAATTCAGCCTGCATGTTGTCTGCCATTCATGGATACTAGGGGTGAGGTGACATCTCTTGCACTCCCCTTTTCCATGGAAGCCATGCGTTATATATAGAAGCAGAATTTCTACCACTCCTATATATGACAGCTTGTTTTTGATCCCCAGGAACCATGACATCACCGGGAATCTCTGCCACTTAAATAAAGGGGTGGGGATAGCAGTGACAATACCGCCCGAATATGGCCACTAGCCAATCTCAAGATAATCCCCCATCCCTTCTCATACATAGCTGATGACATTTCGAGGAGCTGTCATCCAGCTATGAGTACCATTGGGATCAGTCCTATGTGCCAGGCTGTTTTTTTTTTCAGCTAGTCGTCAGGCGGGGGGCATCATAATTGATTTGCAATAAGGGACATTTTTTTTTTTCATAATTTTTTTTTTTTTTGTAAAAGACCATGTACCTCATACTCACATATTGGGGGGCGGTATCTGGGTGACCAGTTGTTATTAAGGTGGGCTTCTAAATTTCAATAAGTTTTCCGCCTGCATACCCTCACACCTGCCAAGCAAGGTTTGTGGGTATGAGACCCTTGCCTATTAGCCCAGAAAATGGCTATTTTTTATTTGACAGATTTGGCTCCCATTGATTTCAACGGGGTTCTGGTTAAGCATCCGAAACTTCTCTGAAGTTCCCCAAACCCTGCTTGAACCAGGCTCAGGGCAGTTTGGCTCATCACTAATGATTACACAGATGTCCCCAAGGCTTCAGGTATAAATACCAGGATGGAAAGGAGGACATTCTGGGACCGGTACCGTATTTATTGGTGTATAACATGCGCCGGCGTATAACACGCACCCTGAGTTTAGGAGGGAATTTTAAGGAAAAAAACTTTTAGGAGGGAAGTTTAAGGAAAAAAACTTTTAGGATGGAAGTTTAAGGAAAAAAACTTACATTTAAATGCCCATCAATGCAGCCTTATCAGTGTCCATCTGAAGCCTTTCCCATCCATCTGCAGCCTTATCAGTGTCCATCTGCAGCCTTTCCCATCCATTTTCAGCCTTATCAGTGTCCATCTGCAGCCTTGTCCATCATTGCAGTCTTGCCCAGTCCATCTGCAGCCTTGTCCATGCATCTGCAGCCTTATCAGTGTCCATCTGCAGCCTTGCCCATCCATCTGCAGCCTTATCAGTGTCCATCTGCAGCCTTGTCCTTCATTGCAGTCTTGCCCAGTCCATCTGCAGCCTTGTCCATGCATCTGCAGCCTTATCAGTGTCCATCTGCAGCCTTGCCCATCCATCTGCAGCCTTATCAGTGTCCATCTGCAGCCTTGTCCATGCATCTGCAGCCTTATCAGTGTCCATCTGCAGCCTTGCCCATCCATCTGCAGCCTTATCAGTGTCCATCTGCAGCCTTGCCCATGCATCTGCAGCCTTATCAGTGTCCATCTGCAGCCTTGTCCATCATTGCAGTCTTGCCCAGTGTCCATCTGCAGCCTTGCCCATTGCCTTTGCAGCATTTCCCAGTGCCTTTTCAGCCTTGCCAGTCTTTTTGCAGCCGCTGATTATTTAAAATTGGTGCCGATCTCCGCTGACTGTGAGCAGAGATGAGCGAGCGCCGCCTACATACAGAAAGCCAAGTTTACTGGGCTAGACTCGGCTCCTCTTGCAGTCCCGTCCATTTCCGCTGACTGTGAGCGGAGATGAGCGAGCGCCTCCATCATACAGAAAGCCGAGAGTACTCGGCTAGACTCGGCTCCTCTCGCAGTCCCGCCCATCTCCACTGACTGTGAGTGGAGATGAGCGAGTGCCGCCAAAATACAGAAAGCTGAGTTTACTGGGCTAGACTCGGCTCCTCTTGCAGTCCCGCCCATCTCCACTGACTGTGAGCGGAGATGAGAGAGCGCCGCTGACACACAGAAAGCCGAGTGTACTCGGCTCCTCTCGCAGTCCCACCCATCTCTGCTGACTGTGAGCAGAGATGAGCGAGCGCCGCCTACATACAGGAAGCCGAGTGTATTCAGCTAGACTCAGCTCTGCTCACAGTCAGGGGAGGGACTGCGAGAGGAGTAAACTCGGCTTTCTGTATGTCGGTGGCGCTCGCTCATCTCCGTTCACAGTCAGAGGAGATGGGCGGGACTGCGAGAGGAGCCGAGTCTAGCTGAGTACACGCAACTTTCTGTATGTCGGCGGCGCCTGCTCATCTCTGCTCAGAGTCAGCGGAGATGGGCGGAGCCGAGTCTAACCGAGTAAACTTGGCTTTCTGTATCTCGGCGGCACTCGCTCATCTCCGTTCACAGTCAGCAGAGATGGGCAGGACTGCGAGAGGAGCCGAGTCTAGCTAAGTAAACTCGGCTTTCTGTATGTCGGCGGCACTCGCTCATCTCCGCTCACAGTCAGCAGAGATGGGCGGGACTGCGAGAGGAGCTGAGTCTAGCTGAGTACACGCAACTTTCTGTATGTCGGCGGCGCTCGCTTATCTCTGCTCACAGTCAGCGGAGATCGACGGGGATCAGCGTATAACACGCACCCACTGTTTCCCCGATTTTAAGGGAGGAAAAATACGTGTTATACGCCGAAAAATACGGTACTTATAAACTTTTTTTATGGAATTGAACTGTAAATCTTCATTTTATGTTGTAAAGATAATTACAGTAAGAGGAGGTTTCAGCACGTATAAAGTACCAACTTTAAAGTCCCAACTCTTTTTCTTCTTTATATACTACTTACATGGGGATGTGGTGCTGATATTCAACTCAGCTCATGTTGAGAAAAGCCTCTGACACAAACATCGAGGACATATCCCTTCTGATAAGATGCGGCTCTCGCTTACTTCTTTCAGCCAGCTAAGCATCCTCTGCCCTCAGTCTGGACCCATGCCCAGACTTCCTGGTAGGATTAGGGTTAGAGTTAGGGTGTAGGGCTAGGTGTTTTGTAAGGTAATAATAGTCTTTGCGTTCCTGGGCTGGGCTCCTTAAAGGAATGTGGACTGGGATATTAATTGCTTTACTGACAAAATGTCATAATTACACAGTAGCTAATGTGTAAGGTAAAGTCTACAGGCTGGGAAATCAGTTTGTAAATGGATAGAAAAACTGGCTAAAAAAAAAAAAACGAATTCAGAGAGTCGTGGTTAATGATTCTTCCTCTGGATGGTCTAATGCTGCGTACACGTACACACGAGCGGGCCTCTCATCGGACTGAACTCCGAAGGACTTTTCGACAAAGTTCCGACGGAGTTCCGCCAAAACTGACTTGCCTACACGCGATCACACCAAAGTCCGACCCTCTAGAACGTGATGACGTACACCAGGTCCGACGAGACTATAAAACGGAAGTTCAATTTGCGAGTGTGCCACCCATTGGACCCCTTCTGCTAATTTCGTGTTTGTAGACATTTGGTGACGATTCGCGCTTTTCAGACTTTTTTTTTTCAGATCGTTGTTCAGTTTGTGCTTGTGGGGTTTGTATCTGCTTTTCAGTGCATACAGTCAGTTCCCATTTGTTAATTCAGTGCGTTCTTGTCCGTTCGTTGCTGATTTTCAGCTCGCTCTTCACAGGCCCTGCTGTCCTTCAGTGCGTTCTGTTAAGTTCGTTCTGACCAGCCGACCATTTTGAAGCCATGTTGCGTGCACGTACTCATCGTAGTGTTCGTGCTTTGCTTGGGTTTGGTGTTGGGGTTCATTCTTCGCCCCAAGAAGTCCAGTCCATGAACAGGGCAAGGAGGAGTTCATGGATGAAGAATTGGTTGCTCCAGCATGACCAATTCTCTCACGTGCCTTTGCTACGGGAGATCCGTGAGAATAATCCTGACGATTTCAGGAACTTTCTCAGGATGATGGACCCCGTTTTTCAACGTCTGTTGGCCTTTGCTGACCCCTTACTGTATTAACGCAAGGGGGCCGAATAATTTTGCACGCCGCACTTTTCATTTTTTTATTAGTTAAAAAAGTTTCAAAAATCCAATAGATTTCGTTCCACTTCACAATTGTGTCCCACTTGTTGGTGATTCTTCACAAAAAATAAAAATTTTATATCTTTATGTTTGAAGCCTGAAATGTGGCAAAAGGTTGAAAAGTTCAAGGGGGCCGAATACCTTCGCAAGGCACTGTATATCAGGAGGCAGGATACCTGCATGAGGCAAGCCATCACTCCGGAGCAGAGGCTAGTTTCCACGTTGTGCTACTTGATGACTGGGAGAAGTCTTCAGGACCTCAAGTTCTCGACAGGCATCTCCCCCCAGGCTCTAGGGATCATTATTCCAGAGACCTGTTCTGCTATCCTTCAGGTCCTGCAGAAGGACTATATTAAGGTAAGATTTATCCTTTAACATCACATTTTATTGTATTTAATGTTTGCTAATGTATTGTATTTCTTTCCTCAATCCCTAATTACCATGATTGCAATATGCTGTGAATGCCCCCTTTGCCCTCATGCATGCTGTAATCTTTTAATGCTTCTTTTTTGTCCTTCATGCATATTTGACTTCACTAACCTCCCCAGCATGCTATCCTGGGCCCATACACCTATAGCCTAGTCACTTAACACTTAAAATGTGTCCAAATGGTATGCGTAGCCTTAAATTAATTTATAACCCCCCCTTAAAATCTGTCTGAATGGTATGTGCATCCTTAAATTAATTTATAAGCCCCACCCCCTTAAAATGTGTCCAAATGGTATGTTCATCCTTAAATTAATTTATAAGCCCTCTCCTTAAAATGTGTCCAAATGGTATGTGTATCCTTAAATTTATTTATAAGCCCCCCCCCCTTTAAAATGTGTCCAAATGGTATGTGTATCCTTAAATTAATTTATAAGCCCCCCCCTCCTTATTAAAATGTGTCCAAATGGTATGTTCATCTTTAACCACTTGGTTCCCACACTACGTCTATTGACGTCATGGGGTTCCGGTGGTTATATCTAAATGATGCCTGAGGCCACAGACATCATTCAGATATTGCCGTTTTCAGCCGGCGATTCCCTACACCATAAGAATGATCATAGCGGCTGTTCCACCGCTTGATCGTTCTTACGGGCGGCGGGAGGGGACGCCCCCCCCCCCCTCCCGCCGCCCTCCGGTGCTTCTACCGACTCACCGTTTCCATTGGTGAGTCGGTCACAGGATCCGCCGGCCCCAGCAAGTAATCATAGAGATTTCCGGCAGACTAGATTGTCCCCGGAGTCTCTATGATCGTTCGGAGGCCAGGCGCGATGTTATGACGTCACGCCCGGCCTCGGTATTCAAATTAACGGCGCCAATCTGGCTAGGAAGCCATGATCGTTTTTTTTTGTTTTTTTTTATTCTTCCCAGCCTAGAGGTGAGATATGGGGTCTTATTGACCCCATATTTCACTGTAAATAGGTCCGATCGTGCCATATTCCTATTACAAGGGATGTTTACATTCCTTGTAATAGGAATAAAAGTCATCAATTTTTTTTTTTTTAAGTGTAAAACTAAAAAAAGAAAAATAAAATTAACAATAAAAAAAAAAAAAAAAAGAAAAGTAAAGCGCCCCTGTCCCCGTGAGCTCGCACACAGAAGCAAACGCATACGTAAGTCCCGCCCACATATGAAAACGGTGTTCAAACCACACATGTGAGGTATTGCCGCGAACGTTAGAGTGAGAGCAATAATTCTAGCCCTAGACCTCCTCTGTAACCCAAAATATGTAACCAGTAAAAAAATTTAAAGCGTCGCCTATGGGGATTTTTAAATACCAAAGTTTGGCGCCATTCCACGAGCGCGTGCAATTTTGAAGCGTGACATGTTGGGTATCTATTTACTCGGCGTATCCTCCTCTTTCACATTATGCAAAAAAATTGGGCTAACTTTACTGTTTTTTTTTTTTAAGCATGAAACAGTTTTTTTTCTGAAAAAAACGCATTCGAAAAATTGCTGCGCAAATACCGTGCGAGATAAAAAGTTGCAATGACCATCATTGTATTCTCTAGGGTCTTTGCTAAAAAAACATATATAATGTTTGGGGGTTCTATGTAATTTTCTATCAAAAAAAATTGGAATTTTACATGTAGGAGAGAAATGTCAGAATTGGCCTGGGTCCGAAGTGGTTATATTAATTTATAAGCCCCCCCTTAAAATGTGTCCAAATGGTATGTGTATCCTTAAATACATTTTAATCCCCCCCCCCTTAAATTTTATCAATGGACCATCTGAGGTGGTGAGGAATCTGAAAAGTGGGCCTTATATTTTAGTCTTTAAATAATACTTAAAATAAATGTCCTATTGATGTTGGGCAAGAATGTTTTTTGTGTAATCTGCTTACAATGTTATATGCAAAAGTACTTTTATTTATTTTTTTCTTGTTTGACTCCCCAGTTTCCTTCAACGCCACAGGAATGGCAGACTGTGGCCTCCCATTTTGCCACCCGTTGGGACTTTCCCAATTGTGGAGGGGCTATAGATGGGAAGCACGTCCACATCGTGCCACCACCCCATTCGGAGGATTTACTATTTTAACTATAAGGGGTTTCATAGTATCGTGTTAGTGGACGTGGTGTTGGCACAATATGAATTTCTGTATTTGGACGTGGGAAGGAATGGGTGGATGTCGGATGGAGGAGTCTTTGCCCAGACGGAGTTCTACCAGCGTCTCCAGAGTGGTGGCCTGGGATTTCCACCTGATGTGGATAACATAGAAGGACTCCCCTTTGTATTCATTGCGGATGAAGCCTTCGGCCTGGGAGAGCACCTGATGAGGCCGTTCCCCCAAAGGACCCTCACCCCGGAGAGAAGGGCTTTTAACCACTGGCTGGCAAGAGCGTGAAGAGTCGTTGAGAATGCCTTCGGGATAATGGCCAACCGGTTCCGCCTGTTTCTGACAGCAATCCACATGGCGAACTACAAACTTAGTCATATCGTCCTAACATGCTGCATCCTGCACAATTTATTTTAAGAAAAAATTCTAGAAATTACATTGCCTCAGTTGAGAATCCTTTGACGGTCCTGGATACTGGCTGTACTGGTTTCTCCCCCCCACCCCACCCCCAAAGTGTCGTGAAGTTCGGGAGAAACATGTGAATTTTTTTTTCGGGTAGTAATTTTTATTAATAAAAAAAATAATTATCAGATAAAATCTAGAAATGGATTTCTTGCTTGCTTTTCTATTTGGCTGTTTCCTAGGTCCTCCTAGTGCACTTGTAGTGCCAAGTGTATTTTCCTTTAGTAAATAAGCCCCATTGTCACTGTAAACACCAAATTACTTACAAAATTTGTATTGAAAGAAGAAGCCACACATTGTTGATTAGCAAACTTTTTAATCTGTGCACATTCACATGTGCGTTTATAATTTGATATTTTTTTTATAACAGTATATATATATATATATTTTTTGTTTTAAAAAACATTTTTTTTTTTTTTTTTTACAAACAGGCATGTTTCAAAACATAACATACACACAACTCTGGAACTTACAAAGTTTAACATCTATAAAATAATGGCAATATCAGACATTATAGTGTAAAAAATGTCTGGATATTGCCATAAATCAGATGGGTTGATGTCACCCCTGTAAAAGCCAAATTTTGAAGATGCACACAAATTGGGATTCCAAATGGGTAATGTCAACATGTATTATCTCCCATCGTGGGGGATCAATGGACGTTTTTTTGTGGGAGCAACCACTTCATCTCACCTACTAGCGATATGAAGAAGGGGTTGCACCCACAAAACGCATACATTGAGATCCCCTGATGGAAGATAGCACATGTTGACACACTGTGTGCATCTTCAAAATTTGGCTTTTGAAATGTAAAAAAAAAAAAAAATTGTTTGTTTAGTCCAACAAATGGGAAAATGGATGGGATTTGAAAGCAATTTATATTCTCCCCAGCACATGTTCTTCATTTGTTGTTCCATAACTTTCAATTTCTTCCTTATAATGTCTATTTCGCCATTCCACAGCATGATGTTGTGGATGAGCCTTTGGGCGCTGTCATTTATGAAAGGTTAAGCTTGCTGTTCAACATCCAGCACATCACCTAAAATTGGTTAAAAAAACATGTATTATAAATATGCAGGCATACATAGATTATCTGAAGCTGGGTTGTCAAACATTCACCTGTTTGGATGAGAATCTCACCCACTTCCTCCACCTGTCCTTCCTCCAGATCCTTGTGGGTGCTTGGGCTGATTTCCCCTTCTTGGTGATGTGGGGGGTCCCTGGTGTCCTCTGAGTGGTGTCCTCTGAGTTTTTTTTGGAGAATGAAACAAAAGGTATACTTAGCACACAGATATTTGAGTACAGAAATATGAATATGAAACATTGCTTAGAAGTGGTGTACAATTGTCTGTTTGGGAAGAGATCCAAGCTGAAGACATGATTCAAATTCCCTTTTAACTGCAATACTTACCTTTTTTGGCCAAGTTTCACAGATGGAAACACCCCAAGTATCCCCTGGAGCCCCTGTGTGGGTTACCCTAAAAACTGTTCTCTGGTGTCCCACACTACACTATTGCTCCTGAGTCCAGATGTATAAGCAGCTGCCGAGTGTCCTCTACCTTACATTACACTGAATCAAATTCTAGTTTCAAAGACATCTAGACCAGTGTTTCTCAACTCCAGCCCTCAAGGCGCCTCATCAGGTCATGTTTTCAGGATTTCCCCTCAGATGAAACAGCTGTGGTAATTACTAAGGCAGTGAAACTGATCAAATCACCTGTGCAAAATAAAGGAAAGCCTGAAAACATGACCTGTTGGGGCGCCTTGAGGACTGGAGTTGAGAAACCCTGATCTAGACAGCAATGTCCTAAACTTCTTTTAATAAGACGAATTAGTAAGACAAAAATGTTGTTTAAACCCTGTATCAACTAAATACACCGTATATTTTTTGAAACAATGTTTCCTACGTACGATGTTTCCACAAACATAAAAATAGCCATTTAAAACTGTACAACAGTAAAGAAAAGAACATGGAGCCGCATGCAAGTCTATAACCAGAATAGGAACACACGACAAGTATTTACTTTTTTGAAGCACTTTCTTTATTTTTCTGCACTGATCCGGCTCCCTCAGTTTAAGGTCGGACCAGCATTTCCTTAATTGGTCTTTGGAGCCTCGTCCCCCAAATTTCTGATGCAGAGTCTTCACAACTTTTGATATGTTTTGGCCTTGCGCAAATTCGGATTGGTGCTTCCCATCATAATCGTTCCTCCACAAGATGTCCACCATCTCCAGCATTTCTTCAAAAGCCATATTGGAGGCCTTAAATCTCCTCTTCCTGGATCGGGACATTTCAGGCTCCAGGCTTTCCTCGTTACTGGAATAATTAACCTGCTGTGTCTCCGCCATGTTGCTCCTACTGTGCACCATAGAGAGAAGGGCCGGGGAATATTCGCGAAAAAGAACGTCAGGAGTGGGCGACACAGGCAGAGTTTTTTTTTTACCGCATGCGCGGTGTATATAAAGCTAAGACGCGTGTGCCGTACGTGCGTGCAGGAAAAAGGAACGGAAGTTGCGAGCGTCCGAAACTAAGGTCATTTTTTAACAATTTTGGAACATCAGTGGCCTATACTGTGTTAAAGATTGAGGCCTATGTTGGGATAAGATTATGAGAGTTTAGGCTAACATTAGTGTTTTTGTCTTGTGTATTGTCTTACAGAAAATATGAATAATAATTTTAAGGACCCTGAATTTACGTCCCGAATAATAAGTTTAAGGACCCTGAATTTACGTCCCAATTTATTGACAAGTACAGGGAGATGAGGAGTCTGTGGGAGGTCAAACGTAGTTTATATTACAATAAACAAGTAAGGAAGGCAACGCTGGAGCAACTTCTGGCATTTGTGCAGACTTGGATCCCAGAAGCAACCATTAGGTTTTTGGAACTTAAAATTGGGATCTTGAGGAACATGTACAGAAAGGAGCACAATAAGATCCAGGCTTCCCTCTGATCAGGAGCATCAGCAGATGATATGTATGTACCCAAGCTGTGGTACTTCCAAAAACTGCATTTTCTTGACGACCAGACTGAAGCCAAGTAATCGTTTTCGAGCTTTTCCCTCCACCCTTCCTGCAGCCTTCCCTCCACCCCTCCCTCCACCCCAGCAGAGGCTGACGAGGAACAACCTGGGCCTTCCATCCAGGAAGAAGCGGATGCGCCCAGCTGGAGCCAGGTATATTATTTTTAGACCTATTTAGTGTCCTAATATTAATGATGTTAACTAGATGTTATAATTGATTACCTAATAATGATTTTATCCAAAAAATTATGTATGCATATCAATTGACAGTAGTAGCCAAAAATGTTTGTCAGCCGCTTGAAAAAAATGCTGGGGTCAGAATGATACTATATGTATTAAAATTGAGTTTGCAAGTCATGAGCTGAAAATTGTGTGTGATTGATGAACCAAAAACTAAAACGATGTCCCTTTTTTATACACAGGATGAGCTCAGCCAGGAGGAAGATGTGGAAAGTGGCAGGCAGGAGGAGGCCGGGTCCAGTGACAGCCAGGAGGAGGCTGTGCCCTGTGTCAGCCAGGAGGTGGCCCTGTCCAGTGACAGCCAGGAGGAGGCCGTGCCCAGTGGCAGCCAGGAGGAGGCAGTGCCCAGTGTCAGCCAGGATGTGGCCCTGCCCAGTGTCAGCCAGGAGGAAGCAGTGCCCAGTGTCAGCCAGGATGTGGCCCTGCCCAGTGACATCCAGGAGGAGGCAGTGCCCAGTGTCAGCCAGGATGTGGCCCTGCCCAGTGACATCCAGGAGGAGGCCGTGCCCAGTGACAGCCAGGAGAAGGCCAGGCCCAGTGTCAGCCAGGAGGAGGCCGTGCTCAGTGACAGCCAGGAGGAGGCCGTGCCCAGTGTCAGCCAAGAGGAGGCCGTGCCCAATGTCAGCCAGCATTTGGCCGTGCCCAGTGACAGCCAGCACTTGACCAGGCCCAGTAGGAGCCACACCCAATCCCAGGTGCCTCCCCTCCAGCCTTCCAGGAAAGGGACGGTGACAGAGGAGGCATATCACTGCGCTTCATTAGGGAAGCTACGAATGTCCCCAGGAGCCCCCTCGACCCTGAAGAGGCCTATTGCTGCTATATAGCCACCCGGTTGCTAGAATTGGAGAAGGACCAGCGCCTCCTCTGTGAGAGAATTCTTTTCGATGCCTTTCAGAAGGGGCTGAGGGGCCAGCTAACTGAGGCCAGGCAGATATCTGAGCAAGTCCCTCCTCCTCCTCCTCCTGCCACAAGTCCACCACCAGAGCCACAGACTCCAAGGAAGGCTGCAGGGAAGCGTGGAGGGAAGGCTTAAGCCAAGAGAAGAAAGTGATTACCTGGGTTCAGTCTGGTCTGACAGAAGACACAGGCTGGTGTATTTCCACAGCCTGGTGACATATATGTCATCTGCTGCTGGTCTTGATCTCTGGGATTCCTGGACCAGATTATGCTCCCTATGATATGGACTCCTCAAGATCCCAATTTTCCTTTCCACAGACTTGATGCGTGCCCTGTGGGCCAAAAGGCTTCACAAATTTCAAAAGTTTCTCCAGCGTTGCCTTCCTCTTTATTTTTTTAACCAGACTAAATGGATATTTTATTTTCTGAAAATACTTGCCTATGTGTTTTTATTCAAATACATTTCTAAAAGACAATGTCAAATTAACAAAGGACACCAACCTCCTTGAGGTTCAATAAATATATATATATTTAATGTTATTGTGGTAACTTGACACACAAAAAAATAAAACATTATTAATGTTATTGTGGTAACGTGACACACCAAAAAAAATACATTATTAATGTTATTGTGGTAACTTGACACACAAAAAAAATCAAACATTATTAATGTTATTGTGGTAACTTGACACACACACAAAAAAAAAACTAAAAATATGGAGATCACTAGAAAATCATTTTTAGATAATCCTAAAAAAAGATCTTGATGAAATCAAGAAATTGTGAAATTGAAATTGTGAGAACTCTGTGTGAATATGAGCAGCAAAACAACTTCATTCTTCCAGTATTATAAAGAAGACAATAATACACTGCATTAAACGATCACAGAATTAGCAGCCTGAGGAATGTGCTAGCCGCAATACGAACACTAGATTTACCAGACCGAGCGCTTCCGTCTCGTATATGCTTCAGAGCATGCGTTGTTTTTGATCCGTCGGAACAGCATACAGATGAGCGTTTTTCTCAATAGGAACTGGTTCCAGATGGAAGATTTGAAACATGTTCTATTTCTAGGTCCATCAGAATTTTGGGAAAAAAAGTCAGATTAAGCCCACACACGAGCGGAATGTCCGATGGAATCATTCCATCAGGCCTTTTCTGACAGAAAGTCCACTCGTGTGTATACGGCATAAGGTTATCCCCAAGGTTCAGTGTTATTAGTGGTGTACCCCAAGGTTCAGTGTTAATAGTGGTGTACCCCAAGGTTCAGTGTTAATAGTGGTGTACTCCAAGGTTTAGTGTAATTAGTGGTGTACTCCAAGGATCAGTTATTAGTGGTTTACCCCACGGTTCAGTCAGTGTTAATAGTGGTGTACCCCAAGGATCAGTGTTATTACTGGTGTACCCCAAGCTTCAGTGTTATGATATATGGTCTGGGATTTCAGACTTTGCAGATGACACCAAGTTATGCAGTGGAATAACGTCCTTACAGGATGTCTCCAACTTACAAGCCAACTTCAATGCTCTGATTAATATGGCCAACTATGTGGCAGATGAGGTTTTATGTAAGTAAATGTAAAGTTATGCACTCTGGGGGCTAAAAATAAGCATGCATGGTACATACTAGGGGGAGTACAACTGGGGAAGTCAATGGTGGAGGAAGATCTGAGTGAGTCAATGGGGGAGAAGGATCTGGGGGAGTCAATGCTGGAGAAGGATCTGGGGGGGAGTCAGTGGTGGAGAAGGATCTGGGGAAGTCAATGGTGGAGAAGGATCTGGGGGGAGTCAATGGTGGAGAAGGATCTGGGGGAGTCAATGGCGGAGAAGGATCTGGGGGGAGTCAATGGTGGAGAAGGATCTGGGGGGAGTCAATGGTGGAGAAGGATCTGGGGGGGAGTCAATAGTGGAGAAGGATCTGGGGGGAGTCAATGGTGGAGAAGGATCTGGGGGGGAGTCAATAGTGGAGAAGGATCTGGGGGAGTCAATGGTGGAGAAGGATCTGGGGGGAGTTAATGGTGGAGAAGGATCTGGGGGGAGTCAATAGTGGAGAAGGATCTGGGGGGAGTCAATGGTGGAGAAGGATCTGGGGGTTTTGGTAGATCATAAGCTTAATAATGGCATGCAATACCAAGCTGCGGTTTACAACACAAGAAAAATGCTTTCTTTTATCAGAGATATATGGACTCCAGAGAGAGAGATATAATTTTGCACATGTACAAATCATTAGTAAGACCTCATCTGGAATATGCAGTTCAGTTTTGGGGACCAGTTCTCAAAAAGAATATCGGGGAACTGGAGAAAGTGCAGAGAAGGACAACCAAACTGATAAGAGGCATGGAGGAACTCAGCTATGAGGAAAGATTATAGGAACTGAATTTATTCACTCTGGAGAAGAGGATACATAAGGAGGGGGGGATATGATCTCCATGTACAAATACATAAGGGGGATATGATCACCATGTATAAATATTTTCCGATAACTTTGTCCGACCGTGTATATTCAACACCAGTTTCGGACAAAATCCGTCAGAAAAAATCCAACGATTTTGTTGTCGGAATGTCCAACCGTGTGTACAAGGGCTAACACATTACATTGTGGTAACTCTTGAAGACTGAATATCCAGCCAACTCTCCAACACTCCACCAAGTAGGCTTTTCCAAAGTGAGACTCTGAAGGTCAACCGTCCTTTAGAGTCATCGTGGCCTAGCTCTGAAAGAGCCCTTCTTATGTTGCGTACACATGATGGGGCATTCTGACAACAAAACTGTGGATTTTTTTCCGACGGATGTTGGCTCAAACTTGTCTTGCATACACACGGTCGCACAAATGTTGTCGAAAATTCCAATCACGTGTACGCAGCATTAGTGTATAGGCCTACATGCTGCATATCGTGGGTAGCCTAATCCCATCACTTCTCTGACAAGACTCCTCCCACAACAGATGATATGGAGCAAATGTCTCCAAACTGCGGCCCTTTTCTTGCCTTCATCTGGTCCTTTGGGCACTATTCCTCCCACTGGCACCAACAATGGAGCTATTCCTCCCACTGACACCAATGATGGAGCACTATTGCTCCCACTGACACCAACAATGGAGTCCTACTCTTCCCGCTAACACCGATTATGCACTATTCCTCCCAGTGATGCCAACAATTGGGCACTATCCCCCCCCCCCCGATACCAACAATGGAGCACTATTCCCCCCACTGATACCAACAATGGGGCACTATTCTTCCCACTAACACCAATGATGGGCCACTATTCCTCCCGCTGATACAAACAATTAGGCACTATTGTTCCCATTGATAGCAATGATGGGGCACTATTCCTCCCACTGCTACCAATGATGGGGCACTATTGATCTTTTATTGAAAAGAATAAAGCAACCAATTTATACAAAAGTATAAAAACAAAACCATAGTACAAAACTTCAACAGAAATCAAAGGAATACACATCAACGTTCAGAATATATACAATATATACATAGTCCACTACCAAAACATTTTTAGAAAACTATTTACATAAAGGAGCAGAGAGGGCCTAAGAAGCACAACCCATCACCTATGTACGCAGCCATTTATCAAAAATGAATGATAAGTTATAAAATCTCGGGTGATAAGAGACAGACAGCCACACCCGGGAAAGAGACTCCTGGCAATCAGGGAGGCTTGAAACCCCTCCACGCCTTCAACCAAGCCCCCTGACTCCGCTTGTCTCTCTCAAGCACCCGAATCTTCTCCACCTCATGCAGAATGTCATACACCACCACCTCAACAGGAAGGATTTTATGCCGAATGCTGACCTGACACCGTGCGTTCCAGGTGAAATAACGGACTACTAGGCTAACTAGAAAAAGTGTATCCAAACAAAAAACCCCACCAGTATTGAATGCTCCGTACGCCCACTCAGCATAACCCAGCCTGGAGAGGAAAGGGACACCGAGGGCCCGCCCCACCTGTTTGTACATCTCTATGTTAAAGGGGCAATGAAGCAGAAAATGGTCCATAGTCTCCTCCTCATCTGCACACTCCTCCCGAGGACAGCTACGATCCACCCCACTGCGGAATTTCAAATTGCCCCGAACATAGAGCCTCCCATGGAAGCGCAACCAGGCCAGAGCCTAAATTTAAGGACTCGGACTCTATCCAAATTAATTAGTCTTAACCCTGCCCTCAAAACTGGGCCTGGGCAATCCCTTAAGGCCAGTGGGCCATGAAAGACTTTGCTTAAGACTCGACTCATAAGGACTTTCCTCTGAACCGATATGAGATCTTCAGCCAACAATCGCCACTGCCATAGTAACTTCAGGCACGGAGCGACATAGGCTGGTAGCTGACCACGATGACCCCTGAGATTCTTCACTTGGCCACCTTCTTCCCAAAGTCGTAAAAAAGGCCTAAACCAAGATCTAAAGGCACATGACAGCCCGCCTGGAGTTTGCCAAACGGCACCTGAAGGACTCTCAGGGAACAGACTGAACCCCATCAAGAGGAATGTCACCTATCTATCCAGGAGGGAGCGTGGCTTACATATGGTCAACCCAGTTGTTTTCTTTTTGCTGCTTTTTCTCAAGTTTTCTCAAGTCACGTGTTCAGGGTTCGTTAGGCCAGAGCTGCCTGTTCCTGAATCTGGACCGGGGTAGCCCCACGAGGGGTCCCGGTCATGGGAGCGCGTGCCACTCCGCAACATGGTCAGTTTGACTAACCCCATTAGACCCGCATGGTCTGGGGTAAGGATCCATCTGTTCCTGAGTCTCGGAACCAGCTGGTCCGAGGCACAGTAACTGAGGGAGGATTCAAGGCGTCCGGGTGTGCTCTCAACTTGGAGGGGCACCGCAGCTCGTGTAAGCGATCGGGGGAAGACTCTTCGGAGGAGGGCCAACAAGCTGACATCCCAAGAAGTGCCTGGTTGCTGGGTTGTCAAGGACACTAACGGATCCACGCTTTTCCAGTACTGCCAAGGAGACAGAGAATGTTCCAGGTACTGAGGAAAGGTTCCTGTTCACTTTCGGTTGCAAATTTATTCAAGGTCAGAGACTTTGCAAGTTCCAGATTAAGGTGCTGACTGCCATAATCTCTGGCTAGAGATTTGTTCAGCTTTGAAGTGCCCAGTTGCGATTGGCTACTCTCTGGGTTGCATTAGAGACTCTCTATTGATTAGCAGTTCAAGGTGCCTGAGTTTCTTCACCCTTGCCCTCTGTTCCCATACGAGACTGTGTTTGTTGGATGTTACCCCTGCAAATAAAAACCTTTCTAAAGGACTTTTATGGTGTCAGTGTCCAAAGTCATTGGGTACTAACCCTGGGAACCCCTAGACATGGAAGAACAAGCCAAGCGGAGGTAACCAGTAAGCCCAAAAGTCAAGGCCACCCCATCGAGGCTTATGGCCGCTACATCAAGTATTAAAATGGTGCAGGCCTATGGAATTGGAAATAACTATAGTACCCAATATTCTCCATAGGTGACACTTTAAAAGCCTTTACAGGTCATTAGATTGGAACTGTGAATTATGGCCCTAGAAACCCTCTATGTGATAGCATGGACAGGTACTCTTTATGGAGATAGTGGGGGTTTATCTGATCCCTAAATGTCACCCCTGCCCTCCAATGCAGATATTCAAGCACAGATCGTGCTATGCAAGCCTAGGAATGACAGCTGTGACCCTGAAAGTGACATGTCACACATTGTTTCCGGGATGATTAGTCATAGGAGAGGAAAAGATGTTCCCCAGGTTCCTCCTGTGTTCACTTTAGAAGCAATTTCCAGCAGTCTCAGCTCCCCAAAGGAATGGGAGAGCCCATGAACCATAGCTTTGGGAGCTCTCTATGGAGACATCAGGGATCTATCAAACCCCTGATGTCTCCCTTGCCCTCCAAAGAGCTAACCAAGCACAGATTGTCTTTAACAGCCAGGGAATGACAGCTCTGAAACCGTAAGTGATAAAACCCTTGGCATTGTGTTCTGGCCTCATTCATCACAGAGGAGATCGGGGAATGGATGGTTTTCCATCTCCTCTGTAGACGATGGCAGGCGGTTACTTCTACTTATGCCGCGTACACACAATCAAACTATCTGGTGGACTTGGTCCGGTGGACTTAGAAAGTAGTTTTGACTCAAAAATTGTCCGCCAGACTGCGAGTCCGGCAGACAATCCGGCCGTGTGTGTGCTAGTCCACCGTACTTTTGAAATGAATGGACTTTCCCGCACTTTGGGGAAAGTCCGTTCATTTTGAACGCGGCTCCATGTAACCGGGACTAGCGAAGGAAGTCAATGTCGCCGGCTACGGCGGCAAGATTGACACGTTGCTGGCCCTGTCACCTGGTATGGACTTAAAGGGGAAGCCCTACGCAGAAAAAAACGGCATGGGGGTCCCCCCCAAGGTCAATATAAGACCCTTATCCGAGCACACAGCCCGGCCGGACAGGAAAGGGGGTGGGGACGAGCGAACGCCCCCCCCCGAACCGTACCAGGC
Source organism: Lithobates pipiens (assembly GCF_037356315.1). NCBI lineage: Eukaryota > Metazoa > Chordata > Amphibia > Anura > Ranidae > Lithobates > Lithobates pipiens. Next base: position 1,212,724 of record NW_027507746.1, read on the forward strand.
CGCGTGCCCTCAACTTGGGGGAGTGTTTTGGGGAAGGGGGTGGCGCACGGACCCGCCACCCCAAAGCACCTTGTCCCCATGCTGATGAGGACAAGAGCCTCTACCTGACAACCCTGGCCTTTGGTTGTCGGGGTCAGCAGGCAGGGGGCTTATAGGAATCCGGGATCCCCCTTTAATAAGGGGGCCCTCAGATACCGGCCCCCCACCCTATGTGAATGAGTATGGGGTACAATGTACCCCTACCCATTCACCTGGTAAAAAAATGTAAAAAAAAAAACACCACACAAAGGTTTAAAATAATTTATTACACAGCTCCGGGGGTCTTCTTCCGTCTTGGGGGTCTTCTCGCCGGACTCCTCCGCTATCTTCTGCTAGCTCTTTTACTAGCAGAGGAGCCCGGCTTTCTTCTTTGTCGCCGCCCGGGGGTCTTCTTCCGACTTCGGGGGTCTTGTCCCCCTCTTTGGTTCTTCTTGCCGGGCCTCTGCTTTCTTCCTTTAGCTCTTTTACTAGCGGTGGCCCGATCTTCTGTCGCTGCCGACTCTTCTTCTTCTTACAACTTCGGGGGTCTTGTCCCCCTCTTCGGTTCTTCTTGCCGGGCCTCTGCTCCTTCTTCCAGCTCTTTTACAAGCGGTGGTGTCACGTACCTTTAAGGCAGAGCCCGGAGCGCAGGGAGTGGCTACTCGTAGACCTCTGACTCAAGAGACCCTGGTAGTGATGACAGGGGCTCAGGAGCACAGAGGGGCACAAGTGCCTGACTGGATGGTAGGTGTAAGAAGCAGCAGACCGTTGATGGTGGAGGTGTATTGTAGTCCAGTATCGGAATGCAGGCAAAGGTGAGGTAGGGTTCAGCTGACAGCAGAAGGATTCCAGTAGTCCAGCAACGGGATGCAAGTGATCGCAGGGAACAGCGAGCAACGGAGGGGTACTGTAGTCCGACAGCGGATGCAGGTGCAAAACGGAATACTGCGGAAGTGGGAAGAGTCCAGTAGTCTGCAGCAAGAGGTAGAAGGCTACAAACGCAGAGGGAGTAACAGCCGGGTATGGTGGAAGACTGGGAGGTGTTCTGTAGTACAACAGCGGTGAACAAGCAACTTACAGTTGACGGATGGTGTAACAGTCCAGGTCAGGCACAGGCAGGCAGATCAGGTACAGAAACGGAATCCAGAAGAGTAGTCGGGTACAAAGCCAAAGTCGGGGAGGCAGGCAGCAAACAGCAGAGTCGGGAACAAGCCGGGCTCAATACGGATCAGGATACGGATGCAGGTTCAGGTTCAGATACAGGTTACCAGGAAGCACGGGAACGCTGTTGATCAGGCAGCAAGGCAGTGAAGCATGGATCCAGTTTAAATAGCGCTATTGGCGCCAATTTGCGTCAAACGGCCGCGCGCGCACCCGCTGATCGCGGTAACGCTCCCGAAATTGCGCAAAAGATCTCCTGCGACTTACGCCGCTCGGACGTCCGTGAGGAGGATCTTCCTGACAGGTGGCCTGGTCTTCTATCACCGCCGCCGCCTTTTCTTCTTCTTGTTCTTGTTCTTCTTCTTTTTCTCCTTTCTTGAGATGTTGACTCAACACTCTCTCTGGCCGCAATGACAGGGGCGGGGTGTGCGGTGACTTATATAGGGACATCGCCGGGTGATGTCCCCGCCCATTATGATGTCACAGTCCCAGCATCCTCTGGGACTGTGACATCATAAGGGGCAGGGACATCACCCGGCGATGTCCCTATATAAGTCGCCGTGCACCGCGTCCCTGTTATTGCGCCCAGAGAGAACGTCCAGTTGTGTGTGGGCAGGTCCGCTCATTTGGAAAGTCCGGCGCACCTCCGTGTCAAAGTCCGGTGGTTTGTCCACCGGACTAAGTCCCCCGGACAGTCTGATCATATGTACGTGGCATTAGGCTCACCACATACCTGCGTTACATCAGAGGGGGGCGGGGTCAGCTATACGTCATTGGGGAAGCCAGGCTTCCCCACTTGCATCAGAAGGAGCGGGGTCAGGTGACAAGTGGCCCCGCCCTCCTCATATAAGAAATGTCAGGCTGCCGGGATCCCGCAGTGTCTCCGCCAGTGGAGACAGAGGAAGGATGGATGGACTGCGCTGGGCGGAGAGATCATCCATCGCTGGATCAGATCCGGACCCCGGAGAGATGATCATCCACTGCTGGATAGCAAGAGTGGATTACCACCGCTGGAATCTTTTTTTATTTTTAATAAAGGACTTTTTCAAAAGTGTGTTTGTCTTTTTTAACATTCTTTTACACTTTCTTTGTGAAATGGTAGGGGTACTTTTGTACTGCCTTACCATTTCAAACAGGGGGGCGGTATCTGGGGGTCCCCTTGTTAAAGGGGGCTTCCAGATTCTGATAAGCCCCCTGCCCGCAGACCCCCACAACCACCGGACAGGGTTGTGGGGATGAGGCCCTTGTCCTCATCAACATGAGGACATGGTGCTTTGGGGGGGACCCCAAAGCATCCTCCCAATGTTGAGGGCATGTGGCCTGGTAGGGTTCAGGAGGGGGGGCGCTCTCTCGTCCACCCCTCTTTTCCTGTGGCCTGCCAGGTTGCGTGCTCGGATAAAGGGTCTGGTATGGATTTTTAGGGGGAACCCCACTTCATTTATTTTTTTATTTTGATGCCGGGTTCCCCTTAATATCTATACCAGACCTGAAGGGTCTGGTATGGATATTTAGGGGGAACCTAATGTCATTTTTTTTTAATTTGATGCGGGGTTCCCCTTAATATCCATACCAGACCTCAAGGGCCTGGTAATTGAATTTGGGGGAACCCCACGCTTTTTTTTTATCAATGACTTTCAATGAGTGTTCTCTGTATTATGGGAGCCGACAATTCATTATAGCCGCGAGTCATTTTAAATTACTTTTTTTCCTGCAGAAATGACACTTTGTGCAGGGACAGTTCCAAGCACAGGAAACATGCACCCCTTTACAGGCATAGCCGTTTTTAAAACTTTTTTTTGCATTGATCCATGTCCCCTAGGGCAGGACCCGGGTCCCCAAACACTTTTTTAGGACAATATCTTGCATATTAGCCTTAAAATTAGGACTTTAGATTTTGAAGGTTCGAGTCCCATAGACTTTAATAGGGTTCTAAAGTTCACACGAAGTTTAGGTCTGTTCGCAGGTTCTGGTGCAAACCGAACAGGGGGGTGTTCAGCTCATCCTTACTCTGGGTCACTGGATGACACAGGGGGTCCCTGAAGATCTAGAGTATGGTGAAGACACACGTGTACAGGGATGCTGTAGGCACTTGAATGCTGGGGTACACTGGAAGCTCGCAGGACTGTACAGGGGTTACAGAAACAAGGAACTCTCATTGTGAAATGAAATAACTCAAAAACAGGAGAGAAAAGAGGAAGAAAAGAAAGGTTAAGGGCGGGAACAAGGAAATTCTTTAAAGTAATGGGAGGGGAGGAGTTGCATGGGAGACGCTGTGAAGTCAGGACTGACTTGGGGGCAACTCCCAGGAATATGGTTGAATGTGTACAAAGGGTCAATGGCCGGGGGAAGGAGGACGGTAAACATCATTATTCTGTGACAGAAGAGAATTCTGTGGAAACCTCCGACGACAGTGAAGAATGTCAGATACGTACTAATACAGTGCCTTGCGAAAGTATTCGGCCCCCTTACTTTCAACCTTTTGCCACATTTCAGGCTTTAAACATAAAGATATAACATTTTTATTTTTTGTGAAGAATCACCAACAAGTGGGACACAATTGTGAAGTGGAACGAAATCTATTGGATTTTTGAAACTTTTTTAACTAATAAAAAAATAAAAAGTGGGGCGTGCAAAATTATTCGGCCCCCTTGCGTTAATACTTTGTAGAGCCACCTTTTGCTGCGATTACAGCTGCAAGTCGCTTGGGGTATGTCTCTATCAGTTTTGCACATCGAGAGACTGAAATTCTTGCCCATTCTTCCTTGCAAAACAGCTCGAGCTCAGTGAGGTTGGATGGAGAGCGTTTGTGAACAGCAGTTTTCAGCTCTTTCCACAGATTCTCGATTGGATTCAGGTCTGGACTTTGACTTGGCCATTCTAACACCTGGATACGTTTATTTGTGAACCATTCCTTTGTAGATTTTGCTGTATGTTTGGGATCATTGTCTTGTTGGAAGATAAATCTCCGTCCCAGTTTCAGGTCTTTTGCAGACTCCAACAGGTTTTCATCCAGAATGGTCCTGTATTTGGCTGCATCCATCTTCCCCTCAATTTTAACCATCTTCCCTGTCCCTGCTGAAGAAAAGCAGGCCCAAACCATGATGCTGCCACCACCATGTGTGACAGTGGGGATGGTGTGTTGAGGGTGATGAGCTGTGTTGCTTTTATGCCAAACATATCGTTTTGCATTGTGGGCAAAAAGTTGGATTTTGCTTTCATCTGACCAGAGCACCTTCTTCCACATGTTTGGTGTGTCTCCCAGGTGGCTTGTGGCAAACTTTAGACAGACTTTTTATGGATATCTTTGAGAAATGGCTTTCTTCTTGCCACTCTTCCATAAAGGGCAGATTTGTGCAGTGTACGACTGATTGTTGTCCTATGGACAGACTCTCCCACCTCAGCTGTAGTTCTCTGCAGTTCATCCAGAGTGATCATGGGCCTCTTGGCTGCATCTCTGATCAGTCTTCTCCTTGTCTGAGCTGAAAGTTTAGAGGGACGGCCAGGTCTTGGTAGATTTGCAGTGGTCTGATACTCCTTCCATTTCAAAATGATCGCTTGCACAGTGCTCCTTGGGATGTTTAAAGCTTGGGAAATCTTTTTGTATCCAAATCCGGCTTTAAACTTCTCCACAACAGTATTACGGACCTGCCTGGTGTGTTCCTTGGTCTTCATGATGCTCTCTGCACTTTCAACAGAACTCTGAGACTATCACAGAGCAGGTGCATTTACACAGAGACTTGATTACACACAGGTGGATTCTATTTATCACCATCAGTCATTTAGGACAACATTGGATCATTCAGAGATCCTCGCTGAACTTCTGGAGTGAGTTTGCTGCACTGAAAGTAAAGGGGCTGAATAATTTTGCACGCACCACTTTTCAGTTTTTTATTTGCTAAAAATATTTAAAATATCCAATAGATTTCGTTCCAATTGTGTCCCACTTGTTGGTAATTCTTCACAAATAATTAAAATTTTATTTCTTTATGTTTGAAGCCTGAAATGTGGCAAAAGGTTGAAAAGTTCAAGGGGGCTGAATACTTTCGCAAGGCACTGTAGCAATAAAACAATACAAAAAAAGTCATATGCAGCCATATGCTGTGTAAGCTGTTTGTAGAATGTTGAGGAGCTACAGACTGTTGTAAGGCCGACTAGTTGTAGGATGCCATCTAGTGGTGGATTTAGTTCTCTAAACATTTACATTAAGGGACACCACACATACAGTGGGGGAAAAAAATGATTTGCTCCCCTGCAGGTTGTGTAAGTTTGCCCGCTTACAAAGAAATGAAGGTTTTATAATTCTTATCATAGGTGTATTTTATATGATAGAGACAGAATATTAACCAAAAATCCAGAGAAAACACACGATACAAATGTTATAAATGGAGTTGCAGTTGCAGTTCAGTGGGTAAAATAAGTATTTGATCTTCTACCAACCAACAATAATTCTGCCCCCCCCCCACGAACTGGCTACCTACAGTATGTGCTCATGTGGTACACAGATGTAGCACTGCCCCCCATAGGTAGATTTCCCTGGACCTCCCTCTGATTAGCTTGCAGTCAGTTACGAGGTATTTTCACACGACCAACCATACTCTCATCCGCTCGTTATCCAATAATCAATCCAGGAAGTCCTGGAGTAAGGAGAGGAAAGGATGGACGGAGGGACAGCAAGACAAATGTGGACAGCCACATTCAGGCATTAAATTTGAAAAAGTTGTCCCCTTTAAGAAATGGGGGCTGCCAGAGCAGGGAGGCGCGCTTGGTAGCAAGAACAGGCGTGGGGGAACTGACGTCAGTCTGTGAGTGGCGGAGACAGAGATATTCCCACCCACCCTCCAGTGGCTTGGTTAAAAGAGAGTGGGGCTGTCAAGACAGCCCGGCAGTGCCGGGTCTTTGGAGGAGGAGAAGATGGCTGTTATATGTATATAACATGGTTGGGACCCATCTGTGGTATGGGGTTCTCAGGTACCTTCCGGTTACGAGGGGTTAACCAGGAAGGGGTAAAAGGTAGGTCACTGCGAAGGTGGAGTACCGTCTCGGAGTCGGGGACTTGCGATTGGAGGCCTAAAAAGTTTAAAAGAGTTGGTCGCAGAGACCAGGGTGTGTGTCGTCCCCAAAGACCCCAAAAAGATATATATATATATATATATATATATATATATATATAAAAGTCGGTTAACGGTTATTTATTCTATTTACGGCAATTGTTGATAAAAGGCCGTCAGGCCATTTACTCCAAAACCTTGTCACGTCATTTTGTGGGGGGATTTGGAGGGGGTTTTAGAATAACAGGTTGGTAAGAAACTGTGGAGTATGTCCTTCATATGTGAGGGGTATTTGTTGTTTTTTTGGTATTTATTGTTGGAACTTGGATGTGAGAAGGGAATAGTGGGATACTCCAACTGGAACTATTTACCGATGAGGACAACTCTCACTCGGTCTCACCGGGTTGAATGTGGTAGCAGACTCTCTGTTATACCATACAACAATCGTATGGGAGAAAGGAGTCCTTTGCTTCTTCTGGCAGAAGACTTGATGACACTATTTTATCTTCAGGACACTTCAGGTAAAGGAAAAAATGAGCCACTAAACCAGCCATTATATTACACACCTTCACTGTACACCCCCCAATTCCCATAGTGGAAAATGAAAGTTAGGCACAGATCGGTTAGGCCTATTATATGTGGTTAAAACCGTCCTGCCGCTGGCCAGTTTTACACTGCTGCATCATCTGCGTTCTATTGTTTCTTAATGGGCGTTTGATAGACATTGACCAGCGGTTGGAGAATTTTTGTCTCAACAAGAAGCAACCAGGGTCAATGAACTGTAATGTGATGGTAGCCATGACTCGGATGGTAGCCCTGCACATCCTCCTTAGTAGCCATGTGGTGAGAAGCACCGATACCAAGCACAGATCACTTGTAATAAGATGACGGCTCTTGGTTACATCTTTAATCCAGCTGGCAATCCTCTGCCCTGGATCCTGGCTGCGTGCCCGGTCTTCATGTTTCCCAGGAATGGGCGCAGGCTTTTCAGGAATGTTTGTGTGCCATCCAGTGCTACAAATTCATGTTACCGCACAACCCAAGATCACTCCTCTTATAACAGAACCTCAAGCTTTTTGTCTTCTTGGGTCTGTTCCAGAAGGATGCACACATTGCAATCTACAACAAGAATGTAGTGTGAGGGCCTTGATTGGAAAGAGACTGATAGGATAGTTTAGGGAGGTCCTCATGTTACAAATGTATAGACATGTGTCATTTGGGGGGATATGATCTCCATGTATAAATACATAAGAGAGATATGATCTCCATGTATAATACATAAGTCCTTATGGTGAACTTGGCGTTGAATTATTCACTTTAAGGCCATCACAGAGGACAAGAGGGAAGTCTAGCACATTACATTGTGGTAACTCTTGAAGACAGAATATCCAGCCAATTCTCTAACACTCTACCAAGTAGGTTTTTCCGAAGTTTGACTCTGAAGGACAACCATCCTCCAGAGTCATTGTGGCCTAGCTCTGAAAGGACCCTTCTTAGTCTATAGGCCTACATGCTGCATACCATGGGTAGCCGAATCCCATCAATCCTCTGACCAAGACTCCTCCCACAACAGATGATATGGAGCAAATATCTCCAAATGCGACTCCAATGAATGACAGCTGTGACCCCGGAAGTGACATGTCACACATTGTTTCCGGGATCATTAGTCGTAGGAGAGAAAAGGATGTTCCCCAAGTTCCTCCTGTGTTCACATTAGAAGCAGTTTCCAGCAGTCCCAGCTCCCCAAAGGAATGGGAGAGCCCAAGAACCATAGCTTTGAGCGATCTCTATGAGACATCAGGGATTTATCATACCCCTAATGTCTCCCTTGCCCTCCAAAAAGCTAACCAAGCACAGATTGGTTAGCAGACAGCCAGGGAATGACAGGTCTAAAACCATAAGTGACAAGCTTCCTGGTGTTCACCAGCTTCCCCCCCCCACCCCATGGGGTGTTGGGCTTTGCTGCCAGATGTCTCCCAGGTTGTAGCAGAGATTGTAAGGTCAGATTGCAATGTGAATGGGGAGTTTTGTCTTCTAATACTGACTTAGGACAGATAGCGCCCCAGTTTTTTTTGTGGCACATTGGTTCGCTGATCCAATTCTTTCAACCCAGCTTATCTTTGTTTGCTTGTGGACATGGGTAGTGTGGGCCATCTATGCCATATGCATGGTTGGTGGAGGAGGCATGGAGCAGAGTCTAAAGAACCACCTGGTATTTACCAGAGCATCCTGCAAGGGGCGATGGGCTTTACTGCAGGGCAGCTCCCAGGTTGCAGCCTTTGGACACACCCTACAAGGGGTGATGGGCTTTACTGCAGGGAAGCTCCAAGGTTGCAGCCTTTGGGCACACCCTACAAGGGGAGATGGGCTTTACTGCAGGGCAGCTCCCAGGTTGCAGCATTTGGACACACCCTACAAGGGGTGATGGGCTTTACTGCAGGGCAGCTCCAAGGTTGCAGCCTTTGGACACACCCTACAAGGGGTGATGGGCTTTACTGCAGGGCAGCTCCCAGGTTGCAGTCTTTGGGCAGCTCCCAGGTTGCAGCCTTTGGGCAGCTCCCAGGTTGCAGCCTTTGGGCAGCTCCAAGGTTGCAGCCTTTGGGCACACCCTACAAGGGGAGATGGGCTTTACTGCAGGGCAGCTTCCAGGTTGCAGCCTTCAAACACACTCCACTAGGGGTGATTGGCTTTACTTCAGGGCAGCTCCCAGGTTTCAGCCCCCAGACTCACCCCGCAAGGTGTGATGGGCTTTACTGCAGCATGGCTCCCAGGTTTCAGCCCTCAGACACACCTTGCATGAGAGCATGGGCTTTACTGTAGGTCAGCTCAAAGATTGTAGCCCTCAGAAAAAAAATCATGCAAAAGGTGATGGGCTTTATTGAAGGGCTGCTGCTAGGTTACAGCCCTCAGACACACACCACAAGGGGTGATCGGCTTTACTGCAGGCTATGCTCAGGTTAAAAGCCACTGGACACACACCACAAGGGGTGATGGGCTTTACTGTAGGATGGTTTCCAGGTTGCAGATCTTGGAAACACCCATGCAAGTGGCAGTTGACCTAGAAAAGAACCAGGGTGTAGTACAGAATTGATAGCCAATCTTGTAATTGTAGACAGACTTGAGGTCAGGGCAGGCAGTGAACAATCAGGGTCACTAAACCCATCTTGATAACCAGAGAGAAAGAAACCCGAACACCACATGCCACAGAAAATACCAGGGTCACTGGGTGAACCAGGATGCTCTGAGCCACTGGATGACACAGGGGTCACTGAAGATCTAGGGTATGGTGAAGACACACGTGTACAGGGATGCTGTAGGCACTTGAATGCTGGGGTACACTGGAGGCTCACAGGGCTGTACAGGGGTCACAGGAACAAAGGAACTCTCCTTGTGAAATGAATTAACTCAAAAACAGGAGAGAAAGGAGGAAGAAAAGAGAGGTTAAGGGCGGGAACAAGGAAATCCTTTAAAGTAATGGGAGGGGAGGAGTTGCATGGGAGACGCTGTGAAGTCAGGACTGACTTGGGGGCAACTCCCAGGAATCTGGTTGAGTGTGTACAAAGGGTCCATGGCCGGGGGAAGGAGGACGGTAAACATCATTATTCTGTGACAGAAGAGAATTCTGTGGAAACCTCCGACAACAGTGAAGAATGTCAGATATGTGCATGTAATGGTGGCAGACATATAACAATGATGTTTTATCACCCAGATCTGGCAAATGTAAACGGTGTACATAGACAGCCAGAGGAAGAATTGGCTCTGAGGGGAGAAAAATACCATTGTGTCACCAGAAAATAGTTTTAGAGATCTGAGGCCTCAAATAAACATTTCACGATACATCGTCTGTATGGTTACATATAGTTACATAGTAGGTGAGGTTGAAAAAAAGACACAAGTCCATCAAGTCCAACCTATGTGTGTGATTATATGTCAGTATTACATTGTATATCCCTGTATGTTGTGGTCGTTCAGGTGCTTATCTAATAGTTTTTTTGAAACTATCGATGCCCCCCGCGGAGACCACTGCCTGTGGAAGGGAATTCCACATCCTTGCCGCTCTTACAGTAAAGAACCCTCTACGTAGTTTAAGGTTAAACCTCTTTTCTTCCAATTTTAATGAGTGTTAACATGTCTTGTTAAACTCCCTTCTGCGAAAAAGTTTTATCCCTATTGTGGGGTCACCAGTCCGGTATTTATATATTGTGGGGTCACCAGTCCGGTGTTTGTATATTGAAATCATATCCCCTCTCAAGCGTCTCTTCTCCTGAGAAAATAAGTTCAGAGCTCCCAACCTTTCCTCATAACTAATATCCTCCAGACCCTTTATTAGCTTTGTTGCCCTTCTTTGTAGTCGCTCCATTTCCAGTACATCCTTCCTGAGGACTGGTGCCCAGAACTGGACAGTATACTCCAGGTGCGGCCGGACCAGAGTCTTGTAGAGGGGAGAATTATCATTTTATCTCTGGAGTTGATCCACTTTTTAATGCCAATATTCTGTTTGCTTTGTTAGCAGCAGCTTGGCATTGCTGAGCCTATCATCTACTAGGACCCCCAGGTCCTTTCCATCCTAGATCCCCCCAGAGGTTCTCCCCCCAGTCTATAGATTGCATTCAGATTTTTGGCACCCAAATGCATTATTTTACATTTTTCTACATTGAACCTCATTTGCCATGTAGTTGCCCCTCCCCCCATTTATTTCTTCAGATTTTTTTGCATCCTGTGGAGAAGTTATTGCCCTGCTTAGCTTAGTATATTTGGCAAATTCAGAGATTGAACTGATTACCCCATCCCCATCCTCCAGGTCGTTTATGAACAAAATAAATAGGATTGGTCCCAGCACAGAACCCTGGGGGACCCCACTACCCACCCCCGACCATTCCGAGTACTCCCCATTTAGCACCACCCTCTGAACTCGCCCTTGTAGCCAGTTTTCAATCCATGTACTCACCGTATGGTCCATGCCAACGGACCTTATTTTGTACAGTAAAAGTTTATGGGGAACTGTGTCAAATGCTTTTGTAAAATCCAGATACACCACATCTACGGGCCTTCCTTTCTCTAGATACACCACGTCTACGGGCCTTCCTTTATCTAGATGGCAACTCACCTCCTCATAGAAGGTTAATAGATTAGGTTTGGCAAGAACTATTCTTCATGAATCCATGCTGATTACTGCTAATGATACCTTTCTTGTTACTAAAATCTTGTATACAGTCCCTTATCGTCCCCTCCAAGAGTTTACATACTATTGATGTTAGACTAACTGGTCTGTAATTCCCAGCGATGTATTTTAGGCCCTTTTTAAATATTGGTGCTACATTGGCTTTTCTCCAATCAGCTGGTACAGTACCATTCCAGTCAGTAGACTTTCATTAAAATTCTGATGATGATCCCTCAACCTTGTATTTTTTGAAGGCCTTCTCCTGTGCTATTATATGCATTTTTACATTGTAGTTAAGCCATACAGGACTTGTGTTCACTCTTTTAAATGTATTACCCAATGAGATGCATTGGCTAAGGCTCTTATTTAATATGCTCTTAAAGCAAACCCATCTCTCCTTCGTGTTCTTTGTTCCTAAGATTTTATCCCAGTTTATGCCTTCTAGTAAGGTTCGTAGTTTAGGGAAGTTGGCTCTTTTGAAATTCAGTGTCTTTGTATTCCCCTTATGTTTCCGATTTGTGTGCTTTATACTGAAGCCAATTGATCTGTGATTGCTGTTACCTAAATTGCCCCGTATTTCCACATCCGTGATCAGGTCTGTATTGTTGGTAATCAGTAGATCCAGTAACGCTTTATTTCTAGTTGGTGCGTCTACCATCTGACCCATGAAATTATCCTGCAAGACATTTAGGAACTGGCGAGCCTTAGATGAATGCGTATGAATGGTATTTCTGTAGATGGACAGATAACATAACTCTGACTTGTTCTTCCATCACCAGAAAGTGGAACTAAACCTGAGCTGTGGAGTCTATGTAAAGGACAGTATGAAAATAGGATTAGCTGACCTTTTCTTTTCTTTTAGATGGAGGGGTAGAACCACAGATGAGGGTCAGTTAGGAAGCAGCACTTTAACCCTGAGTGCTAGCTCTTTGGGCAATAAACCCCTTTGGTACAAGAACAGCGCGCCCCTAATTCACTTCACATAACATCACTCACGTTCACTGAACCCCCCCCCCCCCCATCCCCATAGTAAAAATGAAAGTTCGCAGGGAGACACAACAGCGCTATCTGAGAGTAGTAAGTTGAGTAAAGTAAAACACTCACTTGCCACTTTATTAGGTGCCAACTTGCTAGTACTGGGTTGGACCCCCTTTTGCCTTCATTCTTCGCGGCACCCCGTCCCACCACATTCCAAAGGTGCTCTATTGGATGAGATGTGGTGAGTGTGGAGGCCATTGGAGGACAGGGACCTCATTGTCCAGTGGTGAGATGATTGGAGGACAGTGACCTCATTGTCCAGTGGTGAGATGATTGGAGGACAGGGACCTCATTGTCCAGTGGTGAGATGATTGGAGGACAGGGACCTCATTGTCCAGTGGTGAGATGATTGGAGGGCAGGGACCTCATTGTCCAGTGGTGAGATGATTGGAGGACAGGGACCTCATTGTCCAGTGGTGAGATGATTGGAGGACAGGGACCTCATTGTCCAGTGGTGAGATGATTGGAGGACAGGGACCTCATTGTCCAGTGGTGAGATGATTGGAGGACAGGGACCTCATTGTCCAGTGGTGAGATGATTGGAGCTTTGTGACATGGTGCATTATCCTGCTGGAAGGAGCCATCAGAAGATGGGGACACTGTAGTCATAAAGGGATGGACATAGTCAGCAACAATACTCAGGTAGGTCGTGGGGTTTAAACCATGCTTAATTGGTACTAAGGGGCCCAAAGTGTGCCAAGAAAATATCCCCCACACCATTACACCCCCACCACCAGCCTGAATCGGTGATACCCCATCCCCCACACCATTACACCCCCACCACCAGCCTGAACCGGTGATACAAGGCAGGGGGAATCCATGCGGCAAATTCTGACCCCACCATCTGAATGTCGCAGATGAAATCCAGACTCATCAGACCAGGCAACGTTCTTTCAATCATCTATTGTCCAATTTTGGTGATCCTGTGCCAATTGTAGCCTCAGTTTCCTGTTTTTAGCTGACAGGAATGGCACCCGGTACCCGGTGTGGTCTTTTGCTGCTGCTGTAGACCATCTGCTTCAAGGTTTGATGTGTTGTATGTTCAGAGATGGTATTCTGCATACCTTGGGTATAAAAAGTGGTTATTTGAGTTCCTGTTGTCTTTCTATCATCTGGAACCAGTCTGCCCATTCTCCTCTTACCTCTGACATCAACACGGCATTTTCCTCCACTCAACTGCCCCTCACTGGATATTTTCTCTTTTTCCCATCATTCTCTGTAAAACCGAGAGATGGCTGTGTGTGAAAATCCCAGAAATGCTCAGACCGGCCCGTCTGCCCCCAACAATCATGCCACTATGTTCAAAGTCACTTCAATCCTCTTTCTTCCCCATTCTGATGCTCGGTTTGAATTTGGATTTGAGGGCTCAGATTCAGTCCAGCGAACGCTTCTCAGTCAGCGTGACGTCACCGGAAGTGGGGTGAAGGGGCCAGCAGGCGCGTGTTCAGAGCATGTGTGTTTTCCTTCGTCAGGCTGTGATAAGGCCATGTTAGTATAGGACTGGTTTTAGATCCCATTACCCAGCATACATGTTTAGCATCACCAACACACATCCAATAAGAACATTATAGCAACGTTACCGGCAAATAGTAATAGCAATAAAACAATACAATAAAGTAATATGCAGCCATATGCTGTGTAAGCTGTTTCTAGAATGTTGAGTAGCTACAGACTGTTGTAAGGCCGACTAGTTGTAGGATGCCATCTAGTGGTGGATTTAGTTCTCTAAACATTTACATCAAAGGCACCACACATACAGTGGGGGAAAAAAATGCTCCCCTGCAGGTTGTGTAAGTTTGCCCGCTTACAAAGAAATGAAGGTTTTATAATTCTTATCATAGGTGTATTTTATATGATAGAGACAGAATATCAAACAAAAATACAGAAAAAACACACGATACAAATGTTATAAATGGAGCTGCAGTTCAGTGAGTAAAATAAGTATTTGATCCCCCCACCAATCAACAATAATTCTGCCCCCCACAGACCGGCTACAACAGGGGTGTTGCTAGGTATACAAAAGATCTGGGGCTGGAGCCCATAGGAGCGAAGTAAAGAAAGTCACACTCACTTTTGTTGTTTAGACATTAATGGCTGTGTGTTGAGTTATTTTGAGGGGACGGCAAATTTACACTGTTATACAAGCTGTACACTCACTACTTTACATTGTAGACAAGTGTCATTTCTTCAGTGTTGTCACATGAAAAGGTAGAAGAAAATGTGAGGGTGTACTAACTTTTGTGAGATACTGTGTGTGTATATTTATATATATATTACATTATATATTAACATTACATCAGGGTCCCGAGAGATTCCCCCTTACATCAGAGTCCCTAGAGAGCCCCCCACTTACACCAGGGTCCCCAGAGAACCTCCCCCTTACATCAGAGTCCCCAGAGAGCCTCCCCCTTACATCAGGGTCCACAGAGATTCCCTCACTTACATCAGGGTCCCCAGAAAGGCTCCCCCTTACATCAGGGTCCCAAAAGAGCCTCCCTTTACATCAGAGTCCCCAGAGAGCCTCCCCTTACATCAGGGTCCCCAGAGAACCCCCCCTTACATCAGGGTCCCCAGAAAGGCTCCCCCTTACATCAGGGTCCCCAGAGAGCCCCCCCCCTTACATCAGAGTCTCTAGAGAGCCTTTCCTTTGCATCAGGGTCCACAGAGAGCCTCTCCCTTGCATCAGTGTCCCCAGAGAGCCTCCCCCTTACATCAGGGTCCCAGAGAGCTTCCCCCATGAATCAGGGTCCCCAGAGAGCCCCCACTTACATCAGTGTTCCCAGAGAGCCTCCCCTTTGCATCAGGGTCCTCAGAGAGCAGCCACCTAACATAACGGTCCCCAGAGAGCCCCTCAGTTACATCAGTATCCCTAGAGAGCCTCCCCCTTACATCAAGGTCCTCAGAGAGTGTCCACCTTACATAAGGGTCCTCAGAGAGCCTCCCCCTTATATCAGTGTCCCCAGAGAGCCTCCCCTTACATCAGTGTCCCCAGAGAGGCTCCCCCTTACATCATTGTCCCCAGAGAGCCTCCTCCTTACATCAGGGTCCCCAAAGAGCCCCCCACTTACACCAGTGTCCCCAGAGAGCCTCCCCCTTACACCAGGGTCCCCAGAGAGCATTCCCCTTACATAATGGTCCCCAGAGAGCCCCCCACTTACATCAGGGTCCCCAGAGAGCCTCCCCCTTACATCAGGGTCTCCAGAGAGCCTCCCCCTTACATCAGGGTCCCCAAAGAGCCTTTCCTTACATCAAGGTCCCCAAAGAGCCCCCCACTTACATCAGGCTCTTCCATGCTGCCTCCCCGCTCCCTGGTTTTCCCATGCTGCCCGCCACACTCATGGCCCAGCTGCAGAGAGACCACACCTCGGTAGTGGGCTGCGGCCCTGTAGTTGGAGACCCCTGCAGAGACTCGGGGCTATGGGCCCCAGATTTGGCCCCCAGCGACGCCACTGGGCTACAGTATGTGCTCATGTGGTACACAAATGTAGCACTGCTCCCCCCCCCCCCCAGGTAGGGATTGCTGTGTGTACATTTCCCTGGACCTCCCTCTGATTATCTTGCAGTCAGTTACTAGGTATTTTCACATGACCAACCGTACTCTCATCCGCTCGTTATTCAATAATCAATCCAGGGTATTTGTTTTGTTTTTTTTTGGCATTTATTGTTGGAACTTGGATGTGAGAAGGGAATAGTGGGATACTCCAACTGAAACTATTTACCGATAAGGACAACCCTCACTCTGCCTCACCGGGTTGAATGTGGTAGCAGACTCTCTGCTATACAATACAACGATCGTATGGGAGAAATTAGTCCTATGCTTGTTCTGGCAGAAGACTTGATGACACTATTTTATCTTCAGGACACTTCAGGTACAGGAAAAAATGAGCCACTAAACCAGCCATTATATTACACACCTTCACTGTACACCCCCCAATTCCCATAGTGAAAAATGAAAGTTAGGCACAGATCGGTTAGGCCTATTATATGTGGTTAAAACTGTCCTGCGGTTGGCCAGTTTTACACTGCTGCATCATTTGCGGTCTATTGTTTCTTAGACATTGGCCAGCGGCTGTAGAATTTTTGTCTCAACAAGAAGCAACCAGTGTCAATGAACTGTAATGTGATGGTAGCCATGAGTTGGACTGCATGTCCTCGGATGGTAGCCATGTCCTGCACGTCATCCTTAGTAGCCATGCGGTGAGGAGCACCGATACCAAGCACAGATCACTTGTAATAAGATGACGGCTCTTGGTTACATTTTCCATCCCGGTGGCAATCCTCTGCCCTGGATCCTGGCTGCATGCCCGGTCTTCGTGTTTCCCAGGAATGGGCGCAGACTTTTCAGGAATGTTCTAGTGCTACAAATTCATGTTACAGCACAACCCAAGCTCACTCCTTCTATAACAGAACCTCAAGCTTTTTGTCTTCTTGGGTCTGT
This sequence comes from Lithobates pipiens, assembly GCF_037356315.1. Classification (NCBI taxonomy): domain Eukaryota; kingdom Metazoa; phylum Chordata; class Amphibia; order Anura; family Ranidae; genus Lithobates; species Lithobates pipiens. The sequence continues at coordinate 1,229,588 of NW_027507746.1, forward strand.
TCCAGAAGGTTGCACACATTGCAATCTACAACAAGAATGTAGTGCGAGGGCCTTCTGATTGGATAGAGACTGATAGGATCATTTAAGGAGGTCCTCATGTTACAAATGTACCATTCGTTTCATTCCAAATTGAGTTTTGTTAACAAATTTTTGACAAATTTAATTAATTCGGAAATACCCGTTTAACACATTTTTCCGAATATTCTCAAAATCTGAATATTCATAAATTATTCGTAATATTCATTAAAGAGGAAGTAAACCCCTTCAAACCACTTTGACCTACAGGTAAGCCTAGATTAAGGCTTACCTGTAGGTCCAAGCAATATCTCCTAAACCTATATGGTTTAGGAGATATTTGCCCGAAAATGGGCACCGCTGTCTACGGCGCATGCGCCGTAGACAGCGGCGCGCAGGCGCACTAAATGCGGCAAGTCCAAGAATGGATTTGCCTAATTTGTCGACTCCCGTGCGCATGCGCGGGAATGACGTCATCGCGGCTTCGCCGAATGGCAGCGTCGGAGCTGCGAGACGCGACTCCCGTGCGCATGCGCGGGAGTGACGTCATCGCGGCTTCGCCGCTGTCATTGGTCAGAGCTGCGAGACGCCACCAGCAAGATGGACGCGGCGGACTACAGGGATCAGCGGCGACTTCGCTGGCTCCTGTGTCAGGTAAGTGATACATAATGAGCTACTATGCGATGCATAGTAGTCCATTATGCTTTACCTTTGCAGGGAAAAAAAGAGGAAGTAAACCCATCAGGGTTTACTTCCTCTTTAATACGTAAATCAGAATACTTGAAAATTCGTAAATTCAAATATTTTGAAATTCGGAAATCCGAAAACTAGAAAATCTGAAAATAAGAACGAAAATTCAAAAGAACTAAAATACGGAAAATAAGAACGAAAATTTGAAAATTTGAAAACCCAAAAATTAGAAAATCTGAAATAATAACTAATAATAATAATAAATCTGAAATAATAACTAACTTAACTATTACTAACTATTAAATTAAAGGTATAGGAATTTCCTTTCAAAGTTGGCTGTTAGAGAACCTAAAGAATACAAATTTATCCGTAGTTACCAATTTTCCGAAATAAAGAATGCCGTATCCAAATGAATGGAACTTAACAAATTAAAAATAAATAACAATAATAATAATAATGATGATAATAATAACAATACATCTTTTTATTGTCATTATTAATTCATTCCATTCCATTTGTTTAGATGCAGCATTCATTATTTCGAATCATTTTTTACTTCGGATGAATTTGTAATTCATTATTCATATTCGTATTGACTAACAAACCAAATTTGAGGGGAAATTCCAACACCTATAATTTAATAGTTAGTTATTATTGGTTAGTTAGTTAGTTAGTTATTATTTAGAATTTTCAGATTTTCATTCTTTCGAATTTTCAGATTTTCTTTCTTATTTTCGGATTTTTCAAATTTTCAGATTTTAAAATTTTAAAATTTCCGAATTAATCATAATAAATAACAATAATAATAATAATAATAATAATAATAATAATAATAATAATAATAATGTTTTATTATTAATCCATTCTGTTCCATTTGTTTAGATGCGGCATTTGTTATTTTGGGTTAATTTGTAACTTTAGATAAATTTGTATTCGTTACATTGACTAATGAACTGTACACACGGTCGGACTTTCCGACGGAAAATGTGCGATCGCATCGTGTTGTCGGAAAAGCCGATCAAGTGTGGGCTCCATCTGACTTTTTCCGTCGGAATTTCCGACACACAAAGTTTCAAAGCTGGATCTAAAATTTTCCGACAACAAAATCCGATAGTTTAAATTCCAATTGTGTGTAGACAATTCTGACAGGCAAAGTGCCACGCATGCTCAGAATTTTGGCTATTGGCTACTGGCCCGTTTATAGTCCTGACATACGTGATATACGTCACCTCGTTTGTTAGAGAACCTTAGTGAACAAACCGCATCATGAAGGCCAAGGAACACACCAGACAGGTCAGGGATAAAGTTGTGGAGAAGTATAAAGCAGGGTTAGGTTATAAAAAAATATCCCAAGCTTTGTACATCTCACGGAGCTCTGTTCAATCCATCATCTGAAAATGGAAAGAGTATGGCACAGCTGCAAACCTAGCAAGATTGGGTGGGGGTGGGTCACTCCTCCTTTTTGTATACTGGTTGGGGAGGATAGGCTGTGGAGGTGGGTCAGTAAAAGCCACAGGGGTGGGTTATTTATTGTTCTTTGTTATGAAGAGTGAGAATATGGATTGCAAGCAATTGCAAAGTCCTTCTTTGCCATACAAATGAACTTAATCCCATAAAACAAAAAAAAAAATCCACTGCATTTGTGAAGAAGGCTTCAGGGCGCCCAAAAAAGTCCAGAAAGTGCCAGGACTGTCTCCTACAGTTCATTGAGCTGTGGGATTGGGGCACCACCAGTGCAGAGTTGGGGGGATCGGGGCACCACCAGTGTAGAGGGGGGTAAATCAGGGCACCACCAGTGCAGAGGTGTTGGGATCGGGGGAACCACCAGTGTAGAGGGGGGTAAATCAGGGCCCCACCAGTGCAGAGGTGGGGTGAATCGGGGCACCACCAGTGCAGAGCATGCTCAGGCATAGCAGCAGGCAGGTGTGAGTGCATCGGCACGCACAGTGAGAAGAAGACTATTGCAGGATGGCCTGGTGTCAAGACGGGGAGAAAAGAAGCCACTTTTCTCCAGGAAAAAACATCAGGGACAAGCTGGCATTCTGCAAAAAGTACAGGGATTGGATTGCTGAGGACTGGGGTAAAGTCAATTTCTCTAATGAATCCCCTTTCCAATTGTTTGGGGCATCCTGAAAAAAAAGAAAGAAAGAGGAGTGCTACCATCAGTCCTGTCATGCATCCTGAGACCATTCATGTGTGGGGGTTGCTTCTCAGCCAAGGCAGTGGACTCACAATTTTGCCTAAGAACACTACCACAAGAATAATACAACCCCCCCCCCCCCCCACTCCGAGAGCAACTTCTCCCAACCATCCAAGAACAGTTTGGTGAGGAACAATGCCTTTTCCAGCATGAGGGAGCACCTTGATGGAGCACCTTGATGGAACACCTTGATGGAGCACATTGATGAAGCACATTGATGGAGCACATTGATGGAGCACCTTGATGGAGCACATTGATTGAAGCACATTGATGGAGCACCTTGATGGAGCACATTGATGAAGCACATTGATGGAGCACCTTGATGGAGCACATTGATGGAGCACCTTGATGGAGCACATTGATGAAGCACATTGATGGAGCACCTTGATGGAGCACCTTGATGGAGCACATTGATGGAGCACCTTGATGAAGCACATTGATGGAGCACCTTGATGGAGCACCTTGATGGAGCACCTTGATGGAGCACATTGATGGAGCACCTTGATGGAGCACATTGATGGAGCACCTTGATGGAGCACATTGATGGAGCACCTTGATGGAGCACATTGATGGAGCACATTGATGGAGCACCTTGATGGAGCACATTGATGAAGCACATTGATGGAGCACCTTGATGGAGCACATTGATTGAAGCACATTGATGGAGCACCTTGATGGAGCACATTGATGGAGAACCTTGATGGAGCACCTTGATGGAGCACATTGATTGAAGCACATTGATGGAGCACCTTGATGGAGCACATTGATGGAGCACCTTGCCTTACGCCTTGGAGAACAAAACATTACAATTTTGGGTCCATGGCCAGGAAACTCCCCAGAACTTAATCCCATTGAGCCAAGGCAGTGGACTCACAATTTTGCCTAAGAACACTACCACAATAATAATACAACCCCCCCCACACACACACACCGAGAGCAACTTCTCCCAACCATCCAAGAACAGTTTGGTGAGGAACAATGCCTTTTCCAGCATGATGGAGCACCTTGATGGAGCACATTGATGGAGCACATTGATGGAGCACCTTGATGGAGCACATTGATGAAGCACATTGATGGAGCACCTTGATGGAGCACATTGATTAAAGCACATTGATGGAGCACCTTGATGGAGCACATTGATTAAAGCACATTGATGGAGCACCTTGATGGAGCACATTGATGAAGCACATTGATGGAGCACCTTGATGGAGCACATTGATTGAAGCACATTGATGGAGCACCTTGATGGAGCACATTGATGGAGCACCTTGATGGAGCACATTGATGGAGCACCTTGATGGAGCACATTGATGGAGCACCTTGATGGAGCACATTGATGGAGCACCTTGATGGAGCACATTGATGGAGCTCCTTGCCTTATGACTTGGAGAACAAAACATTAAAATTTTGGGTTCATGGCAAGGAAACTTCCCAGAACTTAATACCATTGAGAATTTGTGGTCAATCCTCAAAAGGCAGGTGAACAAAAAAAAAATTTCAGAAATTCTGACAAACTCCAAGCATTGATTATACAAGAATGGTGGGAGGGGGGCGGCATCAGTCAGGATGTGGCCCAGATGTTGAGTGAAAGCATGCCGGGGAGAATTTCGGAGGTCTTGTAAAAGAAGGGTCACCACTGCAAATATTGACTCTTTCCATAAACTTCAATAAATAGGGTCACCATCTGTCTGTATTTCACGGATGGGATCGGATCGGATATCGGCGGGTGACATTCGACGCTCCACAGAAGTGAATGAAGTGTCCGATCAGGTCCGCCTTAAAAAAACGGACAGATGGACCTGATTGGACAGCCCGTGTGAAAGGGTTCCTAATGCTCCTAGGGTCATATGGTTCTGGCGAGTCCATGGTGTGAAGGGGGCAAGTAGCACAAGCACGGTTTGGAGCACTTTAATCATCGTAATTTGTAAGCGTTATTCTTCGCCCCAGGAGAACATGTTTTTTTTTTCTTAATAAGGACCACACTATCTGCATTTTGCATATGGACTTTATACTATATATCACAAATTTCTAATTTAAAGAAACACACTTCTTGAATTGGTTTGAATCATTATTTTGGCTGTATTTTTTGTTTTTTGTCTATCTTTTTAATTTAGACATTTTTAGTGCGCAGTAGAGAGACTCCTACCGCGCTGTTTACCTTTTATTAATAGTTATTAACACTAGGTGGCAGTATAGCACAAACTTAGGATAGAACAGCCAGCCGTGATTCACACATATATTTTAGAGATTTACTATACCCAGTGCCTTCAAAAAGTATTCATACCCCTTGAAAAGGTATTCATACCCCTTGAAATTTTCAGCATTGTGTCATGTTACAACCAAAAACGTAAATGTATTTTATTGGGATTTTATGTGACAGACCAACACAAAGTGACACATAATTGTGAAGTGGAAGGAAAATTATAAATGGCTTTCAAATTTTTTTACAAATAAATATATTAAAAGTGTGGGGGGCATTTGTATTCAGCCCCTTTTACTCTGATACCCCTAACTAAAATCTAGTGGAACCAATTTCCTTCAGAAGTCACCTAATCGGTAAATAGAGTCCACCTGTGTGTAATGTAATTTCAGTATAAATACAGCTGTTCTGTGAAGCCCTCAGATGTTTTTTCGAGAACCTTAGTGAACAAAGAGCACCATGAAGGCCAAGGAACACACCAGACAGGTCAGGGATAAAGTTGTGGAGAAGTATAAAGCAGGGTTCAGTTATAAAAACATATCCCAAGCTTTGACCATCTCACGGAGGTCTGTTCAATCCATCATCGGAAAATGGAAAGAGTATGGCACAACTGCAAACCTACCAAGACATGGCCGTCCACCTAAACTGACCGGGCCGGGCAAGGAGAGCATTCATCAGAGAAGCAGCCAAGAGGTCCATGGTAACTCTGGAGGAGCTGCAGAGATCCACAGCTCAGGGGGGAGAATCTGTCCACAGGACAACTATTAGTCGTCTCTCCACAAATCTGCCCTTTATGGAAGAGTGACAAGAAGAAAGACATTGGGGAAAGAAAGTCAGAAGAAGTCCTGTTTGTAGTTTGTGAGAAGCCATGTGAGGGACACATAAAACATGTGGAAGAAGGTGATCTGGTCAGAGGAGACCAAAATTGAACTTTTTGGCCTAAAAGCAAAACGCTATGTGTGGGGGAAACTAACACTGCACATCACCCTGAACACACCATCCCATGGTGGTGGCAGCATCATGTGGTGGGGATGGTTTTCTTCAGCAGGGACAGGGAAGCTGGTCAGAGTTGATGGGAAGATGGATGGAGACAAATACAGGACAATCTTAGAAGAACCTGTTAGAGTCTGCATAAGACTTGAGACCGTGGTGGAGGTTCACCTTCCAACAGGACAACGACCCGAAATATACAGCCAGAGCTACAATGGAATGGTTTACATCAAAGCATATTCCTGTGTTAGAATGGCCCAGTCACAGTCCAGACCTAAATCCCATTGAGAATCTGTGGCAAAACTTGAAAATTGCTGTTCAGCCCTGGTTCACATTGGTGTGATCTGACATGCGAGTTGGTATGTCAAATCAGCGGCATTTCTAAATTGTCCAAAATATCTTGGTATGCTGAAGCCTTAAGATTTCCCTTCACTGGAACTAGGGGGTCAAGCCCAACCCCTGAAAAACAACCCCCCACACCATAACCCCCCCTCCACCAAATGATTTGGACCAGTGCACAAAGCAAGGTCCATAAAGACATGGATGAGCAAGTTTGGGGGTGGAGGAACTTGACTGGCCTTCACATTAGAGTGGAGACTGTGAGCCAGGCCTTCTCATCCAACATCAGTGCCTGACCTCACAAATGCTCTTCTGGAAGAATTGCCAAACGTTACCATAGACACATCTCCTAAACCTTGTGGACAGCCTTCCCAGAAGAGTTGAAGCTGTTTAAGCTGCAAAGGGTGGGCCAACTAAATATTGAACCCTACAGACTAAGACTGGGATGCCATTAAAGTTTATGTGCGTGTAAAGGGAGGTGTCCCAATACTTTCAGTATTATAGTGTAGGTTTACTTATACTGATTGGGGGGCTGGGTTGTGGAGGTGGGTCAGTAAGTGCCAGGGGGATTGTGTCAGCCATTTTTTGGTGTATACTAGTTGAGGGGTGCAGGTTGTAGAGGTGAGCCAGTAAGTTCTGTGGGGGTGGGACACTCATTCTTCTTGGAGTATGCTTGTTGGGGGGTGTAGGTTGTAGAGGTGGGTCAGTAAGTGCTTTGGGGGTGTGTCACTCATTCCGTTTAGCATATACTGGTTGGGGGTGTAGGTTGTGAAGGTAGGTCAGTAAGTGCTGCGGGCGGGGGTTGGATCTGTCATTCTTCTTGGAGTATGCTGGTTGGGGGGTGTAGGTTGTGGAGGTGGGTCAGTAAGTGCCACGGAGGTGGGACACTCATTCTTCTAAGCATATGCTGGTTGGGGGGTGTAGGTTGTAGAGGTGGGTCAGTAAATGCTGCGGGGGGTGGATCACTCATTCTGTTTAGCATATACTGGTTGGGGGTGTAGGATGTGAAGGTGGGTCAGTAATTACTGTGGGGGCTGGGTCTGTCATTCTTCTTGGAGTATGGGGTGGTTGGGGGTGTAGGTTGTAGAGGTGGGTCAGTAAGTGCTGCAGGAGTGGGTCACTCATTCTTCTAAGCATATGCTGGTTGGGGGTGTAGGTTGTAGAGGTGAGTCAGTAAGTGCCGCTGAGGTGGGACACTCATTTTTCTAAGCATATGCTGGTTGGGGGGTGTAGGTTGTGGAGGTCAGTCAGTAAGTGCCGCTGAGGTGGGTCACTCATTCTTCTAAGAAAATGCTGGTTGGGGGTGCAGGTTGTAGAGATGGGTCAGTAAATGCTGTGGAGGGTGGGTCACTCATTCTGTTTAGCATATACTGGTTGGGGGATGTAGGTTGTGAAGGTGGGGCAGTAAGTGCCGCAGAGGTGGGACATCCATTCTTCTAAGCATATGCTGGTTGGGGGTTTAAGGTTGTAGAGGTGGGTCAGTAAATGCTGTGGGGGGTGGATCACTCATTCTGTTTAGCATATACTGGTTGGGGGTGTAAGTTGTGAAGGTGGGGCAGTAAGTGCTGCGGGGGCTGGGTCTGTCATTTTTCTTGGAGTATGCTGGTTGGGGGTGTAGGTTGTGGAGGTTGGTCACTGGTCAGTAAGTGCCGCAGGAGTGGGTCACTCATTCTTCTAAGAATATGCTGGTTGGGGGGTGTAGGTTAAAGAGATGGGTCAGTAAATGCTGTGGGGGTGGATAACTCAGTCTGTTTAGCATTTACTGGTTGGGGGGTGTGGGTTGTGAAGGTGGGTCAGTAATTGCTGCGGGTGGGGTCTGTCATTCTTCTTGGAGTATGCTGGTTGGGGGTGTAGGTTGTGGAGATGGGTCAGTAAGTGCCGCAGAGGTGGGACACACATTCTAAGCGTATGCTGGTTGGGAGTTTAAGGTTGTAGAGGTAGGTCAGTAAATGCCACAGGGGTGGGTTACTCATTCTTCTAAGCATATGCTCGCTGGGGGTATAGGTTGTAGAGGTGGGTCAGCAAGTTCCACAGGGGTGGGTCAGTCATTCATCTTAGCGTATGCTGGTTTGTGAAGAGCTAGGCTGTGAAAGCTGGCCAGTAAGTGCTGCCAGTGGAGACTCATCGTCTTGTCTTGGGGGCAGCTGAAGGAACGGTTTGCTGGGTACTTCCTACCCTGGGAGGGACTCATAGATAGACCTGTGGATGGAAGTCAGGGGTTCCTCAAACGTAAAATGAGAAGGGAGAAGAAATGGAAAGAAAGGGAAAAGAACGGGAAGGGAAGGAGAAAAGGGGAAACGAGGTAGGTAAAAAGAAAGGGAAGGAAAAGGAAGCCCTGTAAAGTAGACGTGAGGTAAGGAGCTACATTGTGAAGGCAGGACAGGCAATCCAAGAATCCAGTGTACATAGGACCTATAGCCAGTTGGTGGTAGTGGGGGGACAGGTTGGGGGGCAGTAATTATCACCATCTGGTGACAGAAGAGAATTTTGTGTAAACTTCCAATAACAATAACGTTGTCAAATGGGTACACCAGGAATGGTAGCGGTGACCTTCTGCAGACACTTGTGTAGTACTTACCCCCGAAGGAGCAGCTGAATTTGATTTGTGCCTGCACTCTGCTAATGAACCCCCCCCCCCCCCGAATTGACTCAGTCCCCTTGACACAGCTGTGATGCAACACAATACAGTACAATATAATGTAATGCAATATACCTGTATTGTAACCTCAGGGTTCGCTGGCTCCACCTGCTGGGAGAAACAACACTCCACAAAACTGGATACTTAACCAGATATATTTTACTGTGAATATATTTCAAAGGTGATTACAGTACCTGTGCTGTCATCCCAACATAGGACGACAGTACAATGAATTTCAACATAAACAATTACAAACAATAGATATATATTTATACCTGGGAGCTCCCCCTACTTTTAAAGCTATGCGTGAGATCTCGCTTAAAGTACTTAGTCTTTGAGCTTCTTGTCTTCGCTAGCTAAAGTAACTTTGTAAACCACAGATTAAGGCAAGTTTAAGTTGAGGTAAAGGTGCTTCTGGTGTAGCTTCAGTAACTATGTTACAAAACTTAGAAACGTAAGAGTAGATAGGCCTCAAACCTGCTCAATGTCAGTTACTCGGCTCCTCCTTTGTGGAACTATAAATCCCAAGTGAGGCCTGTGTATGAGTCTATCTGTGTGCAAAAGTTAACAAACTGTGGGTAGTGATCCGCTCACCAACTGGATCGGAACTCCGTGACTGTAGCTTGCTCCTTTGTCAACTGGCTCCGTCACTCTGTTCCCCTAGGCTGGGTGGACCCGGTCCTCCGATGCTCCAATGAGTGTCTCAGGATTTCTCCAATCCAGTCACTGTGTCTCCTGCACCGTGGGGTCACTCACACAAGCTGTAGAAGTTACTATCAGTGATGGCTGTAGGCCCCTTCTAACGGGAGGCCTCCGCACAGATCCTCACAGGCTGGCCACGCTATCCCAAGAGAGCTAAAATGGCCGCTCGGGCTCCTTTTATGTCCTACCCAACATGCACTGTCAGAGAGGGTGTCCATTAGTAGGTCACCAAGCATCCTGAGTAAAGGTCAACCTTCCAAAGTAAATAACAGTCACTTCCTGTATTCAGTCTTTGTGCTTTGTGAAAGCAATATTCGTTTCAGCTATAGAATTGTCCATAGGCTTACATTGTAAAACATCAACATTACATTAGTAGACAAAATTTATCAGCACTACACTTGACTTCTATGTTCTATCGCCCCCATGTGGAGAAGATCTGATGGAAGTACAGGGAAAGGAATAGACGGTCAGAGGAAGAATTGGCCCCGAGGGGAATTGTTGTCACAGCGTCACCAGAAAAATGTTTTTCAGAGCTGCGAAACTGTGTGAAAGTCTCAAATAAACATTTCCTGATTCATTTTCTGTAAAGTACCGTATATTCTATGAGAAAGATTGACAGATAACAAATTTGCTGACTGTGTTCTCACATTACCATAAGGTGAAACTAGACCTGAGTCTATGTAAAGGGCAGTATGAAAATAGGAGTATTTGACATTCTTTAGTTTTTGGTTGAAAGGAAAAAGGTTAGAATCATGGATTAGCGGGGTTAGAATGGTCAAAAGGGGGCTTTTGTTGAAGCCAGCCCCTTGCAATATAATGGGGCACAGGGCAGCCATGGTGTCAGTGCATTGGAAGCTGTTATAAGGAAAGCTGACAAACTACATAGTGAGAGGAAATGCACTTTCTGATTGCTAGCTCTTTGGGCAATCAACCCTGTGGTGCAAGAACGGTGAGCCACTAAACCACCTCACATTATATCACACACATTCACTGCAACCCCCCACACCCCCTTAGTAAGAAAATAAAGTTAGGCATACATCAGTTAGGCCTATTATAGGTGGTTAAAACTGACCCGCTGCTGGCGCATTATAGACTTCTGCATAATTTGCCATCTCCTAATTCTTTAAGCCCTTGTACACGCGGTCGGAGATTCCGACAACCAAATCCGTCTGAGTAATTCTGACGGATTAATTCCGGAAGAGGTCCGGAAGTGATGTTGCATACACACGGTCGGACTAAATTGTCGGAAAATCGGATTGTACATAACGTGATGACGTTATTTCGTTACGACGGGACTACGTTCAGGCTAGTAGCCAATAGCTTTGGTCTAGGAATTTGAACTGAGCATGCGTGGCACTTTGTCCGTCGGAGTAGGCTACACATGATCGGAGTATGTCCGATAGGAGCATTTTGTCGGAAAATTTTACCGGCAAGTTGGAAAACTTGGTCCGTCGGATACTCTGATGGAAACAGTCCGATGCAGACCAGACACAGTCGGAATATCCGACAAAACGGTCCGATAGGACACATCCCGTCGGAATCTCCGACCGTGTGTACAAGGGCTAAGAGGGTTTGATAGAAATTGGCCAGCAGCTGGAAATGGAAAAACTGCATCAATGAACTGTAATGTAAAAGAAGACATATGCTGTGTTGAATGTCCTCTATATGTACAGTGGCCATGTGGTAGGGAAGCAGACAGTCTCTTTACCCATTCCTGCCTGGCCCAGGTTGGCTCTGTAGACCCCCCCAGATACTATGGGCTGGAGGCTCCCCAGAGTACCCACTGCACCTGGCAGAGCTCCTGCGTCTCGCCCTTCCTAAGGCTCACCCTTTGAGACTCCGGGCTTGGCCTAATCAGCATCCCTAGCCATCTGCCACAGTTTGTAGTCTCTGACGGCCATAGTCCATTTCCAGAGTAAGGTCCGACCCTGAGGTTCGGAGAAAAAAACTGTCCACACAAACCCAACAACTATATGGCATCAGACATTCTAGATAGGAGATAGAACATTCCCTTTTAATTGCAAACCATATAGAGAGGGTTGACTGGGATGAGAGTCAAGGAGAAGCAGCCCATAACTGCAATAGGCATTGCCCTGAGTTTAGCATCCCATCCCTGTAGTCCCAAAAAGTCCTGCACCTTCATTTCCTTACATAGTAGGTGAGGTTGAAAAGAAGACATAAGTCCATCAAGTCCAACCTATTTCCTGCTTCCACTATAAGGAGAAGTGACATGAAAATAGTCTACCGGCTACATCTTGATGAATAGTAATGTAATGCACCCCCTTTGGAGCTGCTGGTTTGATGAACCCTGTGAAACTTAGCATCTTTTTTTTCCTAGGTGCAGGCCTCCCCCAGAACCACTGTATACAGTGGTGGTATGGGAAAGGAGCTCCGCCAAGTGACCTGCCAGGAGTCCCTGTCCTCTGATTCTCCAGCGGTAATCCCTGTCCTCTGATGTAAAAATGTCAAAACTCTTAAGCCACTTTGAGTATCTTTGCGTGCGGTGTATCTGCACACACATTGGAAGTAGTGGGGGTCGGGGGTGGGGGGGGGGGGGCCCAGGTCAACTTTTGCATCAGGGCCCACAAGCTCCAAGCTATGCCTCTGCTGGGAATGACTCTGCTAGGTCCAAGTCTGTCCACCAGTCTTAGGTGTACCAGAATGTGCAGAAACAACTTAAGTCTGTGGAAATAATATAAACAGGGAGGAATAACCTCCAACTGGAAAAGAGGACAAACAAATCTAGAGTTTCTTCTGACGGTTTGGGTGGGGCCAGTACAGTGGTGCACTAGTGCTGTTGCTAAATGGCTTCCTGCCCCCCCCAGTTAAGGGAGGTGAAGACTTGACAAAAAGTTCTGATAGGAAAAACTTGACCTGAGTTTAGCAGTAATGAAAGGGCAGGAACAGGTGCAAAGAGTTAACTGGATCCTGGGTAGTAAAGTAATCCAAGACTGGTAAAAAGAGGCACGGAATGTCAGGACTGCAAGGAATAAAATGCAGTAGCTGGACAAGACAGTGATGACTAAGAAGGTTGGGTAAGGGTTAAGGATTGGTAGGTGAAGAGAGCGGCAGCCGAGCGTGGGGCGGCATGGCTACAGTGGCAGGTGGGGGAGATCGTGGAGGCAGAGGAGGCCGCGGCGAGAGTGGGTGAGCGGCAGCAGCGCGTGCAGAGGTCGCGACCTTCGGTGCGTTTTTCACCAGGGCCTGCACCTCGGTCACCTCGTGTAGTGCGCAGCCCGGGGAAGGATGGTTCACTGCCCCCTGCAAAACGGACCCAGAGGGACACCCTGGCACCCAGGCGGTGCACACGCTGCCGCATTGCTGCGGGAGGCGGGGCTACAGGCCGGCAGGCGCTGTTTCCCCACCGGACCACGTGGGCACAACATGGGGGAGGCTTCTTTAGCAGAGCCCAGTAGCATGGAGGGAGAGGCTCAGGGGGATGGCGGACCACGCGGCAAGTCACCTGGGCCTGGGAGACATGGTGGTGGGGGCAAGTGCTCAGAGAAGAGGTGGGGCTGTGTGGACGGAGAGGGGGGAGGAACGCGGGCAGAGGCCAGCAGAGTAGGCAGCAGGACTGGTTCGGGCCACCGGACTGCTGCGGAAGGCACACCGGCGAAGAGTCCGACCGCTGAGAGAGCGAGTGTGGCCTCCGGAGTTCAGTCACCCGGGGGGCTTCTGATGTCGCCGGTCTGGGAAAGGGAAGAGCGGTCAGAGGGTGAGCTGTCTGCGGAAGAGGAATTGCAGGTGCCAATGAGGGAGAGCGACAGTTCAGCTGCTAGCAGATTCCGAGGCAGCCTGGTGAGTCCAATTCTATTACTGCTCTGTCTATTGCTTTGCACGATCTGTTGGGAGGGGTGCAGGCAGGGACAGGGGTGCCAGCAGTGCAGACAGGGTAAGTAGGGGCCGCAGTTCAGCCGCAGGCGGGTAATGTCCCTGCCGTAGTGGGACCCGCTACGCAGATTGACGAGTTGTTGGCGGGGTTGCAGGCATTGGTGGGGAAGTTCGAAGGGGGGCAGGGGCAGCTGGGCCAGGCCGCCCCTTGGACGGAGCCCGGGGCTGGGGTTATGGAGGGGGAGGCTGGGGCTTCCAGTGGTGCCCCCGCTATGGTACTGGTAGTGAGGGGGGGGGGGTGCTGAGAAACCGGCTGACACAGAGGCTAAGTGCGCCTGCCTCAGGACTGCCGACCGTAAAGAAGTGGGGTGTATGTTGGCAGTTTAACGAGGGAGTCTTTAAGTTCGGAGGGACCTGCAGGTCCAAGCACGAATGCTCAGGATGTGGGGGAGCCCACATGCTGTCCAGGTACTTCAAAAGAGGGAAGAAGGCTGGGGACCCTGGTCACAAAAGGGATGACGCTGGTGAAGCTGGAAAGGATGCTTCCTTTCCTAAGTAAGTATCCGGATAGGGAGGCGGCTCATTTATTGGCCTCAGGTTTTCGGGACTGGTTCAAGATACCTTGTTCTCTGGGGGTGACTCCGCCGGTAACAATGAATCTGAAGTGGGCGTTGTTGCACCCGGGGATGGTGGATGAAAATTGGCCAAAGAGGTAGCCTTGAGGCGCATGGGGGGGCCGTTTGCAACTAAACCATGGCCAGATTTGGTGGTTTCACCTTTGGGGGTTGTCCCCAAGAAGGAAGCTGCTAAATTTTGTTTGATACATCACCTGCCCTTTCCGAAAGGGGGCTCAATCAATGACTTCATTGACCCAGAAGCGTGGACGGTTTCATACACGTCTTTTGGCGCGGCGGTGGAATGGGTGAGAAAATATGGGCGGGCGGCCTTGATAGAGAAGGCCGATATTGAGTCGGCGTTTCGTCTGCTCCCGGTGCATCTGGAGGACTTTAAGCTGTTGGGGCTGCTGGCGTGATCAGTTCTACATGGACAAGTAACTGGCTATGGGCTGTTCAATATCGTGCATTTTCTTTGAGGCGTTTAGCTCCTTTCTGGAATGGGTAGTTAGGGATGTTTCAGGCCTGGAGTCGGTCATCCACTACCTGGATGATTTCCTGTGCGTGGACCCTCCTGCCTCTGCTGTGTGTGCGATTATTCTATCCATGTTGCAGCACATCGCAGGCAGATTCAGGGTCCCATTGGCCGCGGACAAAACGGAGGGCCCAACAGAGGAGCTGAGTTTCTTGGGGATTGTAATTGACTCCATGGCCATGGAGTGTCCGTTGCCCAAGAATAAATTGGAGGATTTGCAGAGGGAGATTAGGGAGATCCAAGGGCGGCAGAAGGTGCAGCTGCGGACTTTGCAGTCGCTGTTGGACAAGCTAAATTTCGCTTGCAGGATCATCCCCATGGGGGGGGGGTTTCTGCCGACCACTGTCGGCAGGTACAGCGGGGGGTTATGGGTCCCGACCCATTTCATTCGCCTGCAGCAGGAAGACAGGGAGGACTTGCGGGTTTGGCATGACTTCCTGTCCGGCTATAATGGTAGGGCCATGTGGATGTCAGGCCCAGTGAGCAATTTTGACGTGGATTTGGCCACTGATGCAGCAGGCTCAATGGGTTATGGGGCATTCTTTTGGGGCAAGTGGCGTGCAGAACCTTGGCCGCAGGCATGGGATGGGGCAGGGCTGCTGGGGAATTTGGTGCTGCTTGAGCTGTTCCCGGTGGTCTTGGCCCTGGAGCTGTGGGAGGAGGAATTCAGAAACCTAAAATTAAGGATCAACTGTGACAACATGGGGTAGTCCAGGTAGTCAACCGGATGTCGGCATCATCTCCGCTTGTCATACGGCTCTTGCGGCAGTTGGTTTTTCAGTGTTTGCAGTTAAATATTTTTATTTATGCTGTGCATATACCGGGGGTTGAGAACTCACTGGCGGATGCCCTGTCTCGTTTTCAGTGGGACAAGTTCAGGGAGCTGGCGCCAGGAGCGGAGGAAGCAGGGGCTGCTTGCCCGGCCTGGATGTGGGAGCTGCCATTGGCATCGCTGCAGGATGAATCCGGCAGTCCTTGAGCGAGTCTACCCGGTCCGCGTATTTGAAGGTATGGACAGAGTGGTTGGCACTGATCCAGGAGAAAGGGGTAAGTGGGCAGGAATCTGACTGACGCCTGCTGGTGTTGTACTTTGTGACCAGAGACATGGAGAGGGGGTCGCTTCGATAGACCGAAAGCTTGATAGATTTGCGTTTCTCTTTAAACTCCTTGGGGGGGAGATTGGGCGAAGGATTTTTGGGTGCGGCAAGCTTTAAAGGGATATCGGAAGCAGCACAAAAAGAAGGATGCTAGGCGATCGGTCACATTCGCGAACCTGACGGCGATATGTGAACGGTTGGGGTCAGTTTGTTCATCTCGTTACGAGACGCAGCGTTCTCTCTGGCATTTTATGGAGCTTTTAGGGTTGGGGAATTGGTCAGCTCATCCAAAAACGTGGCTGGGGAGCTATAGGAGCAGGATGTACAGTGGTCGGCAGATAGGATGGGCCTTTGATTGCGTAGGTCAAAAACTGACCAGCAGGGCAAGAGGACGGTAGTGTCCCAGTTCGCATTACCAGGATCAGGGGTTTGCCCGGTTAGGGCAATCCAGGAATTTAGGAGGCTTAGGTTGGGGGAGGCAGGACCGTTCCAGTGAATTTTGGTTGGTTGTAAAAGTATGGGTCTCTGTCAGAGATCACCAGACCGGGTTATACATTACTGTTGTGTATATATATATATATATATATATATATATATATATATATATATTTATAATTTAGATATATATATTTTGTTTGGAGTTTATTGAGTTGTTAATAAAGGCTTTTGTGGCCAGTGTACTCCAAACCAAATGTGTGGTCTCTTCTATTAATCGGGAAAGGTTAAAAGGGTGGTAAAGGTGATACAGTGGCGGCACAGTGGTGTAGTGGTTAGCACTCTCACCTAGCAGTAAAAGGGTCGCTGGTTCAAATCCCAACCACGACACTCCCTGCCTGGAGTTTGCATGTTCTCCCTGTGCCTGCGTGGGTTTCCTCCGGGTACTCCGGTTTCCTCCCACACTCCAAAGACATGCAGGTAGGTTAATTGGCCTCTGACCAAAATTGGCCTTAGTATATGAATGGGGACCTTAGATTGTGGGCTCCTTGAGGGTAGGGACCAAAGTGAGTGTGCAATGTACAGGGATAGGGGTAGACACTCACTCAGGTTGAACTGGATGGACTGGTGTCTTTATTCAACCTTACTAACTATGAAACTATGAAACTATATTGGTAAAAAAGGGTTAACAGGTAAAGGGAAATTTAGTCTACACTGGTCATGTGGCACCCCTCAGAGATGTATAGCAGAAGTATGGTAGTGTCTGAAGAGCCAAATCGCACACTGAGTAATTGGGGTCACGCTTAGTTTTGTGGGGCAGAGTGTCTCGTGGGTTTGAAACCCACTCGCCAATCTTGCACGTCAATGGTAAGTTGCCGACGATGGAGAGGTGGAATAGTGGAATTTTGGAATGGTGGCTCCTGCGCCAACTAACCTGCTCTGGATCGATGCAGCCACAGATTGTGATCGGCGTACCCACTGTGTAGGACTGTGGATGCAGATGGTGACCAGTGAATCAATGCTGTAGAGCTGTAGATGCAGATGGTGACCGGCCAACCCACTCTGTAGAGGCAGCAAAGGGGCTGCACTGGTGGATGGACTCCCAGGAGCTCAGCACTCTCCTTGGACATATGCCTCCTTCCCCAGTCTTGTGCCAAAAGACCTCTTTTGAGCAACCCACTGAATTTCCTCCACTACTCCTTCTCCTGGGGGTTGTACTTTCCTCCAAACAAGGGGGGGAGGGGGGTAGGGTTGCCACTTGTTCTAACTGAAACCACATCTCCCACAATCCTTACAAATTCCCTCCAGTCTAAGACCCGCCAATCTGGAGTGAGTCAATAGGGCATTGCCTCTGAACATACTACAAATTGTTGGCTGATTTCATAACTCTGGAACTTTTTCCTTTAGGTTGTGACCCCAAAGAGGGATTGTGCCGGCTCCCCTGACTGCAGGTTTCCGTTACATCAGAGAGGGGCGGGGTCACCCACTCGTCATTGGGGAAGCCTGGCTTTCCCCCCTGCGTCAGAGGGGGGCGGGGTCAGGTGATGGGTGGCCTCGCCCTCCTCATATAAGAAATATCAGGCTGCCATGATCCCCGCAGTCTCTCCGCCAGTGGAGACAGAGGATGGATGGGCTGTGCTGCGCGGAAGGGAGAGATGACCCATCGCTGGATCAGATCAGCCATCGCTGGACCCCGGAGAGATGATCATCCGTCACTGGATAGCAAGAGTGGATTACCACCACTGGAATCTTTTATTTATTTATTTTGATTTTTAATAAAGGAATTGTTCAAAAGTGTGTTTGTCTTTTTTAACATTATTTTGTACCCCCTTACCATTTCAAATGGGGGGGGGGGGCGGGATCTGGGGGTCCCCTTGTTAAAGGGGGCTTCCAGATTCTGATAAGCCCCCTGCCTGCAGACCCCCAAAACCACTGGTCAGGGTTGTGGGGATGAGGCCCTTGTCCTCATCAACATGGGGACAAGGGGCTTTGAGGGGTCACAGACCCCCAAAGCATCCTCCCAATGTTGAGGGCATGTGGTCTGGTACGGTTCAGGAGGGGGGGGCCCTCTTTTTCTGCGGCCTGCCAGGTTGCGTGCTCAGATAAAGGGTCTGGTATTGATTTTGAGGGGGAACTCCACACCATTTTTTTTTTATTTGGCATGGAGTTCCCCTTAAAATCCATACCAGACCTGAATATTTAGGGGGAACCCCACGTCATTTTTTTTTTATTTGACGTGGGGTTCCCCTTAATATCCATACCAGACCTGAAGGGCCCGGTAATTGAATTTGGGGGAACCCCAGGCTTTTTTTTATTTTTTTTAATCAATGACTTTCAATGACTGTCCTCTGTATTATGGGAGCCGACAATTCATTATAGCCGCTAGTGATTTTAAATTACTTTTTTCCCTGCAGAAATGACACTTTGTGCAGGGACAGTTCTAAGCACGGGAAACATGCGCCCCTTTACAGGCATACTATAGACACCCCCCAGGTACGAAATGTAAAGGAATATTACACTTTTATTGTTTCACTTTAAGCATTATTAAAATCACTGCTCCCGAAAAACGGACGTTTTTTAAAACTTTTTTTGCATTGATACATGTCCCCTGGGGCAGGACCCGGATCCCCAAACACTTTTTAGGACAATAACTTTCATATTAGCCTTTAAAATTAGCACTTTAGATTTCTCCCATAGTCTTGTACAGGGAGCTCTGCGGCTTTTCGAATTTGCCGCAAACAACCCAAATTGTTCACTGTTCGCCAAACAGGCAATGTTGAAACGAACATGAGTTTGACTCGAACTCAAAGCTCACCCCTATTCATAATGTAGTTTCCGGTCAGATAAGCCTGGGATCTTACTGGCCTACTTGGCACATTCGTAATGTAGCCGCCAGTCAGATAAGCCTGCAATCTTATTGGCCTACTGAGGACATTCGTAATATAGTTGCCAGTCAGATAAGCCTGGGACCTTATTGGCCTACTGAGGACATTCTTAATGTAGCTGCCGGTCAGATAAGCCTGAGATTTTATTGGCCTACTGAGGACATTCGTAACGTAGCTGTCGGTCAGATAAGCCTGGGATCTTATTGGCCTACTGAGTGTAAGGATAGGAAGAGTCACCATTTAAGCCTGGGATCTTATTGTCCTACTGAGGACATTCGTAATGTAGCTGCCGGTCAGATAAGCCTGGGATCTTATTGGCCTACTTAGGACATTCGTCATGTAGTTGCCGGTCAGATAAACCTGGGATCTTATTGGCCTACTTAGGACATTTTCTTATTGGCCTACCTAGGACATTCATAATGTAGTTGCCGGTCAGAGAGGCCTGGGATCTTATTGGCCTACTTAGGACATTTGTCATGTAGTTGCTGGTCAGAGAGGCCTGGGATCTTACTGGCCTACTTAGGACATTCGTAATGTAGTTGCTGGTCAGATAAGCCTGGGATCTTATTGGCCTACCTAGGACATTCATAATGTAGTTGCCGGTAAGAGAAGCCTGGGACCTTATTGGCCTACTTGGGACATTCGTAATGTAGTTGCTGTTCAGAGAAGCCTGGGATCTTACTGGCCTACTGAGGACATTCGTAATGTAGTTGCCGGTCAGATAAGCCTGGAATCTTATTGGCCTACTGAGGACATTCATAATGTAGTTGCTGGTCAGATAAGCCTGGGATTTTATTGGCCTACTTAGGACATTCGTAATGTAGTTGCCGGTCAGATAAGCCTGGGATCTTATTGGCCTACTGAGGACATTCGTAATGTAGTTGCCGGTCAGATAAGCCTGGAATCTTATTGGCCTACTGAGGACATTCATAATGTAGTTGCTGGTCAGATAAGCCTGGGATTTTATTGGCCTACTTAGGACATTCGTAATGTAGTTGCTGGTCAGATAAGCCTGGGATCTTATTGGCCTACTGAGGACATTCGTAATGTAGTTGCCGGTCAGATAAGCCTGGAATCTTATTGGCCTACTGAGGACATTCATAATGTAGTTGCTGGTCAGATAAGCCTGGGATTTTATTGGCCTACTTAGGACATTCGTAATGTAGTTGCCGGTCAGATAAGCCTGGGATCTTATTGGCCTACTGAGGACATTCGTAATGTAGTTGCCGGTCAGATAAGCCTGGAATCTTATTGGCCTACTGAGGACATTCATAATGTAGTTGCTGGTCAGATAAGCCTGGGATTTTATTGGCCTACTTAGGACATTCGTAATGTAGTTGCTGGTCAGATAAGCCTGGGATCTTATTGGCCTACTGAGGACATTCGTAATGTAGTTGCCGGTCAGATAAGCCTGGAATCTTATTGGCCTACTGAGGACATTCATAATGTAGTTGCTGGTCAGATAAGCCTGGGATTTTATTGGCCTACTTAGGACATTCGTAATGTAGTTGCCGGTCAGAGAAGCCTGGGATCTTATTGGCCTACTGAGGACATTCATAATGTAGTTGCCAGCCAGAGAGTTCTGGGATCTTATTGGCCTACTTAGGACATTCGTAATGTAGTTGCCGGTCAGAGAAGCCTGGGATCTTACTGGCCTACTTGGCACCCGCCGGTCAGAGAAGCCTGGGATCTTATTGGCCTACTTAGGACATTCGTAATGTAGTTGCCAGTCAGAGAAGCCTGGGACCTTATTGGCCTACTTGGCACATTCGTAATGTAGCTGCCGGTCAGATAAAGATCAATATTAATTTATACTCATTAAACGCCATCTGCAAAAAAGTTCACTAAAACAAGCTAACCCTTTCTAATAAGATAACTCCACCATCTCCCCTTGTGGAAGTGAGCATTATGGGGCTTCTGTACTAAATATCCTCAAATACAACAAGCTCACAACTAGGGATGACTGATTGATTCAGCCTGGACCTAGCTGGGCAGAACCTGTGGGAAGCTCCTCCCCCACCCCCAACCCCACAGATACATGGAGACAAAGAGGTGGAGGCTTCCTAGGATACGGCCATATGGGGCCAATGACATTGACCTAAGCTGATTGGGCCGGCAGGGATACTATCAGGTGTCAGCTTCCTATGGGCTCTGCTGACCTGGGTTTGGACCAAGTTCAGACCAAACCCATCTCACCCTGATCACAACATCTGCAACCACAAATACTTTCTCATACAAACAACACAAGTCCTCTTATTTTTCTCTTCTAAATACTCATTACTCATAACTCACGGCAGTTTCCTGTCTGTATCATACATTACACAACATTCTCTACACGGAGGAGTGATTCACCTTCCATTGCTGCCAAACACCCAGCCAGCGTTCCTTTACAGACTTCGAAGGAGCTTGCCTTGTGCCGGAGTGTCCCCGCCAATTACATTAAGGCCGCCTTCACACCTGAGAGTCACGTTTGAGTGTTTTTTTTCGGGCATTTGTATGCGTGTTTTTGAGCGGTTCTGTACAGCATTTTTAAAGTGTTTTTGAGCTTTGGTGTTTATTAGTCAATGGAGAAAAATATCATCTGCTTCATCATTTGTTACTATGTTTTTTCAGCTTTTTCATCCGTTTTTAATTATTTCTTCGTTTTTTTTTTTTACTTTTTTAAAGGGCTAAGAAGGGTTAAAGGTTATGGTTCATTTTATTTATTGACTTAATTTTATGTATTTTGTTGGGTTAGGGGCTAGCATTAGGGTTAGGGGTCAATGTTAGTGGTTAGGGGATAATATTGGGGTTAATATTAGGATTAGGGATCAATATTAGTGTTAGGGGTTAGGATCAGGGGTTAATTTTTGGGTTAGGGGGTCAATATTAGGATTAGGGGTTAATATTAGGATTAGGGATTAGGATTAGGGGTCAATATTAGGATTAGGGTCAATGTTAGGATTAGGGGTTCATATTAGAATTAGGGGTTAGGATTAGGGGTCAATATTAGGATTACGGGTCAATATTAGGATTAGGATTTAATATTAGTATTAGGGGTTAGGATTAGGGGTCAATATTAGGATTAGGGGTCAATATTAGGATTAGGGGTCAATATTAGGATTAGGGGTTAGGATTAGGGGGTCAATATTAGGATTAGGGGTTTAATATTAGGATTAGGGGTTAGGATTATGGATCAATATTAGGATTAGGGGTTAATATTAGGATTAGGGGTTATGATTAGGGGTCAATATTAGGATTAGGGGTTTATATTAGAATTAAGGGTTAGGATTAGGGGTCAATGTTAGGATTAGGGGTTAATATTAGGCTTAAGGGTTAGGATTAGGTGTCAATATTAGGATTAGGGGTTAATATTAGGATTAGGGGTTAAGATTAGGGGTCAATATTAGGATTAGGGGTCAATGTTAGTGTTATGATTAATATTAGGGTTAGGGGTAAATGTTAGTGCTTAGGGGATAAAATTTGGGGTTAAGGTTAGGGGTCAAAATTAGGGGTTAGGATTGGGGGGGTTAATATTAGTGTTAGGGGTGAGTATTGGGGGTTAATATTAGCGTTAGGGGTTAATTTTAGGGATAGGGGTCAATATTAGTATTAGTATTAGGGGTCAATATTAGGGTTAGGGGATTAGGATTGGGGGTCAGTATTAGGATTGGGGGTTAATGTTAGGATTAGGGGTCAATATCAGGATTAGCGGTCAATATTAGGGATCAATATTGGGGCTAGTATTAGGGTTCAATATTGGGTCTTAATATTAGGGTTAGGGGGCCAATATTAGGATCAGGGGTTAATATTAGGGTTAGGGGTAAATGTTAGTGCTTAGGGGATAAAATTGGGGGTTAGTATTAGAATTAGGGGTCAAATTTAGGGCTAGGGGTTAGGATTAGGGGGTTAATATTAGCGTTAGGGGTTAATATTAGGTTTAGGGGTTATTAGGTTGTGGGGTCAATATTAAGATTGGGAGTCAATATTAGGGCGCTTTCACACTGGGACAGGAGGGTGTCAGCGCTTTTCGCCCACTAGTGGGGAGCTTTTAACCCCTGCTAGTGGCCGAAAAAAAAGTTAAAAGCACCGGCAAAGCGCAGCGCCGCTTTGTCGGCCTTTCAGCGGCGCTGCCCATTGATTTTAATGGGAAGGGGCGCTTTAGGAGTGGTGTATACACTGCTCCTAATCGCCTCAAAGATGCTGCTTGCAGGACTTTTTTTAATGCCCCGCAAGCGCACAGCTCCAGTGTGAAAGCCCTGGGGCTTTCACTTTGGAGTGACAGGAGAGGCGCTTTACAGACGTTATTTTCAGCTCTGTAGCGCCTCAGTGTGAAAGTAGCCTTAGGGGGGTTTATGTTAGAGGTTGCTGCTCTGTTAGCTCCTCCTATATTCTAGAGGATTTTAGAATCATAGTGGAAGAGAGAACGGGGCATGCAGCCTGAACATTTATGGTGGTGAGAGAACCCATTAGTATTCTATTAGAAGGCTTTTGTTTCTGGAGACCATAGCCAGCCCAGATGGTGGTGAGAGAACCCATTAGTATTCTATTAGAAGGCTTTTGTTTCTGGAGACAGCAACCGGCCCTGAGGAAGCCCCAGGTTGAGGGCGAAACAAGTTGGGAATCACATCAATCTTGCTGTATCCATAAGGACTGTACTACATGTACCGGCTGTAAAATACATTTTTGAAACCTTTTTTTTTTTACCAATGTTAAAATAAAGTGCTTTTCTTTTAAATGTATTTCTTTGGATCTCTTTACTAATGTAAGCACCTTAAAAATCCCATAAATACTTCAATACTTCTTTATCTTATGGATGTGGTGCTAAATTTGGTGTTTTGTCCATGGTCAAGAAAATAACCCATAAATAGTCTGAGGCCCGAGCAGCAGAGTATTAGTGTTCCTGGGTCCAGACCTGCAGGAGAAGACCCCTGGGGCAGAAGTCTGGGAGGAAGCTACCAGGAAGACAGAGGTCCCAGCTAGGCTTAGCTGGGGGGGGGGGGGGGGGTCTATTCACAAGTTCAAGTCCAGGAATCAAGTTGGAGAAGCTCACTGGATAGAGCCAGGAGGGAATTGTTGGGAAGGAGTCCAGCTTTCCTATGGTGGCTTGGAGACACAGACCGAAAATAGACAGAGAATCCGACCCTTCCCACCAAAAACCTTGTATTTCATTACCGTCAGTGGCCTCATTAGGTAGATTTCTTCTCCCTTCCCAAATGGTCACTGGTACAGGAAGCGATTGGTAACCCAACCCAGCAAGGGCACAGACAACATAAAAAAATAAAATAAAAACCCTACAGAGGCTTTCCCTCTTCCTCATTCAACCCAAACCCACCAAGAAAGTTTTGGCTCGAGTACCACTTTAACGATTATCCACACCTCACCCCAATAAACCAAAGACAAATGTAGTATAATAAAAATTTTATTTACCCGAAATAACGGTGTAAACCTCTATAATGTACAGTATAAATACAATATATCTCTGCATACATGTAAACCAAGGCTTGTTCGGCCCACGGGTTGATATATACAGGGTTAAATACAGCTATGTACATACAAGTCAGGCGTGAGAACTCTGCTATGGAAAGACGAGAATGGTGACATTCCTCCATACTGCGTGCCGGAGGACGGAGCTTCTCAACCTGCCATTATCAGTCATCAGTATTAGATCCTGGAGATACACACAGTGCATGATGGGAGCTGTACTTCTCCCTTACAGTCATTTTAAAAACAGGCACCTCCAACCATCTTTTTAGAAAAAAATAAAAATTAAATACTTAACTCCATGATTGCACGTAAAAAATACAGTTTATGGTATCACCTCTACCTATATGGCCAAAAGCATGGAGGACCCTCCCCACCAATGATGGAATTGAGGTGTCTCCCCTGAAGGGTCCTGTTAATACTCCATCATTCAAAGACATAGTAGACAATTGTGCTCCTCCAACCTTGTGGTAACAGCTTGGGGAAGACCCCAATAAGGAGAAGCTCCATAAAAAGACATGGATTGACCAGTTTGGTGTAGAGGAATATGAGTGGCCCCCACAGAGCCCCAACCTCATGGTTTTAGAATGTGATGGTATGGTGTCCAAAAACTTTTGGCCATATAGTGTGCGATATAATCCCTGAAGAAAAAAAATCAGAACACTGTAAGCACAGACTATCTACATATGTATAGGTTCCTCTCACATGTAGACCCTCCGTAACCTCACTCTGTAACAGTCTCTTCTAACAGGAACCAAGTTGCAGACCACAAAATGTTGGAGAGCGTTACACCAGCTCCAACCTGATGATGACCGTTTGATCTTTAGGCTGTAAAGTAATTAACACTGGAAAATCCTTCTCTAATTACCCATGAGCCCTTACTATTAGAGCTCTGGTGCCCAACTTTGGTGCTTGCCTTGAAACACTTGGACAGTCAGTGGTGGGAGAGTTGGTTTTGTAAAGGAGCTGTAATGACATTGATCTCTAGGAGTCTCAAGTAACATGTCCCCACTCTCTGACTGTCTTCTGCAAAATGTTTTCAACCACATGTAAAAATGTAAGTCTTCAGTCTGACAATCTACTGCAACATTGCATATACTTAATATAATGCGTGGCCTTTTGTTCATATCAGAGGCTGTAGTTGAGGTCCTCTTTACTTCACAAGTTGACAACCAGTGTCCTAGAGTAAGATTATTGCTGAGAAATGTGGCACCATCATCCATAGTAGATGATGCTGGGCCCATGTTGGGTGTAATCCTTTGCCCATAGTAGATAAATCAGGCCCATGTTGGGTTCCATGCATTTTCCATGGTGGATGATATCAGGTCTGTGTTGGGTACCATCCATTGTCCATGGTAGAGATATCAGGCCCATATTGGGTACAATCCATTGCTTATGGTAGATGATGTGAGGGTTATGTTGGGTATCATCCATTGTCCATGGTAGATTACATCAGGTAAACATTGGGTACCATCCATTTCCCATGGTAGATGATGTCAGGTCTACATTGGGTACCATCCATTGTCCATGGTAGAAGATGTCTGGTCTACATTAGGTATTATCCAAAACACCTCCTCCCTATTAGTCTTGGAAAGCCTTCATACTATTTCGCGAGTCAATGAAAATCCATCATGGCTACAAGCCATACCAGATGGCATCATGAAGATTTGAAGAGAGTTCTAAAATCATAGCTTTTGAGCAGAGGACCTCGGAAGTCCAGAATTCAAAAGAAAAAGGCGACCAGCACCCCCAAAATTCCAGGCTATTGCTACACAACCTTTGACAGAAGATTATATTTCTTCCCTTGTCCATAATTATCCACCAATATGGAACTCCAGTAAACAGAACCATCTAGACAATCCAGGCACTCCTCAGCAGCCTCTGGTGTCTCTGTGTAGATAACACATTTAAATTGTTCTCCAAGCAGGAAAAACCTTCAATCGGGAAATGTCAAATGTCCCATCAGTGAGGGTGCGGGCGCCGCAGGACGTATCGGGAAGCAGACTCCAGGCTCCACTTGCATTTATCCAGGATGCGCTGGCATTCTTCCTTGCTGAAGCGGCAGATGTTGTAGAGCTGTTCCACCTGGGGAGAGGAAATAATGCGCAACATTAGAACCCAACTCAAAGGTGTAAATCCAATTCCAGTTCTTAAATAATACTCGAGGAACCCTCTTGGTGACTGGGACACCTTGCATTAGAGCTTCCTTACAGTTGTATGGGCCCCTCTTCTGTACAGACATTGCTTACTCTGCTATCACTGCACACCGAGTTTCCCACAATGTGCATTAGAACCTGCAGCAAGTCAGATTTAGCCCGCCTCATTTTCTGGCAGGAGGACACCCAGCATCTACTAGACCAGTGGTCTCCAAGGTGCGTCCCTTTGCTTGCTTAGATCTGGCCCTTGGGGCACTATTTCATCCACTGATACCAACAATGGGGCATAATTCCTGCCCACTGACACTCATCAAGGCTACCAATGACAACAATGATGGGGCACTATTCCTCCCACTGACACCAACAATGGGGCATTGTTTTTTTTTCCCACTGATGTTGGTACCTTTTCTACTCCCAGTGGACACAGTCCAATATAAGCAGATTAAAAACTTCAACTTAAAAATAATGGGGACAGGTTTGCAGTTTACGCCATTCCTTTTTGAAGTGGTTCTCTGTACAGTTTCATATTCTTTTACTAAAAACCTGAACTTTTGAATGACCCCTAAAACTAAAAAGAACTCTGATATAAGCAGTGTGGGGGGCATTTAAAACATGCTCACCTTTAAAGACTGCACGGCCCGTGTTACGTCCCCTCCATAGTTGCGCAGAGCCTCGCGGCTCTCTTCTGTCGTCACTCCATGTACGCACTCCTCCACCTGCACAACAGAAAACAAGTTTAGGTAAATATACACCTGCGTTCAAGGTGTGTGAAGTAGGTTTGATGGATGGTTAACGTGGATGTTTGAACTCTGCTTTAGACCCTACGGTGCATTGTAGACCTGGATTCACCGAAAGTCTACAAGATATTTGCCTTCACGGCTGTTGTTAACCAATGGAACTTTGTATTGTGTATTCAGTAATGCTGAACAACCAGTTCTGCTTTGTTGTAGCTGCGATTATTCCCAAAAACAGGTCAACAAAGAAAAGCTTCTCAAGGATCTCAGAAGAATTTCAATTGAGCCCCTGATTTCCCTGAAGGCAACTAGAAGAAAGCTGCATCTGACATGTCTCTGGGCCTGGTGTATCAAGTTCAACTTTAAAGTGAAAGCCTACGCTCCGTTGAACTCCAGCCAATCCAGTGGAAGTCAAAGTCCATCATAAATAAAGTCCAATCTGCATCATCAGGCCACAAACCTCCTTCCCGACCTCTAATGGCAGCTTTCGGATTTACATCATATATATATACTAGATCAGTGCTGGGACAAGGTCATCCAGTGCCTGGGGCAAAGATGCCAAACTGCATACCCCCCCCCCCCCCCCCCATTCATGATACACAAGCTTAGGGGATCCTACTCCCAGCAGTCTCTCTCTTGTCCAAATCACTACTCCTGTCAGCCTTGTAACATATGGAAGGCCCTCCATCCCTACAGTAAACCATTGCGCCCAGGAAAGCTGTCCCTCCTGGCCACCCCTTGTACTAGATTTAGAAGCAAATCCTGAAAGACATTTTTATCATTGATCATAAGATGGGTCAATACAGAGCCAGTTAGGTTTCTATTATACGGCAAAAAATCCGCACCCCACCCACCAAGTGACAAAGGACTTTGGGGAGGGGGCAAATTAGAAAATCTAAGACCACAATGTCCATCTTAAAGCTACCATAAGCAGTACATCCCACTCCAGCCAAACATCATGATCTTGGGTCTCTAAGCCAAAAGTATGCAAGGAGCCTTTGCAAATACCAGCCAGTGCCCCCCCCCCCCCCTCCCCCCTGAGTGATGAAGGGGGAAGTTCGTGGAACAGGATGGCAGATGAATTGGGACCACCATCAGTCTACACTGAGTTTTACACCTACACACAGACATCTCAGTCTCCTCACCTCCTTAATCTTCTTTTGAAGCTCAGCGTCTGCAGTAATGGCTCTGTACCCCGCGGGTTTACTTTCTGCTGGCAGACGAGGGACCGGGTGCGTCTCTCCTGGAACCGGGATCGAAGAAGATGGGAATTTATCTTTATTGCGAATCATCTGTTGCATGGGGTGATCCACTGTAGGGGGGCTAAGAAATCGATCCTTAGGAGCCGACATTTTTGGTTTAGGAGGAGGTAGGGGTCGGATGTTGGTAATCATACGCCGTGGTGGAAGGTCGCTCATTCTTCTTGGGGACGGGTCACGTGGTGGCGATGCTATGCTCTCCAGATCCCGCCCACGTTGCTTGGGTGTGTGGTGGCTTTGTGGCTTGTTGTTCATTAAGTCAAAGTCAGAGAGGGACTCCAAGCTTCTAGACAGACCTGTGGATAGAAGTCAGAGCAGGTGAGAGGAGAGAATGAGAAAATTGGGGACAATGAGAACTACAAAGTTATAGAATAGAGAGGAAGAATGGAGAGGATGACAGTAAGGAGAGGATGGATGGAGAAGATGATAGTATGGAGAGGATGAATGGAGAAAATGATAGTATGGAGAGGATGGATGGAGAGGATAACATTAGGGAGAGGATGGATGGGAAGGAAGCCATTAAAGAGAGGAAGGGTGGAGAAGATGACAGTAGGGTGTGGAAGGATGGAGAGAATGACAATAAGGAGAAGAGCATGGAGATGATGACAGTAAATAGAGGATGGGTGGAAAGGATGACATTAGGGACAGGATAGAGGGAGAGGATGACAGTAAGGAGAAGGATGGAGAGGATGACAATAAGCAGAGGATGACAATAAGCAGAGGTTGACTTTAGGGAGATGATGGATGGAGAGGGTGGATGGAGAGGGTGACAGTAAGGAGAGAATCAATGGAGAGGATGACATTAGGGAGAGGGTGACAGTAAGGAGAATAAGGATGGAGAAGATGACAGTAAGGAGAGGAAGGATGGAGAAAATTACAGTAAGGGAGAGGATTGATGGAGAACATGACAGTAAAGGAGAAGACGGATGGAGAGGATGACCAGATGGAGAGTAAGGATGAGATCAGCGTGTTTGCAACTTCACGTGCCTGCGCCTGCCAGGAAGCTGACACACCACAGCGCTAATCACAGGTAGTGAGACATTTCCCGATCTGTGCACTACCTGTGATCAGAGATGCGGAGTGTCAGCTTCCTGGCGGGCGTGGGCACGTTGAGTTGAGAATACGCCTGAGCTCATTGTTAATGGGGAGGATGACAGCGAGAAGAAGGATGGAGAGGATGAGAGCAAGGAGAAGAAGGATGGAGAGGATGAGAGCAAGGAGAAGAAGGATGGAGAGGATGAGAACAAGGAGAAGAAGGATGGAGAGGATGAGAGCAAGGAGAGGAAGGATGGAGAGGATGAGAACAAGGAGAAGGATGGAGAGGATGAGAACAAGGAGAAGAAGGATGGAGAGGATGAGAACAAGGAGAGGAAGGATGGCGAGGATGAGAACAAGGAGAAGAAGGATGGAGAGGATGAGAACAAGGGGAAGAAGGATGGAGAGGATGAGAACAAAGAGAAGAAGGATGGAGGGGATGAGAGCAAGGGGAAGAAGGATGGAGAGGATGAGAGCAAGGAGTAGAAGGATGGAGAGGATGAGAACAAAGAGAAGAAGGATGGAGGGGATGAGAGCAAGGGGAAGAAGGATGGAGAGGATGAGAGCAAGGAGTAGAAGGATGGAGAGGATGAGAACAAGGAGAAGAATGATGGAGAGGATGAGAACAAGGAGAAGAAGGATGGAGAGGATGAGAACAAGGAGAGGAAGGATGGCGAGGATGAGAACAAGGAGAAGAAGGATGGAGAGGATGAGAACAAGGGGAAGAAGGATGGAGAGGATGAGAACAAAGAGAAGAAGGATGGAGGGGATGAGAGCAAGGGGAAGAAGGATGGAGAGGATGAGAGCAAGGAGTAGAAGGATGGAGAGGATGAGAACAAAGAGAAGAAGGATGGAGGGGATGAGAGCAAGGGGAAGAAGGATGGAGAGGATGAGAGCAAGGAGTAGAAGGATGGAGAGGATGAGAACAAGGGGAAGAAGGATGGAGAAGATGAGAACAAGGGGAAGAAGGATGGAGAAGATGAGAGCAAGAGGAAGAAGGATGGAGAGGATGAGAGCAAGGGGAAGAAGGATGGAGGGGATGAGAGCAAGGGGAAGAAGGATGGAGAGGATGAGAGCAAGGGGAAGAAGGATGGAGAGGATGAGAGCAAGGGGAAGAAGGATGGAGAGGATGACAGCAAGGAGAAGGACGATGGAGAGGATGAGAGCAAGGAGAAGGATGTAGAGGATGACAGCAAGGAGAAGAATGATGGAGAGGATGACAGCAAGGAGAAGAATGATATAGAGGATGACAGCAAGGAGAAGAATGATGGAGAGGATGACAGCAAGGAGAAGAATGATGGAGAGGATGACAGCAAGGAGAAGAATGATGGAGAGGATGACAGCAAGGAGAAGAATGATGGAGAGGATGACAGCAAGGAGAAGAATGATGGAGAGGATGACAGCAAGGAGAAGAATGATGGAGAGGATGACAGCAAGGAGAAGAATGATGGAGAGGATGACAGCAAGGAGAAGAATGATGGAGAGGATGACAGCAAGGAGAAGAATGATGGAGAGGATGACAGCAAGGAGAAGATGAATGTGGAGGATGACAAGATGGAGAGGATGACAGTAAGGAGATGATGGATGGAGAGGATGGAAGTAAGGAGATGATGGGTGGAGAGGATGGCAGTAAGGAGAGGATGGATGGAGAGGATGGCAGTAAGGAGAGGATGGCAGTAAGGAGAGGATGGATAGAGAGGAGGACAGTTAGGTGAGGATGGATATGATCACTCAATAGACATGTGTCTATTATTGACCCAACAAATTATGTAACTAGAAAAGTAGAGGAAAAAAGGAATGAAGAAAACAGGATGGAAGGAAGGGTGACAATGAAAAGGGAAGTGAAAGAATGAGGGTAATGGTTGCTTCCAGAAGACACCTACGTTGCATACGCATCATCTTCTCTTCGGCTTTGATGCGGCTAGCAACGCCCCCTCCTGCTCTCCGCTGACCTTCTTTTGCTCGGATTCTTTTGCTGAAAGAAACAAAAAGTTAATGAGTATATGGTGGGAGGAGATATGTATGATTATCTTCTTGATCCAGAGGCATTGAGGCACTTACTTATTTTCTGCATCCACAAGAGAGATCTTCCCAAGATTGCTCAACAAGCTGATAGAGTTTCGGGAGCGTGCCAAGTCCTCCGGAGAGATGACGGAAGGGGGGAATGGTCCAATTCTAACAGTCCGCTGATTCTGTCCTCTCCAGGGCTGAGAGTCTGACCTGGAGGAAGCAAAATTAGAGCCATGTAATCTACGATTACCAAACAGGCGAACCACTTTAGGGTTGATTTACTAAAACTGGGAAGTGAATATCAGGATCAGCTGTGCATGGTAGCCAATCAGCTTCTAAATTCAACGTGTTCAATTAAGCTTTTACAATGGCCATAAATGGTAATGGCCATAAACTTTCAGGGGAAGAGCTGAAATATGTGGCCAGGGAAAGGGAAGTTGGGAATGACTGGCCTGCAGCCTTCTAATCGGATGAATAACACATGATGAATGATGGATGAATGGCCAGTTATGAATGAAAAATAGACGTCATGATTTCTAGACCAATGAATGACCAGTAATGAGATAAACAATGGATAAACAATAGATGATGAAGGTCCAATATGTTTAATGCCTTACCCAACATCAATGACGGTGACAACGTCCCCAGCTTCCAGCGGCAGCCAAGAGGGATTGTTCACTTCTTGAAGAACACAAACCTCTTGTGGTTTCACCTGAAGAGATAAGTTGACCATAAGATAATGAACTAAGAACAGGGGTCAAATAAGAAACGGGCTTGGTGGAGGAATAGGAAGTAATGAGCCTTAGAACCATAGACATGACTGTAGGAGAATGTTGCCGATAACTTGACATATAAGCATGACTGAATTATTTAGATATCTAAAAAGAGGACTTTATTAGGAACGTATTTCTGTAATTCATTGGAAAGGGACAGGGATGGAGATGCACTATATGGCCAAACATTTTGGACACCTGACCACAACACCTGTATGATCTTGTTGGACATCCCATTCCAAAACCATGGGGGGCGAATATGGAGTTTCTTCCAACAGATCTTCTGGGAAGACTTTCAGCAAGATTTTGGAGGGTGTCTATGGGGATTTGAGCCCATTTGTGAGGTCAGGTACTGTTGTCAGATAGGAAAAAACCTAAATCAGTTGGTGTTGGATATCCTATACTAAAACCATTGTCATTAATATGGAGTTGCCCCCATTGGATCAATAACAGCCTCCACTCCACTGGGAAGGCTTTCCACAAGATTTTGGAGGGTGTCTATGGGAATCGGAGTCCATTTCTGAGGGCATCAGGTACTGATATTGGATGAGAAGGCCTGGTTTACAACTGGCCTTCCAGTCCATTCCAAAGGTGCTCAGTAGGGTTGAGGTCAGGGCTCTGTGCAGGACACTTGGGTTCATCCACACTGGTTAAACCATATATTTATGGAGCTGGCTTTGTACACGGGGGGAGCACAGTCCTGATGGAACAGAAAAGGGTCTTCAAACTATTACCAGAGGGTTGGAAGAGCACAATTGTCTACAATGTCTTTGCATGACGTATTAACAGGACCCTTTACTTGAAACACCTAAGTGGCATAATTTGTTCATATACTGTATGGAACACATTGTAGGGGTGAGTAAGGATATATATTTCACTTACATCTTGGAGAAGGCTGATGAGAGTGGCGAAATTAGGCCTCTGTTCAGGTTTGTGTGCCCAACACTTCATCATGATGTTGTACAAAGCGAGAGGACAATCATCTGGATGTTCCAATCGCTCTCCTTCTCGGTCAATCTTCATTAAAATCTGGAGACAGGAACACAGATATATAAATTTCGGTTCTGTGAGACTTACGGATAAATGTTGAAGATGAAACTCTATGAGAGCACCAAGTTACCTGTCTCCCAGCAAGGCCCAACCAGGGCTCCTGTCCATAGGTGAACATTTCCCACATGGTGACCCCAAACATCCAGACATCTGATGAGTGTGAGAAGGTACCAATCTTCAAGCTTTCTGGTGAACACCTGTCACAAAGAAGGCAAATAGTGGGCAAATTAGTGATTTGGGATTCCCAGAGATTACCCAATGTTCTGATGAGTATCCTCAACCTCCCACCATAGGATTGATCCACTAGTGCCCTACTATGTTCTGACTCCCTTCCTCACCATGCAAAGGGTATCCTGCGGTGAGCAGACATGATGTATTGTTCATCGTTCGCCCTCAGCGCTCTTGTCAGGCCAAAATCACCGATCTTTACCATTTCTTCATTCATGAGCAGGACATTCCGTGTTGCCAGATCCCTGTGGATGAACTTCTGGTTTTCAAGATAGCTCATCCCAGAGGCGATCTGGATGCAGTACGACCACAAGAGCTGCAGAGGATATGCTCCATAGCGAGAACGCAGAGCATCATGTAGAGATCCGAGAGGTGCCAACTCTGTGACCTGAGATGGAAGAAGGAAAGAAACAAGAGGGTAATTATCCAGCTACACACATCACATCCCCATTTGCCTTTCTGGAGGGAGGGGACAAACTAAGTGTCACCCTGACGGAGGGGGGGGGCAGACTTAGAGTCCCCTCTTGCATTAAACTGGCGTGAGAGAAGAAAAAGAGAACGTTGGGACTTTAAATGAGGCGGTGACCGGGTAAGGTCAGTTGCCTCCATCCCTATTTGAATAAAGCAATCAGGATGACTGAGGGTTGGGACTTTCAATGAAGCAGGCAGGTGTAAAACATTTAAATTTATTGGAAAATCAATGGTAAGTTGCATGAGGGTAATCATGAGTACACCAAGAAGACCAATATATTCCATTCAATGGGTAAACATACAGCAATAACAATTGACCACTAAAAATACAAATCACATATTACAAGTGATCATTAAGTAAGTAAAACATAGTTGGCATAAAACATGGCATATAGTAGCTCTATGCATTTCGTTGGATGGAATATATTGGTCTTCTTGGTGTACTCATGATTACCCTCATGCAACTTACCATTGATTTTCCAATAAGTATAAATGTTTTACACCTGCCTGCTTCATTTAAAGTCCCAACCCTCAGTCATCCTGATTGCTTTATTAAACTGGTGTGGATAAAAATGACCCCATCAAGAGAACCAACCACTCACCATTTTCATTGGCTGGGTCAGAACTACCCCATAGAGTCGGATGAGATGTTGGTGATCCAGGGCGTACATGGAATTCACTTCTTGCAGGAAGTCCTGAAGAATTTCAGGGTCAGAGCTGGCATCTGTACGGAGGGTTTTCACAGCAACATTCACCTGAAAAAAGACAAAGACGGTGAAGATAAGACCACTGCAGAGTAACAGGACATGATAGGAGGACTGAGAGCTCAGGGAACTGGAAGACATATAGGAAGAGGATACTCACTATCCTTCCACCGGGAATCCTCCACTCTCCTCTACGGACCACCCCAAAGCAACCATCCCCCAGACGCTCCATCAGGTGCAGGTCTCGGTCATTCATCAGACACTTCAAGGAGTAGTCACTTTCCCCACGGTGGGAGGAGGGCGACAGCAATAGGGTGGGGGGTGATGAGGTGTCCAGATCTGAGGGTGATTCGGGGCCTTCAGGGCCTCTGTTTGCAAACATCTAAAAGAGGAGAAAAAGAAGACAATAATTAGAACAGGTTCTGAATGTGGATTTCCCAACAGTAGCTTGTGTCTCTGCCCCTCCCCCAATGGTGAGCTCAGTAGTATGTGTCCTTGCCCCTCCCACAAAACGCTCACCTTGTACATCCATGTTTTGGGGCGGATGAGTGGCTTCCTTCGCTTTAAAGCTTCTAAGAGTCTTCTCTGAGCTGAAAAATAGAACACGGCAAGTCAGGCATGAGGCATGGGGCACTGCAGCTCCTCCACATTCATTTAAAGTGAACTGGTAATTTGGAGATCTTGCAACTTCCTTGACCAGGGTAGAGGTGGTAGCACTGCATTGTGGGATATGAGGAGATCTAAGCTACAACTGCCAATATATCGTCATTGCAGAGCCACCAACAATACTTTATTACAGATTCAGACCAGCTTCTGACCTGTAGGCACTAAGCATAAGCCATGGCCGCTGCAAGAACTCCTCAAACTCAAAGCCAAGTAGAATTTGCTTTCTGGATGGTGACTCTGCCCGGGTTCCATCCACCAAGGGTTTGGGGGATTTTGGTGGAAAACACTTTGTCTCCATTACAGTCTCTTGTGTTATAAATCAGGGAAAGGGCAGCGGAGGAGATTGAGGTAAAGAGAAGGGAGATGGGTTCCTTCTGGGACCTGTGTGTGTCCGGGTTGTAGGATGACACATCCAATCCATCGATACCTCACACCTCATTATAAAGCTAAGCGGTGACCTCATTCCTGGAGGAACCGGGTCATGTGACACACCTGAGTCACCCGGTACACGTGAGAATGTTCAGTGACAACTGGCAGAACAACATAAACACGCATGAAGGGGGGGACATTATGTAATGTACAGTATGAAGACAACTTTCCCAATCGTGGTCCAACCCCCTTCCATGTCCCCGGAGAACCTATTATTGTTATGAATCATCAGAGAAGGAGCGCAGGGTGCAGCATGGGGACACCGTGAACTCAGCTGCCTGGGACACACATGTCAGGGATAACAATGGAGGGGGGGTAAAGGAAGAGTAGGGGTGTCACAGCAAAATTATTCATCTCCAAGGAGATGACGGGGATGCCATACTTCATACAACCGGCTGCATGGAGCCTGACCTTACAAAGTACTCTACATATGACCAGCCAATGACAATACTCTACATATGTCCGGCCAATGACAATACTCTATATATGTCCAGCCAATGACAATACTCTACATATGTCTGGCCAATGACAATACTCTACATATGTCCGGCCAATGACAATACTCTACATATGTCCAGCCAATGACAATACTCTACATATGTCTGGCCAATGACAATACTCTACATATGTCCGGCCAATGACAATACTCTACATATGTCCGGCCAATGACAATACTCTACACATGTCCGGCCAATGACAATACTCTACACATGTCCGGCCAATGAAAATACTCTACATATGTCCGGCCAATGACAATACTCTACATATGTCCGGCCAATGACAATACTCTACATATGTCCGGCCAATGACAATACTCTACATATGTCCGGCCAATGACAATACTCTACATATGTCCGGCCAATGACAATACTCTACATATGTCCGGCCAATGACAATACTCTACATATGTCCGGCCAATGACAATACACTATATATAACCAGTCAATGGCCGCCCAGTGACAATACTCTACATATGGCCGGCCATTGACAGTACACTACAGATAACCAGTCAGTGGCTGGCCAGTGACAATACTCTACATATGGCCGGCCAGTGACAATACTCTACATATGGCCGGCCAGTGACAATACTCTACATATGGCCGGCCAGTGACAATACTCTACATATGGCCGGCCAGTGACAATACTCTACAAATGACCAGCCAGTGACAATACTCTACATATAACCAGTCAGTGGCCGGCCAGTGACAATACTCTACATATGGCCGGCCAGTGACAATACTCTACATATGACCGGCCAGTCAATGACTGGCTAGTGACAATACTCTACATTAAGGCCGGCCAGTGACAGTACTCTACATATGACCAGCCAGTGACAGTACTCTACATATGGCCGGCCAGTGACAGTATTCTACATATGGCCGGCCAGTGACAGTACTCTACATATGGCCGGCCAGTGACAGTACTCTACATATGGCCGGCCAGTGACAGTACTCTACATATGGCCGGCCAGTGACAGTACTCTACATATGGCCGGCCAGTGACAGTACTCTACATTTAACCATTCAGTCACAGTACTCCACATATGACCCTCCAGTGACAGTACACTACATATGGCCGGCCAGTGACAATACTCTACATATGGCCGGCCAGTGACAGTACTCTACATTTAACCATTCAGTCACAGTACTCCACATATGACCCTCCAGTGACAGTACACTACATATGGCCGGCCAGTGACAATACTCTACATATGGCCGGCCAGTGACAGTACACTACATATGGCCGGCCAGTGACAATACTCTACATATGGCCGGCCAGTGACAGTACTCTACATTTAACCATTCAGTCACAGTACTCCACATATGACCCTCCAGTGACAGTACTCTACATGTGGCTGACCAGTGACATTATTCTACATATGACCCTCCTGTGACAATACTCTACATATGACCGGCAAGTGACAGTACTTCACATATCACCCTCCAGTGACAGTATTCTACTTATGACCGGACAGTGCTTCACATATATCCGGCCAGTGACAGTACTCTACTTGTGGCTGGCCAGTTACAGTACTCCACATATGGCCGGCTAGTGACGGTACTACACATATGACCCCCCCCCCCCCCAGTGACAGTACATATAACCCCCCCTCAGTGACAGTACTCCACATATGGCTGGCCAGTGACGGTACCCCACATATGGCCAGCTAGTGACAGTAATACACATATGACCCCCCCAGTGACAGTACATATAACCCCCCCTCAGTGACAGTACTCCACATATGGCTGGCCAGTGACAGTACTCCACATATGGCTGGCCAGTGACAGTACTCCACATATCGCCCCCCCCCAGTGACAGTGCTCCACATATGACCCCCCCAGTGACAGTACACCACATATGACCCCCCCAGTGACAGTACTCCACATATGGCTGGCCGGTGATAGTACTCCACATATGCCCCCCCCCAGTGACAGTACTCCACATATGCCCCCCAGTGACAGTACTCCACATATGACCCCCCCAGTGACAGTACTCCACATATGACCCCCCCCCCAGTGACAGTACATATAAACCCCCCTCAGTGACAGTACTCCACATATGGCTGGCCAGTGACAGTACTCCACATAAGCCCCCCCTCCCCCCAGTGACAGTACTCCACATATGCCCCCCCCAGTGACAGTGCTCCACATATGCCCCCCCCCCCAGTGACAGTACTCCACATATGACCCCCCCCCCCCCCCCAGTGACAGTACATCTAACCCCTCCTCAGTGACAGTACTCCACATATGGCTGGCCAGTGACAGTGCTCCACATATGACCCCCCCCGTGACAGTACTCCACATATGCCCCCCCCCCAGTGACAGTGCTCCACATATGACCCCCCCCCCCCATGACAGTACTCCACATATGCCCCCCCCAGTGACAGTACTCCACATATGCCCCCCCCCAGTGACAGTGCTCCACATATGACCCCCCCCCCCCATGACAGTACTCCACATATGCCCCCCCCAGTGACAGTACTCCACATATGCCCCCCCCCAGTGACAGTACTCCACATATGCCCCCCCAGTGACAGTACTCCACATATGCCCCCCCAGTGACAGTACTCCACATATGCCCCCCCCCAGTGACAGTGCTCCACATATTACCCCCCCCCCCCAGTGACAGTACTCCACATATGACCACCCCTCCAGTGACAGTACTCCACATATGACCCCAAACCACATATGACCCCCCCAGTGACAGTACTCCACATATGACCCCCCCAGTAATGGTACTCTACATATGACCCCCCCCCCCCCCCCGTGACAGTACTCCACATGTGGCCAGCCAGTGACAGTACTGTATGTCAGATCTCCGAGTATACACAGCATATTTATGGTAAGGCTGCTCCTCTCTTACCTGGTCTCCCCATCCCGATATTGTCCAGGTCGAAAGGTTTGACAAAGTCGAAGTGTCCCGGTCGGGTGACATTGAGCTCATCACGGATCCTCTTGTAGAACTGTTCAAGTTGGACCTCCCGTAAGAGTTGGGTGAGCCAGTCGCTCCCCTCTTCGGTCACCATCTCCACACCTGACACTGGAGAAATACAGAGAGACATCAGTTCAGGTCTACGGCAGTGCGGAGTTCTGAGGTCTCATGTGTGAGCGCTGAGTCTTCTATAGACACATGTGTACAGTCAATACATCCGACACGCTGTATACACAAACAACACACAGTAAGCCACGCCCTCTCACTGTACGGTACCTCATGTACACGCTCACGTGTGGAATGTCTATGGACGACATGTTCCAACACGGGAGGAATGAGGAAGACTTCACAGAGAAAACAAAACACTCGTCATGTTACAGAACGCAAAGTGAGACTTCCAGAGATTACCCGGAGAACACATAACATTGCCAGGACCAGCAGTGAGATAATGTTCCTAGGATGGCTAGTGAGATAATTTTACCCTGTCAGCATTCCTGGCACCAGCCAAACGGATAATATTCCCCCATCACCATTCCCTGGACCAGCAAGCAAATAGCATTCCCCCATCACCCTTTCCGAGACCACCAAACAGATAACATTCCCCCATTGCCATTCCCGGGACCACCAAGCAGATAATATTCCCCCATCACCATTTCTGAGACCACCAAACAGATAATATTCCCCATCACTATTTCTAAGACCTCCAAACAGATAAAATTCCCCCCATCACCCTTTCTAGGACCACCAAGAAGATAATATTCCCCCATCACCATTTCTGAGACCAACAAACATAATATTCCCCATCACTATTTCTAAGACCACCAAACAGATAAAATTCCCCCATCACCCTTTCTAGGACCACCAAGAAGATAATATTCCCCCATCACCATTTCTGAGACCACCAAACAGATAATATTCCCCATCACTATTTCTAAGACCACCAAACAGATAAAATTCCCCCATCACCCTTTCTAGGACCACCAAGATAATATTCCCCCATCACCATTTCTGAGACCACCAAACAGATAATATTCCCCATCACTATTTCTAAGACCACCAAACAGATAAAATTCCCCCATCACCCTTTCTAGGACCACCAAAAAGATAATATTCCCCCATCACCATTTCTGAGACCACCAAACAGATAATATTCCCCATCACTATTTCTAAGACCACCAAACAGATAAAATTCCCCCCATCACCCTTTCTAGGACCACCAAGAAGATAATATTCCCCCATCACCATTTCTGAGACCACCAAACAGATAATATTCCCCATCACTATTTCTAAGACCACCAAACAGATAAAATTCCCCCCATCACCCTTTCTATGACCACCAAGCAGATAATATTCCCCCATCACCATTTCTGAGACCACCAAACAGATAATATTCCCCCATCCCCATTCCCTGGACCAGCAAGCAAATAACATTCCCCCATCACCCTTTCCGAGACCACCAAACAGATAACATTCCCCCATTGCCATTCCCGGGACCACCAAGCAGATAATATTCCCCCATCACCCTTTCCGAGACCACCAAACAGATAACATTCCCCCATTGCCATTCCCGGGACCACCAAGCAGATAATATTCCCCCATCACCATTTCTGAGACCACCAAACAGATAATATTCCCCATCACTATTTCTAAGACCTCCAAACAGATAAAATTCCCCCCATCACCCTTTCTATGACCACCAAGAAGATAATATTCCCCCATCACCATTTCTGAGACCAACAAACATAATATTCCCCATCACTATTTCTAAGACCACCAAACAGATAAAATTCCCCCATCACCCTTTCTAGGACCACCAAGAAGATAATATTCCCCCATTACCATTTCTGAGACCAACAAACAGATAATATTCTCCATTAATATTTCGAAGCCCTTGTACACATGGTCGGACATTCTGACAACCAAATCCGTCAGATTTTTTCCGACGGATTTTGTCCAAAACTGTTGCATACACACGGACAAAGTTGTCGGAAAATCCGATCTTTCGTAACGTGATGACGTAATTTCGTTACGACGGGACTACGTTCATGCTAGTAGCCAATAGCTTTGGTGTAGGAATTTGATCTCAGCATGGGTGGCACTTTGTCCGATCGGAATTCTCTACACATGATCGGACAAAGTCCAATTGGATCATGTTGTTGGAAAATGTTACCGGCAAGTTGGAAAACTTGGTCCGTCAGATAGTCTGACGGAAACAGTCCGATGGAGACCACACACAGTCGGATTATCTGACAACACGGTCCGATCGGACACATTCCGTCAGAATCTCCGACCATGTGTGCAAGGGCTAAGACCGCCAAACAGATAAAATTCCCCCATCACCCTTTCTAGGACCACCAAGAAGATAATATTCCCCCATCACCATTTCCGAGACCACCAAACATATAACATTCCCTTATCACCCTTTCTAGGACCACCAAAAAGATAATATTCCCCCATTACCATTTCAGAGACTACCAAACAGATAACATTCCCCATCAGTATTCCTGAGACCACCAAGCAGAAAACATTCTCCCATCACTATTCCCGAGATCACCAAACAGACCATTCCAAAGACCACCAAGCAGATAACATTCTCCCATCACTATTCCCGAGATCACCAAACAGACCATTCCAAAGACCACCAAGCAGATAACATTCTCCCATCACTATTCCCGAGATCACCAAACAGACCATTCCAAAGACCACCAAGCAGAAAACATTCTCCCATCACTATTCCCGAGATCACCAAACAGACCATTCCAAAGACCACCAAGCAGATAACATTCCCCACCAGTATTGCTGAGACCACCAAGCAGATAACATTCTCCCATCACCATTCCTCAAAGAACACAGAGACATTTCCTGGTTACGTCAATGAAGGGGAAGGGGACAATTTCAACCTATCTACTATTCCTTTGAGATTGGCCAACCAGAAGTTATCTGGAGGAAAGTTGCAGAATATCTTTGTGAAGATGTACAGGCTGGTCACCTTTCTCTAAAATCAGGCACAGTCTAGATTGGGTCATCTGACCACATATGTTACAATGTGATTGTACAAGCTTTAGATGTAACAACAGCTGACCTTAATGGATCGTTCAGGCCACTGCCAAGGTTTGGCCAACCCACTGTACAATGAGATTGTAATGGGTATTGCCGGTGGAGGAGACACGATGAATAGTGAACCTCCAGAACCCCAGACGTTTGGGAAGCTAGGGGCTTGTGGTGGGGCAGAGGTAGATTTATAAATAGATTGTGTATGGAGGGCAGGGTGGGAGGAGCCTTAATGTAATAATGAGATTGCAATGTGTATTACTGGAGGAGGAGACATTTCTATAGACTGGGGGTGAACTGTCAGAACCCAGAAGTGCGGGAAGCCCATGGCCGGGCAGAGGTAGATCTATAAATGGATTGTGCATGGAGGGCAGAGTGGGAGGAGCCTTATTATAATAATGGGATCATAATATGTATTACTGTAGAAGAAGACACTTCCATAGACCAGGGGTGAACCTCCATAACCCAAACGTTTGGGAGGTCCAGGGCTGGTGGTGGGTGCCGAGATAAATGAATAAATAGATTGTGTATGGAGAGCAGTGTGCGAGGAGCCTTATTATAATAATAGGATCATAATGCATATTATTGGAGGAGCAGACCCTTCCATAGACCAGGGATGAACCTCCAAAACACCTGAAGATTGGGAGGTTGAGGGCCAGTGGTGGGGCCGAGGTAGAGCTGTAAAAAGATTGTGTATGGATTGCAGAGTGGGAGGAGCCTTATTGTAATAATGGGATTGGGATGTGTATGGCCTGAGGAGGCACATTCATAGACCAGGGGTGAACTGCCAGAAGCCCAGAAGTGTAGGAGATCCAGGGCCAGTGGTGAGGGTCAGTGGTGAGGCCGAGGTGGGGGCCAGTGGTGAGGCCGAGGCAGATCTACAAATAGATTGTTAGTGGAGGGCAGAATAGGAGAAGCCCTATTATAATAATAGGATCATAATGTGTATTACTGGAGGAGGAGACACTTTCATAGACCAGGGGTGAACCTTCAGAATCCAGCTATTCTGGAAGCCCAAGACCAGTGGTGGTGCCAAGGTAGATCTATAAATTGATTGCTTATAGAGGGCAGAGTGGAAGGAGTGTTTTTATAATACTGAGATTGCAATGTGTATGATTGGTGGAGGAAACATTTCCATCGACCAAGGGTGAGTCTCCAGAATCCCAGGATTTTGGGATATCCAGGCCTGGCAGTGGGACCGACGTAGATCTACAAATAGATTGTTAGTGGAGGGCAGAATAGGAGGAGCCCTATTATAACAATGGGATCATAATGTGTATTACTGGAGGAGGAGATACTTCCATAGACCGGGGGTGAACCTCCAGAATCCAGCCATTCAGGAAGCCCAAGACCAGTGGTGGTGCCAAGGTAGATCTATACATTGATTGCGTATAGAGGGCAGAGTGGAAGGAGTGTTTTTATAATACTGAGATTGCAATGTGTATGATTGGTGGAGGAGACATTTCCATAGACCAGGGAGGAACCTCCAAAATGAAGATGTTTAGGCCCTTGTACACACGGTCGGAGAATCCGTCGGAATGTGTCCTATCGGACCGTGTTGTTGGATAATCCGACTGTGTGTGGTATGCATCGGACTGATTCCGTCGGAATAACCGTCGGACCCAATTTTCCAACTTGTTGAAAATATTTTCCAACCAACTGGTTCGATCGGACATACTCCGATCATGTGTAGAGAATTTTGATCGGACTAAGTGCTACGCATGCTCAGATCAAATTCCTACATCAAAGCTATTGGCTACTAGCCTGAACGTAGTCCCATCGTAACGAAATTACGTCATCACGTTCTAAATGATCGGATTTTTCGACAACTTAGTCCGACCGTGTGTATGCAACAGTTTCGGACAAGATCCGACGGATTTGGTTGTCGAAATCTCCGACCGTGTGTACAGGGGCCCAGGGCCGGTGGTGGGGCCGCCGAGATAGATCTAGAAATAATAGGCTTGCATGGAGGGCAGTATGGGAAAAGCCTTATTATAATAATGGGATTGTAACATGTATGGCCTGAGGAAACACTTCCATAGACCAGGGGTGAATCTCCAGAACCCCAGAAGTTTTGCGATATCCAGGGCTGGCAATGGGACCGACGTAGATCTACAAATAGATTGTTAGTGGAGGGCAGAGTTGGAGAGGAGCCCTATTATAATAATGGGATCATAATGTGTATTACTGGAGGAGGAGATACTTCCATAGATCAGGAGTGA
Source organism: Lithobates pipiens (assembly GCF_037356315.1). Lineage (NCBI taxonomy): Eukaryota > Metazoa > Chordata > Amphibia > Anura > Ranidae > Lithobates > Lithobates pipiens. Next base: position 1,274,442 of record NW_027507746.1, read on the forward strand.
ACCTCCAGAATCCAGCCATTCAGGAAGCCCAAGACCAGTGGTGGGGCCAAGGTAGATCTATGATTGCGTATAGAGGGCAGAGTGAAAGGAGTGTTTTTAATATAATAATGGGGTTGCATTAATTAACATCAGTTAGTTAAAGATGAGTCAGTTCAGCGTCTCCTCACACCTCGGGGTGCCAGCCTCGCCCTCCAATCTTCATAAACAGGATATTGACAATAAATCCGGCCTGTCATTATCCTGTCTGCCTGAAGCGCAGGGACTGTCTGGGCGGATTTTAGGCCGGGCACAGCTTATATTTTGCTGGAGATCTAAAAATAACAGGAGGATCATCCGGGAAGCTGGAAACGTAATCAGTAATGTGGTCATTGCTTTCAGAACAATAACTACATTTTTAAAAACGTAGTTTGGGTTATCTTAGGACAGCGATGGCGAACTGCGGCACCCCAGATGTTTTGGAACTACATTTCCCATGATGCTCATGCACTCTGCAGTGCAGCTGAGCATCATGGGAAATGTGGTTCCAAAACATCTGGGGGTGCCAAGGTTTGCCATCACGATCTTAGGCTATGGCCTCTTTTTTACTGCTTACAGACAGCAACTAATGAAGGCCACCCCAGGGAAAGAGAGCCTTGACTGATGGGGTCGTGACCAGGTGCCAGACAAAGGAGACGATTGGTTGAAAACATGGGGATGGCATGGGCCTGAGCTCAGTGAATTCTGTGTCTTTCGGAAGAACTGGATGGAAGAGATTAGATCAGATTGGACTGGTCAGTTGTTTACATTCAGAATTGAGGAAACATTGGACCTTCTCATATCAAAAAGCCTTGCAAACGGAGTATGGGTGACCTGCGTGAAATGTTTAAAGTAGTCAAAAATCATATAAAAAAAAGTTTAAATACTTGCAAACTTTTACACTTTAAGAAAAAGTAAACTGCAGATTCTCAAGATTAAAAAGAAACTGTCCTGACTTCCTTTGGCCAATGACGACATCACCTGCCCGGTTGACCCTGCTGGGGAACGTCAATGGGGTCCCAGCGCTGTCCTGGGGGAACCAAGAGCTTCTCTGCAGATCTGGAGCTTTTCCGAAAAGTCGAGTGTAGGTCTAAAACAGATCCCACAATGCACTGCGTTGGGTGCCACTCTGCTGGTCTCCCCGGTTGCAGCATTGCATTGTGGGACGTGCATACAGGTCGGTGCGCCACCGGCAGATCGCCATCGCCTGGGATCTGCCAGTGGCAGGTGGCCTTTGCCATCACAACAGCTAATTTGAAGTCCACGTACATTTTTTTTTTATTATATGGAGTGGTGAGGGGGTCACATCCCCTGTCAAGTTTTTATTTCCGTTGGTGTCTCCATTGGGAGGTTCACCCTTCTACTGTATATCCACTTCCAGACCGGGACTTTTCTGCCACTTTTTTTGTTCACAAGGAACAATCAGTGTTTTTTGCTAGAAAATGAGTTTGTACCCCTAAACATTATATATTTTATTAAAGCAGAGGCCCTGGACAATAAATTGAAGTTATTGCAATTTTTTTTGTGTAGCGCTTTTTCAAATGCATTTTAAAAAAATACACTTTTTTTTATTTTAGTGCAAAAAAAAATAAAAAATACAATACACGACCCAATTTTTTTGTAAAATATAAAAGACGAGGTTATGTCGAGTAAATAAATACCAAACACATCACCGGCGACAAGCGACGTCAATTTTACTGTTTATAGGTGACACTTTAAAAGCCTTTACAGGTTATCGCTTTAGCTTTACAGGGGAGGTCTGGAGCTAGAATTAGTTCCCATGATCTGTCTCGTTCGTGGTGATACCTCACACGTGGGGGCGATCGCTGTTAGCGTGCGTGTGGGACTGAGGCGCACTTTCGCCTTTGCGTGTGAACACGGTGAGATGGGGGCCCCACTGGCTCACCAGGGGTAATAGTTATCTGATGACTATGGGGCCCCACTGGCTCACCAAGGATTTTCTGGGTCTTTAATCCGGATTCTTGTTCCTCAATAGAAAACTGAATGACCCCCATACTGGACATGTCACCAAGCCAGGCAAAAAGTTCAGGGGGAGGACCGCAGTCGGGAATGGTTAATCAGGACTGAGCAATGGAATGCCAAAACAATGGACCTAGAAATTGCTGAGCGTTCAATCAGGAATCGTGTTCCCCCCCGAAGAAAACAATGACCACCATACCGGTCATGTGACCAACCCAGATGATAACCTCAAAGGAAAGGTTTGACGGCTCAACAGACACAATGAGGACATTCCGGTTTCTCCTCTTTTCACTTCTAGTGATGACGAATTGGCCTGTCCTCCAGATAATCATGGTGGATGAAATGAAGTGTTGAAAAGCATAAGGCCGGGGGGGGGGGGGAATACATTCTATATATAAACCAGACTACGGCCAGGCAAAACCAAGATGGAGTCGGACTCAGGGATACCAATTAACCATGAGCAGCCCCACTCAGTGCCAAGCGGCAGCTCTCAGTTGATTGGTGCCACATCAACATTCACCAAGCAGACCGGGCTTCTTCAGAACCAGGGGTTAGCAAGTTCCATAGGATTCCAGTCTGTTGTCTTTCAAAAGGGCAAACACAGCTTTGGCTTGCCCTGATGTCTGATCTGCAGTTCTGAGACATCCACTTTTTTTTTTTTTGGAGGGGGGGGGGGGGGGTTCCTTTATTTTATTTATTACACTTTATAAAGACAACAGACTACAAATCGTATGGAAAAAAGCTGAGTTTTGTCCTGAAGAAGTGGGTGATGTCCATCAAACGCACTGCCATTGGGGTGTTAGGGGTTGCAAGGCCAGCTGCAAGTGTGAACAACCCTTTATGGGCTATATGATCCAATGTACAGAAAATGGAAGCCCCGCTCCAAGATTTTGTCTGCTTTTTGCAAATTCTGCTTGGCATTGAGTGGACCTGATTATTGTTGGTTGGTATCCCCAGATCCGGCTCCATCTCGGTTCTGTCTGACCATATTCTGGTTAACTCATAGATGAAAATTTGTGATATATCACACGTATGAACCCCTGATAGGACCACAGCTAGAATACGGGGTCCGGTGTTGTGATTAGAGAAGAGCTCAGGTGTGTTCGCATGGTCCACGTGCAGAGCCCGCCAGGAAGTCGGTGCAGCGCTGCACTAATCACAGGAAATGAGACATTGCCTGAGCTCATCCTTAGTTGTGATATATGTATGAACCTCACCATAGGGCCACATCTATAATACGGGGGGCGGTGTTGTGATATATTCTAGGTATGAACCCCTAATGGGGTCACATTTAGAATACGGGGGCCGGTGTTGTGATAAATTATATATATGAACCCCTAATGGGGTCACATCTAGATTACAGGGGCCGGTGTTGTGATAAATTATATATATGAACCCCTAATGGGGTCACATCTAGATTACAGGGGCCGGTGTTGTGATAAATTATATATATGAACCCCTAATGGGGTCACATCTAGATTACAGGGGCCGGTGTTGTGATAAATTATATATATGAACCCCTAATGGGGCCACATCTAGAATACGGGGGCCGGTGTTGTGATATATTCTAGGTATGAACCCCTAATGGGGTCACATCTAGAATACGGGGGCCGGTGTTGTGATATATTATATATATGAACCCCTAATGGGGTCACATCTAGAATACGGGGGCCGGTGTTGTGATATATTCTAGGTATGAACCCCTAATGGGGTCACATCTAGAATACGGGGGCTGGTGTTGTGATAAATTAAATATATGAACCCCTAATGGGGTCACATCTAGAATACGAGGTCCGGTGTTGTGATATATTCTAGGTATGAACCCCTAATGGGGTCACATCTAGAATATGAGGGCCAGTGCTGTGATATATTATATATATATGACCCCCCCCCCCCCCCCCCGATAAGGCCACATCTAGAATTCAGGGTCATGGGTAGTCCACATCTAGAATACGGGGGCCGATATTGTAATAAATTATATATATGAACCCCAAATGGGGCCACATCTAGAATACGGGGGCCGGTGTTGTGATATATTATATATATATGAACCTCCCCCCCCAGATAAGGCCACATCTAGAATTCAGGGTCATGGGTAGTCCACATCTAGAATACAGGGGCCGATATTGTAATAAATTATATATATGAACCCCTAATGGGGCCACATCTAGAATACGGGGGCCGGTGTTGTGATATATTATATGTATGAACCCCGATAAAGCCACATCTAGAATTCGGGGTCACGGGTAGGGCCACATCTAGAATTCGGGGTCACGGGTAGGGCCACATCTAGAATTTGGGATCATGGGTAGGGCCACATCTAGAATTCGGGGTCACAGGTAGGGCCACATCTAGAATTTGGGGTCATGGGTAGGGCCACATCTAGAATTCGGGGGCCCCCGGTAGGGCCACATCTAGAATTCGGGGGCCGGTGTTGAACATTCCAGAGGTGTGGGGAGATGAGAGCAGACATCGAATGATAATAACAATAATTAGAGGGAGAGTTATGTAAGACTCCCTGGTGGCAAGAAGAGTATAAATATGCGGTGAGACTCTGCACAGCCCTCGATTACCGCGGCCGCACCCCTCGCATGTCTTCACGTGTGGAGGGTGTGATTGGAGCTGCGCCCAGATGGGCCACACGTGTGTTCTGTGTGCTGCCTCGGGATCTCCGTGTTTTGTGTCCCGTGTATGGCTGCACACGTGTGTACTGACCCCCCCCCTTGTCATGGACCATGGAGGAGGGGGTGCTGAGAGACGGAGAGGTGGAGTGACTGGGAGGACGATGGATTGGTGGGGCTGGATATTTTTATGTAAGAGCCGTTCATACCAAACTATAGACCTACAATCTGCACACACACACATATCTGTGCACTGCGTTCAGTTTTAGTAATCGTTTTGAAAGATGTCTCAGGGGTCAGGAAGAAGTAATGCACAGAGATCAGGGGTCAGGAAGAAGTAATGCACAGAGATCAGGGGTCAGGAAGAAGTAATGCACAGAGATCAGGGGTCAGGAAGAAGTAATGCACAGAGATCAGGGGTCAGGAAGAAGTAGCGCACAGAGATCAGGGGTCTAGAGGAAGTAACGCACAGAGATCAGGGGTCGGGAGGAAGTAACGCACAGAGATCAGGGGTCGGGAGGAAGTAACGCACAGAGAGCAGGGGTCGGGAGGAAGTAATGCACAGAGAGCAGGGGTCGGGAGGAAGTAACGCACAGAGATCAGGGGTCGGGAGGAAGTAACGCACAGAGATCAGGGGTCGGGAGGAAGTAACGCACAGAGATCAGGGGTCGGGAGGAAGTAACGCACAGAGATCAGGGGTCGGGAGTAAGTAACGCATAGAGATCAGGGGTCGGGAGGAAGTAACGCACAGAGATCAGGGGTCGGGAGTAAGTAACGCATAGAGATCAGGGGTCGGGAGGAAGTAACGCACAGAGATCAGGGGTCGGGAGTAAGTAACGCATAGAGATCAGGGGTCAGGAGTAAGTAACGCACAGAGATCAGGGGTCGGGAGTAAGTAACGCATAGAGATCAGGGGTCGGGAGTAAGTAACGCACAGAGATCAGGGGTCGGGAGGAAGTATTGCACAGAGATCAGGGGTTGGGAAGAAAGAAGGCACAGAGATCAGGGGTCAGGAGAAAAGAAGGCACAGAGATCAGGGGTCAGGAGGAAGTAACGCACAGAGATCAGGGTCGGGAGGAAGTAACGCACAGAGATCAGGGGTCGGGAGGAAGTTACGCACAGAGATCAGGGGTCGGGAGGAAGTAACACACAGAGAGCAGGGGTCAGGAGTAAGTAACGCACAGAGATCAGGGGCCGGGAGGAAGTAACGCACAGAGATCAGGGGTCTGGAGTAAGTAACGCACTGAGAGCAGGGGTCAGGAGTAAGTAATGCACTGAGAGCAGGGCTCAGGGGGCAGCTCATCAATCCATTATTAGTGGTGGTGGCTGCATTTGTTTTCTTCTTCTAGGCCCCCCCCCCCTCTGTTTTCACCTGGTGATCTGGCCAGTAACATGCCTCCTGTACTACAGCACCCCCCCCCCCCTTGCACTCTAGAGTAGGGAGCGTAGGGGGGACCTTTGGACAACAGCATTGCCAACAGAATTACTGGCCAGGTCACCAGGTAAGGATAGAAAAAAGCAAGCCTAAAAAAGAAAACGAATGCAGCCGTCACATCTAAGAATTTGTAAGCTGTGATATAATAAGGGTGGGGGGATGATGTCAAAGGTGGAGTATAGAGCACAGGGAACCAGTGCAGGTGCCCCTAACTCCTCACCCACATTAGTGATCTGATGTCTATGGGACCTCACTGGCTCATCAGGGGCAATAGTGATCTGATGACTATGGGGCCCCACTGATTTATTGGGATAATAGTGATCTGATGTCTATGGGGCCCCACTGATTTATTGGGATAATAGTGATCTGATGACTATGGGGCCCCACTGATTTATTGGGATAATAGTGATCTGATGTCTATGGGGCCCCACTGATTTATTGGGATAATAGTGATCTGATGACTATGGGGCCCCACTGATTTATTGAGATAATAGTGATCTGATGTCTATGGGGCCCCACTGATTTATTGGGATAATAGTGATCTGATGTCTATGGGGCCCCACTGATTTATTGGGATAATAGTGATCTGATGTCTATGGGGCCCCACTGATTTATTGGGATAATAGAGATCTGATGTCTATGGGGCCCCACTGATTTATTGGGATAATAGTGATCTGATGTCTATGGGGCCCCACTGATTTATTGGGATAATAGTGATCAATACATTTGGAAAGTTCAATCCAATCAATCAATTTGCATGGGATGACCAGGAAAGCTCAGTCGGTCACGCACAGCCTGCAGATACCTGTGAAGGGGCCCCGCAGTGTGTAAATAGGAAGTCATATACACAGGCGCCCCTCCCCCACACAATTCATTATCTTCATAATGAGGTGAGGCCGCCCCCTGCAGGGGTGGGAAATAATCCAATCAACACAATCATTCCTCATCACCATACAATCATCACTCCTTATCCAATGTACTCCTCCAGCAACTGACCCCCACCCCCATACAATCACCTGACCCCCCTCCCCCCGATACAATCACCTGGGAGGGGGTGCACCCCATAATAAAGCCCCCCCCCCCAAGACTCCATCAGACAACAGCGACACCCAATTCAGACCGATCGATCACTGTGCGATTGACGTTTGGAGATTTATATAACCTCCCAGGAATGTCCAATCACAACTTCACCTTCCATAACTAGAGGAAGGGCAGTGGGGAACGTGCTGAAAGTTTCCCTCCAGTAAAACGACCAACTCCCCCCCCCTCCACCCCTCCCCCTCCACCTCCACCTTCCTACCTGGCCGTCTGCTCTCCTCCTCGGCCCCCCTCTCGGCGGTGGCGGCGGATCTCATGGTTCTACCTGAAGTGACTCGACGGCTCTGACACCTCTCTCTCCGGGAACACCCTGATCCCCTGCCCTGCCGCCCGTCATGTGACCCGCCTCCTCACCAATCACAGCCTCACATTCCTCCAACTATCATACTGACAGTTATTGTACTGCATACTGACACATAGGAGAGATACAATGTACTGCATACTGACCCATAGATACATTGTATAATACTGACCCATAGATACATTGTATAATACTGACCCATTGATACATTGTATACTACTGACCCATAGATACATTGTATAATACTGACCCATAGATACATTGTATAATACTGACCCATAGATACATTGTATAATACTGACCCATAGATACATTGTATAATACTGACCCATAGATACATTGTATAATACTACATACTGATACAGTGCCTTGAAAAAGTATTCATGCCCCTTGAAATTCCCCACATTGTGTCATGTTACCCCCAAAAACGTAAATATATTTTATTGGGATTTTATGTGATGGACCAACACAAAGTGCCACATAATTGTGAAGTGGAAGGAAAATGATAAATGATACAAATACATATGTCAAAAGTGTGTGTGGGGGGGGGGGCATTTGTATGGTGTCCCCCTTTACTCCGATACCCCTAACAAAGATCTAGAGGGACTAATTGCCTTCAGAAGTCGCCTAATTTAGTAAATTGAGTCCACCTGTGTGTCATTTCATCTCAGTATAAATACAGCCGTTCCGTGAAGCCCTCAGAGGTTTGTTAGAGAACCTTAGTGAACAAACAGCATCATGAAGGCCAAGGAACACACCAGGCAGGTCGGGGATAAAGTTGTGGAGAAGTATAAAGCAGGGTTAGGTTATAAAAATATCCCAAGCTTTGAAATATCTCACGGAGCTCTGTTCAATCCATCATCGGAAAATGGAAAGAGTATGGCACAACTGCAAACCTACCAAGACATGGCTGTCCACCTAAACTGACCGGGCCGGGCAAGGAAATCATTCATCAGAGAAGAGCCAAGAGGTCCATGGTAACTCTGGAGGAGCTGCAGAGATCCACAGCTCAGGGGGGAGAATCTGTCCACAGGACAACTATTAGTCGTCTCTCCACAAATCTTCCCTTTATGGAAGAGTGACAAGAAGAAAGACATTGGAGACAGAAAGTCATAAGAAGTCCTGTTTGTATTTTGTGAGAAGCCATGTGGGGGAGGGGGCAGCAAACATGTGGAAGAAGGTGATCTGCTCAGAGGAGACCAAAATTCTACTTTATGGCCTAAAAGCAAAACGCTATGTGTGGGGGAAACTAACACTGCCCATCCCCCGAACACACCATCCCCACCGTGAGACATGGTGGTGGCAGCATCATGTGGTGGGGATGCTTTTCTTCAGCAGGGACAGGGAAGCTGGTCAGAGTTGATGGGAAGATGGATGGAGACAAATAAAGGACAATCTTAGAAGAAAACCTGTTAGAGTCGGCAAAAGACTTGAGACCGGGGCGGAGGTTCCCCTTCCAGCAGGACAACGACCCGAAACATCCAGCCAGAGCTACAATGGAATAGTTTACATCAAAGCATATTCATGTGTTAGAATGGCCCAGTCACAGTCCAGACCTAAATCCCATTGAGAATCTGTGGCCAGACTTGAAAATTGCTGATCACAGACGCTCTCCATCCAATCTGACAGAGCTTGAGATATTTTACAAAGAAGAAGAATGGGCAGAAATGTCCTCTCTAGATGGGCAAAGCTGGTAGAGACACCCCCAAAAAGACTTGCAGCTGTAATTGCAGCGAAAGGGGGTTCTACAAAGTATTGACTCCGGGGGGCGCCATACAAATGCCTCCCCCCACACTTTTCACAGATTTATTTGTATCATTTATAATTTTCCTTCCACTTCACAATTATGAGCCACTTTGTGTTCATCTATCACATAAAATCCCAATAAAATACATTTATGTTTTTGGGTGTAACATGAGAAAATGTGGAAAATGTCAAGGGGTATGAATACTTTTTCCAGGCACTGTATATACAATGTACAATACTATCCCAGGAGAGCAACAAAGTATTCACTGCATAATGGATAATGATACAAATGTATCACTAACTGACACTGAAAAGACTGGGCACAGGTGGTGGCAGTGGAGGGTGGGCACATGCAGACTGGGCAAAGTTTATGACAGTGGAACGTGGGCACAGGTAGACCAGGAACGGGTGGTGGCGAGTGGAGGGTGGGCACATGCAGACTGGGCACAGGTGGTGGCAGTGGAGGGTGGGCACAGGTGGTGGTAGTGGAGGGTGGGCACATGCAGACTGGGCACAGGAAGTGGCAGTGGAGGGTGGACACAGGTGGTGGTAGTGGAGGGTGGGCACATGCAGACTGGGCACAGGTAGTGGCAGTGGAAGGTGGGCACGGGTAGATCAGGCACAGGTGGTGGCAGTGGAGGGTGGGCACATGCAGGCTGGGCACAGGCGGTGGCAGTTGAGGGTAGGCACAGGTGGTGGCAGTGGAGGGTGGGCACATGCAGGCTGGGCACAGGTGGTGGCAGTGGAGGGTGGGCACATGCAGACCAGGCACAGGTGGGGGCAGTTGGGGGGCATACACCAGATGCAGGTAGAATGTATTAGTGACTTTGCAGGGAAATCTCTTGCAGTGAGGGGATTGTATGGAGGGTTGGGGTGGGGGGGGACATTGGGGGGTCATTATCTCAGACACTCACCTGAGAGACGGCCTGAGAGGAGGAGGGCGGCGCTCTTAATCCAAACCATAGTGACCCTGCGAGACCCCCTCGGGAGACCCCTCACTCTCTGGATGTGGGTAGTATGTGGGGCTGGCAGTGCACAGCTCTCTCTCGGATTGTAGGTAGAATGTTGGCACTTCTCCTAGGAATGGGTGCCAGGCTCACTGACTCACCTGATTTATACTGGGATGTCTCCAGATATTATTGTGATGACGCTCTCTCTCCTCCCCCCACTTTCCCCATGCGGTCTCCCCTGTAGATGGGTGGAATGAGCGCTCTATGGGGCGGGACGTCTCCGCTTCAATTACTCAGCCGTCTCTCCGATCCCGTCCTGGAGGTCTCTAGTGCCAAGAGCAGTCTCTGTAGATGGGTGCAGTCTCTTATGATCCTGTCCTTGCAGTCTCTTATGATCCTCTCCTTGTAGTCTCTGTAGATGGGTGCAGTCTCTTATGATCCTCTCCTTGCAGTCTCTTATGATCCTGTCCTTGCAGTCTCTTATGATCCTGTCCTTGTAGTCTCTTATGATCCTGTCCTTGCAGTCTCTTATGATCCTGTCCTTGTAGTCTCTTATGATCCTGTCCTTGTAGTCTCTGTAGATGGGTGCAGTCTCTTATGATCCTGTCCTTGCAGTCTCTTATGATCCTGTCCTTGCAGTCTCTTATGATCCTCTCCTTGCAGTCTCTTATGATCCTGTCCTTGCAGTCTCTTATGATCCTGTCCTTGCAGTCTCTTATGATCCTGTCCTTGTAGTCTCTTATGATCCTGTCCTTGCAGTCTCTTGTGATCCTGTCCTTGCAGTCTCTGTAGATGTGTGCAGTCTCTTGTGATCCTGTCCTTGCAGTCTCTTGTGATCCTGTCCTTGCAGTCTCTTGTGATCCTGTCCTTGCAGTCTCTTGTGATCCTGTCCTTGCAGTCTCTTGTGATCCTGTCCTTGCAGTCTCTTGTGATCCTGTCCTTGTAGTCTCTTGTGATCCTGTCCTTGCAGTCTCTTGTGATCCTGTCCTTGCAGTCTCTTATGATCCTGTCCTTGTAGTCTCTTGTGATCCTGTCCTTGCAGTCTCTTGTGATCCTGTCCTTGCAGTCTCTTGTGATCCTATCCTTGCAGTCTCTTGTGATCCTGTCCTTGCAGTCTCTTGTGATCCTGTCCTTGCAGTCTCTTATGATCCTGTCCTTGCAGTCTCTTGTGATCCTGTCCTTGCAGTCTCTTGTGATCCTGTCCTTGCAGTCTCTTATGATCCTGTCCTTGCAGTCTCTTGTGATCCTGTCCTTGCAGTCTCTTGTGAACCTGTCCTTGCAGTCTCTTGTGATCCTGTCCTTGCAGTCTCTTATGATCCTGTCCTTGCAGTCTCTTGTGATCCTGTCCTTGTAGTCTCTTATGATCCTGTCCTTGTAGTCTCTGTAGATGTGTGTAGTCTCTTATGATCCTGTCCTTGCAGTCTCTTATGATCCTGTCCTTGTAGTCTCTTATGATCCTGTCCTTGTAGTCTCTGTAGATGGGTGCAGTCTCTTATGATCCTGTCCTTGCAGTCTCTTATGATCCTGTCCTTGCAGTCTCTTATGATCCTCTCCTTGCAGTCTCTTATGATCCTGTCCTTGCAGTCTCTTATGATCCTGTCCTTGCAGTCTCTTATGATCCTGTCCTTGTAGTCTCTTATGATCCTGTCCTTGCAGTCTCTTGTGATCCTGTCCTTGCAGTCTCTGTAGATGTGTGCAGTCTCTTGTGATCCTGTCCTTGCAGTCTCTTGTGATCCTGTCCTTGCAGTCTCTTGTGATCCTGTCCTTGCAGTCTCTTGTGATCCTGTCCTTGCAGTCTCTTGTGATCCTGTCCTTGCAGTCTCTTGTGATCCTGTCCTTGTAGTCTCTTGTGATCCTGTCCTTGCAGTCTCTTGTGATCCTGTCCTTGCAGTCTCTTATGATCCTGTCCTTGTAGTCTCTTGTGATCCTGTCCTTGCAGTCTCTTGTGATCCTGTCCTTGCAGTCTCTTATGATCCTGTCCTTGCAGTCTCTTGTGATCCTGTCCTTGCAGTCTCTTGTGATCCTGTCCTTGCAGTCTCTTATGATCCTGTCCTTGCAGTCTCTTGTGATCCTGTCCTTGCAGTCTCTTGTGATCCTATCCTTGCAGTCTCTTGTGATCCTGTCCTTGCAGTCTCTTGTGATCCTGTCCTTGCAGTCTCTTATGATCCTGTCCTTGCAGTCTCTTGTGATCCTGTCCTTGCAGTCTCTTGTGATCCTGTCCTTGCAGTCTCTTATGATCCTGTCCTTGCAGTCTCTTGTGATCCTGTCCTTGCAGTCTCTTGTGAACCTGTCCTTGCAGTCTCTTGTGATCCTGTCCTTGCAGTCTCTTATGATCCTGTCCTTGCAGTCTCTTGTGATCCTGTCCTTGCAGTCTCTTGTGATCCTGTCCTTGCAGTCTCTGTAGATGTGTGCAGTCTCCTATGATCCTGTCCTTGCAGTCTCTTGTGTAGAACTGGACTTTCAGTCTCTTGTCCTTTCAGACTCTCCCCTCCCCCCAGGCTCCTCTGTGTAATCTCCTCTCTCTCTGTTTGTCCAGTTGGGTCACCTGAGTGTACCTGGCTGTCCCCTCCCACAAATGTGACACCGCAGAGACCCCCCTTCCCCCACACTACAGGAACTCCAATTACACTGCACACACTCACACCTGCATGGTTGCTATGGGTTACTGCAATGTGCTACCTGTACTGTTAACCCTCCTGCTGCCAGCCCAGACCCCCAATACAAGGAAGATCTCCTCTACATGGCAAATCACTTTATTTACAGTGGAGACTCCGACTGAAACCCCCCCCCCCTCCGCCCCATAGGCCCACCTACAGAGCGAGTCGGGGGGGGGGGGGGGGGGGGAAACTTTATTCTTTATTCTTCTTCTTCTCAGCTTCTCCATCCAATCTCATCACATTTCTCCAACACCTGAGAAGAAGAAGAAGAAGAAGAATAGAATATATGAGATTGTCCTCTACAGTCATCACTCTACAATCTATCCTTCTATAATGTTCACATAGCGATGTATCCTTCTATGATAATATAGAGAGCCTGAACAGTCTGTATGATAACAACGTATCCTTCTATTATAATAATATTATTATTAGAATAATTATATATATATATATATATATATATATATATATTAATGTAATAATATTACAATATAATAATAATAATATAGATCTATACATTCTATAAAAAAATGTATCCTTCTATGATAATAATAATATAGAGAGCCACGTATGGTCTATATCAAAACAATGTATCCTTGTATGATAATAATATGAATAATAATAATATTATTATTATTAATAATAATAATAATAATAATTATTATTATTATGAATTATTATTATTATTATTATTATTATTATATAGATAGATAGTGCTTATTATTATTATTATTATTATTACTATTATTACTATTATTATTATTATTATTATTATTATATAGATAGATAGTGCTATACATTTTATAAAAAAATCTATCCTACTATGATAATAATAATAATAATAATATAGATAGCCCTGTACGGTCTGTTTTGATATAGACTGCACAGGGCTATCTATATTATTATTATCATAGTGGGATAGATTTTTTTTTATAAAATGTATATAACAATCTATAGTATAATTTGTATTATTATTAGTAGTAGTATTATTATCATAGTAGGATTCATTGTTATCATATAGACTGTTCAAGATTATCAATAATATAATTTTGATTATTATTTATCATACAAGGATACATTGTTTTCATACAGACTGTACAGAGCTATTATTATTATTTATTATTATTATCATCGTCATCAAAGAATACTTTTTTTTTTCTTTTTTATAGAATGTATAGGACTAATCTATATTATAGTTGTTATTATTATTATTATTATTATTATTATAGAAGGATACATTGTTATGTAAACAACTTAGAAGGATACATTGTTTTAATATAGACTGTACAGAGCTTTTATTATTATTATTATTATTATCATCATCATCAGATAATTTTTTTAATAGAATGTACAGAACTATCTATATTATAGTAATAATATTATTATTATTATTATTATTATTATTATTATTAACTATAATATAGATCTTCTATACATTCTATTAAACAAAAAAAAATATCCTTCTATATAAAAAAATAATATAGATAGCCCTGTACAGTCTATATTAAAACAATCCATCCTTCTAAGTTGTTTACATAACAATGTATCCTTCAATAATAATAATAATAATAATAATTATAATAATAATAATAACTACTACTATAATATAGATTAGTGCTATAAATTCTATAAAATAAAAAAAATGTATTCTTCGATGATGATAATAATAATAATAATAATAATAATAATAATAATAATAATAATAACTACTATAATATGGATTAGTCCTATACATTCTATTAAAAAAAAAAGAAAAATATTCTTCGATGATAATAATAATAATAATAATAATAACTGCTACTATAATATAGATTAGTGCTATAAATTTTATAAAATAAAAAAAAAATGTATTCTTCGATGATGATAATAATGATAATAATAATAATAATAATAATAATAATAATAATAACTACTATAATATTGGATTAGTCCTATACATTCTATTAAAAAAAAAAAAAATATTCTTCGATGATGATAATAATAATAATAATAATAATAATAACTACTACTATAATATAGATTAGTGCTATAAATTCTATAAAAAAAAAAATTATTCTTCAATGATGATAATAATAATAATAATAATAATAACTACTATAATATGGATTAGTCCTATACATTCTATTAAAAAAAATATATATTCTTTGATGATAATAATAATAATAATAATAATAATAATAATAATAATAATAACTACTACTATAATATAGATTAGTGCTATAAATTCTATAAAAAAAAAATATGTATTCTTCGATGATGATAGTAATAATAATAATAATAATAATAATAATAATAACTACTATAATATTGATTAGTCCTATACATTCTATTAAAAAAAAAAATAATAATAATTATTCTTCAAAGATAATAATAATAATACTAATAATAACTACTACTATAATATAGATTAGTGCTATAAATTCTATAAAATAAAAAAAAATGTATTCTTCGATGATGATAATAATAATAATAATAATAATAATAATAACTACTATAATATGGATTAGTCCTATACATTCTATTAAAAAATAATAATAATATTCTTCGATGATAATAATAATAATAATAATAATAATAACTACTATAATATGGATTAGTCCTATACATTCTATTAAAAAAAATATATATATTCTTCGATGATAATAATAATAATACTAATAATAACTACTACTATAATATAGATTAGTGCTATAAATTCTATAAAATAAAAAAAATGTATTCTTCGATGATGATAATAATAATAATAATAATAATAATAATAATAACTACTATAATATGGATTAGTCCTATACATTCTATTAAAAAATATATATATATATTCTTCGATGATAATAATAATAATAATACTAATAATAACTACTACTATAATATAGATTAGTGCTATAAATTCTATAAAATAAAAATAAAAATGTATTCTTCGATGATAATAATAATAATAATAATAATAAAAGCTCTGTATAGTCTATATTAAAACAATGTATCCTTGTATGATAAATAATAATATATTATTGATAATCTTGAACAGTCTATATGATAATAATGTATCCTACTATGATAATAATAATACAAACTATACTATAGCTTATGTCCTTTCTTTTCTTCCTTAAAATTGAAGGAAAAAAAGAGAAAAAACAAGTAGCTGCTTGTTTTTTTTTTTTTTTTTTATCTTTTTTTCCTTCAATTTTAAGGAAGAAAAGAAAGGACACAGGCTCGGGGTACTTTTATTTTTATAAGTAGCGGGGTAGGTGTAGGGATTTAGGTTTAGTAAAATAAGCGCAGTGGTGATAGACGATTTGCGAGGAAGGAGTTGTATTGTGTGTGTATTGTGTGTGTATTGTGTGTGTTGATTTACAGTTTATCCTCTAGCTTGTTACACACAGTAGAATGTATATGAGGATGTTTCCTTCTATGACATCACAATAGTGCAGTCGATATGATAACAATGTTTCCTCCAATGATATCCATATAATAAAGATAAATGTTACATTGTCAGTACAATCTGATGTCGCCGTGTCATCTGATCCTCGGCTCAGGCAGTCCCCTCCCCTCCCCCCCCCCACCCCCACATTGTCCTATGACAGGTCCTCACAGAGCGCCCCCCGCTGTTCCCTGATCTCAGTGCAGAGATTCCTATAGACAGGAAGTGAGGAGTGCGCAGGGAAATATCTTCCCCTCAGGACCACAACTTCACCCCCTCCATTGTGGTGAGAGGTCGTAGTCGGGGATCCTCCTAAAAAGTGACTTTTCACATCACGGCGACATTTCCCTCCCGACCGGAACGTTTGTGACAAAATAAAGAGTAAAAAAATATAATAATAATTGGACATTCCCTAATAGTAGATGGCGCCGAGCGACCGACCTCCCCCCACCCAGAGAGTCGGGATCTTTTGGATTCCCCTGAAGATCTGTCTGACCTGCAGAGAATCGTACAAATCCCGGGTCCTGATTGGTCAGATTCCTGAATTTTCGAGGTTCTCCCGGTCCCCCAGTACAGCTCCGCCCCCTTCTATGTTCTGTTCTCGGAATTTTCGATCAAATCGCTGAATACGCCTGACAATGTGATTGTACGATCTCTATACAATCTATACTTAGCCATACACCTTGCAATCTGATTGTGCAATCTTGATACAATCTATTTGAAGATAGGTGGGGGGGTGACACACACGTGATAATCTGATTGTCTCTATGAAATCTTCTTTTCGACAGCCATGCACCTGACAATCCAATTGCAAAGATTTTAAGATGGTCATACACCTGACAATATAATTGTACAATCTCTATGTCATTTATTTCCATATGGTCTCTATACAACTGCCTTTCATAATCGCCATACACCTGCCAATCTGATTGTACAATCTCCATACAACTGCTTTTCATAATCGCCATACACCTGACAATCTGATTGTACAATCTCCATACAACTGCCTTTCATAATCGCCATACACCTGACAATCTGATTGTACAATCTCCATACAACTGCCTTTCATAATCGCCATACACCTGACAATCTGATTGTACAATCTCCATACAACTGCCTTTCATAATCGCCATACACCTGACAATCTGATTGTACAATCTCCATACAACTGCTTTTCATAATCTCCATACACCTGACAATCTGATTGTACAATTGCTATACAAATCTATACATAGTTATTCACCTGATTGTACAATCTTCATACAATCTACTTTAGATGGTCACAGACCTGACAATTTCGATTTTCAATGTCTATACAACTCCCTTTAGACCTGATAACAAGATTGTAAAACCTCTCTCCCCTTTAGATGGCCAATCACACGTGACAATCTGATTGTACGATCTTTATACAATCTGCTTTAGGATGGCCACACACACATACACACACACCTAACAATCTAATTGCACAATCTTTATCTAATCTCCTTGAGTCCATTCACTTTACAATCTGATTGCCACATAATAATAATAATAATAATCCTCTATGCCCCCCCACAACCAATGCTGCCGTCATCGGGGTTCTCGGGACCGTTCTGGGAACGGTTGTATGTGAAAATGGCCACACATCTTACAATCTGATTGTACAACTAATACACAATCTTCTTTAGTAAAACCCAGTCCATTCATTTTTTTTTTTTATCCAGGCAGGCCCCTCAGAATTGTACAATCAGATTGCAACGTGTGTGGTCACCTCAGCTATTGTGAAGACCAACCTAAACCCAACCATTCGGGTTTGTATCCAGCCAGGCAGATATAGGTATCAGTAAATCTGAAGGAGATTGTACAATCAGATTGTACAGTGTGTGGTCTATGGATGATGGGCAGTGCCCACCTATCAGACATCTCGTGTCTTGGAGGGTGGGGGGTGGGGAAGTTATTCCTGTCCTGGCGGTTGGTATTACATTATTCTCGATCAGCACGGTTGTAACTTTGTTGTTTTTCCTGGCGGTCATGTGACCGGGGCGAAGGGGGAACATTGCGATCTCGGGACGTCGGGGAGTCCTCTCTGCCAACCGAAAACACCCGTCATGTGCGGGGTGAGATAATAGTACAGTAGGCGGGCGAGGGTCGGCACGTTTCTGGGCGCACGAGGCACGAGATTGAGTTGGCAGAACGCGGCGTCTCCGGGTGTGGCACTAGTACTGTACTTCCCCCGACACTTCCTGGGTACACGGCGAGCCCTGAGGATGTACAGTACAGCCAGGGAAGACCAACCGGACGGACAGGTTCTCTGAGGACCACACATCGAGACCACACTTCCTGGTGGATCAATTCCCCCAACCCCCCCTCCCCCATTGTTGTCACCGATGTCAGGAAACGTGAGCGGGGTCATGTGACTTCTCGGAGAAAAGGATCTGCTGTGAAAAGTCGGCTCACAGGAGGGGGAGGAGCTTTCTGTACTTTGTGATTTCGAGTGAAGGAACTTAGGAAAGAGGTTAGTCAAACATCGGATTTATCGAGGAACATACAACTGGGAGACGGAATGAGGAAGTCCCAATGTATCTAAGAAAACGCCCCGTGTATGGAACACCCCCACCGACTCGGCAGAGCAAAATGCAAAAAAATGTTCAACGTTTAAAAATATGTCCAAGAACACAGATGTACCTCTTGGCAGATCTTTTCTTTTCTCATACATAGAACCGTATAAACAATCCCACCAAAACACCAACCCACCCCGATAGCAAGGAATCTATCTAAATATATAGCTTAGAGTAATCAGACTGCTATACCTGACAGAGGTCCACTGACCTCCATCACGTATGACAAAGTTCCACTGACCTCCTCCATCAGGTATGACAAAGGTCCAGTGACCTCCATCAGATATGAAAAAGGTCCAGTGACCTCCATCAGGTATGACAAAAGTTCACTGACCTTCACCAGGTATGGCAAAGGTCCACTGAACCCCGTCAGGTATGACAAAGGTCCACTGAACCCCATCAGCTGTAACAAAGGTCCACTGAACCCCGTCAGGTATGACAAAGGTCCACTGAACCCCTTAAGGAGTGACAAAGGTCCATTGAACCTCATCAGGTATGACAAAGGTCCACTGAACCCCATCAGCTGTAACAAAGGTCCACTGAACCCCGTCAGGTATGACAAAGGTCCACTGAACCCCATCAGCTGTAACAAAGGTCCACTGAACCCCGTCAGGTATGACAAAGGTCCACTGAACCCCTTAAGGAGTGACAAAGGTCCATTGAACCTCATCAGGTATGACAAAGGTCCACTGAACCCCATCAAGCGTAACAAAGATCTACTGAACGCCATTGGGTATGAAAAAGGTCCTGTGACCTCCATCAGGCATGACAAGGGTCAATTGAACCCCATGAGGTATGACAAAGGTCCACTAAACCCCATCAGGAAGTACAGAGATCCACTGAACCTCTGTACATAATGATTTCAGTAGAGAATTGAAGGAACTTAGGAAACGAGCCAACCAAGACTGGATTTATTATAGAGTGAAGAACAACGGGGTGAAGGAAGGAGTCCATATGTATATATCTAAGGGGAAAAAAATAAGCCTGTATATGGAAGACCACCATGGACCAGTCAGAGCAAAATACAAAATATTCAACAAATGTCCAAAAACTAGAGCTGTACCTCTTGTCAGATCCCCCCCCCCCCCTCCATTAACCACTTAATTCCCGGACCATTTTGCTTGCTTAAGACCAGAGCACTTTTTAGCAATTCGGCACTGTGGCGCTTTAACTGACAATTCAGCAGTCATGCAACATGGCTCCCAAACAAAACCGTTTTTTTATTTTAGTGCTATACAAATGCAGTAATTCCTGTGTAAATGACATTGGCAGTGAAGGGGTTAACCAGGAGGTGGCAGTGTAGGAGTTAAGTGTGTCCTAGGGGCGTGTTTCTAACTGTGGGGGGCGTGGCTGTGATTTACAGATCACTGATCTCTGCTCCAATCACAAGGAGCAGAGATCAGTGTCACTTGTTGCTAGGCAGAACGGGGAGATGCTGTTTACATCGGCATCTCCCCGTTCTCCCTCCCCGTGAGACGATCGCGGGTATCCCCGTGGCGATCGAGTCCGCGGGACCCACGCTCGGACTCACAGGGTCCCAACCGGCACGAGCGGCAAGTTTAAATGGATGTGCCTGTATGCCAATTCGCCCGTCCGTGCCATTATGCCGACGTACATAATCGTGCGCCGGTCGGGAAGCAGTTAAGGATGAGCCAACGCTCTCCACCACACCCCACCATCCCCTCCCAGGTTCAGTTCGCACCAGAACATGCAAAAAATTCAGAGGAATGCACCAAACCAGTTAAAGTCTATGGGACATGAACATAAAAAAAAATCAAAAGTGCTAATTTTAAAGGCTTATATGCAAGTTATTGTCATAAAAAGTGTTTGAGGTTTTGATGTATCAATGTAAAAAAAAAAGTTTTAAAAACAGCCATTTTTTCGGGAGCAGTGATTTTAATAATGCTTAAAGTGAAACAATAAAAGTGTAATATTCCTTTAAATATCGTACCTGGGGGGTGTCTATAGTATGCCTGTGAAGTGGCACATTTTTCTCTTGTTTAGAACAATACCACAGCAAAATGACATTTCTAAAGGAAAAAAGTAATTTAAAAATAATTGTGGCTGTAATGTATTGTCGGGTCTCGGCAATATAGATAAAACTTGACCCCTTTGGGTCTGGTATGAATATTAAGGGGAACCCCTGAACCAAAAATTTTAAAAAAATTGCGTGGGGGTCCCTCCAAAATCCATACCAGGCCCTTCAGGTCTGGTATTTTTATTAAGCGGAACCCTGCGCCAAGTTTAAAAAAAATGGCGTCGGGGTCCCCCCTAAATCCATACCAGACCCTTATCCAAGCATGCAACCTGGCAGGCCGCAGGAAAAGAGGGGAGGAGAAAGAGCGCCCCCCCTCCTGAACTGTACCAGGCCACATGCCCTCAACATGGGGAGGGTGCTTTGGATTAGCCCCTAAAGCACCTTGTTCCCATGTTGATGGGGACAAGGGCCTCATCGTCACAACCCTTGCCCGGTGGTTGTGGGGGTCTGCAGGCGGGTGGTTTATCGGAATCTGGAAACCCCCTTTAACAAGGGAACCCCCAGATCCCGGCCTCCCCCCTACATTGTCCCACAATGTAGATCCATCTCACGCTGCCCGACAAGCCAGAAAAAAAAAATTTGCAAACAGCTCCACCTCCATGGGAGGCTCCCACCGAGTGACGCCTCTTCTCAGTGACAGCTGTTATATAGCTGAGGGCGAGGACACTCGGTGACGTAAACAGGCAACCCGGCCTTTCCTTTGACATCACGTTACCAATTCACATGGGAGGGCGGGATCTGGGGGTCCCCTTGTTAAAGGGGGCTTCCAGATTCAGATAAGCCCCTTGCCCGCAGACCCCCACAACCACCAGGAAAGGGTTGCGGGAATGAGACCCTTGTTGATGGCATGTGGCCTGGTATGGTTCGGGGGGGGGGGGGCGTTCTTACGCCCCCCTTTTCCTGTGGCCTGCCAGGTTGCATGCTAGGATAAGGGTCTGGTATGGATTTTTGGGGGGGACCCCATGCCATTTTTTTTTTATATTTTGCAGGGTTCCCTTTAATATCCATACCAGACCTGAAGGGCCTGGTATGGATTTTGGGGGGACCCCCATGCAATTTTTTTAAACCACACCACATCACCTCGTTTGCATACAGAAAATAAATTGAAAAAAAAAGGAGTGGGGCCTTTTAGGTGTCTGTACTCTTGGGAAGGGGTGTATACATACATTGTACTACAAGGACAACCTGTGATAAATATCATCCTAATCAGTACATAGACGGTACAAACCCAACAAGGTCGCGATTAAAACGTGATGTCGGCAGAGGGTGGGGAGCGTATCTCTATGCATTTTGCAGAAAAGCCGGTTCAGGAGGTACAGAGGTGCTATTAATAGGAAGAAGGTTATTCGAATATCGGACTTCAATATTATGAATTATTACAGAATATGAGGAACATATTAAGTGTCCTGATAGACTATAATAGAACAACGTATACTCACAAATCATACATCAACTACTAGATATTCATGTGGAGGGATTGTCATAACCAAGGGAGGAATGGAGGACGCGGAGCCATGTCAGCACAGGAAAGGGCAAGGGACATAGCGTATGATGGGATACACGGGGTCCCCATTGCCGGCCCCTGCGCCTGGAAGAAGTGGGAACCACTGAAATTGAATACATTCCGAGATCGAATGTACTCCAACATTTCCAATACAAATCTATGGTAGGGCCAAGCAGATCATCTTATTTCCCTGAGAAATTCATATGCACGTGTACCAGCACACAGACGAGCTCAGGCTAATGTTCAGTCTTCACTGATACATAGGCACATTTCTGAGAGCCAGAGTTCACCAGAGTGCATGTTTTCCCGCATTGGCACCAAACAGGCTGTTTAAAAGGAGACCCTGCTGGATGCTAACTGCTGGATGCTGTTCAGTTTCCCCTGATCCTTGTTCCTCTGTTCCTACTTGTGCTGACTGATCGTCCATTGCTGACTTGGCTTGATCATAACCTCACTTTGTGGATTCTGGATTCTGACCTCGGCTTGCCTTTGACTATTCTCTGCCTTATCTCTTGATTCTGACCTCGGCTTACCTTTGACTATTCTCTGCCTGATCTCCTGATTCTGACCTTGGCTTGCCTTTGACTATTCTCTGCCTGATCTCCTGGTGTTAACCTCGGCTTGCCTTTCACTATTCTCTGCCTGATCTCCTGGTGCTGACCTCGGCTTGCCTCTGACTATTCTCTGCCTGATATCCTGGTGCTGACCTCGGCTTTCCTTTGACTATTCTCTGCCTGATCTCCTGATTCTGACCTCGGCTTGCCTTTGACTATTCTCAGCCTGATCTCCTGATGTTAACCTCGGCTTGCCTTTGACTATTCTATGCCTTATCTCTTGATTCTGACCTCGGCTTGCCTTCGACTATTCTCTGCCTGATATCCTGGTGCTGACCTCAGCTTGCCTTTGACTATTCTCTGCCTGATCTCCTGGTGCTGACCTCGGCTTACCTTTGACTATTCTCTGCCTGATCTCCTGATTCTGACCTCGGCTTACCTTTGACTATTCTCTGCCTGATCTCCTGATGCTGACCTTGGCTTGCCTTTGACTATTCTCTGCCTTATCTCTTGATTCTGACCTCGGCTTGCCTTCGACTATTCTCTGCCTGATCTCCTGGTGCTAACCTCGGCTTGCCTCCGACTATTCTCTGCCTGATCTCCTGGTGCTAACCTCGGCTTGCCTTTGACTATTCTCTGCCTGATCTCCTGATTCTGACCTTGGCTAGCCTTTGACTATTCTCTGCCTGATATCCTGATGCTGACCTTGGCTTGGCTTTGACTATTCTCTGCCTGATCTCCTGGTGCTGACCTCGGCTTGCCTTTGACTATTCTCTGCTTGATCTCCTGATTCTGATCTCAGCTTGCCTTCGACTATTCTCTGCCTGATCTCCTGGTGCTGATCTCGCCTTACCTTTGACTATTCTCTGCTTGATCTCCTGGTGCTGACCTCAGCGTGCTACTGGACCTAACTCTGCCTGCTTCCCTGGTACTAACCCCAGCCTGGCTCCTGAGCATGCTGCTGTCAGTGTATGACCCCTGCTCACCTTGGCTACGTCCCTAACCATGTCAGTCACCTGCTATCAAGATATTGGCACCTGTGCTTCTTTGAGCCTTGTACCTCTGTCATCACATTCAGGGATGCTCAGATGAGAGCTGCAAGGAAAGCCCTCTCGTCAACTCGGCCTCCAGCCATGGCACATGACAGGTGTTTAGGAATTAGTTCTTAGATTGTGATTGGTTTACAATCAGGGCTGTCTTTAATGCTGTCTTTAATGCAGGGTAAATGGGGAAGCTGCCCTGGGCCCAGTCATTGTTGGGGGGCCCAAAGCAGCTGCCCCTTGAGCCTGCGCTGCCCATACTCTTCAACTGTCACAGATTCAAGCTGCCTGTCCCGCCGTGCTCTTGTCCATGGCTGCATCCCAGAAATCAGAGCCGCGGTTGGGACAGTTTACAACCATTCTCAGTTTTAGCAATTGTTGCCCACCCACATACATCGGGACTGGAATCTCCATCCCCTGTATCTACCCCAGGAGTTTTCCAGATGCTCTCCTACAGGACTAAGGACCATCCCCAAATTGGAGCCTCCAGGTTTGTACTGCTTGCGTGGGTGGGATGGGGTTGTGCCTGACCGCCGAGAAAAGGCAGTGACAGTAGCTGAGCAGAAGGAGCCCGAATGTGCAGGGAGGTAAAATCATGTAGTAGAACATTGTGGATTTGCGTGCAAGCACCTCAATGCTAAGTCTGCTAAATTACTGCGGTTTAGCATAGAGGTGCTGTTAGCTGACAAATGGGAGGACGACATCTCCTTTTTCATGTAGCACTAGGAGAAATGTTGCTCATTAAAGCATTGTCACATCCTCCTCTGGTGTGTACTCCCTGACCCGCCTGGTGTGTGCCCTCCCAGCCCCCATACTGTACCCTCCCGACCCCCTAATGTGTGCACTCCCAGCCCCCATACTGTACCCTCCCGACCCCCTGGTGTGTGCCCTGCCGACCCCATACTGTACCCTCCTGAGCCCCCTGGCATGTGTCCTTCCCTGGTATTTGCCCCTTCTGACCCCCCCTGGTGTGAGCCCTCCCTACCCCTCGAGTGTGTACCTTCCTAGCCCCCACACTGTACCCTCCTGACCCCCGTACTGTGCCCTCCCAACCCCCCTGGTGTGTGCCCTCCCAACCCCCATACTGTACCCTCCCAACCCCCCTGGTGTATGCCTTCTCACCCCAATACTTTACACGCCTGACCCCCAGGTGTGTGCCTTGCCGACCCCCCTGGTGTTTGCACTCCCGACCCTCAGGTGTGTGCCCTCTCAAGCTCTCTGGTGTGTGCCCCTTCCGACCCCCCTTGTGTGTGCCCTCCCAGCCCCCCTACTGTACCCCCCACCCTTTCTTGGTGTGTTCCCCCCAATCTCCCTGATGTGTGCCCTCCTGATCCCTCTGGTGTGTGCCCTTCCAACCCTGTCATGTGCCTTCCTGACCCTCCCCTGGTGTGTGCCCTCCTGACCCCTGTACTGCACCCGCCCAGCCCCCCTGGTGTGTGCACTCCCAACCCCCATACTGTATTATATTACATACTACTGACCTCTGTACACTGTCCTACCATTTACTGACCTCTGTACACTGCTCTACATACTACTGACCTCTGTACAGTGCTCTACATACTACTCACCTCTGTACACGGCCCTACATACTACTCACCTCTGTACACGGCCCTACATACTACTCACCTCTGTATATGGCCCTACATACTACTGATCTCTGTACACGGCCCTAAATACTACTGACCTCTGTACACCGCCCTACCTACTACTCCCCTCTGTACGCTGCCCTACATACTACTGATCTGTGTACACCGCCCTACATACTACCGACCTCTGTACACGGCCCTACATATTACTGACCTCTGTACACCGCTCTACCTACTACTCACCTCTGTACACTGCCCTACATACTACTCACCTCTGTACACCGTCCTATATACTACTCACCTCTGTACACCGCCCTATATACTACTCACCTCTGTACACCGCTCTGCATACTACTGACCTCTGTACACTGCCCTACATACTACTGACCTCTGTACACTGCCCTACATACTACTGACCTCTGTACACTGCCCTACATACTACTGACCTCTGTACACCGCCCTACCTACTACTCCCCTCTGTACACCGCCCTACCTACTACTGACCTCTGTACACTGCCCTATATACTACTGACCTCTGTATGCCGCCCTACATCCTATGTGACCTTTGTACACTGCCCTACATACTACTGACCTCTGTACACTGCCCTACATACTACTGACCTCTGTACATGGCCCTACATACTACTCACCTCTGTACACTGCCCTAAATCCTATGTGACCTTTGTACACTGCCCTACATGCTACTGACCTCTGTACACTGCCCTACATAATACTCACCTCTGTAAAGTGCCCAGGGGAGTGGACCCTGGGCAAACTGTACAATGTTTGCCCGGGGTCCAATCAATATTCAAGAAGGCCCTGTTTACAATGTGATTGGTTTGTTGTGCTGCTACTGCTATGGTTTATCCAGGCATTAGAGTTTGCTTACTGTATCTTTATGCATGGCTGATCAGTCCTTGATGGGATGGGGAGGCTCACCCCCACCTCTCATGTGTGTTGCAGGTAGGGGTGCTGGTCTCCCTGGCAATGAGTGATTGTGCTGTGTATGCCTGGGAGACATGTGACGAAGGCACGCCCAACCACGCCTCCTCAAAATAGCGGATATCGGTGCTTGATGTGAAGGCGGAGATGAGAGATGGACAACCGTACTTATCTTATACTAGCTGAGGCCTCATACTCTGGTGTAGCCCTGGGAGGAGATACGTATTTGCTGTTGCCTCTATCCAAGTAATATGTTCTCCATGGTGGGCGATGGGAGATTTTTTGGTCAATTTATTAGTATACATATCAATGGTGACTACTATCCTTCCAGAACTCTGGTTGCACACATGGGTGCAGTGCAACATCTTACTCATGGTATGCCCTCAATTTCTTTTGGGTCTCAGTGGGCTTAGTGAGGTCTTACAACGTTAAGCATTGTGCTCCATGGAATTATATTACCTTCATTCTCTGTATACAGATGTGTACTTTGCTGCTCCATGAACCTGGTTCTCTAGAGATTTGGGTGCACTCATTGATGCATTTTGAGTGCAGTATAACATCTCATCTATGGTGTGCCCCCTCCCCACTTTTCCTCTTTTGCCCCCCCCCCCCCCCCGATGGTGAGGCAGTGCTATGTTGAGAATGATGCCCCCATAGCATTGCATTCTCACTCTTTGTATATAAATGAATGGGATTGCTGATCCATGACCCTGGTCTCCTGCATGTTCCTTATCCATTCCGGTGCTGACGCAGCCCCAGGTCCTCCATTCCTCCCTCGGTTACGACATTCCCTCCACATGAATATCTGGGAGTTGATATACTATTTCTAAGTATATGTTGTTCTTCTACTATGGTAGGACACATAATGCGTTCCTCGTATTCTAGATCATTATCAATGTCAAAATATTCCAATAACCTTCTGTTGATTAATGGCACCTTTGTACCTCCAAAGAAGCTTTTCTGCGAAACGCGTTGAGATACACTCCTCACCCTCTGCCAACACTGCATTTTAATCAGGACCTTGTTGGATTTGTACCATCTATCCATGTACCTATTAGGACAATATCTATCACAGGCTGACAGTCCCTGTAGTAACACGTATGAATACGGGGGGTGATAAATGAGGTGTTTATCCTGATATGCTTTTCCTCGTGTAGAAGTCTTATTAACACACGGGAAATGTTTTAGAGAGAGATTTTTATGTGTAACATCCAATAAATTAAAATGTTTTTCATTAATATGTTGTATTTATTGGCTCCTTCCTGAGAGAACAAATACCTAAAATGCCCCATTCCCTTTTCAGTCTTAAATTTCTACGAAGCTGAGAATAATAAAAAACTGTCAAACCCAACGGAGTACTGCTATGATAAAGGTCCACTAAACCCGGTCAGGTATGACAAAGGTCCACTGACTGCTATCAGGTAGGACAAAGGTTCAGTGGACACCAACAGTTATGACAAAAGGTCCACTGAGCTCCATCAGGTATGGCAAAAGGTTCTTTGAACCCCATCAGGTACGACAAAGGTCCACTGAACCCCACCAGGTATGACAAAGGTCCACTGAACCGCATCAGGTATGACAAAGGTCCACTGAACCCCACCAGGTATGGCAAAGGTCCACTGAACTGCATCAGATATGACAAAGGTCCACTGAACCCCACCAGGTATGACATAGGTCCACTGAATCCCATCAGGTATAAAAAAAAGGTCCACAACTCCATTGGGTGTGACAAAGGTCCATTAAACCCTATCAGGAATGGCAAAGGTCCACTGACCCCAGCAGGTATGACAAAGGTCCACTGAACTCCATTGGATGTGACAAAGGTACATTGAACCCCACCAGGCATTACAAAGGTCCAATGAATCGCATCAGGTATGACAAAGGTCCACTGAATCCCATCAGGTATAAAAAAAGGTCCACTGAACTCCATTGGGTGTGACAAAGGTGCATTAAACCCTATCAGGTATGGCAAAGGTCCACTGACCCCAGCAGGTATGACAAAGGTCCACTTAACCCCACCAGGCATGACAAAGGTCCACTGAACCGCATCAGGTATGACAAAGGTCCACTGAACCCCACCAGGTATGACAAAGGTCCACTGAACTGCATCAGATATGACAAAGGTCCACTGAACCCCACCAGGTATGACAAAGGTCCACTGAATCCCATCAGGTATAAAAAAAGGTCCACAACTCCATTGGGTGTGACAAAGGTCCATTAAACCCTATCAGGAATGGCAAAGGTCCACTGACCCCAGCAGGTATGACAAAGGTCCACTGAACTCCATTGGGTGTGACAAAGGTCCATTGAACCCCACCAGGCATGACAAAGGCCCACTGAACCGCATGAGGTATGACAAAGGTCCACTGAATCCCATCAGGTATAAAAAAAGGTCCACTGAACTCCATTGGGTGTGACAAATGTCCATTAAACCCTATCAGGTATGGCAAAGGTCCACTGACCCCAGCAGGTATGACAAAGGTCCACTGAACTTCATTGGGTGTGACAAAGGTCCATTGAACCCCACCAGGCATGACAAAGGTCCACTGAATCGCATCAGGTATGACAAAGGTTCACTGAATCCCATCAGGTATAAAAAAAGGCAATTTTTGAACCCCACCAGGCATGACAAAGGTCCACTGAAGCGCATCAGGTATGACAAAGGTCCACTGAATCCCATCAGGTATAAAAAAAGGTCCAGTGAACTCCATTGGGTGTGACAAAGGTCCATTAAACCCTATCAGGTATGGCAAAGGTCCACTGACCCCAGCAGGTATGACAAAGGTCCACTGACCCCAGCAGGTATGACAAAGGTCCACTGAACTACATTGGGTGTGACAAAGGTCCATTGAACCCCACCAGGCATGACAAAGGTCCAATGAATCGCATCAGGTATGACAAAGGTCCACTGAACTCCATTGGGTGTGACAAAGGTCCATTGAACCCCACCAGGCATGACAAAGGTCCAATGAATCGCATCAGGTATGACAAAGGTCTACTAAACCCCACCAGGTATGAGAAAGGTCCTCTGAACCCCATCAGTTATAACAAAGGTCCACTGAACTCCATACACTACTTTACAGGCAGACTAAGGGGACCCCCACCCCCGGGCATGAAATTTAAAGGAACATTTCATTTTTATTGTTTCACTTTAAGCAGTGCTCCCGAAAAAAAACTGAGGTTTTTAAAACTTTGTTTTGCATTGATACATGTCCCCTGGGGCAGGACCCGGTCCCCAAACACGTTTTATGACAATAACTTGCATATAAGCCTTTAAAACTGAGCACTTTTGATTTTTCATGTTCATGTCCCATAGACTTTAACGGTGTTCGCATCACATTTTTTGCCTGTTTGCACACCTTGTTAGTGTTCTCAATTATTTGAGGTGTCATCATGTTTTTCTATGTGGTGTATCTCCATCTATAAGACATTCTGATCTTCCAATTCATTAGTGTATAAATAATTCTGGGTTGTGCAACATGATGTGTTAAGATTTTGCTCTATAGAAAGAAAGTTTACACATGTTTCCGTGTGTTTCAGAATTGTCTCTACTTGGAGGAGCTTACCCTTCACCAACAGACGTTGCACAATTGTGTTCATCCTCAGACGTGAGGCAGAGCTCTGGAATTTGGAAAGAACTTTTGTTCTAATAATTGGAGGTTCAATCAGTTGTGTCTGAAGTCTTCATTGTACATTCTGTAGTATTATATCATCATTACTGTACATTCTGGAGGATTAGGAGTATCTGGTGACTCTCTAGAACATTATGAGTGCGGGGACCTGACCTACAACTGGAGCATCTCCACTTTAAATTTAGCGTTGGTGGCTTTGTTTGTGTTATCTGTAATTGATAGGTGGGAAGTCCGGGGGTGTTGCTAGGTGGGAAAAAAAGACCGGGGGCTTCAGCCTGAAGGTAAATTTGATAACCCCTCCCACATTTTAAAGTAATGCCTCGTACACACGGACGGATTTTCCAACGGAAAATGTTCAATGGTAGCCTTTTGTCAGAAATTCCCACCGCGTGTAGGCTCCATCAGACATTTTCCATTGGAAATTTGCAACACACAAAATTTCAGATCTGGATCTCAAATTTTCCGACGACAAATTCCGTTGTCAGAAATTCCGATGGTGTGTACACAATTCCGAAGCACAAAGTTCTACACATGCTCGGAATCAAGCTGAAGGGCTGCAATTCTCTCGGCTGGTCATACGTGTTGTACGTCACCGCGTTCTTGACGTTCGGAATTTCCGACAACATTGTGTGACCATGTGTATGCAAGACAAGTTTGAGCCATGTTTCATGACCGGTCACGTGATTGCTCTCCTCTGATGTTTCATGGCCGATCACGTGACCGCTCTCCTCTGATGTTTCATGGCCGATCACGTGACCGCTCTCCGCTGATGTTTCATGGCCAGTCACATGATTGCCCCCCTCTGATGTTTCATGGCCAGTCACGTGACCGATCTCCTCCGATGTTTCATGGTCGGTTACATGATTGCTCTCCTCCGATGTTTCATGGCAGGTCACATGATTGCCCTCCTCCGATGTTTCATGGCCGGTCACATGATTGCCCTCCTCCGATGTTTCATGGCCGGTCACATGATTGCCCTCCTCTGATGTTTCATGGCCTTTCACGTGACCGATCTCCTCCGATGTTTCATGGCCAGTCACATGACCACTCTCCTCTGATGTTTCATGGCCGGTCATGTGAACGCTCTCCTCTGATGTTTCATGGTTGGTCACGTGACCGTCCTCCTCTGATGTTTCATGGCCGGTCATGTGAACGATCTCCTCTGATGTTTCATGGTTGGTCACGTGACCGTCCTCCTCCGATGTTTCATGGCCGGTCAAGTGAATGCCCTCCTCTGATGCTTCATGGCTGGTCACGTGACCGCTCTCCTCTGATGTTTCATGGCCAGTCACGTCAACGCCCTCCTCTGATGTTTCATGGCCGGTCATGTGAACGCTCTCCTCTGATGTTTCATGGCCAGGCAAATGTCTGCTCTCCTCCGGTGTTTCATGGCCAGTCACGTGAACGCCCTCCTGTGATGTTTCATGGCCGGTCACGTGAACACCCTCCTCTGATGTTTAAAGGCCAAGCAAATGTCTGCTCTCCTCTGATGTTTCATGGCTGGTCATGTGAACGCTCTCCTCTGATGTTTCATGGCCGGTCACGTGACCACTCTTTTATGCTGTTTCATGGCCAGGAACATGACCACTCTCCTGATGTTTCATGGCCACTCACGTGACCGCTCTCCTCCTCCAATCTAAAGCTACACTCGGAGGAGGAGAGTGGCCAGAAAGAATGGAGCTAATAAGGTATTGACAGGTACCTTTTTCTATGACACTGACACAATGTAGGAAGGATCTATATGAAGGGGCTGCCAGTGATTTTTTCTTAACTTAAGAGTATGCTGGCAGGGCTGTCCCAGGGCCAGGATAGGCTATCCTGATCCCCCCATGTGTGGCACCCGGGGCGGTTTGCCCGATACCCGCCCCTCCCCCTGTTGATAAAACCAAAATATCGGTGAAAAGGGCGAGTGTTATACGCGGATAAATACAGCATTTGGGTTTGGGTTGAGGTGGCAAACAGTGCACCCACAACCTCCCCGGTTCGGTTGGTCAGTTGGGTCATCAGGAGCACCGGAGCACTTACCCCATCTATGGTGGCAATGGCTTCTCCTTCCCCTGCTCTCCTGCTCAGCATCACAGGCGGCTTCCTCTTTCCCTGCTCTCCTCGCATCACGGTGGCTTCCGTATCCTCCCCCCTCTTCAGCGGCCAATTGGAATGCTTCTGCTTTTGGCCAAATCGGGAAATGGATCTTCACTGATTACGAGACATGGGGCTTTTTGGGGGCTCACTCCGGGATATAGCCTGGGTCAGCCCCCCTCCCCATCCAACACCACTGCCTAAGTCCAAGGATATTGCTTTTGCCTATTGCTGTTCACTGCTCTCCGGTAGATAGAGAGAGACGATACAATCTTTGGGGTTATGAATATTTATTCTGCCTCAGCCAATCTCTGAGATGTTAATGCCAGAGATGTGGGCCCGGTGAAGGAGATAAATATTTTGAGAGAGTGGTGGAAGGTCGTTCCCTCTAAGTCTTTGCCTGGGGAGGGTCTAGTGTTGGGAGAAGGTGCCCTCCTTGCCAGGTTTTGCCTTGGTGATAGTGTATTGGTTCTCTCCCTCCAAGTCTTTGCCTGGCAAAGATATAGTGATGGAAAGGTCCTTCCCTCCTAGGCTTTTCCTGGAAAGGATGTAGTGCAGGAATGCCCTTCCCTCTGAGCCTTTGCTTACAGAGGATGTAGTGGTTGAAGGTTCCTTCCCTCCGAGTCTTTGACTGCAGAGGATGTAGTGGTGGAAGTTTCCTTCCCTCCAAGTCTTTGACTGCAGAGGATGTAGTGGTAGAAGGTCCTTCCATCCAAGTCATTGCTTGGAGAGTATGTAGTTGTGGAAAGTTCTTCCTTCCAAGTCTTTGCCTGGAGAGGATGTAGTGGTGAAAGGTCCTTCCATCCAAGTTTTTGCCTGAAGAGGATGTAGCAGTAGAAGGGTTCTTCCCTCCAAGCCTTTGCCTGGAAAGGATGTAGTAATGGAAGGTCCTTCCCTCAAAGTCTTTGCCTGGAAAGGATGTAGTGGTGGAAGGTCCTTCCCTCAAAGTCTTTGCCTGGGGAGGATGTAATGGTGGAAGGTTCCCGTCTTCCCAGGCTTTGCCTGGAGGGGGTGTAGTGGTGGAAGGTTCCTTCCCTCCCAGGCTGAGGGTGTAGATCCATAGAGGTGCAGTATTTTCCCCCTGAGCCTAGGACCTGTTCCTGGAGGAAGAAGCCATACCCAAGAAAGAGTTTTGCTCTCCTAGCTTTCCATTTGGGCCTAAAGTGTCTTAACCTGGTCTATAGCAGAGGCCAAAGAAAGTGAAATGTAGCCACCCGTCTTGGCCTACAAAATCGACATGGTCATACAGAGGCATAAGGCGTCCTACAACTGACCCATGGCAGAAATCAAAAGGCACTGGAAGACAGTCCCCAGTCTGGGCCTAAAGAGTTCTCCAAGATGTTACCGGTGGGGGGCAGTTTTCATTTAAATTTAATACGTACAAAATGAGGATAACAAGGGGTGGGTGTAGAGTATTTATAAGAAAAAAGTCCAGTGAAACTATTTGTACAATTGCTGTGGGTGAATGGGGGCACAATCAAATGTTATTAGGCCATCTTCTTTCCTGGGCACATGTTATTCATTCATTAAAAGCAGAGTGGTTAGGGAAAATGTGGCTTTATGGCCACTAGATGGAGCTGACAGTGATAATAAATAAGTATTTATTTTGTATGATCATCGGCTCCATCTAGTGGCCATGAATGGGTATTATTTTTAGCTCTAATTTGTATGAATGAATAACATCTAACCTGGAGGGAAAAAATGGCCTAATAACATTTGTTTTTGCACCACTTGCTACATGCAGCTTAAAAGGATGAATTACTCAGATTGGTTTAAAAAAATAAATACCCCCCCCAAAAGTATCCCATTTTATTTCTAAGGTTGGGAGGCGGAGCCTCATTATTTGCACAATGGTGATTATATATACAGTGTAACATGGAGGGAGGAACCGCATTACATATATAATAATAAGAGATAAAGGACTTACTCCACGGTGAATACGATGATCCCCAGAGCGATGGAGATGATGGAGAAGAAGACGACGGTCCACATGGCCTTGTGCAGAGCCAGAGCCCCTGCATAGAGAGGGGGAGGGGAGGTCAGGGGTATTTCACCACAATTCTGTCCTATGGGGGGGGGGCTCTAACACAATGATAACAGGAGCCGCTAATCACCTCTGCCACACCCACTCCTAAACATGGCGGGATTCCTTCCGAAGCTTCTACCCCACACACCATGATATGATATTAATTCTGCTTTATATAGCACCGACATCTTCTGTAGCGCTGTACAAAGCCAGGACACACAGGTGCTGTAATAATATTACTCTTTTAGTAGTATTTAGATCCTACAGGAAGTAGGGGGACGTTTTCCTATGGGGGACACAGGGTTCAGTAAAAACCTGGCAGAGGGGACAACCCTTCCTAATGCTAACTAGAATTTAAAAAAAAAATATTTTGTCGGAAGTTGGGCTAGAGATACCACAGGTTCTCTAACACGCAGGTACTTATTAATGTAACCCCTACCCCCGCCTTTCCTTCTGACGACATGGACTCTCACCTGGGTAGCAGATCTCATCCCTCAGACACTTCGTCCTCCTCAGCCGGCACACCGTACAGTTATAGAGGATCTTCGTCTTCACTGTGGGGGGGGGGGGGGGGGGACCCATCAATAATAAGGATAACATGTGACATGGATTATAACTGGCACACAAGATTACTGCTATTACCCATCGAGTCCTACCTACCTCCGAGGGGAAGGTTTTATCCAGCGCACATTGACATTACATAATAACCCCCAACATTGGTGTCAGTGATCACAATAATAGCCCCCAAAATTGGCGTCATTGATCACAATAAAAACCCCCAACATTGGTGTCAGTGGACATAATAACAACCCCCAACATTGGTGTCAATGGACATAATAACAACCCCCAACATTGGTGTCAGTGGACATAATAATAAACCCCAACATTGGTTTTAGTGAGTGCTATATTAACCTCAGAGGATGCAATGATAATCCCCAGCATTGGTGTCAGTGGATTCTACAATAACCCCCAACATTGGTTTCAGTGGATGCAATAATAACCCCCAGAATTGGTGTCAGTGGATGCAATAATAACCCCCAACATTGGCGTTAGTGGATTCTACAATAACTCCCAGTATTGGTGTCAGTGACCACAATAATAGCCCCCAAAATTGGCATCAGTGATCACAATAAAAAACCCCAGCATTGGTGTCAGTGTATGTTATGAAAACCTCAGAGGATGCAATGATAACCCCCAGCATTGGTGTCAGTGATCACAATAATAACCCCCAAACATTGGAGTCAGAGGATGCAATTATAACCCCCAGCATTGGTGCCGGTGGATTCTACAATAACCCCCAGCATTGGTGTCAGTGACCACAATAATAGCCCCCAAAATTGGCATCAGTGATCACAATAACAACCCCCAACATTGGTGTCAGTGGACATAATAATAAACCCCAACATTGGTTTTAGTGAGTGCTATACTAACCTCAGAGGATCCAATGATAACCCCCAGCATTGGTGTCAGTAGATTCTACAATAATCCCCAACATTGGTTTCAGTCGATGCAATAATAACCCCCAGCATTGGTGTCAATGGATAGAATAATAACCCCCAACATTGGTGCCAGTGATCAAAATAATAACCCCCAGCATTGGTGTCAGTGTATGTTATGAAAACCTCAGTGGATGCAATGATAACCCCCAGCATTGGTGTCAGCGATCACAATAATAACCCCCAAACACTGGAATCAGAGGATGCAATTATAACCCCCAAACATTGGAGTCAGTAATGGGCAGTGCACTTGTAAGAGAGGCTTTGCAATTGTCTAGTAATGGCACCAAGTCCCCACCCCCACTCCTGTCCTGCTAGAACATTGGCCCTCCTGCTGAGGCCGAAATCTTCCACCGTATTGTGTCCCCCTCCATGCCAGAGGCCTCCACATGACATTCCCGGGTGTTGACCTTTATATCCCAAGGAAAGAATGTCCACTTATTTGAGTGGGATTGCTGCACTTTACTGATGGAACTCAGGGAATGGCATAACAGTCACATCACATCGACACACATTCCGGAGTCACTTGACATCACACAGTCAATCACATTTAGTGGGCGGTCCGCAGTATTCACATGTGAAAGCACACTTTAGGTATCCATTTATTTCTAAGAGCCTCTCCTTCCACCCGGGGTCATTAGTACTCACAGGACTGGGTTCTCTGTAGTCCCCTCCTCCATAGGTACACCTCTCCCGGGACCCTCCAGGGGAATGACCTCACTCAGGGAACTCTTGGCCTTCACCTAAAAGGCCTTTTGCATACCGCCCTAGCCCCCCCACCTTCATAAAGGTCAGAAAGTTTACAGCCAGCTCTTCCTGGTTGCAGGTCCACTCTTCCCTGGCCTCCTGCCCTGTGTAGGGCCTCCATGTGCTGGTTACATCTGCACTAGTGTAGGGTGACCGGCTCCCATGCCCCAAATGTACTAAGGCTCCTCCCAACCTGACTTATAACTGAGCACTGACTCACCCATGACATCACAGCGGGAGGGCTCTAACTAAAAGGGGCCTAGCACCTGATGACACTGTCTGCAGTAACCAGACACTATTCTGGCACAGAGCCACCTATTGGCAGACTAGCTAACTGCACCTGCCTACACACAGACTACCATACCAATGTACAGTGAGCTGTAGCTATAACAATTATTTCCTGGGACCTGAATAGTTATTTCAAGGCTTCCTGTCTGCTAGAAAGCCACTAGAGGCAGACCGCCCTGGACAATTCTTATGGGACTGCTAAGATAAAGAATTATATGCCACAGTGGTAAGACTGCCATAGACATGACAGCTGACGGTAAACTGTGCCATGGTCACCTTCAGCCAGATGTGGTTGGCTCTGGTTTTCCCATTTCCAGTAGCATGGCCCCACACAGGGTTGAGCTGGCATCCATGTAAACCCAAAGATTGGTGGCATCTCAAAGTCCTCCACCAACTGAGTGCCATTATATTCACAAATAATGCTGTTTTTTTTTTTTTTTTTAGGTAAGGAACCCTCAAACAGTACTCTACTAATAAAACTTTCCGCCATGTTTCTTTCTCTTTTCATCCCCTAAGAGCTCCATAACAATCCAGAACTGAGGTGAAGGGTTATATTTGATTGCCTATGAAGGAGGCCATTCCCTTCTCAGCTTCATCCAACCATCAGCCAAGTCAGCTAGCCGGCCTCTTATATTGGGTGATCGGGGTAAATGCTTGTCATGCCCTTTCGGGGCAACAGCCCTGAATAACCCCAATACACAGGAGTCACTAAATATCACAAATATGGAGGAAAAGGGGGGTACTCACTGCACAGCGGGGGGCACATCACTGAAATGAAAAGAAAGAGAAGACATTGTGAGGGCAAATATCAAACATCATATTCTGTCCCCAACCCACTATAATCTACCCCCCCGCCCATTCCTGTACCCCGAGGGAGGGGGGGGGGGCAAGACTCTTGCTGAATTTAAGTATAAGAACACAGGCAGCACTCTGAGTAATACAGGGAAGGCTGTAGGTAGAACCTATAGTGAGGAAGTATATACCTGTATATTGTACATACAATCTATATATTGTGAGACCTGCCTTGTCTTCCGCTGCAGTGTCCATATCCAAACCCAATGTTTGTAGCTAGGCTGTTGCCAGCTGGAGCTTTGTTTTTCTCATCTGGGTTTGTTAGAGGTCTCCTATGCCTAAGGACATTGATTGCTTCTGCCTGCTTCTGAGGAGTGCTCCTCTGTATATAGAGATAGAAGATACAATGTATGGGGTTAGGAATGTTTATTATACCTGGGCCAATCATTGAGGGGTTCATGTCAGTGATGTGAGCTGGGGAAGGAGATAAAGATTCAAAGAGGCCTTCTAGAAGGATCCTTCACCTCTCAGATTGCTGCTTGGGGAGGATGTATCTCCAGAAGGGTCCTTGCCTCCCAGGCTTTGCCTGAAGACAATGTAAGTCCAGAGGACCTTCCCTCTTAACTTTGCCTGTGAGTCCAGAGGTCCCTCACCCCCAGGCTTTTCCTAGAGAAGATGTGAGTCCAAAAGGTCCCACATTCCCAGGCTCTTTCTAGAGAAGATATGAGTCCAGAGGTCCCCCCCCCAGATGCCTGGATATGATTTGAGTCAAAGGGTCCCTCCTTCTTTCCTAGGCTTAGCCCAAAGAGGGTGAGAGTGCAGAGGTCCCTTCTTCCCAGGCTTTGCCTAGAGAGGTTGTGAGTCCAGAGGTCCTTCCCTCCCAGGACTTCTTAGCAGGACGTATGGTGTGCTTAGGGGTTCCAACAGAAGTATTAATACATCCCAACATATGAATACCCTTATTACAATTAATGAGATCTGTGCCAAGACAACTGTCATGGGGTTTTAATCTAGATGAAATGTTCTGATGGCTGGGACCAGGAAAGGAGATAGAGATACGAGTAATGTATCTGGCTCAGTCACCTCAGCCCAATCCAATGCTCCTCTCTAGGTGGAGTCACCCTAAAATTTGGTGAGACCACCGCCTTGCCATTCTACAATAACATACATGAATCCATCATTCATAGACTCCATACCACTGTGTGCGTATTCCACCAGCTTCACTTCATGGAGCCAATCCCAGTAGGCAGCAATTTTAAGTCGATCCCGGGAGATCTCTGGGAAGGAGAGGGTGGATCATGAATCAAATGTAATAATCCAGTAGATGGATGTCAGAACAATTATTTTCATTGTGGAAATATTAAATATCTTTGTATTTACCCAGTATCCTGAAAACCCGATGAGTCTTCTCTGTGATAGTGAACACATCATCTTCATCTGAAAGACAGGAGGACATGGAATATAGATCCAGAAGAAGAAGAAGAATGAGAGAGCGGTTACAGTGATGGTACATGATGGGTAGACTATGAGGATGGAGGAAGATGATGGAGAGGACAGTGATGGTACATGATGGTTAAACTACAAGGATGGAGGAAGATGAATGAGAAGACAGTGATGGCACATGATGGTTAGACTAAGAAGATGGAGGAAGATGATGGAGAGCACAGTGATGGTACATGAGGGTGAGACTAAGAGGATGGAGGAAGATGAATGAGAGGACAAGGATGGTACATGATGGGTAGACTAAGAGGATGGAGGAAGATGATGAGGAGGACAGTGATGGTACATGATGGGTAGACTATGAGGATGGAGGAAGAGGATAGAGAGGACAGTGATGGTACATGATGGGTAGACTAAGAGGATGGAGGAAGATGATGAGGAGGACAGTGATGGTACATGATGGGTAGACTATGAGGATGGAGGAAGAGGATAGAGAGGACAGTGATGGTACATGATGGGTAGACTAAGAGGATGGAGGAAGATGATGAGGAGGACAGTGATGGTACATGATGGGTTAGACTTACTAGGACGAAGGGTGAGGGTGAGACTAAGAGGGTGGAAGAAGATGAAAAGGGCAGTGATGGTACATGATGGTTAGACTATGAGGATGGAGGAAGATGATGGAAAGGACAGGAAAGGAAGATGATGAGGAGGACAGTGATGGTACATGATGGGTAGACTATGAGGATGGAGGAAGAGGATAGAGAGGACAGTGATGGTACATGATGGTTAAACTACGAGGATAGTGGAAGATGATGAAAAGGACAGTGATGGTACATGAGGGTGAGACTAAGAGGGTGGAGGAAGATGAGGGCGAGGACAGTGATGGTACATGATGGTTAGACTTACTAGGACGAAGGGTGAGGGTGAGACTAAGAGGGTGGAAGAAGATGAAAAGGGCAGTGATGGTACATGATGGTTAGACTATGAGGATGGAGGAAGATGATGAAAAGGACAGTGATGGTACATGAGGGTGAGACTAAGAGGGTGGAGGAAGATGAGGGCGAGGACATTGATGGTACATGATGGTTAGACTTACTAGGACGAAGGGTGAGGGTGAGACTAAGAGGGTGGAAGATGATGAAAAGGGCAGTGATGGTACATGATGGTTAGACTATGAGGATGGAGGAAGATGATGGAAAGGACAGTGATGGTACATGATGGTTAGACTACGAGGACGAAGGAAGATGATGAAAAGGACAGTGATGGTGCATGATGGGTAGACTAAGAGGATGGAGGAAGATGAATGAGAGGACAGTGATGACAAATGAAGGACAGACCTGAAGGAGCTGGGAAGGATGATGATCTGAAATGAGGGGAAGAACCTGAAGAGGGGATGTCAGATGAAGATAAAAGATGGAGAGGACAGTAACGGGGTATGAAGTATACAGAACATTCAATGGAAGCAGAGGATGGGGAGGAGAGGGGGAGCAGTCAAGAGCCAAAGGAAAAAGATGACATGATGATATACCCAGAAGAAGTGGATGGGTTTATGCAGGAAAACAGTGGTGGAGGACACGGAGGAAGTAGAAGGGTTATGGAGAGAGAACTGAGGTTGAGGAAAGAGGTGAAAGTTAGATCTTGGTGGGAGGTGAAGACTGAAACCAGAAGTAGATAGGGATTATGGAAAGAGAAGAGCGGTGGAGGACATAGAAGTGAGAGATGAAGATAAGATCCAGAAGAGAGGGTTTAGCAGTGGAGGATATAGAGGTGGGAGATGAGGATTGGGTCCAGAAGAAGTAGACGGGTTATGGGGAGAGAACAGAGGTGGAGGATATAGAGGTGGGAGATGAGGATTGGGTCCAGAAGAAGTAGACGGGTTATTGAGAGAGAACAGAGGTGGAGGATATAGAGGTGGGAGATGAGGATTGGGTCCAGAAGAAGTAGACGGGTTATTGAGAGAGAACAGAGGTGGAGGATATAGAGGTGGGGGATGAGGATTGGATCCAGGAGAAGTAGATGTGGTTATGGGGAGAGAAGAGTGTTGGAGGATATAGAGGTGGGAGATGAGGATTGGGTCTAGAAGAAGTAGATGGGTCATAGGACAGTGGTGGGGAATGATCAATCAGGTTGGTAGTAGGAGGTGGGTTCTCACCTAACCCAAAGTGGTTGAAGCTGTTGGGCCCGGGGTATCGGGTACAGCGGGTACTGTTGGTGGCTCTCCGGTGCTCCTCACACAGCTTTTTAAAGCGCCCTGTCAGGTTCTTCTCGGGTTGAGTGCAGAAAACACACCCTGAGGATGTCGGGGGCAGCAGAAGGAAAAGGAGGAACCTGAAAAGCCACATCCTGTCCACAGGGGGCGACACGCGGTGGTAATGGTTGGCTCTTCGGTTGGGCGTCCCACCTGGGAACACCAATCAGAGATCACTATTCTCTCGCTCCATGGGTGGGGGGTACAGAGGAGCAAACATCACATGATGGGACCCGTGTTGGTGACCTCATAGAATTCTGAGATTTCTCATGGAAAGGAAGGTGTCACCACCGGGAACCCTCGGGGGCTCAGAACTTCCTGAATGACGACCATTACAAGTCCCTATAAATAAATCCCCACCATCACCGGGATCAACAGACAGAGAAGATCCACCTTTTATCATCAGAACACCAACCTTCACCTCCATTCAGTCACTGAGCCTAGGCTCAGATGATGTCATCAGCCTGCTGCAGGCAGAAGGAGGCATTTCCTCAGTCTCCCCTCCCCCAGTGATCAGACTGTACATTGTAACTTTGTAGAGGGAGCAGCAAGGGGCTGATCTGTGTCAGACATTTGTGGCACTGGGACTGACATGATGGTGTCATCTCTGAGCCGCTGTCTCAGTCCAGGAAGTAGACGGTGACTCTGGGTGATGCCTGAACACAGATGGTGCCATCCTTTCCGGAGAGAAAAGCAGATGAGGGCACAGCCAGGGATATATCAGGACAGCACAGTGGCTGAGTGGTGAGCCCCTCCCCCTGACAGCACTAGGGGGGGGGGGGCGCTGGTTCAAATCCCACCCACAGCACCCCCTACCTGGAGACTACCTGCCCTCCCTGTTCCTCCATAGACAGGCTGGGAGGAGATTAGAGTGTAAGCTCCTGGGGACTGATGTGACTGGATAATATATCTGATGGGGGATCCATGGGGGGGGTGACTGGGAGGAGCCTCCCTGTTCTCTTATACTGAGCTCCGCCCTCCATGGAGCCTGAAGCCCCCAAAATCTCCCTCCCCCTCCCCCATACACCCCCCAATATCTCCCTCCCCCTCCCCCATACACCCCCCAATATCTCCCTCCCCCTCCCTCATACACCCCCCAATATCTCCCTCCCCCATACACCCCCCAATATCTCCTTCCCCCTCCCCCATACACCCCCCAATATCTCCTTCCCCACTCCCCCATACACCCCCAAATATCACACAATCTCCTATGTCCCCCCCCCCCATACACTGGGAGATTGTACAATCAGATTGTATGGTGGAGGGGTGGGGGGACATAGGAGATTGTATGGAGTATTACCATCCCCCAT
Organism: Lithobates pipiens; assembly: GCF_037356315.1. Lineage (NCBI taxonomy): Eukaryota > Metazoa > Chordata > Amphibia > Anura > Ranidae > Lithobates > Lithobates pipiens. The sequence continues at coordinate 1,316,985 of NW_027507746.1, forward strand.
CCTCAGGAGCCCCCATAGTTACCGCACAGATATCAGAGATCCGACACGTCCAGTGGGAGGAGCCAACTGACATAACCGACACCAACTGACACCGGAGTCATGTGACTGATCCCTCCCCTCCCCCTCCAATGTGAGCCAATCAGATCATTCTCCAGTGTATGAAGGGGGGGGGGGGGAGGGGCTCATTCACATCACAAAACACAGAGAGGGGTGACCTCTACCTGAATGGGGCATCAGAGATAATAACCCCTCCCCCTCCAGAAATAGAGATAATAACCCCTCCCCCTCCAGTATTAGAGATAATAACCCCTCCCCCTCTAGAAATAGAGATAATACCCCCCCCCCCCCCCCCCCCCATAGATCAGATATAAATGTCACATATAATGATCTCTATATTGCAGGAGAGAGAGAGAGAGAGAGAGAGAGAGAGAGAGAGAGAGAGCTACTGCCACCTTGTGGTCATTTATCAGAAGTGTATAAATAAATGAATGTGAAATATAATCAGCCCAAACTACTCAAATATATGTATAAATGATTAATTATACAATCATTTACCAAATGAGCGCAGTGATGACTGCTGGGGACACCTAAATGTCCACTTACCTTCCAAAACAAAGTATAAAATATAAGTGTCGAGCAATCAGAACTCGAAATCAACATCCCAATCCCATCTCATATAGTGCCCACTCACCTCCTCATATAGTGCCCATCACCTCCTCATAGAGTGCCCACCACCTCCTCATATAGTGCCCACCACCTCCTCATAGAGTGCCCACCACCTCCTCATAGAGTGCCCACTCACCTCCTCATAGAGTGCCCACCACCTCCTCATATAGTGCCCACTCACCTCCTCATATAGTGCCCACCACCTCCCCATATAGTGCCCACCACCTCCCCATAGAGTGCCCACCACCCCCTCATATAGTGCCCACCACCCCCTCATATAGTGCCCACCACCTCCCCATATAGTGCCCACCACCTCCCCATAGAGTGCCCACCACCCCCTCATATAGTGCCCACCACCCCCTCATATAGTGCCCACTCCCCTCCTCATATAGTGCCCACCACCTCCCCATAGAGTGCCCACCACCCCCTCATATAGTGCCCACCACCCCCTCATATAGTGCCCACTCCCCTCCTCATATAGTGCCCACCACCTCCTCATATAGTGCCCACCACCTCCCCATATAGTGCCCACCACCTCCCCATAGAGTGCCCACCACCCCCTCATATAGTGCCCACCACCCCCTCATATAGTGCCCACCACCTCCCCATATAGTGCCCACCACCTCCCCATAGAGTGCCCACCACCCCCTCATATAGTGCCCACCACCCCCTCATATAGTGCCCACTCCCCTCCTCATATAGTGCCCACCACCTCCCCATAGAGTGCCCACCACCCCCTCATATAGTGCCCACCACCCCCTCATATAGTGCCCACTCCCCTCCTCATATAGTGCCCACCACCTCCTCATATAGTGCCCACCACCCCCTCATATAGTGCCCACTCCCCTCCTCATATAGTGCCCACCACCTCCCCATAGAGTGCCCACCACCCCCTCATATAGTGCCCACCACCCCCTCATATAGTGCCCACCACCTCCTCATATAGTGCCCACCACCCCCTCATATAGTGCCCACTCCCCTCCTCATATAGTGCCCACCACCTCCCCATAGAGTGCCCACCACCCCCTCATATAGTGCCCACCACCCCCTCATATAGTGCCCACCACCTCCTCATATAGTGCCCACTCACCTCCTCATATAGTGCCCACCACCTCCTCATATAGTGCCCACCACCCCCTCATATAGTGCCCACTCCCCTCCTCATATAGTGCCCACCACCTCCCCATAGAGTGCCCACTCACCTCCTCGTATCGTGCCCACTCTCCTCCTCATATCGTGCCCACTCACCTCCTCATATAGTGCCCACCACTTCCCCATAGAGTGCCCACTCACCTCCTCATATAGTGCCCACCACCTCCTCATATTGTGCCCGCTCACCTCCTCATATTGTGCCCGCTCACCTCCTCATATAGTGCCAACCACCTCCTCATATAGTGCCCGCTCACCTCCAAGGTGTGACCCCCACCTCCTCATATAGTGCCCACTCACCTCCAAGGTATGACCCCGCCCCCACCTCCTCATATAGTGCCCGCTCACCTCCAAGGTGTGACCCCGCCCCCCACCTCCTCATATAGTGCCCGCTTACCTCCAAAGTGTGACCCCGCCCCCACCTCCTCATATAGTGCCCGCTCACCTCCAAGGTATGACCCCGCCCCCATCTCCTCATATAGTGCCCGCTCACCTCCAAGGTGTGACCCCACCCCCACCTCCTCATATAGTGCCCGCTCACCTCCAAGGTGTGACCCCGCCCCCCACCTCCTCATATAGTGCCCGCTTACCTCCAAAGTGTGACCCCGCCCCCACCTCCTCATATAGTGCCCGCTCACCTCCAAGGTATGACCCCGCCCCCATCTCCTCATATAGTGCCCGCTCACCTCCAAGGTATGACCCCGCCCCCATCTCCTCATATAGTGCCCGCTCACCTCCAAGGTGTGACCCCACCCCCACCTCCTCATATAGTGCCCGCTCACTTCCAAGGTGTGACCCCGCCCCCCACCTCCTCATATAGTGCCCGCTCACCTCCAAGGTGTGACCCCGCCCCCACCTCCTCATATAGTGCCCGCTCACCTCCAAGGTGTGACCCCGCCCCCACCTCCTCATATAGTGCCCGCTTACCTCCAAAGTGTGACCCCGCCCCCACCTCCTCATATAGTGCCCGCTCACCTCCAAGGTGTGACCCCGCCCCCACCTCCTCATATAGTGCCCGCTTACCTCCAAAGTGTGACCCCGCCCCCATCTCCTCATATAGTGCCCGCTCACCTCCAAGGTGTGACCCCACCACCACCTCCTCATATAGTGCCCGCTCACTTCCAAGGTGTGACCCCGCCCCCCACCTCCTCATATAGTGCCCGCTCACCTCCAAGGTGTGACCCCATCCACCACCTCCTCATATAGTGCCCGCTCACCTCCAAGGTGTGACCCCACCCCATCTCCTCATATAGTGCCCGCTCACCTCCAAGGTGTGACCCCGCCCCCACCTCCTCATATAGTGCCCGCTCACCTCCAAGGTGTGACCCCGCCCCCACCTCCTCATATAGTGCCCGCTCACCTCCAAGGTTGGACCCCGCCCACCACCTCCTCATATAGTGCCCGCTCACCTCCAAGGTTGGACCCCGCCCACCACCTCCTCATATAGTGCCCGCTCACCTCCAAGGTGTGACCCCATCCACCACCTCCTCATATAGTGCCCGCTCACTTCCAAGGTGTGACCCCGCCCCCCACCTCCTCATATAGTGCCCGCTCACCTCCAAGGTGTGACCCCAACCACCACCTCCTCATATAGTGCCCGCTCACCTCCAAGGTGTGACCCCACCCCATCTCCTCATATAGTGCCCGCTCACCTCCAAGGTGTGACCCCGCCCCCACCTCCTCATATAGTGCCCGCTCACCTCCAAGGTGTGACCCCGCCCCCACCTCCTCATATAGTGCCCGCTCACCTCCAAGGTTGGACCCCACCCACCACCTCCTCATATAGTGCCCGCTCACCTCCAAGGTTGGACCCCGCCCCCCACCTCCTCATATAGTGCCCGCTCACCTCCAAGGTGTGACCCCACCCCCACCTCCTCATATAGTGCTCGCTCACCTCCAAGGTGTGACCCCACCCCCACCTCCTCATATAGTGCCCGCTCACCTCCAAGGTGTGACCCCGCCCCCCACCTCCTCATATAGTGCCCGCTCACCTCCAAGGTGTGACCCCGCCCCCACCTCCTCATATAGTGCCCGCTTACCTCCAAAGTGTGACCCCGCCCCCACCTCCTCATATAGTGCCCGCTCACCTCCAAGGTATGACCCCGCCCCCATCTCCTCATATAGTGCCCGCTCACCTCCAAGGTGTGACCCCACCACCACCTCCTCATATAGTGCCCGCTCACTTCCAAGGTGTGACCCCGCCCCCCACCTCCTCATATAGTGCCCGCTCACCTCCAAGGTGTGACCCCGCCCCCCACCTCCTCATATAGTGCCCGCTCACCTCCAAGGTATGACCCCGCCCCCATCTCCTCATATAGTGCCCGCTCACCTCCAAGGTGTGACCCCACCCCCACCTCCTCATATAGTGCCCGCTCACTTCCAAGGTGTGACCCCGCCCCCCACCTCCTCATATAGTGCCCGCTCACCTCCAAGGTGTGACCCCGCCCCCCACCTCCTCATATAGTGCCCGCTCACCTCCAAGGTGTGACCCCGCCCCCACCTCCTCATATAGTGCCCGCTTACCTCCAAAGTGTGACCCCGCCCCCACCTCCTCATATAGTGCCCGCTCACCTCCAAGGTATGACCCCGCCCCCATCTCCTCATATAGTGCCCGCTCACCTCCAAGGTGTGACCCCCCCACCACCTCCTCATATAGTGCCCGCTCACTTCCAAGGTGTGACCCCGCCCCCCACCTCCTCATATAGTGCCCGCTCACCTCCAAGGTGTGACCCCATCCACCACCTCCTCATATAGTGCCCGCTCACCTCCAAGGTGTGACCCCACCCCATCTCCTCATATAGTGCCCGCTCACCTCCAAGGTGTGACCCCGCCCCCACCTCCTCATATAGTGCCCGCTCACCTCCAAGGTTGGACCCCGCCCACCACCTCCTCATATAGTGCCCGCTCACCTCCAAGGTTGGACCCCACCCCCACCTCCTCATATAGTGCCCGCTCACCTCCAAGGTGTGACCCCGCCCCCCACCTCCTCATATAGTGCTCGCTCACCTCCAAGGTGTGACCCCACCCACCACCTCCTCATATAGTGCCCGCTCACCTCCAAGGTTGAACCCTGTCCACCACCTCCTCATATAGTGCCCGCTCACCTCCAAGGTTGGACCCCACCCCCACCTCCTCCTATAGTGCCTGCTCACTTCCAAGGTGTGACCCCGCCCCCCACCTCCTCATATAATGCCCGCTCACCTCCAAGGTGTGACCCCGCCCCCCACCTCCTCATATAGTGCCCGCTCACCTCCAAGGTATGACTCCGCCCCCCACCTCCTCATATAGTGCCCGCTCACCTCCAAGGTTGGCCCCCGCCCACCACCTCCTCATATAGTGCCCGCTCACCTCCAAGGTGTGACCCCACCCACCACCTCCTCATATAGTGCCGCTCACCTCCAAGGTATGACCCCGCCCCCACCTCCTCATATGTGCCCGCTCACCTCCAAGATATGACCCCGCCTCCACCTCCTCATATAGTGCCCACTCAACTCCAAGGGATAACCCCCACCCCCACCTCCTCATATAGTGCCCGCTCAGCTCCAAGGTATGACCCCGCCCCCACCTCCTCATATAGTGCCCGCTCACCTCCAAGGTATGATTCCACCCCCACCTCCTCATATAGTGCCCGCTCACCTCCAAGGTATGACCCCGCCCCCACCTCCTCATATAGTGCCCGCTCACCTCCAATTTGTGACCCTGCCCCCACCTCCTCATATAGTGCCCGCTCACCTCCAAGGTGTGACCCCGCCCCCCACCTCCTCATATAGTGCCCGCTCACCTCCAAGGTATGACCCCGCCCCCACCTCCTCATATAGTGCCCGCTCACCTCCAAGGTATGACCCCGCCCCCCACCTCCTCATATAGTTCCAGCTCACCTCCAAGGTATGACCCCGCCCCCACCTCCTCATATAGTGCCCGCTCACCTCCAAGGTGTGACCCCGCCCCCACCTCCTTATATAGTGCCCGCTCACCTCCAAAGTATGACCCCGCCCCCACCTCCTCATATAGTGCCCGCTCACCTCAAAAGTATGACCCCGCCCCCACCTCCTCATATAGTGCCCGCTCACCTCCAAAGTATGACCCCGCCCCCCACTTCCCCACATAAATTTGCTCGGCGTAACATTATCTTTCACAATATAAAACAAAAAATTGGGCTAACTTTACTGTTGTCTTATTTTTTAACTCAAAAAGTGTATTTTTTTACCAAAAAAATTGCGCTTGTAAGACCGTTGCGCAAATACGGTGTGACGGAAAGTATTGCAACGACCTCCATTTTATTCTCTAGAGTGTCTGAAAAAAAATATATGTATATATATATATATATATATAATGTTTGGGGGTTCTAAGTAATTTTCTAGCAAAAAACAAAAAAACTAAAACTGCGTCGGACGCAGGACACTATGGGAGGCAATCACGTGATTGCAGGCGAGACGCTTCATTTGCCATTTTGTTCTGCTGCATTGTGGCGCCTGAACACTCCTTCATTCATGTTGGTGTCTTTTTTTTTTTCTTTTTTGATTGGCACCACTGCAAGACATGGGCGGTGCTTTCCCTCGGAGCTGCGGCATCACTTCCCCTTCCTCTGTGCCAGTGAGTAGTGATGCAGCGGCTTCAAGGACGAAACGCGCCGCCCCAACCATCACAAGTCCTGATTGGCCAGATTCCTGAATTGGAGGTTCTCCCGATTACCTCTATGTTCTGTTCTCTTAATTTTCGTTAAAATAAAATAAAAATCGATGGATATGCCTGACAATGTGATTGTACAATCTCCATACTTTCTCCTATAAGATGGCCATAGACAGGAGAACGTGATTGTACAATCTCCATACAATTTATTTGTATATGGCCTTACACCTGAAAATCTGATTACGCAATTTCTATACAATCTCTTTCAGGACGGCCACACATAATCTGATTGTACAATCTCTATACAATCTATCTTTATTTCGGTATACACCTGGCAATCTGATTGTACAATCTCTTTACATGCGCTTTTCAGATAGTCATACACCTCGCAATCTGACTGAAAAATCTCGATACTATCTATATTTAGTCACACACCTTGCAATCTTGATTCATCCTCTTTGAAGGTGGTCATCTCTCCCACACACGATAATCTGATTGTACAATCTCTATGCGATTTCCTTTTCAAAAGCCATGCACAAGTCAATTGTAGAATCTGGATATGCTTTTCATTAGGATGGCCATACACCTAACAATGTGATTGTACAATCTCTATACAATTTATTTCCATATGTTCATACACCTGACAATCTGATTATGCAATCTCTATACAAACTCCTTCAGGACGGCCACACATTTTATAATCTGATTGCGCAATCTCTATACAATCTATGTTTAGATCGGTATACACCTGGAAATCCGATTGTACGATATCTATACAACTGCTTTCCATATGGCCATACACCTGACAATCGGATTCTGCAACCTCTATACAATCTATACTTAGAGGGTCATACACCTAGAAATCTGCTTGTACAATCCCAATACAAACTACCTATGTGGTCACAGATCTGACAATGTGATCGTGCAATCTCTATACAATTTGCTTTGGACCTGATAACATCATTTGTACTCTCTCTCTCTCTCTCCTTTAAGATGGCCATACACCTAACAATTTGATTGTACAATCTCTATACAATCTATGTTAAAATGCCACACACACACACACCTGACAATCTGATTGTACAATCTCTATACAATCTATGTTATAATGCCACACACACACACACACACCTGACAATCTGATTGTACAATCTATATACAATCTATGTTAAAATGCCACACACACACACCTGGCAATCTGATTGTACAATCTCTATACAATCTATGTTAAAATGCCACACACACACCTGACAATCTGATTGTACAATCTCTATACAATCTATGTTAAAATGCCACACACACACCTGACAATCTGATTGTACAATCTCTATACAATCTATGCTAAAAGGCCACACACACACCTGACAATCTGATTGTACAATCTCTATACAATCTATGTTAAAAGGCCACACACACACCTGACAATCTGATTGTACAATCTCTATACAATCTATGTTATAATGCAACACACACACCTGACAATCTGATTGTACAATCTGTATAAAATCTATGTTATAATGCAACACACACACCTGACAATCTGATTGTACAATCTCTATACAATCTATGTTAAAATGCCACACACACACCTGACAATCTGATTGTACAATCTCTATACAATCTATGTTAAAATGCCACACACACACCTGACAATCTGATTGTACAATCTCTATACAATCTATGCTAAAAGGCCACACACACACCTGACAATCTGATTGTACAATCTCTATACAATCTATGTTATAATGCAACACACACACCTGACAATCTGATTGTACAATCTCTATACAATCTATGCTAAAAGGCCACACACACGCCTGACAATCTGATTGTACAATCTCTATACAATCTATGTTATAATGCCACACACACGCCAGACAATCTGATTGTACAATCTCTATACAATCTATGTTATAATGCCACACACACGCCTGACAATCTGATTGTACAACCTTTATACAATCTATGTTAAAATGCAACACGCACACCTGGCAATCTGATTGTACAATCTCTATACAATCTATGTTATAATGCCACACACATGCCTGACAATCTGATTGTACAATCTCTATACAATCTATGTTAAAATGCCACACACGCCTGACAATCTGATTGTACATCCTTTATACAATCTATGTTAAAATGCAACACACACACCTGACAATCTGATTGAAAAATGTATGGTCTGCGAAAGGAGAGACAACCAGATTATCAGGCGTGTGTCACATTTTAACATAGATTGTATAGAGATTGTACGGGGGGGGGGGGCAATCAGATTGTAAAGTGTATGGTCTTCGAAAGGAGAAACAACATGATAGTCGCCCCCCCCCCCCCCGTACAATCGCTATACAATCTATGTTAAAACGCCACACACGCCTGACAATCTGATTGTCTTTTCTTTCGCAGACCATACACATTACAATCTGATCCCCCCCAATAATAATCTTCTAATCCCCCCACAATCTATTGGCAGATTTATCTATGAACCTACCAGCCATCATCGGGGTTCTCTGGACCCTTCTGGCCTCTGAAAACGGTTGTCTTTGGAAATGAGGCCACACATCTTACAATCTGATTGTACAACCAATACACAATCTTCTTTACTAACTCCCAGCCCGTTCGATTTTTTTTTTTTTTTATCCAGGCAGACCCCTCAGAATTTTAACAATCAGATTGCAACGTGTGTGGTCACCTCAGCTATTGTGAAGACCAACCTAAACCCAACCATTCGGGTTTGTATCCAGCCTCAGTAAATCTGAAGGAGATTGTACAATCAGATTGTACCGTGTGTGGCCAATCTGAGATGGTGTGGTCTATGGATGATGGGCAGTGCCCACCTATCAGACATCTCGTGTCTTGGAGGGGGGAGGGGAGGTTATTCCTGTCCTGGCGGTTGGTATTACATTATTCTCGATCAGCACGGTTGTTACTTTGTTGTGTTTCCTGGCGGTCATGTGACCGGGGCGAAGGGGGAACATTGCGATCTCGGGACGTTGGGGAGTCCTCTCTGCCAACCGAAAACACCCGTCATGTGCGGGGTGAGATAATAGTACAGTAGGCGGGCGAGGGTCGGCACGTTTCTGGGCGCACGAGGCACGAGATTGAGTTGGCAGAACGCGGCGTCTCCGGGTGTGGCACTAGTACTGTACTTCCCCCGACACTTCCTGGGTACACGGCGTGCCCTGAGGATGTACAGTACAGCCAGGGAAGACCAACCGGACGGACAGGTTCTCTGAGGACCACACACCGAGACCACACTTCCTGGTGGATCAATCCCCCCACCCCCCATTGTTGTCACCGATGTCAGGAAACGTGAGCGGGGTCATGAGACTTCTCGGAGAAAAGGATCTGCTGTGAAAAGTTGGCTCACAGGAGGGGGAGGAGCTTTCTGTACTTTGTGATTTCGAGTGAAGGAACTTAGGAAAGAGGTTAGTCAAACATCGGATTTATCGAGGAACGTACAACTGGGTGACGGAATGAGGAAGTCCCGATGTATCTAAGAGAACGCCCCGTGTATGGAACACCCCCACCGACTCGGCAGAGCAAAATGCAAAAAAATGTTCAACGTTTAAAATTTTCCAAAAACTGAGCTGCACCCCTTGGCAGATCTTTTCTTTTATCATACATAGAGCTTCACTGTATAAATAATCCCACCAAATCCACAACCCATCCCCCCCCCACCCCGATAGCATGGAATCTATAAATAATCAAATTGCCATACCTGACAGAGGTCCACTGAACCCCATCAGCTATATCGAAGGTTCTCTGAACCCCATCAGGAGTGACACAGGTCCACTGACCTCCCTCAGGTAGGACCAAAGTTCACTGACCTCCATAAGGTATGACCAAGGTCTACTGATCTCCATCAGGTAGGACCAAAGTTCACTGAACCCCATCAGGCTTGACAAAGGTCCACTGAACCCCATTAGGCATGACAATGTATAACTAAGGTCAATTGAAGTCCATCAGGCATGACAAAGGTCCACTGAACCCCATCAAGCATGATAAAGGACCACTGAACCCCATCAGGAATGACAATGTATAACTAAGGTCCACTGAAGTCCATCAGGTATGATAAAGGTCCACTGAACCCCATCAAGCATGATAAAGGACCACTGAACCCCATCAGGAATGACAATGTATAACTAAGGTCAATTGAAGTCCATCAGGCATGACAAAGGACCACTGAACCCCATCAAGCATGATAAAGGACCACTGAACCCCATCAGGAATCACAATGTATAACTAAGGTCCACTGAAGTCCATCAGGTATGATAAAGGTCCACTGAACCCCATCAGCTGTAACACAGGTCCTCTGACCTCCATGAGGTATGCCAAAGGTCCACCAACCTCCATCAGGTATCCCAAAGGTCTACTGACCTCTTTCAGGTATGACAAAGGTCCACTGAACCCCATCAAGCATGATAAAGGACCACTGAACCCCATCAAGCATGATAAAGGACCACTGAACCCCATCAAGCATGATAAAGGACCACTGAACCCCATTAGGCATGACAATGTATAACTAAGGTCAATTGAAGTCCATCAGGCATGACAAAGGTCCACTGAACCCCATCAAGCATGATAAAGGACCACTGAACCCCATTAGGCATGACAATGTATAACTAAGGTCAATTGAAGTCCATCAGGCATGACAAAGGACCACTGAACCCCATCAAGCATGATAAAGGACCACTGTACCCCATCAGGAATGACAATGTATAACTAAGGTCAATTGAAGTCCATCAGGCATGACAAAGGACCACTGAACCCCATCAAGCATGATAAAGGACCACTGTACCCCATCAGGAATGACAATGTATAACTAAGGTCCACTGAAGTCCATCAGGTATGATAAAGGTCCACTGAACCCCATCAGCTGTAACACAGGTCCTCTGACCTCCATGAGGTATGCCAAAGGTCCACCGACCTCCATCAGGTATCCCAAAGGTCTACTGACCTCTTTCAGGTATGACCAAAGTCCACTGAACCCCATCAGATATGACAACGGCCCACAGAACTCTACTAGGTTTGATAAAGGTCCACTATACCCCATGAGGTAAAACAAAGGTCCACTGGTGTCCATCAGGTGTGACAAAGTCCACTGAACCCCATCATGCTTAACAAAGGTCCACTGAACCCCATAAGGCAATACAAAAGGTCCACTGAACCCCATTAGGCATGACAAAAGTCCACTGATCCCCATCAGGCATGACAAAGGTCCACTGAACCCCATCAGGTATGAGAAAAGTCCACTGAACCCCATCTGGCATGACAAAGGTCCACTGACGTCCATCAGGTATGACAAAGGTTCACTGAACCCCATTAGGCATGACAAAAGTCCACTGATCTCCATCAGGCATGACAAAGGTCCACTAAACCCCATGAGGTATAAAAAAGGTCCACTGACGTCCATCAAGTATGACAAAGGTCCACTGACCTCCATAAGGTATGAAAAAGGTCCACTGAAACACAATCAGGCATGACAAAGGTCCACTGAACCAAGGTATAACAAAGGTCCACTGACGTCCATCAAGTATGACAAATGTCCACTGAACCCCATCAGGTATTATTAAAGTCCACTGAACCCAGGGGTGGACTGACAACTCATGGGGCCCCCGGGCAATAGGAGATTATGGGGCCCCCAAGCAATCAGAGATTATGGGGCCACACAGTAGACACAAACACACACACACAGTATACAATCACACAGTATACACAGACATGTTTCTATTGGTTGAGAAGGTACTGGAGAGGTGGGGCAACTATAATCTCAGGATTTTTAGACCAACTGTCCCTGGTTTTACTGAGGCTGGCAACCCTGATGGGGCCCCCTAGTGGCATGGGGCCCTCGGGCAGTGCCCGAGTGGCCCAATGGTCAGTCCGCCCCTGACTGAACCCCATTAGGCATGACAAAAGTCCACTGATCCCCATCAGGCATGACAAAGGTCCATTAAACCCCATGAGGTATAAAAATGGTCTACTGACATCCATCAAGTATGACAAAGGTCCACTGACATCCCTCAGGCATGACAAAGGTCCACTGAACCCCATTAGGCATGACAAAAGTCCAGTGATCCCCATCAGGCATGACAAAGGTCCTCTGAACCCCATCAAGTATGACAAAAGTTCACTGAACCGCATCAGGCATGACAAAGGTCCACTGAACCGCATCAGGCATGACAAAAGTCCACTGAACCCCATCAGTTATAAAAAAGGTCCATTGAACCCCATGAGGTATGACAAAGGTCCTCTGTACATAGTGATTTCAGTAGAGAATTGAAGGAACTTAGGAAACAAGCCAACCAAGACTGGATTTATTACAGAGCGTACAAGAAGGTGAAGGAAAGAGACTGTATGGATATATCCAAGGGAAAAAATACTCTGTGAATGGTAGCCCACCATGGACCAGTCAGCAAAATACAAAATATCCAACAAATGTCCAAAAACCAGAGCTGTTCCCCTTGTCAGATCTTCCCCCTCCTCATATATAAACCATCACATTATAAACAATCCCACCAAATCCCCACCACCCCACACCAATATATATATATTGTAAATATCTAGATGTGAATATTGTGTAACCAGTGATGGAGGTGGATATATACAGTATATATAAGGTACCACATCCCCCAGTTGACATATAGGAAATGAAGAGAAAACAAGGAGGTGGGACTTTTGAAGTCCTTGTACCCTTGGGAAGGATAATATCAATAAATCTTACTACAAGGACTGCCAACCTGTGATGAATATCGTCCTAGTCAGTACATAGATGGCACAAATCCAACTGCCATGTTGGCAGAGGGTGGGGAGCGTATCTCAACGCGTTTCACAGAAAAGCCGCTTCAGGAGGTACAGAGGTGCTATTAATAGGAAGAAGGATAAAGGACATTGGACATCAATATTAATGCAGAATACAAAGAACATATTAAGTGTCCTAATAGACCAGAATAGAACAACGTATACTCAGAAAGCATACATCAACTACTAGATATTCATGTGGAGGGAAAGTCATAACCAAGAGAGGAATGGAGGAATGTGGGGCCATGTCAGCACAGGAAAGGACAAGGAGCATGGTGGGCACATGAGGTCCCCTTTGCCAGCTCCTGCCCCTGGAGGAAGGGAGAGCCATTGAAATTGACCACATTCCTAGATAGAATGTACTCCAACATTTCCACTACAAATCGATTGTAGGGAAGAGCAGATTATCTTATTTCCCCTGAGGAATTCAGCAACCACTGCTCTCCCGTGTTGGTGGATAGGCACATTTCTGTGAGCCAGAGTGCACCGTTCTTACACATTGGTGCCAATTGGCCTATTTAAAGGAGACCCTGCTGGATGCTAACTGCTGGATGTTCTTCAGTTTCCTCTGACCCATGTTCCTGAGTTCCTACTTGTACTGTCTGATCTTCCACGCTGACCTGGCTTGTTCATAGCCTCACTCTGTGGATTCTGGATTCTGACCTTGGCTTGCCTCTGACTATTCTCTGCCTGTACTTCTGGTGCTTACCTCAGCTTGCCTCTGACTATTCTCTGCCTGATCTTCTGGTGCTCACTTCGGCTTGCCTCTGACTATGTTCTGCCCGATCCCCTGGCGCTGACCTCGGCTTGCCTATGACTATCCTCTGATTGATCCCTTGGTGCTGACCTCGGCTTGCCTCTGACTATTCTCTGCCCGATCTCCTAGTGCCGACCTCGGCTTGCCTCGGACTATTCGCTACCTGATCTCCTGTTGCTGACCTCTGCTTGCCTGACTATCCTCTGCCTGATCCCCTGGTGCTGACCTTGGCTTGCTACTGGACCTTGCTCTGCCCGCTTCCCTGGTACCGACCCTGGCCTGGCTCCTGAGCCCACTGCTGACCCCGGGTCACCTTGGCTATGTTCCCTGACCACGGCAGTCACTTGCTATCAAGCTGCCGGCACCCATGCTTCTTTGAGCCTTGTACCTCTGTCACAACATTCAGGGGTGCTCGGTCCAGAGGCACAAGGGGAGCCCTCTCGTTAACTCGGCCTCCAACCAAGGTACATAACAGGTATTTAGGGATTGATACTTATATTGAGATTAGTTTACAATGTGATTGGTTTGTTGTGCTGCTATTGCTATGGTTTATCCAGGCATTAGTGTTAGTTTGCTGTATCTTTTTGTGCATGGCTGATCGGTCCTTGGTGGGATGGGGTGGCTCACCCCCACCTCTCATGTGTGGTGCAGGTAAGGGTGCTGATCTCCCTGGCAATGAGTGATTGTGCTGTACATGCCTGGGGTACATGTGTAAAAGGCACTCCCAACCACGCCTCTTCAAATTAGCGTATACCGGTGTTTGACATAGAGGCAGAGATGAGAGATGGGTGACCATACTTAGCTTATACTAGCTGAGGCCTCATACTCCGGTGTAACAACGGGAGTAAGTACGAGTTTGCTACTGTCTCAATCCAGGTAATACGTTCTCCGCAGTAGGCATTGGGTGATTTTTTATCACTATATTGGTATACATATTAATGGGGACTTCTATGGGGACTTCTATCTTTCCAAAGCTCTGGGTGCACACTGCACACATTGCAGTGGCATAGACACAGTGCAACATCTTACTCATGGTATGCCCCTGTCCCTATTTCTTTTCCTCTTTTGGCCCCCCATGGGTTAGGTGAGGCAGCATTATGTTGAGCATGATACTCCCATAGCATTGCATTCTCATTTTTTGTATGTAGATCTATGGGATTGCTGATCCATGACCCTGTTCTCCTGCATGTCTATTATCCATTCCTGTGCTGACGCAGCCCCGGGTCCTCCATTCCTCCCTCGCTTACGACATTCCCTCCACATGAATATCTGGGAGTTGATGTATTATTTCTGAGTATACATTGTTCTTCTATTATGGTAGCGCAGTTAATTTCTTCCTCGTATTCTGTATTAATATTGATGTCAAATATTCTAATAACCTTCTTTTGATTAATGGCACCTCAGTGCCTGTGAAGAAGCATTACTACGAAACGCGTTGAGAACACTCCTCACATTCTGCCAACACTGCATTTTAATCAGGGCCTTGTTGGATTTGTACCATCTATCCATGTACCTGTTGGATGGTATTTATCACAGGCTGACAGTCCCTGTAGTAACTCGTATGAATACGGGGGGTGATAAATGAGATTTTTATCCTGATCTGCTTTTCCTTATGTGGAAAGTCTTATTAGCACATGGGAAATGTTTTTAGAGAAAGATTTTTTATGTGTAACATCCAATAAATGAAATGGTTTTATAAATATGTTGTATCCATTTGTTCCTCACTGACAGAACAAACACCCAAAATGTCCAATTCCTTTTTTAGTCTTTAATTCCTATAAAGCTGAGAATAATGAAACTGCCAAACCCATCAGAGCACTTCTATGACAAAGATCCACTGAACCCCATCAGGTATGACAAAGTTCTACTGAACCACATCAGATGTGACAAAAGGTCTACTGAGCCCCATCAGGTATGACAAAGGACCACCGTCAGGTATGACAAAGTTCTATTGAACCACATCAGATGTGACAAAAGGTCTACTGAGCCCCATCAGGTATGACAAAAGGTCCACTGAGCTCCACCAGGTATGACAAAGTTCTACTGAACCACATCAGATGTGACAAAGGAATACTGAACTCCATCAGGTATGACAAAGTTCTACTGAACCACATCAGATGTGACAAAAGGTCCACTTAGCTCCATTAGGTAGGACAAAGGACCACTGAGCCCCATCAGGTATGACAAAAGGTCCACTGAGCCCCATCAGGTATGACAAAATGTCCACTGAGCCCCATCAGGTATGACAAACTTCTACTGAACCACATCAGATGTGACAAAAGGTCCACTTAGCTCCATTAGGTAGGACAAAGGACCACTGAGCCCCATCAGGTATGACAAAAGGTCCACTGAGCTCCATCAGGTATGACAAAGTTCTACTGAACCACATCAGATGTGACAAAAGGTCCACTTAGCTCCATTAGGTATGACAAAGGACCATTGAGCCCCATCAGGTATGACAAAGTTCTACTGAACCCCATCAGGTATGACAAAGTTCTACTGAACTGCATCAGATGTGACAAAAGGTCCACTTAGCTCCATTAGGTAGGACAAAGGACCACTGAGCCCCATCAGGTATGACAAAAGGTCCACTGAGCTCCATCAGGTATGACAAAGGTCCACTAACCTCCATCAGGTATGACAAAGGGCCACTGAACCCCATCAGGTATGACAAAGTTCTACCGAACCACATCAGATGTGACAAAAGCTCCACTGAGCTCCATCAGGTATGACAAAGGACCACTGAGCCCCACCAGGTATGACAAAAGGTCCACTGAGCCCCATCAGGTATGACAAAAGGTCCACTGAGCCCCATCAGGTATGACAAAGGTCCACTAACCTCCATCAGGTATGACAAAGGGCCACTGAACCCCATCAGGTATGACAAAGTTCTACCGAACCACATCAGATGTGACAAAAGCTCCACTGAGCTCCATCAGGTATGACAAAGGACCACTGAGCCCCATCAGGTATGACAAAAGGTCCACTGAGCCCCATCAGGTATGACAAAAGGTCCACTGAGCCCCATCAGGTATGACAAAGGACCACTGAGCCCCATCAGGTATGACAAAGAACCACTGAGCTCCATTGGGTATGAAAAAGGTCTACTGAACCCCATTACCAGTGGAATGCCGTTAAAGTCTGTGGGACACAAACATGAAAAATGTTGCTAATTTTAAAGGTTTATATGAAAGTTATTGCCATGAAAAGTGTTTGGGGACCCGGGTCCTGCCCCAGGGGACATGTATCAATGCAAAAAAAAAAGTTTTAAAAACTGAAGTTTTTTCAGGAACAGTGATTTTAATAATGCTTAAAGTGAAACAATAAAAATGAAATATTCCTTTAAATATCGTGCCTGGGGGTCCCCTTAGTCTGCCTGTAAAGTTGCACATGTTTCACAGATTTAGAACAATACCACAGCAAAATTACATTTCTAAAGGAACAAAAAGTCATTTAAAATTGCTTGCGGCTGTAAGTATTGACTGATCCCTGCAATACACATACAAATCTTTGAAAAAAAAACAACCCTTTGGGTCTGGTATGGATATAAGGGGTACCCCGGACCAATTAAAAAAAAAAAAAAAGGCCTAGGGCCCTCCCCCAAATCCATACCAGGCCCTTCAGGTCTGGTATGGATTTTAAGGGAAACCCGAGCCAAAATCCATATCAAACCCTTATCCGAGCAGGCAACCTAGCAGGCCGCAGGAAAAGGGTGGAGGAGGATGAGAGTATGCCCCCGCCATCCTGGACCATACCAGGCCACATGCCCTCAACATGGGGAGGTGTCCCCATATTGATGAGGACAAGGGCCTCACCCCCAAAACCCTTGTACATTGTACCCCTACTCATTCACCAAAAAAAGTGTCAACATGGTAAAAATGACAGGAGGCAGTTTATATAAAAAAAAAAGTCCCGCGATATCCATTCATCTTCAATCACAGCGTCCGACAGACCAAGAAAAAAAAAGAAAAAACTCAGCCTCCGTGGGAGGCTCCCGCTGACTGCAGGCTTTCTGCATTGACAGCTGTTATATAGCTGAGGGTGGGGCCACCCGGTGAACCCACCACTTTCTGATACCGCTCTCTCCCCCCCCCCCCCCGAATTGTGTGCTTGGAAAAGGGTCTGGTAGGGATTATGAAGGGAACCCTACACCATTTTTTTTATTTGGCACAGGGTTCCCCTTAATAACAATACCAGACCTGAAGGGCCTGGTGTGGATTTTGGGGGACCCCCATGCATTTTTTTTTTAATTTTGGTACGGGGTTCCCCTTAATATCCATACTAGATCCAAAGAGCCTGGTAATGGACTTGGGGGGGGGGACCCATGCTGTTTTTTTAATGATTTTTATCTATATTGCCGAGACCCGACAATTCATTACAGCCGTGATCAGTTTTAAATGACTTTTTTTCCTTTAGAAATGTCATTTTGCTGTGGTATTGTTCTAAACATGAGAAAAATGCGGCCCTTTATAGGCATACTATAGACACCCCCCAGGTACGAAATTTAAAGGAATAGTACACTTTTATTGTTTCACTTTAAGCATTATTAAAATCACTGCTCCCGAAAAAACTTCTGTTTTTTAAAAAAATAACTTTTACATTGATACACGTCCCCTGGGGCAGGACCCGGGTCCCCAAACACTTTGCATGACAATACCACTCATATTAGCCTTTAAAATTAGCACTTTTGATTTTTCATGTCCGCATCCCATAGACTTTAGCGGCGTTCGCACAAATAATTTTGTCTGTTCGCAAGTCCTGGTGCGAACTGAACCGGGGGGGGGGGGGAGGTGTTCGGCTCTAAAACTGATCTAAGATATGTGGATTTATCTTCTACCATTAATAAGGATATAATAATGACGGAGTTATAAGTGGAAGGATCCTCCTGGGAGATGAAGATAACGCTCTATAGGAGTACGGAAGCCATGTCTATGTTGGATGTTGGTCTATTGGACTTCAACACCTTGTGTTTTCAATTATTTTATGAGGTGTGATCATTTTTTGTGGAGTATCTCCATCTATTAGCCCTTGTACACACGGTCGGACATTCCGACGGAAAATGTCCGATCGGACCGTGTTGTCGGATAATCCGACCGCACGTGGTCTCCATCGGACTGTTTCCGTCGGACCAAGTTTTCCAACTTGGCTATAAAATTTTCCGACAACATGCTCCGATCGGACCTTGTCCGATCATGTGTAGAGAAGTCCGATCGGACAAAGTGCCACGCATGCTCAGATCAAATTCCTACACCAAAGCTATTGGCTACTAGCCTGAACGTAGTCCGGTCGTAACGAAATAACGTCACCGCGTTCTGAACGATCGGATTTTCCGACAACTTTGTCCGACCGCGTGTATGCAACAGTTTCGGACAAAATGCGACAGATTTGATTGTCAGAATGTCCGACCCGTGTGTACAAGGGCTAAGACATTCTGATCTTCCAATTCATTTGTACAGATATAATTCTGGGTTGTGCAACACGATGTGGAAAGATTTTTGTTCTACGGAAAGAAAGTTTACACAGTTTCCGTGTGTTTCTGAATCTCCTGTACTTGGAGGAGCTTACCCTTCACCAACAGACGTTGCACAATTGTGTACATCCTCAGACGTGAGGCAGAGCTCTGGAATTTGGAAAGACCTTTTTTTTTTTGTTCTAATAATTGGAGGTTCAATCAGTTGTGTCTGAAGTCTTCATTGTACATTCTGTAGTATTATGTCATCACCACTGAATTATTACCGTACATTCTGGAGGATTAGGAGTATCTGGTTGACTCTCTAGAAGTCTAGAACATTATGAGTGCGGGGACTTGACCTACAACTGGACCATCTTTAGTCTAAATTAAGGCCCCCGAGCTTATTGGAATCGCAACAAAATATGTGGCACGCTTGTGATGCCAATATTTCTTAATGACACCCCAAATGCAGCGCGATTTTGCCTCAATTGTTGCGTGAACAAATGCGCAAACATTGAGCCAAAACATGCAACGCTAAGCGTGCCTGGCTCAGTGCCCAAATTTGGTACATGAGCTTCCTTGGCCTGTTTTTTGGAGCGGAGGGAGGCCCGTTCAAAGTGAATGGTGCCTCTCCAAACACGCGCCACAAAAAAAGTGCAAAAAAAAAACCCCTGCAAAGCGGCACGATTGCTCAAGTGTCGCTCAGGTTTAAATGCAGCCTTAGTGCTTTCAGGTTTGTGTTATGTGTGATTGTTAAGTGCAATGACATTGCTTGTGCCTACAGTTGTTCAGTGGCCTTCAGTAGATAGAGAGAAAAGATACAATCTATGGGGTTATGAATATTTATTCTGCCTCGGCCAATCATTGAGAGGTTCATTCCTGAAATATGGGCATGGGGGAAGTAGATAATTGATAGCAGAGATTTGAGAAGTATCCTTATCCTCCCAGGCTTTGCCTTGAGAGGATGTAGTGGTGGAAGGTCCTTCCCTCCGAATCTTTGTCTGGAGAGGCTTTAGTGGTGAAAGGTCAATCCCTCTGAGTCTTTGCCTGGAGAGGCTATAGTGATGGAAGATCCTTCCCTCCTAGGCTTTTCCTGGGGAGGATGTAGTGGTGGAAGGTTCCTTCCATCCAAGACTTTGCCTGGAAAGAATGTAGTGACGGAAGGCTCTTCCCTCCGAGTCTTTGCCTTGAGAGGATGTAGTGATGGAAGGTCCTTCCCTCCTAGGCTTTGCCTGGAGAGGCTGTAGTGGTGAAAGGTCCTTCCCTCTGAGTCTTTTCATGGAGAGGATGTAGTGGTGGAAGGTTCCTTCCATCCAAGACTTTGCCTGGAAAGAATGTAGTGACGGAAGGCTCTTCCCTACGAGTCTTTGCCTGGAGAGGATGTAGTGATGGAAGGTCCTTCTTTCCGAGTCTTTGATTTGAGAGGATGTAGTGGTGGAAGATCCTTCCCTCCGAGTCTTTTACCAGAGAGGATGTAGTGGTGGAAGATCCTTCCATCCAAAACTTTGCCTGGAAAGGATGTAGTGGTGGAAGGTTCCTTCCACACCGAGTCTTTGCCTGGAGAGGATGCAGTGGTGGAAGTTTCCTTCCCTCCAAGACTTTGCCTGGAAAGCATGTAGTGGTGGTAGGTTCCTTTCCTCCGAGTCTTTGCGTGGAGAGGATGTAGTGGTGGAAAAGACTTCCCTCCAAGTCTTTGATTTGAGAGGATGTAGTGGTGGAAAAGCCTTCCCTCCAAGTCTTTGATTTGAGAGGATGTAGTGGTGGAAGATCCTTCCATCCAAATCTTTGCCTGTAGAGGATGTAGTGATGGAAGGTCCTTCCATCCAAATCTTAGCCTGGAGAGGGTGTAGTGGTGGAGGGTCCTTCTCACCGAGTCTTTGATTTGAGAGGATGTAGTGGTGGAAGATGCTTCCATCCAAATCTTTGCCTGTAGAGGATGTAGTGATGGAAGATCCTTCCATCCAAATCTTAGCCTGGAGAGGGTGTAGTGGTGGAGGGTCCTTCTCACCGAGTCTTTGATTTGAGAGGATGTAGTGGTGGAAGATGCTTCCATCCAAATCTTTGCCTGTAGAGGATGTAGTGGTGGAAGGCTCTTCCCTCCGAGTCTTTGACTTGAGAGGATGTAGTGGTGGAGGGTCCTTCTCACCGAGTCTTTGATTTGAGAGGATGTAGTGGTGGAAGATGCTTCCATCCAAATCTTTGCCTGTAGAGGATGTAGTGGTGGAAGGCTCTTCCCTCCGAGTCTTTGCCTGTAGAGGATGTAGTGGTGGAGGGTCCTTCTCACTGAGTCTTTGACTTGAGAGAATGTGGTAGTAGAAGATCTTTTCATCCTAGCCTTTGCCTATAGAGGATGTAGTGGTTCCTTCCCTTCCAGGCCTGCGGTGTAACTCCATAGACGAACAGTTTTTTCCCCTGAACCCTTTCTCGGAGGAAGAAGCCAGACCCAAGAAAGTTTTGCTCTCCTGGTGACCTGTCTGGACCTAAAGTGTCTATGGCACAGGCCAAAGAAAGTGAAAGTTAGCCACCTGTCCTGGTCTACAAAATCTGGCTGTGACAGAGGCATAAAGATTCCTACAACTGTCCCGTAGCAAACGACACTGGAAGATAAATGCCCATCTTGGCCTGAAGAGTTCTCTAAGAAGTATTCTGTGTGGAGTGATTTTTGCTTAAATTTAATACGTACAAAACAAGGATAGGTATTTATAAGAAAAAAAAAAGTCCAGTGAAACAATGTGTATAATTGCTCTGGGCGAATTGGGGCACAATGGAATATTATTAGGCGATCTTCTCTCCAGGCCAAATGTTATTCATTCATTAAAAACTAGCATTTATTTCTGTATGATCATCAGCTCCATCTAGTGGCCATAAATGGGTATTTTCTTTTTTTTCACTCTAATTTGTATGAATGAATAACATCTGACCTGGGAAAAAAAATAGCCTAATAACATATGTTTTTGTCCGCATTCACTCAGAACAAATGTTTTACAATTATTTTTATATTTTATAAATACCCCCAAAATATATATTATTTATAATGTTGGGGGTGGAGCCTCATTATTTGCACAATGGTGATTATATATACAGTGTAACATGGAGGGAGGAGCCTCATTACATATATAATAAAAAGAGATATTGGACTTCACTCCACGGTGAATACGATGATCCCCAGAGCGATGGAGATGATGACACAGAAGACGATGGTCCACATGGCCTTGTACAGAGGCGGAGTCACTGCACAGAGAGGTGGGGGGTGGTCGGGGGTCTTCCGCCACAATTGTGTCCTATGGGGGGGGATTTAACCCAATGGTCACAGGAACCCCCATCACCTCTGTCACACCCACTCCTAACATGGCGGGATCCACTTCCATTTCCTTCCAAAGCTTCTACCCCATGATATAATAATAATTCTGGCTTATATAGCGCCAACATATTCTGTAGCATTGTACAAAGCCAGGACACACAGGTGCTGTAATAATAACCCTCTACCTATAACGCAGGTGAGACCCCACAGGGAGTAGGGTGAGTTTTCCTATCGGGGACACAGAGAGCAGTAAAAACCCGGCAGAGCGCACAACCCTTCCTAATGCTAACAACTGTCACAGATTCTCTAACACACAGGTACTTATTAATGCCCCCCCCCCCCACCCCCACCCACAACTTTCCTCCTGATGATATGGACTCTCACCTGGGTAGCAGATCTCATCCCTCAGACACTTCGTCCTCCTCAGCCGGCACACCGTACAGTTATATAGGATCCTCATCTCCACTGTAGGGGGGGGGGGGGAGTCAGTGAGTGCTATAATAACCCCCAGCATCGATGTCAGTGAGTGCTATAATAACCCCCAGCATTGATGTAAGTGAGTACAATAATAACCCCCAGCATTGGGGCCAGTGAGTGCTATAATAACCCCTAGTGCTGGGGTCAGTGAGTGCTATAATAACCCCCAGCATTGATGTCAGTGAGTACAATAATAACCCCCAGCATTGGGGTCAGTGAGTGCAATAATAACCCCCAGCATTGGGGTCAACGAGTGCTATAATAACCCCCAGCATTGGGGCCAGTGAGTGCTATAATAACCCCCAGCATTGGGGTCAGTGAGTGCTATAATAACCCCCAGCGTTGGGGTCAGTGAGTGCAATAATAACCCCCAGCATTTGGGTCAGTCAACGAGTGCTATAATAACCCCCAGCATTGGGGTCAGTGAGTGCTATAATAACCCCCAGCATTGGGGTCAGTGAGTGCTATAATAACCCCCAGCATTGGGGTCAGTGAGTGCTATAATAACCCCCAGCATTCGGGTCAGTGAGTGCAATAATAACCCCCAGCATTTGGGTCAACGAGTGCTATAATAACCCCCAGCATTGGGGTCAGTGAGTGCTATAATAACCCCCAGCATTGGGGTCAGTGAGTACAATAATAACCCCGAGCATTGGGGTCAGTGAGTGCAATAATAACCCCCAGCATTGGGGTCAACGAGTGCTATAATAACCCCCAGCATTGAGGTCAGTGAGTGCTATAATAACCCCCAGCATTGGGGTCAGTGAGTGCAATAATAACCCCCAGCGTTGGGGTCAGTGAGTGCAATAATAACCCCCAGCATTGGGGTCAACGAGTGCTATAATAACCCCCAGCATTGGGGCCAGTGAGTGCTATAATAACCCCCAGCTTTGGGGTCAGTGAGTGCTATAATAACCCCCAGCGTTGGGGTCAGTGAGTGCAATAATAACCCCCAGCATTTGGGTCAACGAGTGCTATAATAACCCCCAGCATTCGGGTCAGTGAGTGCTATAATAACCCCCAGCATTCGGGTCAGTGAGTGCAATAATAACCCCCAGCATTGGGGTCAACGAGTGCTATAATAACCCCCAGCATTGGGGTCAGTGAGTGCTATAATAACCCCCAGCATTGGGGTCAGTGAGTGCAATAATAACCCCCAGCGTTGGGGTCAGTGAGTGCAATAATAACCCCCAGCTTTGGGGTCAGTGAGTGCAATAATAACCCCCAGCATTGGGGTCAACGAGTGCTATAATAACCCCCAGCATTGGGGCCAGTGAGTGCTATAATAACCCCCAGCATTGGGGTCAGTGAGTGCTATAATAACCCCCAGCGTTGGGGTCAGTGAGTGCAATAATAACCCCCAGCATTTGGGTCAACGAGTGCTATTATAACCCCCAGCATTCGGGTCAGTGAGTGCTATAATAACCCCCAGCATTGGGGTCAGTGAGTAC
Source organism: Lithobates pipiens (assembly GCF_037356315.1). Lineage (NCBI taxonomy): Eukaryota > Metazoa > Chordata > Amphibia > Anura > Ranidae > Lithobates > Lithobates pipiens. Next base: position 1,341,668 of record NW_027507746.1, read on the forward strand.
AATAATAACCCTGAGCATTGGGGTCAGTGAGTGCTATAATAACCCCCAGTGCTGGGGGTCAGTGAGTGCTATAATAACCCCCAGCATTGGGGTCAGTGAGTGCTATAATAACCCCCAGCATTGGGGTCAATGAGTGCTATTATAACCCGGAGCATTGGGGTCAGTGAGTGCTATAATAACCCCCAGCATTGATGTCAGTGAGTGCTATAATAACCCCCAGCATTGATGTCAGTGAGTGTAATATTAACCCCCAGCATTGGGGTCAGTGAGTGCTATAATAACCCCCAGCATTGGGGTCAGTGAGTGATATAATAACCCCCAGTGCTGGGGTCAGTGAGTGCTATAATAACCCCCAGCATTGGGGTCAGTGAGTGCTATAATAACCTTCAGCATTGGGGTCAGTGAGTGCAATAATAACCCCCAGAATTGATGTCAGTGAGTGCAATAATAACCCCCAGCGTTGGGGTCAGTGAGTGCTATAATAACCCCCAGCATTGATGTCAGTGGGTGCTATAATAACCCCCAGCATTGGGGTCAGTGTGTGCAATAATAACCCCCAGAATTGATGTCAGTGAGTGCAATAATAACCCCCAGCGTTGGGGTCAGTGAGTGCTATAATAACCCCCAGCATTGATGTCAGTGAGTGCAATAATAACCCCCAGCATTGGGGTCAGTGAGTGCAATAATAACCCCCAGCATTGGTGTCATTGGCTGTAATGATAACCCCCAACATTGGTGTAACTGGGAACAATAATAACCCCAGAACTCCCCCGGAAGCACAGTCCTGGGTGTTTGAAAAGCACGGGAACATCACAACTTATGTGGAAGATCTTGTTATGACATTCGACGTTTGATGGACTCTGTATTGTCATAATGAGCATTCAAGTGGCGAGTTATCCACCGACTTATTGTTTGAGTAGCGCCGGCTCCTGAAGAGCACACGCTATGTTTTGTAAATTTCGTTTTTCCTAAGACCATAGTTGGGTTTTGGGGTTCATTTCTGTAAATTGTGGTCTCAGTATCAGTTTTGGCTGGACTGTACTATGTTCTGCCTGGTCATAGGGGTGGGTGTCACCTTTGGCAGGCATTGGAACGCAGTCTGGTTAGACGCATTGGGTATCAATCTCTCTCTCTCGGAGCCAATCAGCGGGTGCGTTGTCTTGCTGTGTATTCTGGGAGAGGGTACTTAAGGTGCTGAGGTCATGTGGTTCTGGGTTCCGGTCCAGAAGTATGTTCTGACTCCCTGGTCCTGGTCCTCCTGACCAGCCCCCAGAGGCCCTCATGGCCTGAGGTGCGGATCCATCCGTTTCCGAGCCTCAGGGGCTGGCTAGCCCGAGGCACAGTAATTGGAAGGAGGGTTCTGAGGTGGTCCGGTGCCGTCTTGGGTTTGGAGAGGCTCAGCGACTGGAAACGCAACCAGGGAAGGACTCTTCAGAAGAGAGCCACGGATGAGGCTGGCTGATCGGTAAGAGCCTGGAAGATAAGCTGAAAGGACACCAAGTGAATCCGCATTCTTACGGTATCACCGGACCGACCGCAAGATACCGGTATCGTACGAGAGTTCCTCATTTCATCCTTCAGTTACAACCAAGTTCTGTGAGAGACTTTGCAAATAAAAGTTCCTAAAGTGGAGTCGAGTATCAGTCTCTACAGTTATTGGGCCATCAACCTCGGGGAACCCCTAGAAGAGCAACGAGGAGGAGAAGGTAACGGTAAACCCAGAAATAACCAGCTGCTCCTTCGGGGGTCAGCCCTACACGTATATACACCTTTCTCCACACACCTCCACTCACTGTACTCAACATGTACTGCCACCTTGTGGTCATTTGTCAGAAGTGCCCCATAATAATACGTATTCCACACACCTCCACTCAGTGTACCCTACATGTACTGCCACCTTATGGTCATTTATCAGAAGTGCCCCATAATAATACATAATCCACACACCTCCACTCACTGTACTCTACATGTACTGCCACCTTGTGGCCATTTATCAGAAGTGCCCCATAATAATACATAATCCACACACTTCCACTCACTGTACTCTACATGTACTGCCACCTTGTGGTCATTTATCAGAAGTGCCCCATAATAATACATAATCCACACACCTCCACTCACTGTACTCTACATGTACTGCCACCTTGTGGCCATTTATCAGACGTGCTGCATAATAATAATCCACACACCTCCACTCAGTGTACTCTACATGTACTGCCACCTTGTGGTCATTTATCAGAGGTGCTCCATAATAATACATAATCCACACACCTCCACTCAGTGTACTCTACATGTACTGCCACCTTGTGGTCATTTATCAGAGGTGCTCCATAATAATACATAATCCACACACCTCCACTCAGTGTACTCTACATGTACTGCCACCTTGTGGTCATTTATCAGAAGTGCCCCATAATAACATAATCCACACACCTCCACTCAGTGTACTCTACATGTACTGCCACCTTGTGGTCATTTATCAGAGGTGCTCCATAATAATACATAATCCACACACCTCCACTCAGTGTACTCTACATGTACTGCCACCTTGTGGTCATTTATCAGAAGTGCACCACACACATCTCTGTACCTCCAACCCCCCCCCCCCCCCCCACACACACACACACTGAGCCCCACGGTTAGGACTTATTTACGTTTTGCTTTAACTTCAACACACATTAAGCCCCGGACCATTTGGCTGGCCAAAGACCAGAGCACTTTTTGTGATTCGGCACTGCGTCGCTTTAACTGACAATTGCGCGGTAGTCCGGCATGGCTCCCAAACAAAATTGACCTCCTTTTTTTTTCCGCACAAATAAAGCTTTCTTTTGGTAGTATTTCATTGCCTCAGCGGTTTTTATTTTTTTGCAGTATAAACAAAAAAAGACAGATAATTTTGAAAAAAAAAACGCAATTTTTTTTACTTTTTGCCATAATAAATATCCCCAAAAATATATAAAAAACATTTTTCCCTCAGTTTGGGGCCGATACGTATTCTACATATTTTTGGTAGAAAAAAATAAATAAAATTGCAATAAGCGTATATTGATTGGCTTGCGCAAAAGTTATAGCGTTTACAAAATAGGGAATAGTTTTATGGCTTTTTTTATTAATTATTTTTTTTTTAACTAGTATTGGCGGCGATCAGCGATTTTTAGCATGACTGCGACATTATGGCGGACACATCGGACACTTTTGGCGATATTTTGAGACCATTCACATTTACACAGCGATCAGTGCGATTAAAATGCATTGATTACTGTGTAAATGTGACTGACAGTGAAGGGGTTAACCAGGAGGGGGCACTGTAGGGGTTAAGTGTATCCTAGGGATGTTTTCTAAGTGTAGGGGGGAGGGGCTACGTGTGACACGTCACTGATCACCGCTCCGGATCACAGGGATCAGAGATCAGTGTCCTGTCACTGGGCAGAGCGGGGAGATTCTTCTTTACATCGGCGTCTCCCCCGTTCTTCCTCTCCGTGAGACGATCGTGGGTATCCCCACGGACATCGAGTCCGCAGGACCCGCGATCACACTCACGGAGCTCGCGGCTCTTGCGCACGTGCCCACAATGCCGCGTCTTAAAGGGCAACGTACAGGTACATTAATATGCCTGTAAGTGCCATTCTGCCTACGTATATCGGTGTGAGCCAGTCGGCAAGGGGTTAAAGGGGCTCAGTAGAACCCCCACTTAGCAGATCACCTGCTCATTAGTACTCCCAGCTCTGCTGATCCCCTGTTCAGTGGTAACCCCCCCAACTCTGCTGATCCCCCACTCAGTAGTAACCCACAGCTCTGGTGATCCTCTGCTCAGTGGTAACCCCCAGTTATGCTAAACCCCTGTTTAATAGTAACCTACCTCCAGCTCTACTGATCACCTGCTTATTAGTACTCCCAGCTCTGCTGATCCCCAGCTCAGTGGTAACCCACTGCTCTGCTGATTCCCCACTCCATAGTAACCCACAGCTCTGCTGATCCCCTGCTCAGTGGTAACCCCCAGCTCTGCTAAACTGCTGTTCAATAGAAACCTACCTCCAGCTCTGCTGCTCTTCCACTCAGTAGTAACCTCCAGCTCTGCTTATTATCTGTCCAGTATTAACCCTCAGCTCTGCTGATCCCCTGCTCAGTGGTAACCCCCAGTTCTGCTGATCCCCTGCTCAGTGGTAACCCCCAGTTCTGCTGATCCCCTGTTCAGTAGTAACCTCCAGTTCTGCTGATCCCCTGTTCAGTAGTAACCTCCAGTTCTGCTGATCCCCTGTTCAGTAGTAACCCCTAGCTAAACTGCTGTCCAATAGAAACCTATCTCCAGCTCTGCTGATTCCCCACTCAGTGATAACCCTCTAACTCTACTGATCTCCCACTCAGTAGTAACCCCCAGCTTTGCTGATCCCCTGTTCAGTAGTAACCCCCAGCTCTGCTGATCCCCTGTTCAGTAGTAACCACTAGCTCTGCTAAATCGCTGTCCAATAGAAACCTATCTCCAGCTCTGCTGATCCCCCACTCAGTGATAACCCTCTAACTCTACTGATCTCCCACTCAGTAGTAGCCCCCAGCTCTGCTGATCCCCTGCTTAGTGGTAACCCCCCCAACTCTGCTGATCCCCCACTCAGTAGTAACCCAGAGCTCTGCTGATCCCCTGATTCTTGGTAACCCCCAATTCTGCTGATCCCCCACTCAACAGTAACCCACAGCTCTGCTGATCAACTGCTTACTGGTAACCTCCAGTTATGCTAAACCCTGTCTAACAGTAACCTACCTCCAGCTTTGCTGATCACCTGCTTATTAGTACTCCCAACTCTGCTGATCCCCCTGCTCAGAGGTAACTCACAGGTCTGCTGTTTCCCTACCCCATAGTAACCCACAGCTCTGCTGATCCCCTGCTCAGTGGTAACTCCAGCTCTGCTAAACTGCTGTTCAATAGACACCTACCTCCAGCTCTGCTGTTCCTCTACTCAATAGTAATGTCCAGTTCTGCTGATCCCCTGTTCAGTAGTAACCCCTAGCTCTGCTGATCTCCTGTTCAGTAGTAACCCCCAGCTCTGCTGATCTCCTGTTCAGTAGTAACCTCCAACTCTGCTGATCTCCTGTTCTGTAGTAACCCCCAGCTCTGCTGATCCCCCACTCAGTAGTAACCCCAGCTCTGCTGATCTCCTGTTCAGTAGTAACCTCCAGCTATGCTGATCTCCTGTTCAGTAGTAATCTCCAGCTCTGCTGATCTCCTGTTCAGTAGTAACCTCCAGCTCTGCTAATCTCCTGTTCAGTAGTAACCTCCAGCTCTGCTGATCTCCTGTTCAGTAGTAACCTCCAGCTCTGCTGATCTCCTGTTCAGTAGTAACCCCCAGCTCTGCTGATCTCCTGTTCAGTAGTAATCTCCAGCTCTGCTGATCCCCTGTTCAGTAGTAACCTCCAGCTCTGCTGGTCTCCTGTTCAGTAGTAATCTCCAGCTCTGCTGATCTCCTGTTCAGTAGTAACCTCCAGCTCTGCTGATCTCCTGTTCAGTAGTAACCTCCAGCTCTGCTGATCCCCCACTCAGTAGTAACACCCAGCTCTGCTGATCCCCCACTCAGTAGTAACCCTCAGCTCTGCTGATCCCCCAATCAGTAGTAACCCCCAGCTCTGCTGATCCCCCACTCAGTAGTAACCCCCAGCTCTGCTTATTCTCTGGTGTCCTGTTCTTCCTCTCTCTCTGGTCCCTGCTCACCTCCCGCTATATTGCTCCCACACTGTGCACCAGGTGTGACATTGCTAGTTTCTCCTACTTTCGTCTGCTGTTGCGTTCCCATGTTGTACACCATGTGTGTCGTCTGCTATTTGCTCTGCTCTGGTCTGGACCCCCGCTCACCTTCCGCTATAGCATTCCGATGTTACTCACCATATGTGCCATCTGCTAGATGCACCGCTCCACTGCAGAACCTCCGCTACCCTTCCTGCTGCTCCACGCTGCACACCAGATGTGATGTCTGCACAAGACATACCCAGAATATGCACACATGTACCCGGAAGTGACCGCAGAGGATGTCTTTCTGAGAGCTGGCTGTGCTCATATAATATGATACTCTGAAATATAATGTAAAACCTTTCCAGAAGAATGGAGGTTGTTATGGCCACTAAGCGGGGGGGAGGGAGTTAGTGGCAACATGCCTATGATTTGGAATGGGATGTCTAAGAAGCTCATCTAAGTATTATATTCAGGTGTCCACAAACCTTTCTCGATATAATATATGAGTTTGAAATTTATATTATGTTGTTTTTGATAGCAGAACCTGTTATCCAATGAAAAGAGAGACAGAATACACAGAAGAGCCTTTTATGTCATATATGTAAATATTGTATTATGTTCTTCACTAGTACACAGGTTTTGAAATTTATAAAGTCCATCAGTGGCTCTAGCTTAGCTTTAGATCTGGATGGAAAGGTAGGCTTGTTGGTTTCCCGGTGCATCCTGGGATATCTCATACCTACGATATCTCCAAAACAAAGCCAAGCCAATGCTGAATAAAAGTCCCTGAGAAGCTGCAGGTGCTTCAACAAGCGTTGTCATGGACTTCTATGGAGGCTTCCGAGACACTTTGAAGCACCAAGAAAGTTACACTGAGATAATTCTTTAAGCAAGCAACCACAACGTGTGCCAATCCCCCTCCCTCGATGCTGCAGGGTTTCTATTGAGGATCGTGGGGTGCAGAGGAGTGGGGAAGATGGTGAAGAGGCTGGCCTGGTGGTAGATGAGGGATGAGAGAGTGGGGAGGGGGGGGGTGAAGGGGAGGATAGGAGTGGGGAGGCTGTTGATTCCAGGTTGTACAAGGATGACATGGAGTGGGTGGAGGGCAAAAAAAAAAAAGAGGTACAGTTAAGAGGTTAGGACCTTGAGTCCTAAGGTTTTGCCTTTGGAAAAAATAAGTTTAAGGTCCCGTCAGATGGTGAAGATGATTGGGACTCCTTGAGTACGGCATCCTCTATAGATGATGAGTCCCAGGGTGCAACGAAGCGCGCTGGTTCTCCAGGGAGAGGGAGTAGTCAGGCTAAGAAACGGCTGCCTCAATTACCCTAATGGCAGTTCCCACTCCATTAAAAGTGCAACCATTCATGTTGCCAGCTTAAGATTAGGGATGAGCTGAACACCCCTGGTTCGGTTTGCAGCAGAACATACAAAAAAATTAGTGCGAACACCGTTAAAGTCTATGGGACACAAGCATGAAAAATCAAAAGTGCTAATTTTAAAGGCTTATATGCATGGTATTGGCATAAAAAGTTTGGTTTGGGGACCCGGGTCCTGCCCCAGGGGACATGTATCAATGCAAAGAAAAGTTTTAAAAACTGATGTTTTTTCGGGAGCAGTGATTTTAATAATGATTAATGTGAAACAATAAAAATGAAATATTCCTTTAAATATCGTGCCTGGGGGGTGTCCTTGGTATACTTGTAAAGTAGCGCATCTTTCCCGTGTTTAGAACAATACCACAGCAAAATGACATTTCTAAAGGAAAAAAGGTAATTTATCACTGCTCACTGCTGTAATGTATTGTTGGGTCCCAGCAATATAGATAAAAATCATTGAAAAAAAAAACGGCATGGGCCACCCCCAGTTCATTACCAGGCCCTTTGGGTCTGGTATGAATATTAAGGGGAACCCCGCACCCAAATAAAAAAATTGCTGTAGGGGTCCCCCAGGCCCTATATACTCTGAACAGCAATATATATACACTATAGGGCCTGACCTATATACTCTGCAGAAAATTGGGCCTTAGGTGTTGGTGGTACCAGAACACTGTAAGCCCTCACAGTTACGCTTGTTGGGTGCAGGAACGGGCCCTGCGGTGAAATATTATATCACGAAGTGTAAATACATGCCCCTGTTAAACAAGGGCAGAAAATTTGGGCCTTTGGTGGTGGTGGTGCCACAACACTGTAAGCCCCCCACAGTTACTATTGTTGGGCGCAGGAATGGGCCCTGCTGTGAAATATTAGATCGAGATTTGGAATTATATGCTCCTGTTAAACAGGGGCAGAAAATTTGGGCCTTTGGTGGTGGTGCCACAACACTGTAAACACTCACAGTTAATCTTGTTGGGCGCAGGAATGGGCCCTGCTTTGAAATATTATATCAAACATTTTAATTACATGCTCCTATTAAACAGGGGCATAAAAATTGGGCCTTAGGTGGTGGTGGTGGTACCACAGCACTGTAAGCCTTTAAAGATACTCTTGTTGGGTGCTGGAACAGGCTCTGCTATGAAATATTAAATCAATAATTGTAATTACATGCCCCTGTTAAACAGTGGCAGAAAAAATTGAGCCTTAGGTGGTGGTGGTATTGTTGGAAGCTAGAATCATCAAGATTGAGAAGGAATAGGATAGTCACTCAGCATTGGCAGTCTTCAAGGGATCCCACATCCATAGAAAATTCAATCAGTTACATCAGCATCAGGTGCTTGATAGCTGCTGATCCAAGACTGATTCATTTTTATGAATGTGAGCCTATCAACAGAGTCTGTGGACAGGTGCACTCTATGATCCATTACAAACCCTCCAGCAACACTGAATGTGCATTCAGAAAGCATGCTGGATTCAGGAAAGGTCAGTAGCTGAATTGCATATTAAGCAAGTTCTGGCCAGTGGTCCATCCTCAACACCCAGTAACCCAGTGGATGCTCGGTTGCAAAGGTCTCCAAGTCAGCTCTTGCCCCTAGATATTGCTGCACCATGTAAATCAGACGCTGGCGATGGTTGCTTTAACCGATCAGACCTTGGCGCTGAGGACTGAAGAATTGCCTGAAGGCATCGGTCAGCTGGTGAAATTCTCCACTGCTCTTCCTCTGACTGAACGAAGCTTCAGAAACAAATTGTCCAGCATCAGGAAATTGTAACCTCCTGATGCCATCCGCAGCTCCCGGATGGCATCAGATTTGCGTATGACTCTCGGTTACTTGGGGGGGCCACAGCCTAGTCTGAATAATGTGTCCGGGTTTCAGGTGGACTGAAACCTAGACACATGATTCAAAAACCGAACTGTCCGGGTGAATCCTGGACAGGTGGCAACCCTAGGTATGCATGAGGACAGATCCTCATTTTTGTCCTTGTGAACAGCTTCCTGTGTTGACAACATTCCATCATAATCCGTCAGCTTTTTTCCCCCGCATCCTATCTTTAGAACTTGTGCGCAAATTTGTCCACTATTGTGCTTTCAAAAAAAATTTGTAGCACCAGTCGCCACTGGTCAGGAGAGATCCTCGATGGCCAGCATAACCCAAAAATGGTCTAAGATCTAAAAGACATGACCTTGTACATAATAACAGCAAAGGAACTGCAGGAAAAAAAAAATTAAATGAATGGAAAGATATATAAAGGGGGAACAATAGAAGAAATGAGGGGAATGGGATGGAAAGTACGAGAAAGGGAGAAGGGAAACACACACAGCAGAAAGAGACAGAGGCACAAGCCCAAAGCAGAAGACAAATTAAAGTTACAAGAAAATTTCATAGAGAGACATTAAGAACCAGAAAAGAAAATTCTCTCACCCAAAGTCTCATTATAAGGCCACAGAAAAATCCACGAGACCTCCTGTAAATAGGCATTTATGAAAACAAAATATTGCCATGGCCTCCAAGCACCATGAAAGGACTCCTCCCAGTTATAGAGGGTAGCTGTAAGGTCTTCCATGTCCCTAAATGTATTGATTTTAGAGAACCAGAGAGACTTCGAGCCCGGGTGCACAGACCTCCAGCACAAGGCAATGTATGCCTTGGCCACATTTAATAGCTGAATGGTAAGGGAGTGCTTGTATTTTTTATTGGCCCGTTGCATGAGATGCAGCAAGCATGCCGTAGGGTTATCCGCTAGATGGACATTAGTCAGGTGATTGATAGCACTAGCCATCTCTGGCCAAAATGGTTTAAGCTTCGGGCACTCCTAAAAAATGTGTAACATTGTGCCTTGTCCGATGTTGCACCACCAGCGCATGTCAGGTAACTGCGGAAAAATACGGTGCAGTGTCATGGGCACCCAATACCACCTCGTTAGGATCTTATATCTGGTCTCTTGGACCCTAGTGCCTATGGAGGATTTCTCGGCAAAGTGGAGGATTTTCTCCTTTCCTGAGTCAGTGAACTGCATAGCAAGGTCGGCTTCCCACCACGAGATAAAAAAAGTGGGTAAAACCTGTCGTTGGTCGAATCATGGCATGGTGAATCTGTTCCCTACTATGGCTTGGGGATACTTGGGGAGCGGGAACACTGACGGATAAAGTGCCAAAGCTGCAGACCACTCCAAAAGTCTAAGGGGGGTATACAGCGGAGGCAAGTGCAGTGGATGATAGTATTACATCCAACCCCCAAGAAGTCAGAGAGATGAAGACGGCCACCCAACACCAAGTGGAGAAACTGGGGTTTCTGGAGACTCTGCTTAAATTTTGGATTGCCCAAAATATGGACCATGGGGAAAGGCAGCGCAGAAATCGAGGAGCAATAGAAGGCATCTTTCTTTAGACACTAGAAAAGTACTTCCCAAGGTAGGATGATCACTGAGATTCTTCAGAAGTGGGGAGGCAATCCATGGCCAACCATGTCCATGTCCTCCATTTCCATGGCCACCAAGTGCTTTTCCTCAGCATGACAATGCCAGTCAACCAGCCTAGTAAGGTGAGCCACACTATAATGAGCCCGCAGATCCAGAAGGCACACTTGTCCCTGAATTTTAGGCAGACAAAGAAGCTGAAAACGAAGGCATGGTTTCCGATGGAACCATGTAAACTCCCAGGAGTTCATGTGTTTGAAGAAAGAGGGGGGCAAGTGGATAGGGAGAGCCTGCATCAAGTAGAGAATCCTGGGCAGCAACGTCATATAGAGGGCTCATGGGGCTTGTTTAAATCTGACATCAAAAGGTTTATTAACAGATCAGCTAAGAGGATACAAAAAAAGTTTCCACCACCCCAACCTATAACTGGCCTTTGCAATAAGGTGCTGTCACATACCTTGTGGCCGAACCTGACGTGTAGAGGGAGACCTTTCATACAGCTCCGGCTCAAGGGCCACTGGTGTTGTGTCAGTGCCTGCAGGAGTGTGGTGAAGTAAGAGTGCCTGCAAGAAATTCCGTTGGTCGCAGAAGTGTGTGGCAGGTGTGTCACCAGAGCTGGACTGGATAGCTGAAGCAGTGTATGGCAGCAGGAACAGCAGGCACACAGCAGATGGAGGACCAGCGTCACCAGGCACTATGCAGAGCAGGACAGACTGAATGACTGGATGCAGGGTCAGACAAGCCAGGTCAGCAACGTATGATCAGATAAAGGTGTAGCGGTACCCCCGTAAGGGGCTGCTGAATGTTGTGGTCTTCCTATCGCCCTGCCCAGCCCGACAACCCCTCCTCAGTCACTCTTGAGACAATGAACAGTCCATGTGCTTGTTTTTGTTGATTTATTGAGGGGATTTGAACTTGGATGGGTAAAGGGGGTATATGGGATGCCCAGGGATAAATTGCTAGATTGATTTGCGATCAATTGGAACTGCTATATACACTTTAAAACTCCAGTCTCCTCCAGCACAACACTTGCTTGAAGACTAGTACACTCTCACTCTCTCCAGCACAACACTTTACTCCAGGCACAGCTAGCACATGTTTAGGCCCAACACTGACTCAGTCAGGCCTTAGCAAAAAAAATGCCCTTTGCAGACAAGGACCGCGGGCCCCTATAATGTAGCAAAAATAGGAAGTCTCGTGTGCTAGCTACCATATGGGGGACTACTGCTCCCAGTCTGTCCTCCTCAGGCCCTGCCAGCCCTCTTGGTTGCAGCTGCCTGATTCCACACTGATCACAGTCCTTACTGTTGGCTCTGCACCCATCCCAGACTGCACACTCCAAATCCTCTAAGGCGTGCCTCCCCAGTCCTCCCGACTGTGCCTGTCACTCACCAGCCCTCCAGGCTGCGACCAGTGGTTCCCTCATGAAGACTTGCCCGGCAACACTAGCTCCTGTTGTCCTCACTGGTTCCTCTCTGTGCCTCCTGTCCAGATCATTCTTGTGTTTTTTAGAAGGGCTCCTTCCTGTACCCAACCCCAAGGCCCAAAGTCACCCTCCCACCAGACTGGGGAGCACCCTCAAAGGCCCCAACAACCTAGTTCTCCATCCCCAGTTCTTCCACCCATCAACGCTTCCCCAGCTGGGCTGACCCTGGGTATTTAAGGAGGCCTGACCCATGCCAATCCAAATTGGTGATTGGTCAGGGCTCCTTAGAACACCTCAGACAGCTACACCTCCCCTCCAGCCTCTCTTTCTACAAACTACTGGCACATTCTAGAAAGAAGTAGGAGGTTCTAGTGATGCTGTTTGTGGGTCACCAGCTGCCTACTCTGAGCCACTCCCAGGCAACACAACAAAAAAAAACAGGCCTAGCATCCAGCTAGGCCTGCTTAAATTTACCTAAACTCACTTCTAGCAGCTACCTAGGTAGAGGGTGCTACAAAGGCATAAACTACAGGCATAGAATGGTCAAGATGCCGGCAGAGGTATGCAACAGGAAAACAGGCAGATGAGAAGATATAAACAAAGTCTTAAGGCAAGCCGAGGTCAGGACAGGTAGAATGCAAGCATGGTCAGGATAAGCTGGGTCAAACACAGGAATCAAAATACAGGGCACAGGAACACGGGTAAAGCTGCAGATCAGGCGGTAATGCACTTGTCCAGCTGCTACCCTTTTATACCCCATTTGACACCACCGATAATGGGTAACACGTGCGTACATGTGCATAGGCGTTCGCATCTGTGAGCAAATATTTGTAGAATCAGGCACATCTCTCGGCTCTCAAGTACCCAGCTATACCAGTCTCCACTCTCCCCACACATAGTTATTGGGAGAGAGAGAAAAAAGCAACTCTACTATTTACTTATTACTTTCTAATTTCCTCAGTGCACAGGACCCCGTACTCATATTCAGCCCTGTAATAACCTGTCCTATATAAGTTGATGAGGGGCTAGCCCCGGAACCTCGAGCCACCTCTGCCACATAGTATAGAATTTGTGTGGTGCGTTCCTATGCTGGTAGGTTAGTTTTTCTCTGATTAGCATGTGATTCACTTGGTCAATCCATTGCTACCTGGTGGGAACCCTGTGTGTGATCCACAATCGTGCTATTAGTTTTCTGGCTACATATAATTACCGAACAATGGCTGTATGAGCGGTTGGTGTCAGCAACTCCTCGTCTAGGGCACCCAGCAGGCAGACCAAAGGACTCCTTGGAATGTTAACCAAAAATACAGAAAAGATAGTCTCGAGGATCCCATCCCAATATCGTTATAGTTTTGGGCACCTCCAGAACATATGCAGGAGATCACCATGGTCCCTCATACATTTAGGACATAGGGGCGTATCCCGGACACCCCAGCTGTGTAGTTTAACCGGTGTCCTATAATCCCTATGTATTAGGTAGAGATGTGAAAGTTTATGGGAGGCTGAAACTGACACCAAGGGGGGCGGAGGACAGGCAAAGGTTCCAGGTCTCCGCATCCATCGGTCCCAGGTCCGCCTCCCATTTCTGCCGACGTGGGAGAGTTGCCGAGTCCTGTATTGTATTAAGGAGAATGTCATACCTTCTAGATATCATACCCTTTCTTTCAGTTTGCATTAGTATCCCTTCTATCACAGCATGGTCCGTCAGGCGAAGTGACACACCGCGGGATTGCACTTGTAGCGCATGGCGCAACTGTAAATATTTAAAAAAGTCCCTGCGCGTAATGCCGAACTCAGCCTGCAGTTCCATGAAGGACTTCAGCACCCGTCCATTATACAATTGTGGGAGGTACCGGAGACCCTTCATTCTCCAAGCGCCAAAGCCCCTAAGTTTAAAGAGCTCGCCATAGTTAGCATTCCTCCAGATAGGGGTGAGTCTTAAAAAAACACGTATCTGTAGCAGCCGTTTAACATAGGACCATAGAGTATTTAGCATGATGATAGTCGGGGAACTCCTATCCATGTGTGTGTAACCTGCTTCTAGCCTGGTCAATGCCGTGTCCGGGTCGTCAATGTCGTCAAGCAGCCTACGTATCGGATCCAGGGGATCATCCAACCCCCATCCACCCAGTTGCTGCAGCTGCGAAGCCAAAAAACACATTCTGGCATGCGGTAGTGCTAAACCCCCCTCGTCTTTCTTATATTGCAGGGTATGTAGACTAAGTCTGGCTGTCTTTCTACACCATATTAATTCCCTAAACTGGGAGTCAATTTTATCAAACCACCGTTTAGGAATCCAGGTCGGGGAATTATGGCAGATATAAAGTAGTTGCGGAGCCCACACCATTTGTATAAGGTTCGCCCTTCCCACCACAGATAGTGGCAGTTTACACCAAGTTTTACATTTCTCCCTGAATTTAAGTAATAGAGGTAGGAGATTCAGGTTGGCATAGTTCGTAACCTCAGGAGATACCAGCACCCCTAGATATCGGAAGGACGTGACTGTTTGAATCATGGTCGCGCATGGAGGAAGAGGTACCGTCAGTGGGGACAAGGGCAGTAATACAGACTTGTCCCAGTTTATTGAGAAACTGGATAACGTACCAAACAGTTTAATCAAGTGCATTGTCGCTGTCAGGGAGCCCTGAGTATCTCCTAAATAAATAAGTGTGTCATCCGCATATAATGATACCACATCTGCACCAGTGGGCCTTTTAAATACAACAATCTCCCGATCCGTTCTCATTCTTGCCGCCAGTGGTTCGAGCGCCAAGGCAAAAAGGGCACCCCTGTCTCGTGCCCCTAAACATCATGAATGACTCAGATAATTCTGCATTAGCTCGGATTCGGGCCGTTGGCCTAGCATATAGCAGTTTAACCCAACGGATAAATGTAGTACCTAACCCCATTCTCTCCATAACCTTCCACAGGTAAGGCCACTCAACACTATCGAAGGCCTTAGCTGCATCCAGCGAGAGAATGGCCTGATTACCGGGGTTGTCTGGAATTCCCAAGGCGCGAATATTATTTCGTCTCATGCGATTTTCCATCTCATCAAGTCGCATAGCGTGTTGTTCAGTAAAATGGCAATTATATTTCAAG
This sequence comes from Lithobates pipiens, assembly GCF_037356315.1. Taxonomy (NCBI): domain Eukaryota; kingdom Metazoa; phylum Chordata; class Amphibia; order Anura; family Ranidae; genus Lithobates; species Lithobates pipiens. Next base: position 1,356,705 of record NW_027507746.1, read on the forward strand.
TCCCGTTGCATGGGCGCCAGATCATCCTCTACTGCACTCAGCCTGCCTTCCAGGGCAGATGTCCTCTCTCTGAGTTTTTGCATATCATGGCGAACGAAAGTTATTTCAGCTTTAACCCCCTTGATATCCTCTGAGAGAGCAGCAATAGACTGATTACAAGATGTAACAGCAGTAAATATGTCCCTCAGCGTAGGCTCTCTTTCAGATGCAGGAGAAATGAGGGTCTGTGTCTCAGGCCTATCGTTATCTCTAGGGGTACTCACTGCACGCCATGCTGCGGACAATCCATCCTCATCCTCCAAGGGGACTGTGTCATCTGCCTCTGGGGATGGCCAGTCAGGGCATCCTTGTATGTTTTACCTCCATACAGGAGCTTCTGTGCAGCCTCCTTGTAATGGTCCCTGGTTGCACGCCTCGCACCGGCGCCATCTTGGCCTGGGGGGTCCGTCTGTCCTTTCCCTCCGGTGTGGCGTCTGGACATTGCGGCGGTAATCCCAGGGCTCGCCGCGGTGGTCCGGGATGTCTCCCCGTATGCAGCGGGGCGTAATGGCTCTAAAAACAGCGCTTCGAACAAGCCTGGAAGGATGTAAGCACGGATGGCCGGCGGAGCTCAAGGCATACACGTCTTCCTACATCAGCCGCTAAGCCACGCCCCCCGTGAGCAAATATTAGTGAGCATGTGCATATTCTGGCACCTGCAGGGCTGCGCATGTGTATCTGCCTCTGCCTTGGAACCTTGGCTCTGTTATGGCCAGCAGGTTCCTGATAGGTGCACATACAAGGGAGACGCACAGCACAAACAAACAGAACATTTTCCAGCACACTTAGCAGCCAGCCTGCAAAACAATCAAATTCCAATAATTCACATTAAAAAGCAAAGGATTTTGCTGCCCTTCCATGTGCACCTTACTGCAAAGGCCAAATAAGGGTTGGGGTGGTTGCCAGTTTTTTGTACAGTTGGTTGAATTGGGTGCAGGGAGGCGCTGGATGCCCTCAACTACCATTGTGCCCTTGCTGGGCGTCAAGTGCGTCCTTGTGCCTTTAAGGAGGGGTGGGCTCCTTCCAGACATACCTGCCCTTAATCTATCCACTGCTATATGTGCCCCAACTTGGGAGAGTCTGGAAATTATAGAGTTAGGACCGCAGTATACGGAGGAGCCTTGGTGAGGCACTTCGACTTTCACATAGATTTGCAAACGTGTGCAATTAAACCCTCTGCTTTTATTGTGAACTGTTAGACGGTCAGTCTAGATATTTTGCAGGTTGGCTGATCGGTGTGCTGGGAAATCTTCTGTTTGTTTGTGATGTGTAGGAGGAGGTCGCCCCTCCCCCATCCACATTCCTCTCCGGTGTCAGAGACTTTCAGTTTCATTTCTCTTCCCCTGTCAGCGATGGCGTCTGGTGATCTGAGAGCTGAGTTGGAATGTTCCGTCTGTCTGAACATTTATACCGATCCTGTAATGCTGAGATGTGGTCACAACTTCTGCCGGGTCTGTATTGATCGTGTGTTGGATACACAGGAGGGGTCTGGAGGATATTCCTGCCCTGAATGTAGAGAGGAGTTTCTGGATCGGCCTGTACTGCAGAGGAACATGAAACTACGTAACATAGCAGAGACTTTCCTGTCGGCTCAGCCAGATCGGGAGAAGTCCGGGGTCTTCTGTACTCACTGTGTGGACTCTCCTGTACCTGCTGTTAGATCCTGTCTGCTCTGTGAGGTTTCTCTGTGTGATAAACACCTGAGAGTCCACAAAAAGTCCCCAGAACACGTCTTATGTGACCCCACCTTGTCCATGGAGAGCAGGAAATGCTCCGTCCATAAGGAAGTTTTGAAGTATTTCTGCATTGAAGATGAGATTTGTATCTGTGTTTCCTGCAGTTTGGCTGGAGAACATCGGGGACACCAGATGGAGATACTGGATGAGGCTTCTGAGAAGAAGAAGAAGACACTGAGGAATGTTCTGCAGAAACTTCTGACAAAGAGAGAGAAGACGGAGGAAAGAGTCCAGAGTCTGCAGGAACACCGGAGGAAAGTAGAAGAAGAAGAAGCCGGTGACACCGAGAGAGTCACTGCCCTGTTTAGAGATCTCAAGAGACGTCTGGAAGACCTGGAGAAGAGAGTCCTGAGGGACATCTCCGGGAGGGCAGAGCGGATCTCCATCTCCATCCGGGATCTGGAAATAAAGAAGGAGGAGCTGTCCAGGAAGTTGCGTCACATTGAGGAGCTGTGTAACGTGACGGATCCACTGACTGTCTTACAGGAATCAGACACAGGTGACTTGTGTGATACTGAGGATGGAGATAATGAGGACAGAGAGAGACATGAGGATCTCCTCCATGATGGAGGGGGTCTGGATGTGGCGGGGGTCTTACACACAGGTTTATCTGATATAATAACAGAGGTAAATGTATACTTCTATATACAGCGAGCTGCAGACATATTACTGGATGGAAACACAGCTAATAAATATCTACAGATATCAGATGACAGGAAAACTATATCCAGGTCACATAAAGACCAGAATTACCCCAAAACACCAGAGAGATTCCAGTGTTCTCAGGTGTTGAGCAGTCAGAGTTTCTCCTCAGGGAGACATTACTGGGAAGTGGATGTCGGGGGGTCAGAGAGCTGGACAGTCGGGATGTGTTACCCCAGTATAGAGAGGAGAGGATTCCAGTCAGAGATTGGATGGAATAAGAAGTCCTGGGGATTGTGTTGGGATGGTCATCAGTATGAGGTGATACATGGCAGTAAAAAGATCCCCTTACCCACCAATCTCTCCAGTAACAGAGTCAGGATAGATCTGGATTATGAGGCCGGGCGGATCTCCTTTTATGATCTGTGTGACCCGATCCGACACCTCCACACCTTCACCACCACCTTCACTGAGCCCCTCCATGCTGGGTTATGGGTAGGGGATAGTTGTATAAAGATATGTGGGGGGAGGTGGGAGAACTCAGCCCAGAGTCTAGTGACATCACAGTAACGGTTGGTGGGATTGGTCCCCTAATCAGCCAATGATTGGAGGAAGTGGTGACTCCTGGGAGAAGTATGAGAGCCTCCTTCTAAAAATGCTAGTTCTCTGGCTGTGTGTAATGTAAGAACTTATAGCAGGGACCCAGACTGGTAATCTCCTCTAGGGACAAACTTATCCAGGTTAAGTTCCTACGCGGGGTATACCACACTCCTCAGAAACGACATTGTATTTTCCCGGTCCAAGACCCGATATTTCCCAAATGCAGGACATAAGTGGGGTCTTTCCTGGATATGTTCTGGGAAAGCCCAATTATAACATATTTTTGGCTAATCTGTATGCTCTGACTTATTCGTTTTGACAACAATAAAGCACCTTTGTTTGAAAAAAAAGAAATAAAAGTGTGAACTTGTAGAGTGGTAGTAAAGACAAAATAAAAAATGACAGATATGATGGCATGATTATTGGCAGGGTCACCAGGGCGAAACGAATGCAGCCACCACATCTAAGGATGGGAAAGGTCCAATATATATTATTTTCATTTGGGGTTTAATACCACTTTAAGTCTTTGCCCCAGAACAAGCATGCTGGGAATAAGAACCATAAGTGTCAAAATTCCTTAAGAATTCTATTATGTATTTTACCCGATACCCATTCACATGGGGGTCTGAGGGCCTCCTTGTTAAAGGGGGCTCCCAGATTCCGATAAGGCACCTCACAACCACCGGGCAAGGATTGTGAGGGTGAGGCCCTTGTCCCCATCAACATGGGGGCAAGGTGCTTTGGGGGAACCCAAAGCACCCTCCCCATGTTGAGGGCAAGCGGTCTGGTATGGTTCAGGAGGGGGGGGGGTGCTCGTTCATCCATACTTTCCTGGCCTGCCATGGCTGCTTGCTTAGATAAGGGTCTGGTGTGGATTTAGGGGGACCCCCACGCCATTTATTTTTTATTATGGTGCAGAGTTGCCCTTAAAATCCATACCAGACCTAAAGGGTCTGGTGTGGATTTTCAGGGGACCCCACCACATTTTTTTTTTTTTAATTGTCAAGGGGTTCCCCTTAACCACTTCAATACACTGTGTTATATATACTACACTGCCTGCACTGACTGAATATAGAGTCTACACTGAATATCTGTCCACTCCAACAACACTACACATGGCCGTTATGTAAGCAGCCTTATATAGTGTGGGGCGTGGACTTAGTCCCCCTGAGCCGCCATTATTGGCCAATTATGTCTCTCTCAGCAGAGCACGCTGTGATTAGCCAAAGCATGCAGGTCAGGTGCATGCTCTGGCCAATCATCATACATCAATGTACTGAGCACTCACAGTTCAATATGGGGAGTTTTGTGGTGCTCAAATTTGGCACAAAAGCCCGATAATGTATGCTGTTCAGTGAATGGACGAACACTCAATGTTTGTGTCAAACGTACATTTGACTGGAACATCAGACTCATCCCTACTTATGAGTCATCAACCGTCAGCGGGCTTCCAATGACAAAAACTTTGTTGAATTTGCTTGAACTAGAAACAAATGCCATGGGGGTCCCCCCAATCCATACCAGGCCTTTTGGGTCTGGGGTGGATTTTAAGGTGAATCCCATGCCAAAAATTGAAACAAAATGCCATGGGGGCCCCCCCCAAAATCCATATGAGACCCCTGCATGCATTTTTATAGAAAGATCATCCGCACACCAATAGTTGTAGTTGTAGACTGTTTATGCAGGTGAAATGCAGTTCAAAATGCGTCCCACTGCAGCTAACTGCGTTAGGTGGGAAAGGGTCCTAAGAAATATCGTGCAGAACGGCGCTCTGCCTAAGAGACACAAGCAGACCAACAGAGATGAAAACTCGGCACAGTGGCACTGCCCCAGGGAAAGGGAAGAAATATAGCCAGGAGTCAGATGTTCTACATGCTGAGTAAGAAGCCGTGCTCTTTAAGCACATATTGCCCCCAACCCCAGCACCAGGGTACCCAGTTTCCAGAAGGTTTACCACCAATGTTCTGGGTCAGGAGGGGCCCAGAACCTTGGGGGGGATGCGAGATCTGGTCTCAACTGCTCAACTTTCGGACTTTCCCATGGAAGGTGGCCTGGAGTGACCAAAAAAAGAACACTGGGGGGCTAAGGGGGAGTTTCTTTTATCTCTGCCATTGGAAGCAGTCCCGGAAGTTACCTGTGGAGGATTAACTCATTGTGTGCTGTACGTGAGGTGGGTCAGGAAAAGGGTGATAGAGGGCATTCCTGACAAGTTCCTTTAGCTAAGTGAATAGTGTCTGAAATAGATTCCAAAGTAATCAAATGTGCAGTTGGGGAAGAGTATGAAGTCAGATATGGCACCCCGAAAAGCCAATATTCTTCATCACCAAAAATAGTATATGCGGTCTTACAGTGGCCATGACACATGGGTCTACACCAATGGTCTCCAAACTGCGGCCCTGGGGCCAGATGTGGACCTGTGCTTGCCTCAACCTGGCCCTTGGGGCCCTATTCCATCCACAACTAACACTAATGATGGGGCACAACTACGCCCCAATGACACCACTGTTGGGGTGCTATTCCTCCCACTGATATCAACAAAGGGGCACTATTTTTCCCACTGATACCAACATTAGGGCATTATTCCTTCCACTAAAACCAATGATGGGACATTATTTACTCCCGCTGATGCTTGGGCATTTTCTACTCCCACTGGCCACAGTCTGGCCCCCCCCCTAAAGTTGTAAGGACAGTACACTGGTCCTTTATTTAGAAAGCTTGGAGACCCCTGGTTAACACCCTCTACAATTTCTCCTTAATGATATTCTAATGTATTCTACATCCCTAGAGAGTTTTTAGATCAAAAAGCACAGAAAGAAAAAAATGACTTTATAGGCACCAATTATAAAAATAACAATCGTTTATTACATACACAATACAAAAGGGAATTTACATTTATATATGCTTATATCTCTCCCCCCCTGCCCCCTTTATTGTAGAACAGCTACTAAAGCTCCCGATGAAGCATTCATTTGCGAAACATGTAGAGCAAGCATATCACTACATCCATACACTGTTGCAGGACTAATATGATGTTTGGTATCATTTTTCTGCTGTTTTAGAGAGAAAAAGCAACAAAGTTTTGCATGTATTGACTGTGCAAAATAACGTTTTAGTGTAAAATTCCCTTTTGTATGTAATAAACGATTGTTATTTTTATAATTGGTGCCTATAAAGCCCATTTTTTTCTTTATGTGCTTTTTGATCTAAAACTGTTTTATAGGATGTGGCTAAGGATGAGCTTCGAGTTCGACTCGAACATTACCTGTTCCCCTGTTCAGCAAACAGTGAACAATTTGGGGTGTTTGCGACAAATTTGAAAAGCCGGAACACCCTGTACAAGTCTATGGGAGAAATCTAAAGTGCCAATTTTAAAGGCTAATATGCAAGTTATTGTCCTAAAAAGTGTTTGGGGACCTGGGTCCTGCCCCAGGGGACATGGATCAATGCAAAAAAAAGTTTTAAAAACGACCGTTTTTTCAGGAGCAGTGATTTTAATAATGATTAAAGTGAAACAATAAAAGTGTAATATTAATTTAAATTTCGTACCTGGGGGGTGTCTATAGTATGCCTGTGAAGGGGCGCATGTTTCCCGTGCTTAGAACTGTCCCTGCACAAAGTGTCATTTTGCAAGGAAAAAAAGTCTTTTAAAATCACTTTCCATTGTCGGCTCCCCGTAATACAGAGAACACTCAATGAGTGTTCTCTGTATTAGCCGACAATTCATTCATTGATTAAAAAAAAAAAAAGTGTGGGGTTCCCCTAAATTCAATTACCAGGCCCTTCAGGTCTGGTATGGATATTAAGGGGAACCCCGTGTCAAATTAAAAATCCATACCAGACCCTTTATCCGAGCACGCAAACTGGCAGGCCGCAGGAAAAGAGGGGGGGACGAGAGAGCGCCCCCCCTCCTGAACCGTACCAGGCCACATGCCCTCAACATTAGGAGGATGCTTTGGGGGTCTGTGACCCCTCAAAGCACCATGTCCCCATGTTGATGTGGAGAAGGGCCTCATCCCCACAACCCTGGCCGGTGGTTGTGGGGGTCTGCGGGCGGGGGGCTTATCAGAATCTGGAAGCCCCCTTTGACAAGGGGACCCCCAGATCCCGTGCCCCCCCGTTTGAAATGGTAAGGGGGTACAAAAGTACCCCTACCATTTCACAAAGAAAGTGGAAAAGTGGTTAAATAAGACAAACACACTTTTGAAAAATTCCTTTATTAAAAATAAAAAAGAGATTCCAGCGGTGGTAATCCACTCTTGCTATCCAGCGATGGATGATCATCTCTCCGGGGTCCAGCGGGTGCAGGTGCGTTACATCAGAGGGGGGCGGGGGTCACCCACACGTCACTGGGGAACCCCATGGCTTCCCTCATCAGCGTCAGAGGGGGTGGGGTCGGGTGACGGGTGGCCCCGCCCTCCTAATATAAGAAACGTCAGCGCTGGGATCCCCGCAGTGTCGACAAAAGACAGATGTATGACAGCGCTGGACTGAAAATCACCCGTCGCTGGATCAGATCAGCCATCGCTGGACCCCGGAGAGATGATTATCCGTCGCTGGATAGCAAGAGTGGATTACCACCGCTGGAAACTTTTTTATTTTTTTTTTATTTTTAATAAAGGAATTTTTCAAAAGTGTGTTTGTCTTATTTAACCATTTTTACACTTTCTTTCTGAAATGGTAGGGCTACTTTTGTACCCCCTTATCATTTCAAACGGGGGGGGGCGGAATCTGGGGGTCACCTTGTTAAAGGGGGCTTCCAGACTCTGATAAGCCCCCGCCGGCAGACCCCCACAACCACCGGCCAGGGTTGTGGGGATGAGGCCAAGACGCCCCCTAGGTGGGCACCCCAACCAAATGCACTGGCATCGGTCGCGACCACCACCGCGATCCATCGGGACCAGGGAAGACCCTTGTCCAGGTTGACCAAGGCCCACCACAGAGACCTCCTGACGGCAGAGGATAGGGGCATAACTTGATCCAGGCTCTGCTCCTTGCCATCCCAATAACGGAGCATAAGGCTCTGCAACGGGCGCTGATGATGCCTTGCCCAGGCCACCGCTGGAAAACATGATGTTATCAGCCCCAGGACTCTCAACCTCCCTGATCTGGGCTTCCGGCTGCTCTAACTTCCTGATCTTCTCTGCTGGAAGAAACCCCCTCATCTCCACTGAAGAGATCCTGTACCCTAGATACAGGACCTCCTGTGAGGGGGTCAACTGGGATTTTTCCTGGTTGATCAGCCACCCCAGTGAATGCAGGAAACCAATGCCTCCTGCACGTCTTACTCCAGCTGTTGGGCCAACTGGGCTTTAAACAGTAGATCGTCCAGATATGGAATCACTGTTATAGCCCTGAGCCTTAACGGAGCCAGCGCCTCTGCCAGTACCTTCGTAAAGATCCTTGGTGAGGCCGAGCGCCCGAAAGGAAGAGCTAGGAACTGGAGGTGAACCACTCCTGTGCTCATCTGGACTGCTAACCTGAGAAACCTCTGGATGAATATGTGTAAATATGCATCCCTGAGGTCCACCGTGGCCATGTAACAACCCCGAAACAAACTTGGTTACCGAAAAGATGGACTCCATCCAGAACCGTTTATATTTTATGAACCTGTTCAAGGGGCGGAGATTCAGGATCAACCTGAATTTCCCCGAAGGCTTCTTTACCACGAAGACATGGGAGTAAACCCCCAAGCTTCGTTCCTCCAGGGGTACCTGTACCAGTACCTCTTGGTCTACCAGGTCTCCCAAAAGAAGACCCAGAGCCTTCGCCTTCTCTTGGTCCCTTGGTAACCTGGTTACCTGAAAATTCGGAGGGGAACTGAACCAAACTCCAACCTGTAGCCGTTCCTTATTACATCTCGTATGAACGGACTTTCGGTTGAAGCGACTCATAGTGGGAGGAACTTCCCCAGCCTTCCCCCCACCGGGACACAGGCGTCACTGGGTTTTAGAGGAGGATTGAATAAGATTCCTCCTCTGCCCCTCCCCTTGTGACCCGACTAATGTTTTTTGGGGCGAACCTCCCTTTCCTGCAGGTTCTGCTGCCTAGAGCCTCGAAAAAAAATGCTTTCATTCAGCCTTTTCTTCTCTGGGAAAGCTTTCTTCTTATCCTGCGTGCGCTCTAACGCCTCTTGCAGGCCGGGCCCGAAAAAGTGGTGCCCTGAAAAAGGTAATGCGCACAGCCTTAATTTTGAAACTGCTTCCCCCGCCCAGGTCTTAAGCCATATGGCCCTTCTGGCTGCATTCACCAACGCAGCAGACCTAGCGGCTAATTTGACTGACTCCGCAGAGGCGTCGGCCAAAATCCCCACTGCCTTGAACAGTAACAGGAAGGACTTAAACAGTTGTTGCCTGGAAGTGCCCACTGAAATATGTGACTGCAACTGTGTAAGCCAACACTCTAAATTCCTGGCCACACAGGTGGCTGCTAGGGCTGGTTTAAGCCCAATCAAAGAGGCATCCCAAGCCCTCTTAAGTAGCATGTCTCCCCTCTTGTCCATGGGGTCCCTGAGTGAACCTATATCATCAAAGGCCAAACCCGTCTTTTTAGAGACTTTAGCCAAGGGGGCATCAAGCTTGAGGACCTTGTTCCAGGGATGCGCCGCATCCGTCTCAAAAGGGAACCTCCATTTAAGGCCGCTTGAAAAAAAAAAAAAAAAAACGGCCTCTTTTTCGGCTGCTCCCACTCCAGCAGAATCGCCTCAATCAGCGATTTATGAACGGGGAATACCCTGTCTTTCAGTGCACTTGACCCCTGATACATCAAGTCGTGCATTGAAAGTTGGACCTGTTCTTCCCCGATTTCCAGCGTGTCCTAACACTTTAAGAAGGTCACCCACATCGTCCAAAGATAACTTGTATCTGGACGACCTAGAGGACTCTTCCTTCCCCTCTGGCTCAGAAGTAGACTCTGTTCGAGAGGAAGCTAGCGACCTTGGTAGCCTCTCCTTATCCACCTCTTCCTCCTGACTTGGCTCAGACAAGGAAGGCATGCTCATGGCCCTGGGTAAGGAGACAAAGATCCTGCATCCTATCCCTCATACTCTTAAACGTCTGGAAAGTGGATGCAATCTCATCCTTTACGGATGTCAAGACTTTGCGACAAGCTGCCACCGAGTCCTACTTCACAAGGCTGACACAGTCTTGGCAAAGCGGCTTCTCCCAACCAGTGCCTAACTTAGCCCCACACACGGCACATTTCCTTCTGGGCAAAGGTATCTGGGCCCTGTCCTGCTTGACCTAAAAAAAGAAAAACAGGGTCCCATTAGAATACCACCCCTGACCCACACCACTGTGCTTCTAGGGTCTGCCTAGGAAGTGCCCCCCTCACCAGCAGGTTCCCTACCCTGGGAGGGTACTACGGTCAAAGTGACCCCTCAACCCCCCCAGTATAAGTCCTGGTCTGCCCTCACCAAGCTTATTTGGTGCTGGAGCCTGCCGAACCGGAGTCCTCCTACACCACTGTGCCCTCCATGGTTCCTGTGTTCACTCAGTCTCCCTGAGCCTTTACACCGCTCCAGGTGGCTCTGTAGCCACACCCAGAGGACTGGAACAGGTCCCGCGGTGCCCCCTGATGACGCGATTCCAGCGGAAGTGCGTCTCTTGCAATTCCGAACGCAAAAACTCCACCCACTCACGCCGTTCATTCCTTACGACCACACTGCTCCATGCAGTACCCGAACGCCAACCAGTGGATCCAAACGTCTCTCGCCCGCCATCCGACCAGCCAGATACGAACGGTTAGCGAGATAGTGGGGAGATTGCCGCACATTGGGGTCCCGTTCTCTCCAAACGTTTCATGGCAGTGGGGACTGATATCTACCCTCTCCTCCCTCTGATCGGACCGAGGGGTGCTATGGGCAAGGTCCACCAGGTTCTCCCCCAGGACATCCCCTGAGAAAAGGAGCTCCCCTACTAGTTCCGACATGCTCCTTCCCATCCGGCAGGAAACACAAAAACTGAGGAGGTCCTGGAGGCAGGGGCGTACCAACGGTGGGGCGGGGGGTGCGGTCCGCCCCGGGTGCCACGCATTGGGAGGGCATCAGTAGCGTATCTAATGGGGGTGCAGTCCACACCCGAGTCGGGTGACACCAGTTACAGAAGGTTGGGAAAGCCCTGGCAGCTCATTTATTTTTATTTTTTTCAGCCAGATCACCCCCATGCTGCGGCAGCAATGGTCTAGTCTTTGCTTTCCTCCTTGCTCCTCCCACCACTGCTGCGCTGCCGAGCCAAGCCTGTTACTATTCTCCGCCCGAGCGGTGCAGCTGCTACCGCACACTGTTTTCCAGACCTTCCTAGCTGCTGCCCTGGTGTACCTGAGGCTGAGCCAGCTGCCCTCCCTGCCAGTGTTCTCCGAGGTGAGCTTGTGATAAGGGGGCAGGGCCAGATTAAGAACTTTGTGGGCCTGGTGCGGAAGATTTTTGTGGGGCCTTTTATAAACAATAAATAAATAAAAATGCAAACTATTTTTGTTATAACAAATTAAATTAGAGGGAGAGAGGGAGAAAGGGGATGAAAGAGGTGTGAGGGGTAAGGGAGGGAGGATGAGAGAGAAAGGGGGGGTGAGAGAGAGAGGATGCAAATGAGCATGTGTGGGAATGACATCAAAGCAGCCTGGCCAAGGCAAGTGTCCGAAGGCACAGAACCCAGAAGGAAGTCCGGGTGAAGATGGAAGTGCTCGGGCCCCGCCAGATTGATCACAGCACAGCACTGGAGGGCTCAGTCTGACAGGTAAGTGTACCCTAATGTGCTAATATGCTGGGCATAATTGTACATTGTGGCATAACCTACCCCAGGACCTCTAAAAAGTAGTAATGTTAGAAAAGTTTACTACCGCTTTAATATCACAGGCGCCTGTCATGGGGCCCCCTACCTGTGGCCCTTGGGTAGTGCCTAAGTGCATAGTTGTCAACATTTCAAAAATATTTTCAGGGACGCTTTTTTTACAAGTGCTATATCTGGAGTAGCTGACATCCCCCGTGTTCCTCTATACATCACAATAGTAATTACAAAATTAAATAAGTACTAATAATGGGACAGAACAAATATGAGGACTGTGAGATTTCCTTTAGTTGAACTGACAAAAGTGCCCATTCTAGAGCTGGTAACATTGAGGATATTCAGTATAATTTTAAAGAACAGTTTTTGTGGGTAAGAGGCATAGGGGAGGAGTATGGATGGTATAAAAGTGGGAAGTATGTGCAGGTGAGGGAGAGGAATGTGGAGGGTCTAACAGTGGGCACTATGTACAGGAGAGGAGTGCAGAGGGTATGGCAGAAGGCACTATGTACAGGAGAGGAGTGCAGAGGGTATGGCAGAAGGCACTATGTATAGGAGAGGAGTGTGGAGGGTATGACAGTGAGCAATATCTACAGGAGTGTAGAGGATATGACAGTGGGCCCTATGTACAAGAGAGAAGTGTGGAGAGTAGGACAGTAAGCAGTAATTACAGGTGAGGAGTGTGGAGGGAGGGTAGGACGGTGGGCACTATGTATAGGAGAGGCGTATGGAGGGTATGACAGTGAGTAGTATGTACAGGAGAGGAGTGTGGAGGGTATGGCAGTGGGCACTATGTATAGGAGAGAAGTGTTGGAGGTATGGCAGTGGGCACTATGTATAGGAGAGTAGTGTGGAGGATATGACAGCGGGCACTATGTATAGGAGAGGAGGATGAAGTAATCTGGGAATGAAAAATGTAAAGGTTTTTGGAAAGATGTTTAGGGACTGCGTAGTGCTTAAACGGGCCATACATGGATTGAAATTACACCAATTAAGCAGAGACCAGCCATAGTTGATCTATGTATGGGCTAGCTGGTTTTACACAAGTCAACCTATTAACCGACTTGAGTACAACCAGCCTGTCAGGTTTTCCCCAAAACAATCAGTGCTACCAGCTATAGTTAGAAACACTAATCATTGTATTCACTGGCAGAACACAATAACACTGCGGGAGTGATCGCCCCATTCACAGGTCAGCAGGTGAGAGGGTGTGTGGGGACAAGCTGGGGAGAGATACTAGTCAGTCCCTGGGTAGGCACTGGTTAGTATCAGAGCCAGATACACACAGGTTACATACGCCACCATCGTTACTGTGAGAGCAAGAATTCTAGCACTAGACCTCCTCTGTAACTCTAAACATGTAACCTGTAAAAAAATGTAAAGCATCGCTTAGTATACAACAAAAAATCGTGCTAACTTTAGCGTTTTTTTTAATGAATGAAACGTTTGAAAAATTGCTGCGCAAATATCGTGTAACATTGCAAAGACCACCATTTTATTCCATAGGGTGTCCGTTAAAACAATATATAATGCTTGAGGGTTCTGAGTCATTTTGTAGCATAAAAAAAATGATGATTTTTACATGTAGGAGAGAAGTCTCAGAATGGGCCTGGGTGGCAAGGGGTTAATTATCATAAGTAATATAAAAATAATTATTATAAGCACTGTGAGGTCATCCTCTCCGTCTGCTGCAGAGTGTTCCAGCTGTATTTATACTGCCGCTCTGTATGTAGCTTCTGACAGTCTGCGCAAGGAGCCCAGTATCCATAGATGATAGCAGCCCCATATTTTAACCAGTGCTGGAGTGGGTCTTTAGCTACCTACTCCCCAAATGTGGGGTCTCTGTGACTGATCGCCGAGCTACAATCCTCGTACAAGTCTATCTTTTTTGAGCAAATGGGCCTATCTTGAGAAAGGGGCCTGGAGCTGCAGCTCCAATAGCCCCTATGTTAATCCGGCCCTGTAAGGGGGTGTGGGTTGGCATGATGTTCGCTACCCTCAGCTGGTGTGCTGTGAGAAGAGGGTGGGGTGTTTGTTTCTGCCTCCCTGACCTGGTCTAATAAGGGGGAAGGGGGTAGGCTGCTGTGTCCACCATTGACTAATGTGCTCACTGCTTTTAGTTTAAAGGGCGATTCAGTGATTGGAGTGCAATCATTTTCAATAAAATTTTACCTGAGAGTCATTTTTTGATTGGACTTTACTTGCATGCTGTTCCATATTTTGCTTGTTTTTCCAATGCAGCTTTAGAAATGCCTGCTGGATTCCTGTGTAACTTCATGTGGTGCAATTTTCAACTTTAACTGAGATGAAATCAAATTGAATCACAAAAATGTAACGCACACTCATTTTTCAAAAGCGTACTGCACCAAATTGCATGATCCTGTGGTACCATGACATCTGGAGCAGGTAAAAGCACTGCAATTGTGATCTGTGTTAAAGGTGTACTTAGAAAAATATATATACACCTGCAGGAGATCACGTACCCAGTGCGTTTTGAACGCAGTGGGGGAAACGCACAAAGAACATGTATTTCCTGCACCACCTGCTGGTATAAACGAGCTCTTAAAGTGGTACTAAAGGTTTTAAAAAAAAAAAAAAAAAAAAAAAAAAAAAAAAGTAAAAACAAACATATACTTACCTCCACTGTGTGGCTCATTTTGCACAGAGTGACCCTGAACCTCGTCTTCTGGGGTCCCTCGGTGGCTCTCGCGGCTCCTCCCCGAATTAGATAACGCCCTAGGAGAAGCGCTCTCCCGAGGGGGTTATTTTACTGACTCACTCCTGATTCATTCATTTGGCGTCCACATACGCCAAGTTTATAACTTGGCCCCGCTCCCCAGCACCCACATCATTGGATTTGATTGAAAGCAGCGGGAGACGATGGCTGTGCTGCTATCAATCTATCCAATCAAAGCCGGACTCCGTGGAGAGGAGGACATCGTGTCCCCGCTGAGGAGATGAAGGGGCTCAGGTAAGTAAAGGGGGGGGGGGTTGGGGGCCGGTGACTGCCAGGTGTTTTTTTTTTTCTTTTTCACCTTAATGCATAGGATGCATTAAGGAGGGAGAGAAAAAAAAAAAAAAAAAAAGAAGGTTTAAAACCTTTAAATTTCAAATTAGATATCACTCACAAATTTTAACAGTATTTTAGTAGTTCCAATGCTCCCATAATTTTATTTTATTTCTGTTCTGCAGATGCATAATAGGCTGTAAAATGTAATTTTGTTTGCAGCAAGGCAGAGCAGGAGTAAAATAAGCCCATTTGTTAATAACCCCAAGCAATGATGTCAGTGGATGTTATAATTACCCCCACAGCATTGGTGTTAATGGGGGCTATGCAATGTAAGATATAGGATCCGCCCCGGGTGCCAAATAGTCTAGGTATGCCCCTGCCTGGAGGACCACCCTTTTTATCCAATTGGGTTGATGCGTTCTGTCCCGGAGGGAGGAGCCCTATATCTCAGAGGCTGTCCTTGAAGACGATAGGAGAAAAAGGGGAAATGGGAAACACAAGATTAACCACTAGTAATAAATCAATGATAATAACTCATAATTGAAACATTCACCCCTTGCGTTGTTGCCGTAACCAATTAGCATATGAAATAAAGGTGTACATGACGGGCCTGCCAGCATGGAGAGACGTTACCATTGTCGAAAAAATAAAATAAATCATGAAAAACTTCAGGCAGTGATTAAGTCAGGGAACCAACCAGCAGAGGCGACATTTGCAGAGCAGCCTTGTGAGAGTCAAGCCAGGGACTGAGCAGGGATGAAGCCATCTGGAGTGCCAAGCTAGGGACCCATCATGGAAGCGTGGGCGACGCTTGGAGATACCACTGCAAAAACCTTGAGGAGCTCATGGGATTCAGTGACTCAGAGTCCAGTGAGTGACTAGGAGCTCAAGGGACTGAAGCACTACAAATAGTTGTAGTGAAGTTAAGAGAACTGTTAAAATTTGAATTAGGAACTGTTAAATACTGTTGCCATAGGAGACAGTAAACCTACACATTAAGTGACACCCTGCTGGGGCCTTTCCCCTATACGTTGTCCTATTGAAATTGCTACAAATTAAGCATGTCCTGGCCCTAACCCACTTTCCCCCTGCAACATAAAATTATAATATAAATATAGACTGCTAATAAAATAAGAGCAATAGACCAGGATTAAATGAGAATTGTTTTTATTTTTCCACAGACAGTACATATTGTGGCTTTTTCAGAGACTTCACAATGAACACTGTACACACAGTGACTACAAGAAGACTGAGACACCCAACAGCCACCAACCACCAGAGTTCTAAGGGGGCGGCCTCTTCCTTCATCACTGCAGCCGCAATGTCACTTTGTTTTGGCCCAATCACAAGCAGAGGTCCCAAGGTGGTCACTGACTGTTCCTCCATGATAGGTTCTGCAGCAGGAGAAAAGCAAGCGAGGGTCAGGAGACAGCTAAACACTTCTACCAATGCAACTAAAGCCTGTCAGGTGAGAAATTAGGTCCTACTTAGAATGGGCAGTCCAGTGTAGACCCTCCATTAGGGTTTCAAATTGTCATGTCAACCAACAACTATACAGAATGTTGAGGGGATGGTTTGAAACCTTCAGATTTTCATTGCCATCTGACCCCTTTAGGAGGAGGTCTTAGTTTTACAACTAGGAGGGGACGACAATTGGGAATATGAAGACATCTAGGTTCTAGGCTTCCTCCTAAATTGCCACCTGTGGCCATCAGATCCCTAGTCACATGTCCCATTGTTTGAAGTCTGGGCCAGGTTATACCAACACCAGACTGGATTTTCCCAACCCCATAACTGTACCCTGGGGAGATGCATTACAGGAAGTCAGTTTTTAGATTAGAGCCCCATATGGCCATACTCCCTTTATACATGGCAGCTGCATGATTAAAACTCACCATCCAAGACTTCCCTCTTTCCAAGGTCTCTCGGTCTTCTAAATCGGCTCCTTCCTCCTGTCAGAACAGTAGGGTTGTTGCAGGTGCCTGGTGTCCCACAACACTGGCAGACACTGCTTGGGCCCTCAACTGCAGACCAGCTAGAGAAAACAAGCAGATGTCAGTATCAAAATTTTTTTTTTTTTGAAGATACACTGGAAGCATGGGGGAAAGCCAACACTGTATAAGTAGTTAGACATTAACCTGGTTATGAAAGGACATGGAGCTCATCACTCCAAATGCACATGGAAGCTACAGCGTTCAGTTGCCTGCTAGCAGTACATGGATGCCACATCACTTCTATTAGGATAGAGGCGTAGAAAGTACTCTCAGCCTGGGGCTCAAGGTCAGTGCCAGGACAAGGTCATCCAGCACCAAGGGCTAATAAGCCAAACCACACCACCCCTGCACCCAGGTGTAGGAGTGGATGGGGCCAATAGTGGTGTGAGGCTTGTAATATTTGTGACATGTGCTTAAATATCAATTGTGGTATACTGCAGTGAACGCAAGTTAAAATTGGGTACACAAGTGGGGCAACAGTGGCAGAAATTTTTTACTGTGTCACTGGTGTCAGTCTGATGACTGGTATCTACTTTAAGTCAGTGGGATAATTGGCCCGGAAGACAAGTACTATGGCCATCATTGTTTGGCAAGGGGGCAATAGGTCACCACGGCCTGTGCCAACCCTGATCCACAAACACCCCAATCATGCTCATTGCATGCACTTGCAGGGCAGTTGTGTTGCAGCCCCATTCATGTTGACATGCCATTAATATATCTTTGCCATTGAACAGCACCAAGTGGCTGCATCTCCTTGTTCAGGTGGGTAGTAAAATGCACGCTTGTACTGCCCCACCTGTGAGAATGAGACCCTAGGTCTAATGTACACAATCATATTTGGCCATACCAGACAGCAGTAACCAGAGTAGCACACCCTTAGCAGGGTTGCCAACTGTCCAGAAGGCTGGCTTCAGTCATTCATGCCTCGCGTGACATTCAATGCCTGAAGCCAGTACAGCTCGGGCTTAATCTGTACATGCGCCTGCCTTTATGAAAATTGCCAAGCATGTACAGCGCTGGCACCTGCATGTCAGCATTTTCCCAGGCGCCGCTGTCCTGCTCCTACCCTTGTGTCTGCCCAGCAGAATTATTGCACCATACCCATAATTCTGATCATGCCAGCACCAGAGATTAGACCAACTTTCAGCCCCATGAGGTTGCTTACCTGGCCAGCCATTTATTTTAATAATGCCAATGTGCATGCTATGGTAAGGACCCTACAGAGGATGCCTGTGTACCATTATGGTTCATCAATATTTTCACCATAGTTTTGGAAATATACCATGTTAAGGCCACAAAGTTTGTTCCAGTCACTGGTTACTAGATCCATGCAGAAGGGAATATTACAGATAGTGTTTGTCTATGGGAAGAGATCATGAATCCCTGGACACTCAATCATTTAATATTCTCACCTGTTTGTGGCTTTACTATAGGAACAGGCCTTGTTAATGGGATCTGGGACCTGGGTGGCAGCAGCAGCTCTCAGGTAACAGGTTATGTAGATCTGGAATAGAGAAATGTTAGTAGGTTAAACATTCCTACAAGGCACCAATCTGTGCAATCCATGCAAACAGTCCTCACCAGAGATGCATCATTTCCTAGGAACCGGAAGGCATCCACCGTGAACTGTAGAGTGTTTGTCTGGACCCTTGGAGCGATGAAGGCCGAGGAGGAGTCAGCTTGTGTTCCATCCACCAGACACCTGCAGAAGATGGTCACTTAAAACTGTCACATGGCAACCCAACCCCCCCCCCCCCCCCCCCCCCAGGCAGAACATACCCATTGTCTGTAATGAGGTCATAACTTGGAGAAGAGGTGGCATCAGGAGATATGGTGGCCACACAGCGGTCCACATACAGGATCATAGCAATTTGGTTGAGAGTATCCACAGAGGCCTGTATGTAGAGAATATCCCCCAACTGATAGATGGGGGAACTTCTGGGCCCACTCCAGTCCTCTGTATACATAAGGAAAGGGGATTATTAATAGGTCCAACAATAACCCCTCCCTCCTGATCACCCATCTTCCTCACCAGTCATCAGGACCAAAGAGAAGGACAACCTCTCTTCTGAAGACACAGTGGTGCTGAATGGAACCCACGTTGGTTTAATGGCCTGGCTGCTCACATTACCGTGCCTACAGAGAACAGAATCAAGGTCAGTAACGAGTCAACAAAAGTCATTTAATACCAAATTAATATTAATTTCTCCTGGCCATCACTGACTTGTTGGGTGCAGGGACAAACCCTGGATACAGCCACCCACTATTCAGCTAGTTATAAAGAATGGCTGTCTGGCTTCATTTTGTCACTGTCCAACAGGTATGAACTCAACCAGTTAGGTGAAGCCTTAATCAGGACACGATTCCTGAACCTTTAAAAGTGACCAGGAGCAGCTACGACACATTTGTCCCAAGATTCTCTTTACAACCCTTGTTGGGCCAATACATCTCCATAAACGCCCCCAAAAAACCTTGAGCATTGTAAAGATTCCAGGGTCAAGAACGAGAGCCCCACCATCTTGACGAAGAGCTCCTCTTAAGTACAGAAACTTACCCTTATCAAAGTCAATGTAGATCCTCCTACTATCAGACTCTTTGTAAGAAAATTGGTCATTAGTGCAGTAGAAGGGTCAAGTTGTAGGCACAAACTCCAAGTCCGCAGATGTCAAGAGTAGTTAAAAGTAGCTAAAAATTACCTTAAAAAAAGGTCTTGAGCCCATAATGTCAAAACAGGCTGCCAACGCTCCAACCAGGAAAGGAGATACTTAGGAGTGTCTTGGCAAGGACAGATGGCAGAAGAACCCAACAGGGATAGATAGATATGCGCAAGACTTGCAATTTACAAACAGCACCAATTTTTTTACTGGCACACACTTTTTACTGACACTGCAAATATCAGTATTTAAGCTATAAACATATAGCTAAAGCCATTAGCAATGTGTTTAAGTTAAAAGTCAAAAACCATATTTCTCCATTTACATGAAGGTCAGATTAATATAACTCAGCACAGAGTTCTCCCTTACATCAGGAGTAAGCAGGATTTCCCCATTTAGGCCCCTTTCACACGGATGGATAGAATGATGCTTTTAGCTGCGGATTTTCTCGTTTTCTACCACAGCTAAAAGCACACAATGCTTTCCTATGGCTCCATTCACACACAGCGTTTAGCTGCCATTTCGTGCAAATAGAAATAGAATTGAATGCGTCCAGGTGCAATGTAGCGCAGCTATATGCACATAACCGCAGTCTTGTGTCAACTGCAGATAGCAGCGCGAGAAGGGATTCAAGGGAAAAAAATATGGGTCGCTATGGGAACGACTATATTAGATAACTGCAGCTGAACGCAACTGCATAGAAATGCACATAAACGCAGGTAATTGCACTGTACAAATGCAGCTGATCGCTATGCCCGGAGTCTTGAATTTCAGAGAGGAGAAAAAAAAAAGCTAAACTGCAGCAGAACAGCCGTCCGTGTGAAAGGGGCCTTACAGTACAGCTCATGATCTAAGCAGGATCTCCGATATAAAAGGGGGGCACTGGTGACCAGAGACCCCACTGCATTCCCCTTTACATCAGAGTTCTCACTTACATCGGGGTCTGCAGCATTGCCCTTTACAGTGCAAGGGGGAACTCTGATGTAAAGGTGGAATCCTGCAGACTATGATGTAAAGGGGAACTCTGGGAATGTGGGGAGGACTCTGGTCACCAGAGACCACCTTCCACAGAAAGATCATCAAGATAAAAAGGGGGTTTATTCATAAGGGGGAAACCTTTATATCAGTGCCCCTTACAATATTGTATTGACTTCACCCCCCCCCCCCCTGACCTCCTCTCAGATGCCCCGTGCGGGGCTCGGTGGAGCTGGTTTTATCCCATAGTTTCCTCTCCACAATCCATACATGTCTGACTTCTCCCATGACCCCCATCCTGGCAGCACTCCCACTCTTGACTTCTCTCCAGATGTGATTTAAGGCAAGAAAAAGGTCAGAAGCTGCGAGGGGGGGGGGGGGGAAGAGAAAGACAGGAGGTACAGTACACGGCCTTATGTTTAAAAATGGCACCATCGCGTCGATGCACCCGCCTTTCCGAAAATTTGCGAGCGTGTACAGCACTGGCGCATCTAGGCCCAGATGCCAATTTTTTTTCCCCAGGCACTGCTGCCCTCACAGCAGCTGCGGCCCCAGGGGCAGCCGATCTGTCCCTGAGCAGAGCTGATCTGCCCTTGTGGGCCTGCCCCCCCAGCATCGGGGCCTTACGCAGCTTGCGTAATTAGCTTATAGGGCGGATCGGCTCTGAACCTTCCCCACTCCATCCAAACTTAGATATTGACCAGATGTAGAATACCTGATGGGACATGCATGGTGCCCCAAGCTCATCCAGTAGTGTTGACTCACCGGTAGTAGAAACACATTATAGGGACCACAGCTGAGTTGGTTCTGATGATTGGAATGGAGGAGGTTGGGCTGTAGGTCAGGTTGGTGGTGTAGATTAGCCAGTCTTGAGTCATCTGTGCAAAGAAGAGAAGAATGATACAACATAGTAGACTTATAAACCTGGGAACATGGAAGCTGCCATTGTTTGGCCCATTTCTGAGACCAGACACAAATCTAATTTTTAACCCACATCTGGGAATAGGCCCCAAGCCCACCCTTGCTTGGCCCGTGTCTGGGAAGAGCAGGAACCAAGCTGCCATGTTGAGAAGGTTTTACCCTTCAGGATTCATAAGGTTCTCAGGACAGCCACATCAAGCCATTTTTAGAATATCAGACCTCTTGTATGACTAGTTCTTTAACTTCATGCTATTAAAGAGGTCTCGCGTAAGAGTAGTCCTTCATCAGACACTCCTGGTGGTTATCCATCTGTACACAGTGTTCCAGATAGAAGTTTCAGGATCCTGCCAAACATCATGGTTGGGCAGAAGTGTGAACACCATCAGTAAGGCAACTACAGGGGTTACCAGCACACTGTGCCTCAACATGGTGTCCTGTGACTCCAAGAAACCATCTCAGATCCTTGGTGTGGGCATATTTGGGAGGGGGGGGAAATATTTGAAGATTACCTGCACTATGTTGCCGCAGTCCTGGAGGTTGATCTGGAAGGTGACAGTGGTGTCTGTACTCTGGGGGTTGGGTTTGCAGCCTTGGGGCCCCAGGCTCAGGTCAGATGGTCGGATCAGCTTTCCAATCCCATAGAAATCCCTCTGGACGTTGACCACCATGTTGTCCTCTCCACACAGGATGGCGATAGGGGAGCTCCCAGGCTGCAGCAGATCTCGTAGAACCCCACCAACACGTCCAGCAATTGACCCTCTAGGGACCCCACCTCTAGATGCTCCAACCCCCACAACAGGGCGATTAGCATTCCAGTCTCTGGAGCCCCATCTAGAAGAGCCCTGACCAGGTAGAGCTCGCTGGTTGCTCCTCCACCAATCTGACTGGCGGCCATGTCTCACCAAGACTCCATCACAGCCAAACTCTGACCAATAGACCACAGCCAGGAGCAGCACCCAACCACCTTTCACCAGAAAATCCATCCTGTCCATAAGAGACACAACACAATAAAGATGAGGGAGAGAGAGCTGTCCTTTATACCTCCCCCCATCCACCACTAATTTCCCCAGCTGGGGGCCAATCATCACCACACCCAATGGCTGGGACTATACATGATGGATGAAACACTAATGGAGGTCACCTCATCCCTCTGAAGATCCCCCGAAGAATAGGACTAAAGTCATACTGAAATCAGATGGGAGAGACAGGTCTACATGGAGTGTGCTACACAAGCTGCATGGAGGAGAGGATTCTCACAAGGATGTACAATGATTGAATCACATACAACTGATACTACACCATACTACTAGTGTCACTCATGTCAGAAGGAGAGATTTATTATAGGGCTCAGAAGCACAGGGATGGTGGCGAATCCCTCATAATAGGCACAGCAGGTGTACATATGCGGGAACTCAGTACAGGGATGGTGGGAACCCCTCACAGGCCTGTACATCTGCTGTGTTATGAGGGGTTCCCACCACCCCTGTGCTGAGTTTCTGTGTCTGTACACCTGCTTTGCCCATTATGAGGGGTTCTCACCATCCATGTGCTGAGTTCCTGGGTCTGTAAACCTGCTGCAACTATTATGAGGGGTCCCCACCATCCCTGTGCTGAGTTGCTGGGTATGTACACCTGCTGTACCCATTATAAGGGGTTCCCATCATCCCTGTGCTGAGTTCCCAGGTCTGTACACCTGCTGTGCCCATTGTGAAGGGTTCCCACCATCCCTGTGCTGAGTTCCCGGGTCTGTACATCTGCTTTGCCCATTATGAGGGGTTCCCACTATCCCTGTGCTGAATTCCTGGGTGTGTAAACCTGCTGGGCCCATTATGAGGGGTTCCCACCATCCCTGTGCTGAGTTTCTGTACACCTGCTGTACCCATTATGAGGGGTTCCCACCATCCCTGTGCTGAGTTCCCAGTTCTGTACAACGGCTGTGCCCATTATGAGGAGTTCCCACCTCCCCTGTGCTGAGTTCCCAGGTCTGTACACCCGCTGTGCCCATTATGAGGAGTTCCCACCATCCCTGTGCTGAGTTCCCAGGTCTGTACACCCGCTGTGCCCATTATGAGGAGTTCCCACCATCCCTGTGCTGAGTTCCCAGGTCTGTACACCCGCTGTGCCCATTATGAGGAGTTCCCACCATCCCTGTGCTGAGTTCCCAGGTCTGTACATCTGCTGTGTCCATTAGGAGGGGTTCTCACCATCCCTGTGCTGAGTACCTGGGTCTGTACACCATGTTGCCACCATAGTTCCCTCTCCTTCTCTTGGACAGCGTTTCCTCTATCTAATTGTAACCAAACCAGAGGTTCTGCAGGGAACTTCATCTCTTTCTGTTAAAGCCCCTGCACTACAGGGGAGAGTTCTGAGAAGTATTGTTGTTCTGCAGAGGAGGGTTCTGGGAAGGATAAGTGCACTGCAGGGGGGGGGGGGGGTTCTGGGAAGGATAGGTGCACTGCAGGGGGGGGAGGGTTCTGGGAAGGATAGGTGCACTGCAGGGGGACAGTTCTGGGAAGGATAAGTGCACTGCAGGGGAGGGTTCTGGGAAGGATAGGTGCACTGCAGGGGAGGGTTCTGGGAAGGATAGGTGCACTGCAGGGGGACAGTTCTGGGAAGGATAAGTGCACTGCAGGGGAGGGTTCTGGGAAGGATAGGTGCACTGCAGGGGACAGTTCTGGGAAGGATAGGTGCACTGAAGGGGACAGTTCTGGGAAGGATAAGTGTACTGCAGGGGATGGTTCTGGGAAGGATAGGTGCACTGCAGGGGGACAGTTCTGGGAAGGATAAGTGCACTGCAGAGGAGGGTTCTGGGAAGGATTGGTGCACTGCAGAGGAGGGTTCTGAGAAGAATAGGTGCACTGCAGAGGAGGGTTCTGAGAAGGATAGGTGCACTGCAGAGAGGGGAGTGAGAAGTATAGATGAACTGTAGGGGAGGGGACTGTGTAAGATGGGTGATCAGAAGGGGAGGGGACTTGGAAAGATGAACTTGTCACAAAGCCATAAAGTCCCATCTAAGTATACAGTGCAATAACCGGATACCTCTTTCGGTGGATGTGTTCTGTAGATCCAGATGAACAGAAAGCCGAAGCCACATCCAGACCATACCTATACCCACCTCTTACAACTTCCCAGTCCTCCCTATTGGTTCATTAATATGACAGGTGGCTTCACTGACCCATAAGGAGGCTGCACCAATCTCTATATATTGCTCCCGGAAAGACCCATTTTTTTCTTGTACAAAGAAGACCCCCCTTCCAATCCCCTGCTTGGTTTGGGTCCCTGGCATGCCTGCACACTGCAGGACAGAGGGCAACATGTTTTTCTTTCCATCAGGTGAAGCAGAAATTACAGATTTAATTTATTGATTGATTTTGATCAGAACTAAAAATAGGATTTTTATAAAAGCTTACCTGTAAAATCTTTTATTTTGAGGTACATCGTTCCAGGCGTCCAGGATACTGTTTTGCAGCAGCCTCCAGTGAAACTGAGCGTAGGGAACTGCTTCGAATGAAGCCACCATCTTCCCCAGCAACCTCATACAAAGACGAATAGAAGGACCCTTCTTTGCCCTGACTACCTGAATCAGTTCTTTTATAGCACTGATCTTTGCTTAGGGTAGAAATACCCTCTTCTGGGCTGTATCTATGACCATACCCAAATACTCCAGTCTTCTTACTGGTTTTAAAGAAGACTTCTCTAAGTTGAGGACCCAACCTAGGTATTCCAGGTAGTTGATTGTGGTGACCAAGTTTTGGTCCTAGCGGGCTACCGACCGGTCAATCACAAGCAGGTCGTCCAGGTATGCTACTACCATTATACCTTGGGCCATTAATCTGGCCAGAGGAGGGGCCAAGATTTTGTAAACACCCAAAGTGCAGTAGCTAGCCCGAAAGGCAGAGATACAAACTGAAAGTGGTGTTTTTCTACTTCGAAGCGCAGGAACTTTTGATGAGCAGGGAAAATAGGTACATGCAGATACGCATCCTTGATGTCTATTGACGCCAGAAGTTCTCCTCCTTGTAGGATGGAGACTACCGATCGGATCGATTCCATGAGAAAGGACCGTATCTCTAGAAATCGGTTTAGATCTTTGAGATCTAGAATGGGTCTGACATCTCCATTTGGCTTTGGTACCATGAAAAGGTTTGAATAAAACCCCAATCCCTGCTCTTGTGTGGGAAATACCACAATAACTTTTTGCGGCAATAGTCGCTCCAACATTAGAAAGAGAGCCTTCTTTTTCTCTGGGTCTCTGGGTACATTTGAGGAAAGGAGGAGAGGGGAGTTCTCGGAATTCCTAGAGTTACTGTGGAGATCACCCATCTGTCCTGAAATTCCTGCCAGAGCCTTGAGAATTTTAGGTATCTTCCCCCCACTTGAGTGAACGAGGGCGCCCCTTCATAAGGAGGCTTTGGTATTTTGTCTTGTAGACTTCCTCCCCCAGGACTTCTTTTGTCCCTGGGGTTGACTCTGTGTTTTAACCTTTGAGCCTGACGAAGGAGGCTGTCATGACTGCTTGGAAGCTGATGCCCCTGGCACTGGAGAAAGAGGGACTCCTTTTCTTAACTGACAAAAGGGTGCTTTTAGCACTAGAGATCTTTTGGATATAATTGTCCAAATCCTCCCCAAACAGTCTTGCACCATGAAAGGGAAATCCAGCCAGGAGTTTCTTACATGGTGATTCTGCTGACCAATTTTTCAACCATAAAATTCTACGCATGTGTACCAACCCAAGCGTAAGGCGAGAGGTCTGGAGGATAGAATCTCTGATAGCATCGACCGCAAAACCCAAAGCCGCTGGTAGGTTGGCCAACCCCCGGGCTCGCTGTTCAGGTAGAACTTTGAGCACCTGTTTAACACGGTCTCTCAATTATTAACAGACTCTAATTGCTGCCACTGCAAGTTGAACTACTGAACCTGCCAAGGACAAAACATTTTTAATAGGTATTCCAATTTTTTATCAGTTGGATCCCTAAGCATCTGAGCGTTTCAACAGGACAAGTAAGGCATTTATTTACAGAGGAAATGGCGGCGTCAATTGCCGGTATACCCCATATCTTAGTAAATTTTTCCTCCATAGGATAAAGTGTTGAAAACTTTTTAGGAGGAAAAAAATGTTTATCTGGGTGATCCCACTCAGAATAGATAAGCTTTTCCAGTAAACCATGAACAGCAAAGGCATGTGCAGTTTTAGGAGGCTTCAGTGAACCCAAACAAGAGGAGGGTTCTTTAACGGACTCAGATACAGGTAACTTAAATGTGAAGCGGACCAATCCAGCAAGAATTTGCACCAACATCTTCTCATCCCGAGAAGCTGAAGAGGGCCCTTCTCGAATAGATTCATCAGTCTCCTCCTGATCCTCTAAGGGGGATTCCTCTCCTTTTTCCCAGAGTTCCTCAGTCTGAGGGTCCTGGACGGAAGAGGGGGACCTAGTGCGTTTTCTTCCACTCAATGAAGATGCGATTAAGGCCATTAATCTTTCCTCTAATCCATTAATGGTTGAGGAAAAAAAACTCCTGTGTAATGTATACAGGGGCTGAAGTGCCAGAAGCGATTGCAGCCACTGACCCCGACGGTTCAACCTGGCCAGCTTCCCCTAGTCCTTCGGAGGGGAAGGTGCTGCAGAGGGGGAGTCCTCCTCTGTCCTCTGTACCACCAAAAATTCATGTAGTTCAGCAATTGCCGCTGCTACCAAGACTCAGTCTGGTGCCTAAGTAAATGCCTGAGAATGCCTGTGTCCTCCACACTCACATGCGCCTGTCTGCTCTGTGTCCCTTCATAGACTGTGTGCATCTGAAAGAGAGTGCATTTTAAAGCCTGTGTAGCCAGCGATGTGGGCGTCTAACCATGCCAACGTCGCATTCACGCTCCACCCCCCCCCCCCCCTCTTCCGACCCCCTCTTCCACCCCCCCCTAGTTTTTTAAAAAAAACAAGCATTTCCCACGCGAGGCGAGGCTCTGAACTCCTGGGTAAGCATGGAGTGGAGGCTGGGGCGGAGGAAAGAGAAGGGACGGTGGATGGGAAGCCGCTGAAATGGCGGTGGCGGCCATGGCGGCGGCGGGTGGTGCGATATGCTATGGCTCACTGCTCAGGCTTAACTCAGCCCCCTAAGCCGTGGGGGGGAATCCCAGAAGGAAAAAAAACCCTTCCCTCATCGTACCTGGAGGAGCGTAGAGCGTGGACACTAAGCAGACAGATCAAGCATGAATGGTATGTGCTCTTGACAGCCCCCGATGGTGACTATAGGCATAGCATACATTTACTTAAAGTGGTTGTAAACTCTAAAGCCGCGTACACACGGGCGGACTGTCTGTCCAACTTAGTCCGCTGAAACACATTTCAGCGGACAGTCCGCTCGTGTGTGGGCTTCAGCGGACTTTTTCAGTGGACAGTCTGGCGGACTAAGTCTTTCGGAATTTCCGTAATATTGTCCGTCCAACTTTGGTTTCAGCGGACAGTCCGCGCGTGAGTAGGCTAGTTGGACGGACTAAGTATGGCGCATGCTCAGAAAGGATTTACACGGCGGAAGGTTGCATTGCTGTGTATTGGACGTCCTATTTCTAGTCCCGTCGTACGTGCTGTACACGTCATCGCGCAAGTTTTCAACGGACTGTCTGTTCATCGTGTGTGGTCAAGTCCGTTCATTCAAAAGTAGGACGGACTGTCTGTTGGATTGTCTAACGGACTTAGTTGGCCAGACAGTCCGCCCGTGTGTACGCGGCTTTACAGACCACTTTTACCTACAGGTAAGCCTAGATTAAGGCTTACCTGTAGGTCCATGTAGGTTTAGGAGACATTTGCAAAAAGACAGGCACCACTGTCTAAGGCGCAGTAGACAGTGGCACGCAGGCGCACTGAGCAATATGCCGTTAGTGGCGGCTCCCGTGCGCATGCGCGAGAATGACGTCATCTCTGCTCCAGTCCTGTGAGTGGCTGGAGCAGCGATACCCGGAAGAAGATGGACGCTTCATGCTACAGGGGACATTGGTAACATCGCTGGCTCCTGTGTCAGGTAAGTCACACATAATGGGCTACTGTGCGGTGCATAGGAGCCCATTATGCTTTACTCCCTTCCCGCCGAGCGTACACAGATGTGCGTACTCGGCTTCCGGGGGTTATACCGGGATGATGCCCGCACCTGCAGGCATTGTCCCGGTACCATTTTTCAGAGCGGGCGATCGTGAGGTATCGTCCGCGATCATCAGAGTGAGAGCAATAATTTCCGCCCTAGACCTCCTCTGTATCTCTAACCTGGTAACTGGGATTTTTATTTTTTTTTAAAAGCGTCGCCTATGGAGATTTTTAGGTACTGTAGTTTGTCGTCATTCCACGAGTGCGTACAATTTTATAAAGTGTGACATGTTTGGTATCTATTTACTCGGCGTAACATCATCTTTCACATTATGAAAAAAATATTTTTTAACTGTTTTTCGTTTTTTTTTTAAATTAATGAAATTGTCCCTTTTCCCAAAAAGTTGCGTTTAAAACACAGCTGCGCAAATACCGTGTGACATAAAATATTGCAACAATCGCCGTTTTATTCTCTAGAGTCTCTGCTAATATATATATATATATATATATATATATATATATATATATATATATAAAATGTTTGGGGGTTCCAAGTAATTTTCTAGCAAAAAATATGAATTTTTGGTGTAAACACCAAATGCCAAAAATAGGCTTAGTCATGAAAGGGTTACCTTTGCAGGGAGACAAAGAGGAAGTAAACTCATCAGGGGTTTACTTCCTCTTTAAAGGAGAAACTCACTAGAAAAATTCTCGAGGAGTTTTCCTTACCTTATCCAGCTGCAGGGTTCTGTGTAACAGACCCAATCTTCACCTCTCACAGTGGGTTACGTGTACATGTGACTCTGTGTTTTTAGCATGTGTGGAATCCCAGAGACCCACACAAAACCGCTATATGGCGCCTGATTGCGACAGGCAGGCAGTGATTGGTACTGTCGCGAACGGAACTGATGCGCTGGTATCAGAAATCCTATCCATGACCCAGCGATCAGCGCCGTTTTGGGCCAATTCCACTCTGGTCCAGTGGCGGCCCGCCCATAGGGGGCGCCCGGGCGCCGCCCCCCTCTCCCTAGGTGTAAAAAAAAAAAGTAAAAAAAAAAAAGTAAAAAAAAAAAAACGGGCCCTTTAAGACATTAAAAAAAAAAAAAAAAAAATGTAATTAAACAATTTAACATAGCGTACTGTGGCGCCGGATTCCGATAAGCCCCCCGCCCGCAGACCCCGACAACCAACGGCCAGGGTTTTCGGGAAGAGGCCCTTGTCCTCATCAACATGGGGACAAGGTGCTTTGGGGTGGGGGGGGCCGCACGCCCCCCCTCCCCCAAGGCACCCCCCATGTTGAGGGCACACCTGGTACGGCTCGGGGGGGGGGGCGCCCGCTCGTCCCCACCCCCTTTCCTGGCCGGCCGGGTAGCGTGCTCGGATAAGGGTCTGGTGTGGATCTGGGGGGGACCCCCACGCAGTTTTTTCGGCGTAGGGGGTTCCCCTTGGAATCCATACCAGACCTAAGGGCCTGGTATGCTCTCGGAGGGGGGAACCCACGCCAATTTTTTTTTCAGATTACATAAGGGGCGTGGTTTATGAGAAGTGGGAGGGGCCAAAATGATGGGCGGGGTCATGATGGGCGGGGTCTGGTACCCCCCCATCCAAAAACTTCACCAGCCGCCACTGCTCTGGTCATTTCAGAACACAAAACATCCTGTGGGTTGAGACGGGAAAACAGGGGCGGACTGACAACTCATGGGGCCCCTAGGCAATCAGAGATTATGGGGCCACACAGTATAAACAAACACACACACAAATACATGTACACACACAGTATACACAGACAAATTTCTATTGGCTGAGAAGGTACTGGAGAGGTGGGGCAGCTATAATCTCTGGAATTTTAGACCAAAAGGATGTCGGTTTCAGAGACAGATGTAAAAAAAAACACAGATTTTTACATACTGTTCCTGGTTTTACTGAGGCTGGCAACCCTGATGGGGCCCCCTAGTGGCCCAGGGGCCTTGGGCAGTGCCCGAGTGGCCGAATGGTCAGTCCGCCCCTGCCCCCGGGGGGTTGATTGGCCAAGGGCTAAAGTCCAGCCCACATCCATATTTCAATAAATTGGGTAGCCTGGGATATGGACATGGTTGTTCCATGAAGCCAGTTGGAAACTGTGGAGTTCCCACATGTTCCAGTAGTGCTTCTACTACTAACGGTTAGATTTTGGTAAAGTTTATTTCTATTTTTATGCCCTTTTATTTTTATAGCAAATTGACAATTTGTGTGTCTTTCTGCATTTTTTTTTGTATCTTTTTGGTAACTCCTTCTTCTTTGTAGATCATTTATGTGCTGCCCACTTTCGGGATATTAAATGATAAAATTAATAAGTGATTTCTGTGTACTAAGCTAGGAAAATCTGGAGAGGTTGTTGTATTTTAGTGCCTAAGTACTCGCTCTAAGTTACGTGCCAATCGGTATGCAATTGCATTGCGTGTTGGCAGATTTTAAGCTAACAGATCTGCCGGACGGAGATCTGTGTGTGTGGTGGCTGTGGTGGACAAACTGTTGGGTGGTGGCCGGCTATCGTTTATTGTGTGTCTGGTGTGTGGGGACAGTGGGAAGAGTGATTAACACCGGGGTTCAAGCTTGCAGGATAGCTGGAGGAACCCTAGAAGCGTGTGCTAATTGCTAGACTGCTCCCCAACCCTTAGCCCTTGTACACACGGTCGGAGATTCCGACAACCAAATCCGTTGGATTTTGTCCGACGGATTTTGTCCGAAACTGTTGCATACACACGGTCGGAACAAAGTTGTCGTACAATCCGATCGTTCAGAACGTGATGACGTTATTTCGTTACGACGGGACTATGTTCAGGCTAGTAGCCAATAGCTTTGGTGTAGGAATTTGATCTGAGCATCCGTGGCACTTTGTCCGATCGGAATTCTCTACACATGATCGGAGTATGTCCGGTTGGAGCATTTTGTCGGAAAATATTTCCGGCAAGTTGGAAAATTTGGTCGGACGGATATTCCAACGGAAACAGTCCGATGCAGACCACACACAGTCAGAATATCCGACAAAACGCTCCGATCGGACACATTCTGTCGGAATCTCCGATCGTGTGTACAAGGGCTTAGAATGCACGTATGTAAGATTCGTATCTGCCTATGTTGTGGTCAACTAGCTGGATTGGAGTGGAGTCTCCCTCTAGTGGTGGCCAAAGGTAGTGCGGGCTGTGAAAGTATCACATGCTCAGTATAAGTTCCCCCTTATTCCGTTAGTTCCTCATATACCCCGGTCGTGGAACGCACGTGTCGCGGTTAGCTAGTCGCTGTGGGCGGGCATGATCCGTGACAGTGGGGATCCGGAGTTCTGGGCCTGTAAAGCACCCCGTCAGGAATATGGCTGAAAAAAAAAAAAATACTGGATCCCAGGGTCCAGCTCTCTAAAAAGAGAAATGGTACAGGTAAAGATTTAAGATGCGGACGTCACATGGTTTGGGGTTCCGGTCCAGTATGCTGTGCTGATTACATGGTCCTGGTCCTCCTGACCAGCCCCCCAGGAAGGCTATGGCCTGGGGTGCAGATCCACCCGACTTTAATGCCTCGGGGCTGGCTAGCCCAAGGCAAGGGAACTAAAGGAGGATTCTGAGGTGGTTGGGTGTCGTCTCCGGTTCGGGAGAGATCCATTGAACTTCGAGCTTTCCAGGGAAGGACTCTTTAGAAGAACACCACGTACGGGTTGGTTTTCTTAACAAGAGCCTGGAAGGGCCGAAGTAACCAAGAGAATCCGGTCTTGTGGATATCGCCAAGTGGGCTGAAAGATCCAGGAATCCTACAAGTTTTCTAAAGCTTAGATTCCCTACGTGTCCTGCGACAATGTCTGTGACAAAGACTTTGTTCCTGAGGAAGCACCTTGTTGGCTGCTCGGCCTTGTGAGAGAGGGACTGTCCAACCTGAGTGATCCTCCAGCTGTGATTGGCTATTCTCTGGATGCAATCAAAGTAAACAAGTTCTTCAAAGTTTTTGGACTTTGACATTGAGAGGACCTGAACTTCCCTTTCCAACCCTCTGATCCCAAGTTGAAAGACTGTTCAATGTTTCGAGTTTTTTTTCAAATAAAATCCATTCAAGTGGATCTGTTGTCAGTCTCAAGTTACTGGGCCACCTACCACGGGACACCCCCTAGACGGGAAACAAGGAGAACGGAAGGTAACGGTAAGCCCAAAAATAACCAGCAGCTCCTTCGGGGGTTAGTGCTACATACATATATCTCCTTCATCCATCAGATCACTATGACACATCGTAGATTAAGATTTTATTTTTATTTTCAGCCAGTAGGTGGGGCGCTAGTCTTCTTTTCACTTGTAAGTGTTCCATCCTTCTCAGCTGTGCTGCAGAAAGCGCCTGTTATTTACACAATTTTCATCATAGCAGTGACTCCGCCCTTATCCCAGCAATGACGCCGCCTTTGTCACAGCACTGACTCCGCCCTTATCACATGGCTGGATAGGAAGTTTGCAGTTGTACCGTGTGGTCTCTTAAGCTAAGACACAGAGCTCTGAGGGTCCTATATCATATGATATCATATAAATAATATTGGCCCTGCCTCCTTTTTCTTCTTGTAGGTTTTTTTATTATTAAGAAAATTAAAACCAGAAGATCTTTATACATCCCATTCATTCTATGTATGACATGTACAGAACACTTGTAACCCCTTTATTAGAGACGAGTCTGCGGATTGGCTGGAATATCCTCCAATCAGTTTTGGCTCGCAGCTTGGGACTGTTGTTGGCGCCTGCGCTCTTCATTTAGAAGGTCCTGAAAAAAACAGAGGAGTTTTGGTCACCCCAAATGAATGTCTCATGACTTCCAATGATGATCTTAACAGACAGATAACACAGGAAGTGTACAGAGGACACAGGACAGATAACAGGAAGTGTACAGAGGACACAGGACAGATAACACAGGAAGTGTACAGAAGATATGGGACAGGTAACACAGGAAGTGTACAGAGGACACGGGACAGATAATACAGAAAGTGTACAGCAAGCAT
Organism: Lithobates pipiens; assembly: GCF_037356315.1. Classification (NCBI taxonomy): domain Eukaryota; kingdom Metazoa; phylum Chordata; class Amphibia; order Anura; family Ranidae; genus Lithobates; species Lithobates pipiens. The sequence continues at coordinate 1,390,128 of NW_027507746.1, forward strand.
GGGACAGATAACACAAGAAGTGTACAGAGGACATAAAGATGAGATGCATATTCAGTACAGATTATTCCCCAAATTGCAGTATTTTCTCTATCCTCACACACATTGCATTGTTCTTAGACTCACAATGAACAAGGCGCAGGCCATCAGCACAGCTTTCATGGAGACATGGAGGTCTATTGGGAAATTGATAGAATAGTTGTCTTTATAGCTGAACATCTCCTTGCTTAACCCCCGCCACACACGTGTGATGACACCAATTTGTGTTGTTCTGTCAGCAGATAGAACCTAGATGGAGAAGAGAGGGAATCGAGATGACCACCAGAGTGTCTACATGGAAAACATTAATCATAAGAGGAAAGGACATTACAATTTTCCTATATAAAGGTTTAAATATTACAGTTCCTTTTCTCAGTAAACTCTCCAAATATTACTGAATCTGCTTATACTGGACCAAGTGTGAAACTTCCCTTAAATGATTCCCATACCTCATAATTATTGGGGAGACACATTCGGTTTTATAGAGCCACTCCCCCAATTTGGCATTAATATCTCTTCTATAAAATATTTCTTAGAGCAATTTTCATGAGTCAGACTGCTTCCACCTAGGAATCCATACTTCCTTCTACTCCCTTTCATACAACAAAGGACATTGTAGGTTTGGAGAAGAAGGTCCAAGCTGGTGGGTTAAGGTACATCTAAAGTCAAAACATTTCATTTTGGAAGATTTTCCCTCTATTTCTGTTCTGGGGACTCAACTCAAATTGTTGGTATTCATAACATTTTCATGACTTTTCCATTTAGATGTATCCTGTCTAGAGGAATGTCCTTGGCGGTGGAGGTGACTTTGCAATTATGTACTGATTAGCTTCAATGGACATCATTATAGAAAATACCAAATGTTGGAATCCTGGAGATTTATAGGTGACCAGAATGTGCATTCTGACAATTCAATATAACTATACTATATAGAAAAATATTTGTGGATCCCTGACCACCACACCTATATGATCTTGTTGGACATCCCATTCCAAAACCATAGCTATTAATATGGCTTTGTCCATCTGTGGCTTTAACATCCTCCACTTTTCTTACAAGATTTTGGAGGGTATCTGTAAGAATTTCTGCCCATTTGTGAGGGCAGGTAGTGACGTTGAATGCAAAGATCTAGCTCACAGTTAGTGTTCCAATTAATTCCAAAGGTGTTTAGTAGGGTTGAGGTCAGGGCTCTGTACTGGACACTTGTGTTCCTTTCACCTATCATTGATATGGAATTATCCCACTCTCTCCTTGACCAGTAATATGGAGTTGCCCATTTGTGGCTATAACCCCTCTACTTTTCTGAGAAATATTTTCACAACATTTTGTAGGGTTTTTGTGGGAATTTGTGCCTGTTGGTAAAGTCAGACCATGATATTGGATGAGATAACCTGGCTCACTATCAGTGTTCCAATTCACCCCAAAGGTGTTCAGTAGGGTTGAGTTCAGGGCTTGCGTTCCTCCACACCAAACTGGTCAAACTGCATCTTTATGGAGCTGGCTTTGTACAAAGTTGCACAGTCATACTGGACTGTAAGAGGGTCTTTCCCAAACTGTTAACACAAGGTTGGAAGAACACAATTGTTTACAGTGCTTTTTATGATGTATTATTAACAGGACCCTTCACTGGAGACACCGGAACGCAATCATTTAAAGAGGTTCCATGTACAACTGACCATATAATATACATGCAATGGGGAACAGGGATGGACTGGAACACAATTGTTGAGATAACAGGTAACAAAAGACAACAGTGGGTGGTGGGACAGGTCGGGAACTTGATTTAAAGTGGTTGTAAACCCTTACAACACACTTTCACCTACAGGTAAGCCTAGATTAAAGTGGTTGTAAACCCTTACAAACCACTTTGACCTACAGGTAAGCCTAGATTAAGGCTTACCTGTAGGTCCAAGCAATATCTCCTAAACCTATATGGTTTAGGAGATATTTGCCCGAAAACGGGCACCGCTGTCTACGGCGCATGCGCCGTAGACAGTGGCGCGCAGGCGCACTGAACGCGGCAGTTCCAAAAATGGAGCTGCCGCATTTGTCGACTCCCGTGCGCATGCAAGACGCCACCAGCAAGATGGCTGCGGCGGACTACAGGGGACAGCGCGACTTCGCTGGCTCCTGTGTCGATGCATAGTAGTCCATTATGCTTTACCTTTGCAGGGAAAAAAAGAGGAAGTAAACTCATCAGGGTTTACTTCCTCTTTAAGGCTTACCTGTAGGGGCTGTAGATATTTACAATTCCCTGTATGAGGATTTATTCTGCGCATGCGCCGATGTACTCGGCGCATGCGTCATGGCGTGCCGTTTTCATTAAACTACATACCCTGACTGGCAGCTCCTGTGACATCACGCGACTCAGTCACAGAGCCAGAGTCCGTGACTCTGGAAGGAAGATGGACGCTTCCAGCCGGCGAGGAAATCGGGGACATCGCTGGCTCCTGTGTCAGGTAAGTGACACATAATGGGCTACTATGCGATGCATAGTAGTCCATTATGCTTTGCCTTTGCAGGGAAACAAAGAGGAAGTAAACCCATCAGAGTTTACTTCCTCTTTAAATGCTAAAGCCCCGACAGCAAGGCTGGGTGGTGTTATATAGTCTCCCAGTAGTCAGAATCAAGTCAGAATTAATGTTTTTCAGCCAGCTGCATGGAGACGCCATCTGGACTTGGAAAGCTATTTATAATGGAGAGTGGATCCCATATTCTCTGCAGGGCTAGGTACACCACAGCCAAAATTTTCCAGCCCATTCATAAAATGCAGGCTGCAGTGCATAGTCTACAGTAGTACACAGATTGCTCTATTAATGCAACAGAATGAGCTCTTGCAGAACAACTCATGTCCACTAGCTGCTGTTGGTTGCCACCTTGCACTATAACATTTCAAGAATAATCGACTTGTTCTTGACTTCCCAGCTAAGGCTACGAATGTTCTTAAAAATGAAGTTGTTAAAATAATGGGGGATTTGTGCGGAAAGTCAATGGTGAAGATTTGTCTCCTCCTTTCCATGGACAAAAAAACCAAGAGAAGTTCACAGTGGGCAAAGAGCATGACAGATATTCACACCTCCACCACATGCCATAGGCAACCTGATGAAATTTTCTACAATTATTATTAATAAAGAAAAAAGTATTTCATATGTGCTGATAGACTGACCTTATAATGGAGATCAGACATAAAGCCTTCCCCCCATCCTGGACCTTTCACTTTAAGACAAACAAGTCCTGATGGATCCAAGATGTCGAAGCTTAAAGTAAAACTTGTCCACTCTTTGATTATGTATCCGAGGAGCTGTCCAGTGGAACAAGAGACCTGCAACTATAATAATACATTGTCACAAGAGGTTGTCTAATGAGTTTGGTCACTATATCCAAAACTGTACTTGGACTTTACAGAAGGTGTATTTGGGCCCATTACTTGTCATTAATTACCAGTCCTAAAGAAAAGAAACATATATAACCAGCTTTAGTGGACTAAATCTTGTAACCAACTCTACCTACAGTAGATGACCATTTGTATTACAACAGTCCTAGAGGCCCGTGTCTTGTACTCCCTACTGGTCCTAGAAGGCCAATGGCTTTCATATTACCAGTTCTATAAGTTTGTGCTTTATATCTAACCAGTCCTAAAAGACCAAGACTTTTATCATCAAAACTTTATTGCATCGGGTCTTATCTCACCAGTTGTTGAAGATCATCTACCTAGCTAACCATACATCATATCTAAGTAGTCCTAGAAGACCGTACCAATATAACACCAGTTGGAGGATCATGCCTTGAATCTTACCTAAGAAGTAAATGTCTTGACACTAAGCTCTCTCTCCAGCTCTTTCAGCGACTGCACAGGCTGCTTCCTAGTGCTAGCAATGCGGGAAATATATTCCCCCCTCAACCACCCCTAAAGGTGTACCAGAGTATCAAGGAATCTGTTGAATCTGCATTTGCCAACCAATAATTACATATCGCCTCCGGCATATCCTTCTGTACTTTTGGGTCCATGATCCAGTGACTAGACAGTCTCCATATTTTCCATCCAAAGGGAGGCCCCGCTAATATGGTTACCATGAGGCGGGGGGGGGCGTGATCTGAAATGCCTCTGGAGAGAATTTGCACTTTCGACACCCCCTGCAGCAACGTCCGGGAAACAAAGCCCAAGTCAATGCGGGAGAGGGTCCGAAACGTAGAGGAGTGACATGTATACCCCCTGTCTGACAAGTGATAATGCCGCCAGTCATCCGTGAGCTCAAAACTATCAGCCCACTGCAGGAGATAAGGAGACCTTCGAGAGGACGGGTGGAGCCTGTCCAGCTCCGGACACGGAGCCAAATTAACTTTCAAAAGATTTTATTTTATGATAAAGGCACTTACAAAAATATACCAGTATAATAAACAATCTTCAGCAGGGAGGGCCCGCTGTCACAGTGTAAGTATTGAAAACAGGAGACAGTTGTGGAAGACAGACAATATCAAATAGGTACAGACATCTTGCTCTGCCTCAGCGAGGGGCTAAACAAAAAAAAAGAAAAACAAGGGGTCACCCCCCGTGGGGAACCCATCCAAGATATCTGTAAGGGGTAGCAACCAGGAGCCCCCACCCTGACACCCCTAAGAGGGAACTTGCTGTGTCAGGGTGAGGGAGTACCCTCCCGGGTCCTCCCCTCTCAAAGGGAGAGAGTATTCGATGGGCCGTCCACAGTGGGCACCTCAACATTCAATTGGACTGTACAGTGTAACTGTCGATTATAGCTCTGTTGAGCAAACCACAAAAACTGAACATCTAGAGGGACAGAGGAGAGAAGAGAGGAAGAAAAGAGGAGGACAGAGGGGTAAAGGGAGGTAAGCTATTCCCGAGACGGGTGGAGGGGTACAGTGGTAGAATGCTTGGCACTCAATGTAAGAGGGGGAGCTTTAGGGGTGAGGTCCGGTCACTAAGGAAGAGCCTGGGGGCATTCCAGGCAGCAAGGATATTCCTATGTAACGGGCCCAAGGGTCCCACACCTTTCTAAATTTAGGCGTGGTATCTGACAGAATGCCTGACAGTTTTTCTTGGGACATTATCCAGGATATCTTCCTCTTAACTGCGAGGAAGGAGGGTCTGGGTTGCTTCCAGGCGGAGGCGATCGCAATTTTGGCTCCTAAGAGGATAAAATAGGTTAGTTTCTGAGTGTAACCAGGCAACAAAGGAGCAGGGGCATTGAGTAATGCAACCTCAGGAGTTTTTGGAACCCGGCAGCCTGTGACCATGTAAATCAAGTTAAAGATTTTAGTTCAGAACGATCGAAGCCTAGGGCATTCCCACCAGATGTGGATCATGGAGCCACGAAGTTGGCACCCCCTAAAACATAAGGGGTTTGCCGTGGGGTAGATTTTGGCTAGCCTGGCTGGAGTGAGGTACCACCTGGTTATCAATTTGATGCTAGCCTCCATAAGTGAGGTGTTTTGGATCCCACGAAAGGATCTGGCTAGGGCCAGCTGCCAGGTTTCAAGACTGCCCGAGGTCTGAAGATCAGATTCCCATGCCGTCATATATGGGGATTTGCCCGTTGGGGCAGTGAGACACGGAGCCAAATTAAAGTCCCCCAACAGCATAACATTTTGTGTTCTATACTGTATGACATGTTGCATAATGTCATGCAGGAGGGAAGCATCAGCATGTGGGGGCAGGTAGAGACCCACCAGCACATATTCCACATTTGCAATAATAGCATGCAGTATGACGTATCTTCTGACCGGGTCTGTCCTGACATTTTGTAGTTGGAATGGGAGGGATCTGTGGACAATGTGGTATGCTTACCCCCCTAGAATAGCTAGAGTAGGTAGCGTGATAATGCCAGCCCACCCATGTCTTTTTAAGGGCCAAGCCTCTAGAACCCACAAGGAAAGTCTCCTGAGGCTAGTTATGTGGCAGCTCCAACTCCCTTTAATTATGGTTCATGGCAGTATGCGTTCAGGGCGGGGGAACTGCATAGAGTGGACATGACTAAAAAGTCCATGCTCAATACAGCCCAGCGGGTGTTCGAATATGGTGATAAAAACGGTAAGCTGTTGGCGTGGTTGTGCCGAGGGCATTCTTCTAGTACCCATGTTGGGAGGATCAGAGATGAGCTAGGGAACCTCCTTACTAGTCCAGACAAAATCAATGACAGGTTCAAGCAGTACTCTGGCTCCCTATACTCCACTAGATTATGTTACGCTGAAACTTGAGACCTACTTATCAGGGGTGGACTTCTCTACTCTGTCCCAAAAAACTAGGGCCCAGTTAGCCCGGAATATAACCTTGGAGGAGGTCCAGCTTGCTATGCCCCAATTACAGCCTGGCAAGACTCCTGGGGCTGATGGAATTCCTGTGGAATTCTATTCCACGTATCAGGAGCTCCTTGCCCCCAGGCTCACTAATGCCGTGTACACACAAGCGGATTTTCCATCAAAAAAATCTTGGATGTTTTTTCCGATAGAATTCCGCTCAAGCTTGGCTTGCGTACACACAGTCACACAAAAGTTTGCTGAATTCCAGCCAAAATTCCTACGCATGCTCGGAAACAATTTGACGCATGCTCAGAAGCATTGAACTTCATTTTCTCAGCTCGTCATAGTGTTGTACGTCACATGCCACATGCTCTTAATCTTTTTCTGGCTGGAATTCAGCCAGCAAAAATCAGATGGAGCATACACACAGTCGCATTTTCTGACCAAAAGCTCTCATCAGTCTTTTGCTGGCCGAATTTCTGATCATGTGTATGCAGCATTAGTTGTTTGCTCAATTCACCCAGATAGGATCCCTGCCAGAATCTATGTCTGAGGCTATTATTGTGTTGGTGCCCAAGCTGGGTAAGGACCCTGAGGACTGTGCATCATATCACCCAATTTCCCTAATAAACGTTGACGCGAAGCTATTGGCCAAGGTTTTGGCCAACGGCCTAGCACAGGTTCTGGAAGAGCTCATCCACATGGATCAGACGGGGTTCATGCCCAGTAAAGGCACTGATATCAATCTAAGAAGGCTTTACTCCAACATGTCTACTGTCCACGACAATGGGGGAACCAGAGTCTTTAGATGCTAAAAAGGCATTTGACCCCATTGAGTGGGGTTACATTTGGGAGGTGCTGGGCAGATATGGGTTTGGCCCTCAATTTCTACTCTGGTTGAAAATGCTCTATCAGGCCCCTAAGGCATGTATAAGGACTAACGGTAGGGTCTCAGATGGGTTCCTGCTGCAGCGGGGTACGTGCCAGGGGTGCCCCCTCTCCCCCTTCCTTTGCCTTGGTGTTAGAACCATTGGCCATATTGCTTAGGGCCTCCCAGTAGGTGGAAGGACTACAGTTTGGCTCCCTGGAGGAAAAAGTGCCACTATATGCCGATGACACCCTGTTATACCTACATGATGCAGATTCCTCCTTGCGGGCTGCCTTACTCCTCTTTAACGAGTTTGGTCGTTTTTCAGGGGTCTGCATTAATTGGACAAAATCAGTACTTTTTCCCCTGGGTGCCTTCTTTTAAGGACCTGGATAGATTTGTTGGGGCCTTTCTCTGGGGGGCTCTACTCCCCGATTGGCAAGATCTACCCTACGTCTACTGGTGAGGTGCAGAGGGTTGGCATTGCCAAATTTCCAGGTATATTATTGGGTGGCCATCTTGGTATTGGTCCGCTGGTGTACCTTGTTTAAATAATCTTGCACTACTCTGTATCTAATACTACTTGTATAATAGTTTGTACCATGCTTATTTTTCTCAATAACATGAAATTCTTGACCATGAAGAAGTAAATGTCTTGTATTTCCCAAAACCCTGGATATCAGCTGTCATGTCTTAAATGTCATCAGTCTTAGAAAGCCATGCCTTGTACCTCCCCAATCATAGAGGGCCATGTCTTGTGTCTCACCAGTCCTAGAGGGCCATGTCTTCTATCTCAATAATCCTAGAGGGCCATGCCTTGTATCTCACCAGTCCTAGGGGCCATGTCTTGTATCTCACCAGTCCTGGAAGGGCAATGTCTTGTATTTCAACAGTCCTAGAGGTCCATGTCTTGTATCTTGCCAGTCCTAGAGGTCCATGTCTTGTATCTCGCCAGTCCTAGAGGCGCATGTCTTGTATCTCGCCAGTCCTAGAGGTCCATGTATTGTATCTCACCAGTCGTAGAGGTCCATGTCTTGTATCTCCCCTTTCCTAGAGGGCCATGTCTTGTATCTCATAAATCCTAGAGGGCCATGTCTTGTACCTCACCAGTCCTAGAGGGACATGTCTTGTATCTCACCAATCCCAGGGGGCCATATCTTGTATCTTACCAGTCCTACAAGGCCATGTCTTGGAAGGGCAATGTCTTGTATTTCACCAGTCCTAGGAGGTCCATGTCTTGTATCTCACCAATCCTAGAGGTCCATGTCATGTATCTCGCCAGTCCTAGAGGCCCATGTCTTGTATTTGACCAGTCCTAGCGGTCCATGTATTGTATCTCACCAGTCGTAGAGGCCTATGTCTTGTATCTCACCAGTCGTAGAGGTCCATGTCGTATATTTCACCTGTCCTAGAGGTCCATGTCTTGTATCTGCCCTTTCCTAGAGGGTCATGTCTTGTATCTCACAAATCCTAGAGGGCCATGTTTTGTACCTCACCAGTCCTAGAGGGCAATGTCTTGTATCTCACCAGTCCTAGAGGTCAATGCCTTGAACCAAAATCCATACCCCTATCAAGGCATACAGCCCAGATCACCTGGAAAGGGGGGGGGGAGAGACAAGCATGAGGACCCCTTTTGTGAAACATACCAGGCCCTGCTGATTAAAAAAATTGTGTGGGTCCTCAAAATCTATACCAGGCTCCTATTCTAAATAGGATATGGATTTTAATGGGTAGCCCACACACACATACAACAAAAAAAACGTGTGGAATCTCTTAAAGATCTAGAGGAGTCCCTTATCTAGGCATGCGTCGTACTGGCCAGGAAAAGGGGACAGTGATTGTGTACCCCCTTCCTCTGGTACCATACTAGGCCATACCATACTAGGCAACATGCCCTTAACATTAGGAGGGTACCTTGCCAGGAAAGAGGCCTGTGACAAGGCATCTTGTTCCCATGTTCTTGGGGATAAGGGCTTCATTACCACATCCCTAGCCCAGTGGATAAAGAGATCTGCAACTAATCCAAGAGGTCCATCCCTTGTATGTTACCGTAGGGTGTAGCATATAAGAAATGGACATAGACTAAAAGGGTTGTCACTTATCTCACATGTCCACTCTGTACAGCTAATCAGTGTTTCATACCTTAGTGCCACAGCTACAGCAGCCAGGAAAGGTGGACAGTGAAGGTCTGTGGCAAGGCACCTTGTCCCCATGTTGTTTGAGACAAGAGCCTCATCACCACATTTATAGCCCAGTGGATGGATCTAGTCCTAGAGCTCCATGTCTTTTATGCTATTAGAGGGTTGTAGTGTAGGAAATGGGCCTAGACATGGAGATTACAATTGATGGTTCTTAAAGGGTTGTCACTCATTTCACAGGTCCCCTCTGTATGGCAAGTCAGTTTTTCATACCTTGGTGTCACAGCTACAGCACTCTGAAGGCACGAGAAGGTTGAGGACATTATATCCTTGGGTGTTGGTAACCCTGCAATCCATCCGAGGACCACAACACTCCCGCTGCTCAGCGGCTTGGTACACAAGTTGGCCATCAGTGCCAAAAAAATCATACGTATTATAGCTCTGGAATATACCGCTCCCTACAATGACAGAATTATAAGAAGAAATTATAGAATGAGATCAAATGTCTCTGGGACTCTGCAACAATAAACTAAATTAGACAAAATGTTTCCCATCTACTGTTTCTATAATCCAAATATCTGAACAAACTATAGCAAATGTTATGTCCTTCTTTGGTAATACATCTGACTAATGGGAGGAGCTAAGTAAGAAATGAACACTACGGCTCCAACTACTGGCAGGGTCTTTAAATAATCAATATAAAGTGGAATGTGAACTATTTACTGTAATAAGAGAAAATTTATACTTAAAACAAAATTGTTAATGGGTTATATCTGGTGATCTAATCAGCTCTGCCAATAAGAGCAGCAGTAAACGTTCTCAGTTAAACTGATAATTTCATTATACAATAGGAAAATTGGCTACACTTGTAGAGGATCCTGGTAATTGGTGGAAGACTTATGCCGCGTACACACGAGCGGACTGTATGGCGTACTTAGTCCGTCATACAATCCGACGGACAGTCCGTCGTACTTTCCACTGAACGGACTTGACCACACACGGATACACAAACAGTCCGTCGAAATCTTGCGCGATGACGTGTACAGCACGTACGACGGGACTAGAAATAGCAAGTCCAAGACACAGCAAAGCACCCTTCCGCCGTGTAAATCCTTTCTGGACATGCGCCATTCTTAGTCCGTCGAACTAGCCTACTGACGATCGTATTGTCCGCTGAAACCAAAGTACGACGGACAAAATTTCGAAAAAACCGAAATACTTAGTACTCCAGACTGCACGCTGAAAAAGTCCGCTGAAGCCCACACACGAGCGGATTGTCCGCTGAAATGTGTTTCGACGGACTAAGTACGCCATACAGTCCGCTCGTGTGTACGCGGCATAATTGAGACCGGGAGCAAAGGAAGGAAAAGTGGAAGATGGAAATATTCAAGTTTTACAAATAAAAAAATAACAGAACTTACTTGTCTCTTTCATGAAGAGTCCATTGACCTGTTAAACAGAACAAAGATGATTCAACGGCATATTCTTAGTTACCATAACCAACACTCCCATATTCATCAATACCTCCATGTCTAATAGGTGTGTGGGGAATCCTGAGGGTAAGAGTCGCAGAGAGGAGTAGACAGGTGCCTGGGGTGATGGAATTGGAGTCTGGGGTGATGGATAGGTGTCAGGGATGAGTAAATGGGTTCCTAGGGTGATGGGATGAGAGCCTGGGGTTATGGATGGGTCTCAGGGTTAAGTAGATAAGTGCCTAGGGTGATCGAGCCTGGGGTGATGGGTGGGCATCAGATTTAAGTAGATGGGTGCATAGGGTGAGGGAATGGGAGTCTGGGATGATGGATGGGTGTCAGGGTTAAGTAGATAAGTGCCTAGAATGATGGGATGAGTGCCTGGGGTGATGGGTGGGCATCAGATTTAAGTAGATGGGTGCATAGGGTGATGGAATGGGAGTCTGGGGTGATGGGTGTCAGGGTTAACTAGATGGGTGCCTAGGGTGAGGGAATGGGAGTCTGGGGTGATGGATGGGTTTCCAGGTTAAGTAGATGGGTGCCTAGGGTGATGGAATGGGAGTCTGGGGTGATGGGTATCAGGGTTGAGTAGATGAGTTCCTAGGGTGATGGAATGGGAGTCTGGGGTGATGGGTGTCAGGATTAACAAGATGGGTGTGTACGGTGATGGAATGGGAATCTGGGATGATGGGTGTCAGGATTAACAAGATGGGTGCCTAGGGTGAGGGAATGGGAGTCTGAGGTGATGGATGGGTGTCAGGGTTGAGTAGATAGTTACATAGTTACATAGTTAGTCAGGTTGAAAAAAGACACAAGTCCATCCAGTTCAACCTTAAAAACAAATAAATAAAATAAAAAATAATCGTACAATCCAAATACCCAATTTTATGCCCACAATTGATCCAGAGGAAGGCGAGAAAAAACCCCAGCAGAGCATGCTCCAATTTGCGGCAGCAGGGGAAAAAAATCCTTCCTGATCCCCCAAGAGGCAATCGGATTTTCCCTGGATTAACTTTACCTATGTTAGTACCCAGTTATATTATGTACATTCAGGAAAGTATCCAGGCCTTTCTTAAAGCAATCTACTGAGCTGGCCAGAACCACCTCTGGCGGGGTCTATTCCACATTTTCACAGCTCTAACTGTGAAGAAACCTTTCCGGACTTGAAGATGAAATCTCTTTTCCTCTAGACGTAAAGAGTGCCCCCTTGTCCTCTGGGTTGACCGTACAGAGAACAACTCAACACCAAGTTCACTATATGGACCCCTAATATATTTGAACATGTTGATCATATCCCCCCTTATTGTCCTCATAGCTGAGCTCCTCCATGCCTCTTATCAATTTGGTTGCCCTTCTCTGCACTTTCTCCAGTTCCCCGATATCCTTTTTGAGAACTGGTGCCCAAAACTGAACTGCATATTCCAGATGAGGTCTTACTAATGATTTGTACAGGGACAAAATGATATCTCTCTCTCTGGAGTCCATACCTCTCTTAATACAGGAAATGACTTTGCTCACTTTGGAAACAGCAGCTTGGCATTGCATGCTATTATTGAGCTTATGATCTACCAAAACCCCCAGATCCTTCTCCACTATGGACCCCCCCAGATCCTTCTCCACTATGGATCCCCCCAGTTGTACTCCCCCTAGCATGTATGATGCATGCATATTCTTAGCCCCCAAGTGCAGAACTTTACATTTATCAACATTAAACCTCATCTGCCACATAGTCGCCCAATTAGACAGAGCATTGAGGTCGGCTTGTACAGTAAATTGGTGACATCCTGTGAGGACATTATTCCACTGCATAGCTCGGTGTCATCTGCAAAGACAGAAATGTTACTTTTGATCCCAGACCCAATATCATTTATAAAGATATTAAAAAATAAGGGTCCCAGCACTGAACCTTGGGGTACACCACTGATAACCTCAGATCATTCAGAGTAATGCCGCATACACACGTAGCCGTCTATCCGACAGACTTAGTCTGCCGGACTTCCTGCCAGACTGCTGGCGGACTTCCCACCAGAATGTCTGCCGGACTTTCCGAACGGGCTACTTGCCCACACACGGCACTTTTTCAGCGGACTAATACGGCGTACTAAGTCCGCCATACTATCCGCCCTACTGAACAGACTCGCCCACACACGCGGAGGAAAGTCCACTCATTTCGAGCGCGTCTCCAGGTAGGCGGGGCCCGCGAAGGAGACGTCGCTGGCCCCGCCACCTGGTATGGACTTAAAGGGGAACCCCAACGCCGAAAAAAAACGGCGTGGAGGTCCCCCCCAAGTCCACAACAGACCCTTGTCCGAGCACGCTACCCGGCCGGCCAGGAAGGGTGGGGCGAGCGAGCGCCCCCCTCCTGAGCCGTACCAGGCCGCGTGCCCTCAACATGGGGGGTGCCTTGGGGAAGTGGGGGGCGCGCGGCCCCCCCACCCCAAAGCACCTTGTCCCCATGTTGATGAGGACAAGGGCCTCTTCCCGACAACCCTGGCAGTTGGTTGTCGGGGTCTGCGGGCGAGGGGCTTATCGGAATCCGGGAGCCCCCTTTAACAAGGGGGCCCCCGGATACCGGCCCCCCACCCTATGGGAATGAGTATGGGGTACAATGTACCCCTACCCATTCACCTGTAAAATAAAGTACAAAAAAAACACAACACACAAGATAAAATAGTTTATTGCACAGCTCCGGGGGTCTTCCGGCTTCGGGGGTCTTCTCATCGGACTCCTCCACTATCTTCTTGTAGCTCTTTTGCTAGCGGAGGAGTCCGGCTTTCTTTCTCGCCACGGCCTCTTCTTCCGACTTCGGGGGTCTTGTCCCCCCTCTTCGGTTCTTCTGCCGCCGCCGCCTTCTGTTCTTCTTCTCTTCTTCTTCTTCAGATGTTGCCTCGTCGAGTCCTCCGCTCATAATGGCTCTGACCGGGCATGCGGCGACTTATATAGGAACATCACGGATGATGTCCCCGCCCATTATGATGTCACAGTCCCAGAGGACCCATGTTGAGGGCACGCGGCCTGGTACGGCTCAGGAGGGGGGGGGGGGGCGCTCGCTTGCCCCTCCCTTCCTGGCCGGCCGGGTAGCGTGCTCGGACAAGGGTCTGTTGTGGACTTGGGGGGGACCTCCACGCCGATTTTTTTCGGCGTTGGGGTTCCCCTTTAAGTCCATACCAGGTGGCGGGGCCAGCGACGTCTCCTTCGCGGGCCCCGCCTACCTGGAGACCCGCTCGAAATGAGCGGACTTTTCTCCGGGGCGGGAAAAGTCCCTTAATTTCAAAAGTACGGCGGACTGGCATACACACGGCCTGATTGTCCGCCGAAATGCGAGTCCGGCGGGAAGATTGGAGTGCAAAACTACTTTCCAAGTCCGCCGTACTTTCGGGGCAAAAAAGTATGCCGGAGGCTACACACGGGGGGATTGTCCGGCGGACTTGAGTTTGCCGGACTTTTCCACCCGCTTGTTTGATCGTGTGTACGCGGCATCAGAATCATTAACCACGACTCTCTGAATTCTGTCTTTTAGCCAATTTTCTATCCATTTACAAACTGATATTTCCAAACCTGTAGACTTTACCTTACACATGAGCCGTGTGTGTGGAACTGTATCGAACGCTTTTGCAAAATCCAAGTATACCACGTCCACCGCCACCCCTCTGTCCAAGTATACCACCTCCACCGCCACCCCTCTGTCCAAGTATACCACGTCCACCGCCACCCCTCTGTCCAAGTATACCACATCCACCGCCACCCCTCTGTCCAAGTATACCACGTCCACCGCCACCCCTCTGTCCAAGTATACCACGTCCACCACCACCCCTCTGTCCAAGTATACCATGTCCACCACCACCCCTCTGTCCAAGGTTTTAATTACCTCCTCATAGAAAGAAATCAGATTTGTCTGACAACTTCTGTCTTTCATGAATCCATGTTGTCTGTTGCTTAAAGTGTTTTTGTTCAGCAAGAACTCGTCGATGTGGTCTTTTATTAAATGATCCAGTATCTTCCCAGCTATAGAAGTTAAGCTAACAGGTCTATAGTTACTTGGTAAAGACTTTGATCCCTTTTTAAATATAGGCACCACGTTGAGCTCCTAGGGTCATGGAATGGGAGTCTGGGATGATGGGTGTCAGGATTAACTAGATGGGCGCCTAGGGTGAGGGAATGGGAATCTAGGGTGATGGGTGTCAGGATTAACAAGATGCGCTCGTAGGGTGAGGGAATGAGAATCTTGGGTGATGGGTGTCAGGATTAACAAGATGGGCGCCTAGGGTGATGGAATGGGAGTCTGGGGTGATGGGTGTCAGGATTAACTAGATGGGTGCCTAGGGTGAGGGAATGGGAGTCTGGGGTGATGGGTGGGTGTCAGGGTTGAGTAGATGAACTCCTAGGGTCATGGAATGGGAGTCTGGGATGATGGGTGTCAGGAATAACTAGATGGGCGCCTAGGGTGAGGGAATGGGAATCTGGGATGATGGGTGTCAGGATTAACAAGATGCGCTCGTAGGGTGATGCAATGGGAATCTGGGTTGATGGATGGGCTTCAGGGTTAAGTAGATGGGTGTCCAGGGTGATGAAATCTTCTGTTGCCTGAAATGCAATGTCTGGGCTATAATCCACCCTCCAGACAGGTGCTCTTTACATATCTCACCTGAAGAAGATATTCCAGTCCAGGTGGAGCAACAGGAACTCCGGCCATAATACTCTGCAACATATAATAAAGATCAATAGTTTTATGGATAACACTGGCAGGAAATTATGATTGCAGCAATGCTCTGGTGGTCACCGAAACGGGAAGTACAGGATAAAAAAGGCTCATAAAAAGTCACTGGGCGATTGCACACGATTTCTAGGCTTGACATGTTCTGTTATCTACTTACTCAACAAAACCTCATCTCTATCTCTGTGGAGTTTATTGTGTTTGTCTGCAAAAAAAATGAGTTTTGGTGAATCTTTTACTGAAAATATGGATTTGATCCTCAGCTGTGCAAATATTATGTAACATTAAAATTTGCAACTCTGAATTATTATTTTTTTTTTACTGAGCTTTAGACACGTGTGATTAGTTTCATAGGAATCGAAAATAGGAATTGCTATGCTTCCAAATTCTGTACGAAATACGAAATTTTGAACATTAGTAATTGTTACGAAAAGTTAACGAACCTAAAAGTTAAAACCCCAGGAAGTTAGCACAGGGATGGTGGGAGCCCCTCATAATGAGCACAGCACAGAGATGGTGGGAGCCCTTCATAATGATCACAGCACAGGGATGGGGGAGCCCCTCATAATGAGCACAGCACAGGGATGGTGGGAGCCCTTCATAATGATCACAGCACAGGGATGGGGGAGCCCCTCATAATGAGCACAGCACAGGGATGGTGGGAGCCCCTCATAATGAGCACAGCACATGGATGGGGGGAGCCCCTCATAATGAGCACAGCACAGGGATGGGGGGAGCCCCTCATAATGAGCACAGCACATGGATGGGGGGAGCCCCTCATAATGAGCACAGCACATGGATGGGGGGAGCCCCTCATAATGAGCACAGCACATGGATGGTGGGGGCCCCTCATAATGAGCACAGCACATGGATGGTGGGGGCCCCTCATAATGAGCACAGCACAGGGATGGGGGAGCCCCTCATAATGATCACACCACAGGGATGGGGGGAGCCCCTCATAATGGGCATAGCACAGGGATGGTGGGAGCCCCTCATAATGGGCACAGCACAGGGATGGTGGGAGCCCCTCATAATGATTACAGTACAGGGATGGTGGACACGAATCACGAAATACAAATTGATTCTAATACGAAACTAAACAAATTTCTTGATGTCTACTGGGCTTCTGCTTTCAGAAAACATTTCAGGTTTTGGCAGGCGGGGGGTTCATTATATCGTAAGGCCAAAAAAGGCGCATTTTGATGTTTGTGTGGAAAGGATTATTGGCGCCTCGCTGATATCTACTTAGAAAGAAGTTGGGTGATGTGTGATTGCTGGATCGGTGTTCCTGTTACTGACTACAGCTTGTATCTGACTATGCTTGTCCATGGCCGGCCCTCACCTCCCGCCTGTTCCTGTTCCTGGGATCGCCTGTTGACTCTGTACTGTGTTCTGTTCCTGTCCAGCTGCCAACTGTGACTGAGTGCCGTATCCTGGCACACCCACCATCTAATGTCTTAGTTGCCGGGGTGCTCTGGTGAAGATCTGGTGAGGATCTGGTGAGGATCTGGTGAAGATCTGGTGAGGATCTGGTGAAGATCTGGTGTGTGTGGTCAGACTCGGCCGATTTATGGTCTCCCACCCTCTCCAATCTGAAGATCCCACAGAGGGTCCTCTATCCGTTTTTTTTTTTTTTTCATTATAATCTGGATCTCTGGTTTGCCTCTGACAGTCTCGTGTTTATCTTTTTTTTTTTCCTGCAAGGCAATGGACTGTTCAGTGTCGTCATATCCCTCTGACTCATCCATGTTGGGACTTTCTAGCCTCAGATGACCTCCCAGCACTTTAATTGTCCTCTTCATGGCCAATAAATCCTCCACATTGGTATTGATCCCCCTGTACAATATTGTCTTATACTTCAACACTGGATTTATTATCTTCAGTGAGACAAACCCCTTCATTGATCTGCTTTACAAATCTGTATGTATGTGGTAATTGTTATGTCCTGTCCTCAAAGTAACATTGTTTATAAACATTGATCAGATGGGAGATAGAGAGATACAAAGTAACAATGTTTATAAACATTGATCAGATGGGAGATAGAGAGATACAAAGTAACAATGTTTATAAACATTGATCAGATGGGAGATAGAGAGATACAAAACACTCACAGGTCATGTAAAAGCAATCTTGCGGCTCCAGACCATATTCATATAAAAGTCAGGAGTCAGAAGAATAAAATGAAAACAATCCCATGGCTGCCCCTTGCTTGTAGGTGACTTCTTCACGCTTTGGAGGTGCCAGACACACCCAAAGAGCTGAACTAGTTCTCTATGATTTCCCTCAGGATTTTTTGTATTATTTCTCTATATAATAATATCAGGTTTATGAGCTGGGATCACCTGACAATAATGTGTTATCAGTACAAGTTCTGGTTTCCTGTCTGTGGAATGTCTTGTTGTGCAATGTGTAGGGGGGGAGGGGAGAGTCATTCTCTGAAGCACAGGTCCCCGTCACCCATCACTTGACAAGCGTTGTGAAATATAGGATTGTACATTCAGAAGAGGATGTAGAACAATCTTCATGTAACTTCTATGTATCCTTGGTTGTTTTCCAGAAAGGGTTCTGTATTATTAATGACAAGTCCAACACAGTATACACAGAATAATAATAATAATAACTGTTATATAAAAACTATTATTATTATTATTATTATTATTATCATGGTTGTTAGTTTGTATTATTATGATTATTATTATTTTCTATATTCATAATACAAATTAACATCAATGATGATAATAAAAATAATAATAATAATGATTATTATTATTATTATTTTAATAATACAAATTAACAACAATGATAATAATAATAATAATAATAATAATAATAATAATAATAATAATAATAATAATAATAATAATAACTGTTATATAAAAAAATATTATTATTATTATTATTATCATTGTTGGTAATTTGTATTATTATTATTATTATTATTATTATTATTATTATTATTATTTTATTATTATCTTTATATTACTAATACGAATTACCAACAATGATAATAATAATCATAATAATAACTGCTATATAACAATTATTATTATTTATTATTATTATTATTATTATTATTATTATTATTGTTGGTAATTTATATTATTATTATTATTATTATTATTATTATTATTGTTGGTAATTTGTATTATTATCATTATTATTATTATTATTAATTAATACTATTATTATTTTATTATTATATTTTTTCTATGTTAATAATACAAATTAAAGCGGGGTTCCACCCTAAAGTGGAACTTCCGCTGATCGGAACCCTCCCCCCCTCCGGTGTCACAACTGCCACCTTTCAGGGGGGAGGTGGGTGCAGATACCTGTCAAAGACAGGTATTTACACCTACTTACGGGCATAGACTCCCACAGGAGTCTATGCATCTTCCTGTCCCTGCGCGCTGTCTGCTCGGACACACACGGGTCCCAGAGACAGCGCGGACCATTCCTATTACTCTGTGCGACACGCGCATGCGCAGTAGGGAAACGGGAAGTGAAGCCGCAGCACTTCACTTCCTGATTCCCTCACCTAGAATGGTGGCGGCAGCAGCCGAGAGCCGAGCGATCGATCGGTCTCGGCTGCCGGCATCGCTGGAACCGGGGACAGGTAAGTGTCCATTTATTAAAAGTCAGAAGCTGCAGTATTTGTAGCTGCTGGCTTTTAATATTTTTTTCCACAGTGCAGTCCCGCTTTAACAACAATGATAATAATAATAATAATAATAATAATAATAATAATACAAATTAACAACCATGATAATATTATTATTATTATTATTATCATGGTTGTTATAAACACATCCCCCAATAGTTTGCTAGGAGACAAAGGTGTGTTAAAGTGGGGTTAGACCCTAAAAAAAAAAATTCATGAGTGTGCCTAAAAAAAACAAAAAAAAAAAAACATTTGGAAATGTTTTTTTTTTACTCCCCTCTAAATGGCTGTTGCTAGGGGTTCCCTCGTAGTCTGCCCCCTTCAGTGCCTGGGCTGGTGACATCACTTCCCCTCAGTGCAGGAAGGGCTCAGCTCTCCCCCCTCCCTCCTGTCAGTCATCTGGGACATGTGACCGGTCCCAGATGATTGCGTGGCCAATCACGACGTGCGGCACCGCTCTCGCATGCACAGTGGGTGAAGCCACAGCCGGGCACCCACAGTTACAATGCTGGTGCTGCCGAGTGGAGGGACGAGCGGGGCTTCCATCCACCGCATCCCTGGACCCTGGGACAGGTAAGTGTCCGATTATTAAAAGTCAGCAGCTGCAGTGTTTTTAAGTATTTATAAGTTTTATTTATTTATTTTTATAATGGGAACACCGATTTAATGAGGTCAATAAACTATTGGGTGAAAGACCCGGGCTTTCCATATCTCATTAACCACTTAAGGACCGCAGCATGGCAATGTACGTTGGCTCAATGGCACCGACAGGCACAAGCACGTACATGTACGTGCTCGCCTTCCAGTGGGTGGAGGGTCCGATTGGACCCCCTCCCGCTGGATGCGGTGGTCCGTTTCGCTTCAGGAGCGATCCGGGATGAGGGGATGGCCGTTGGTTTCTGGCCATCCCCTCTCGATCGCTCCTGGCGAATGAGAAGCTTCCTCCCACTGTGCATAGTAAACACAGGCAGGGAGGAAGTGATGTCATTCTCCTCGGGGCGGTCTTTTTGACCGGACTACGAGGAGAAGTGAAAGTAAGTGCACCAAACACTACACTGACACGTAGGTACACACAGGCACACAAATCCCCCCCCCCCCCCGATCGCCCCCCGGGTGACTCTGGTTAGTTTGCTTTTTATAGCATCAGGGCACCCACCATTTATTACCCAATAAAGGTTTAACCCCCTGATCACCTGGCGGGTGATATCAATTAGGTTTTAGGGTCAGGGTCTGCGTCACCCCAGGCAGCGCTAGGTTAGTGCCAGTACCGCTAACACCCACACGCAAAGCATAAACCTCCCGTAGTGGTATAGAATCTGAACAGATCAATATCTGATCTGATCAGATCTATACTAGCGTCCCCAGCAGTTTAGGGTTCCAAGAAAACGCATTGTTAGCGGGATCAGCCCAGATACCTGCTAGCACCTGCGTTTTGCCCCTCCGCCCAGCCCACCCAAGTGCAGTATCGATCGATCACTGTCACTTACAAAACACTAAACACATAACTGCAGCGATCGCAGAGTCAGGCCTGATCCCTGCGATCCCTAACAGTTTTTTTTGGTAGCGTTTTATATTTAAATCCGGAAGGCAGTGCTTGGTTTTCGGGGTCCCGTACGTGGCTAGGCTCCCAAAAATTCCCCCACATGTGGTATCCCCGTACTCAGAAGAAGCAGCAGAATTTATTTTGGGGTTTAATTTGACTTATGCCCACAGCATGTGTGAGCAATATATCATTTAGTGACAACTTTGTGCAAAAAAAAAAAAAAAATTGTAATATTCCTGCAACTTGTGGCAAAATATAAAATATTTCATGGACTCAACATGCCTCTCAGTAAATAGCTTGGGGTGTCTACTTTCCAAAATGGGGTCATTTGTGGGGGGTTTTGTGTTATTTTGGCATTTTATGGCCTTCGAAACTGTGATAGGTAGTGAGGAGTGAAATCAAAAATTTACACCCTTAGAAATCCTGAAGGCAGTGATTGGTTTTCGGGGTGCCGTGCGCGACTAGACTCCCAAAAAGTCCCACACATGTGGTATCCCCATACTCAGGAGAAGCAGCAGAATATATTTTGGGGTGCAATTCCACATATAACTATGGCATGTGTGAGCAATATATCATTTAGTGACAACTTTTTTTTTTTTTTTTTTGTGTCATTATTCAATCACTTGGGACAAAAAAAAAATATTCAATGGGCTCAACATGCCCCTCAGCAATTTCCTTGGGGTGTCTACTTTCCAAAATGGGGTCATTTGGGGGGGTTTTGTGCTATTTTGGCATTTTATGGCCTTCGAAACTGTGATAAGTAGTGAGGAGTGAAATCAAAAATTTGCGCCCTTAGAAATCCTGAAGGCAGTGATTGGTTTTCGGGGTGCCGTGCGCGACTAGACTCCCAAAAAGTCCCACACATGTGGTATCCCCATACTCAGGAGAAGCAGCAGAATATATTTTGGGGTGCAATTCCACATATAACTATGGCATGTGTGAGCAATATATCATTTAGTGACAACTTTTTTTTTTTTTTTTTTGTGTCATTATTCAATCACTTGGGACAAAAAAAAAATATTCAATGGGCTCAACATGCCCCTCAGCAATTTCCTTGGGGTGTCTACTTTCCAAAATGGGGTCATTTGGGGGGGTTTTGTGCTATTTTGGCATTTTATGGCCTTCGAAACTGTGATAAGTAGTGAGGAGTGAAATCAAAAATTTGCGCCCTTAGAAATCCTGAAGGCAGTGATTGGTTTTCGGGGTGCCGTGCGCGACTAGACTCCCAAAAAGTCCCACACATGTGGTATCCCCATACTCGGGAGAAGCAGCAGAATATATTTTGGGGTGCAATTCCACATATAACTATGGCATGTGTGAGCAATATATCATTTAGTGACAACTTTTTTTTTTTTTTTTTGTGTCATTATTCAATCACTTGGGACAAAAAAAAAATATTCAATGGGCTCAACATGCCCCTCAGCAATTTCCTTGGGGTGTCTACTTTCCAAAATGGGGTAATTTGGGGGGGTTTGTACTGCCCTGTCATTTTAGCACCTCAAGAAATGAGATAGGCAGTCATAAATTAAAAGCTGTGTAAATTCCAGAAAATGTCCTCTAGTTTGTAGACGCTATAACTTTTGCGCAAACCAAAAAATATACACTTAGACATTTTTTTACTAAAGACATGTGGCTGAATACATTTTGCCCTCAATGTATAAGTAAAATTGAGTTTATTCGATTTTTCTTATAACAAAAAATAGAAAATATATTTTTTTCTCGAAATTTTCGGTATGGATTCATGAAAGTTGTTCCTTGTGATTGCCATTCGATCGACATCACTGGGCAATGTGATTGATGGTGGATTTACATTTTGGGACTTTTTTTTGGGAGTGGGAGGGGGGGGTTAATTTTCAAGGAAGGACTTGTCAGAAAGCGTACGTGTCACTTTAAATTTTTTTTTTTTTTTTTTGGAAATGAGTTTGGTGGGGCAGTATCTGGGGAACCCCCTGACTGTTATAGGGGTCTTCAAGATTCAGATAAGAGCTCCTCACCCACTCCTCACTCACTCCTCCGCACAATGTCCAGGGTTGTGGGGAAGAGTCCCTTGTCCTCAACAACATGGGCACAGGCTGCTTTGCCAGGGATACCCCTCCTGGCAAGATAACTCCCATGTTGAGGGCATGCGTTGGCCTTGCATGGATCAGGAGGCGGATTGCACCTAGGCTGCATGCTTGTATTTAGTATGGATTTTGGGGGGTGCCCATGCTTTGTTTTCTTTTTGAGGTTCCCCTATAAAATCTATACAAAACCCGAAGGATCTGGTATAGAGTCTGGTGGGGGGGGGGGGGGTTATAAAACACTTTTCTCATGGGGTCCCCCAGTAAAATTCATACCATATCTGAAGGGTATAAATTGGGTGGCACGCCATTTTTTTTTCCATAACTATCTAAGCTGATTTTCTTACATGGCCAGAGATCCCTGGCTAGCAAATGAGTGGAGCTGGGTGGCATCCCGTGTTGCTAAGGGTGTGGACCATATTCCTTAACAATTTTGAAAGCAGAAGGAGGTTGACCTGATGACAGGTCCCCTTTAACCTGGAATCATTTTCAACCTTCTGATGTTTTTCCCTAAACTTTGATTTTATTTATTTATTTGTTTTTAATTGTATCGTTCAACGGAATGATTTCTACACCTAACGGGGGCCATACATACCCTCCAGGCTAAACAAAAGAAGTCTAATAGATTCCCCCATCCATGCTATACATCCCAACCCACAAAATACAATACATTTCAGCCCTATAAAGTGCCTGACATGTAGAATAATTCATAGGGCTACTCCATCCTACCTCTCTGATGTATTGGGGCAACCTACCCCTCCTTTCTCTGCTGTCTCTCCTCTGTGGTCTGATGTCTCCTGGTGGAGTCTCCTCCGCTCTCTGCTGTCTCTCCTCTGTGGTCTGATGTCTCCTGGTGGAGTCTCCTCCGCTCTCTGCTGTCTCTCCTCTGTGGTCTGATGTCTCCTGGTGAAGTCTCCTCTGTGGTCTGCTGTCTCTCCTCTGTGGTCTGATGTCTCCTGGTGAAGTCTCCTCTGTGGTCTGCTGTCTCTCCTCTGTGGTCTGATGTCTCCTGGTGGAGTCTCCTCCTTTCTCTGCTGTCTCTCCTCTGTGGTCTGATGTCTCCTGGTGGAGTCTCCTCCGCTCTCTGCTGTCTCTCCTGTGCGGTCTGATGTCTCCTGGTGGAGTGTCCCCCCCTCTCTGCTGTCTCTCCTCTGTGGTCCGATGTCTCCTGGTGGAGTCTCCTCCGCTCTCTGCTGTCTCTCCTCTGTGGTCTGATGTCTCCTGGTGGAATCTCCTCCGCTCTCTGCTGTCTCTCCTCTGTGGTCTGATGTCTCCTGGTGGAGTCTCCTCCGCTCTCTGCTGTCTCTCCTCTGTGGTCTGATGTCTCCTGGTGGAGTCTCCTCCGCTCTCTGCTGTCTCTCCTCTGTGGTCTGATGTCTCCTGGTGGAATCTCCTCCGCTCTCTGCTGTCTCTCCTCTGTGGTCTGATGTCTCCTGGTGGAGTCTCTTCCGCTCTCTGCTGTCTCTCCTCTGTGGTCTGATGTCTCCTGGTAGAGTCTCCTCCGCTCTCTGCTGTCTCTCCTCTGTGGTCTGATGTCTCCTGGTGGAGTCTCCTCCGCTCTCTGCTGTCTCTCCTCTGTGGTCTGATGTCTCCTGGTGGAGTCTCCTCCGCTCTCTGCTGTCTCTCCTCTGTGGTCTGATGTCTCCTGGTGGAGTCTCCTCCGCTCTCTGCTGTCTCTCCTCTGTGGTCTGATGTCTCCTGGTGGAGTCTCCTCCGCTCTCTGCTGTCTCTCCTCTGTGGTCTGATGTCTCCTGGTGGAATCTCCTCCCCTCTCTGCTGTCTCTCCTGTGCGGTCTGATGTCTCCTGGTGGAATCTCCTCCGCTCTCTGCTGTCTCTCCTCTGTGGTCTGATGTCTCCTGGTGGAGTCTCCTCCGCTCTCTGCTGTCTCTCCTCTGTGGTCTGATGTCTCCTGGTGGAATCTCCTCCGCTCTCTGCTGTCTCTCCTCTGTGGTCTGATGTCTCCTGGTGAAGTCTCCTCCCCTCTCTGCTGTCTCTCCTCTGTGGTCCGATGTCTCCTGGTGGAGTCTCCTCCGCTCTCTGCTGTCTCTCCTCTGTGGTCTGATGTCTCCTGGTGGAGTCTCCTCCGCTCTCTGCTGTCTCTCCTCTGTGGTCTGATATACTATATTAGTGGAGTTTCTCTTCCTCTTCCCCCATGTCGAGCCAAGTTAATGAAATAGAACGAAGAATGTGAAGAATGTGAGTGACGTAACATACAACGATTCTCCTCCCTATTGCTGCAAAGTAACATTTTAACTAATTACATTACTACAACTTCCTGATGGAAAACATCAGTTATACCCAGAGCACGGGGCAAGAGAAGTGGTACTGTGCAGAGTCCATACATACTGAATAAGAACAGATACCGGGAATTACACCTGACATACAGGACAAGACAAGTAGTACTGTGCAGAGTCCATACATACAGAATAAGAACAGATACCGAGAATTACACCCGACATACAGGACAAGAGAAGTGGTACTGTGCAGAGTCCATACATACTGAATAAGAACAGATACCGGGAATTACACCTGACATACAGGACAAGACAAGTAGTACTGTGCAGAGTCCATACATACAGAATAAGAACAGATACCGAGAATTACACCCGACATACAGGACAAGAGAAGTGGTACTGTGCAGAGCCCATACATACAGAATAAGAACAGATACCGAGAATTACACCCGACATACAGGACAAGACAAGTAGTACTGTGCAGAGTCCATACATACAGAATAAGAACAGATACCGAGAATTACACCCGACATACAGGACAAGAGAAGTGGTACTGTGCAGAGTCCATACATACAGAATAAGAACAGATACCGAGAATTAGACCCGACATACAGGACAAGAGAAGTGGTACTGTGCAGAGTCCATACATACAGAATAAGAACAGATACCGAGAATTAGACCCGACATACAGGACAAGAGAAGTGGTACTGTGCAGAGTCCATACATACAGAATAAGAACAGATACCGAGAATTACACCCGACATACAGGACAGGAGAAGTAGTACTGTGCAGAGTCCATACATACAGAATAAGAACAGATACCGAGAATTACACCCGACATACAGGACAAGAGAAGTAGTACTGCGCAGAGTCCATACATACAGAATAAGAACAGATACCGAGAATTACACCCGACATACAGGACAAGAGAAGTGGTACTGTGCAGAGTCCATACATACAGAATAAGAACAGATACCGAGAATTAGACCCGACATACAGGACAAGAGAAGTGGTACTGTGCAGAGTCCATACATACAGAATAAGAACAGATACCGAGAATTAGACCCGACATACAGGACAAGAGAAGTGGTACTGTGCAGAGTCCATACATACAGAATAAGAACAGATACCGAGAATTACACCCGACATACAGGACAGGAGAAGTAGTACTGTGCAGAGTCCACACATACAGAATAAGAACAGATACCGAGAATTACACCCAACATACAGGACAAGAGAAGTAGTACTGTGCAGAGTCCATACATACAGAATAAGAACAGATACCGAGAATTACACCCGACATACAGGACAAGAGAAGTAGTACTGTGCAGAGTCCATACATACAGAATAAGAACAGATACCGAGAATTACACCCGACATACAGGACAGGACAAGTAGTACTGTGCAGAGTCCATACATACAGAATAAGAACAGATACCGAGAATTACACCCGACATACAGGACAAGAGAAGTGGTACTGTGCAGAGTCCATACATACAGAATAAGAACAGATACCGAGAATTACACCCGACATACAGGACAAGAGAAGTAGTACTGTGCAGAGTCCATACATACAGAATAAGAACAGATACCGAGAATTACACCCGACATACAGGACAGGAGAAGTAGTACTGTGCAGAGTCCATACATACAGAATAAGAACAGATACCGAGAATTACACCCGACATACAGGACAAGAGAAGTGGTACTGTGCAGAGTCCATACATACAGAATAAGAACAGATACCGAGAATTAGACCCGACATACAGGACAAGAGAAGTGGTACTGTGCAGAGTCCATACATACAGAATAAGAACAGATACCGAGAATTACACCCGACATACAGGACAAGAGAAGTGGTACTGTGCAGAGTCCATACATACAGAATAAGAACAGATACCGAGAATTACACCCGACATACAGGACAAGAGAAGTGGTACTGTGCAGAGTCCATACATACAGAATAAGAACAGATACCAAGAATTACACCCGGGATACAGGACAAGAGAAGTGGTACTGTGCAGAGTCCATACATACAGAATAAGAACAGATACCGAGAATTACACCCGACATACAGGACAAGAGAAGTGGTACTGTGCAGAGTCCATACATACAGAATAAGAACAGATACCGAGAATTACACCTGACATACAGGACAAGAGAAGTAGTACTGTGCAGAGTCCATACATACAGAATAAGAACAGATACCGAGAATTACACCCGACATACAGGACAGGAGAAGTAGTACTGTGCAGAGTCCATACATACAGAATAAGAACAGATACCGAGAATTACACCCGACATACAGGACAAGAGAAGTGGTACTGTGCAGAGTCCATACATACAGAATAAGAACAGATACCGAGAATTAGACCCGACATACAGGACAAGAGAAGTGGTACTGTGCAGAGTCCATACATACAGAATAAGAACAGATACCGAGAATTACACCCGACATACAGGACAAGAGAAGTGGTACTGTGCAGAGTCCATACATACAGAATAAGAACAGATACCGAGAATTACACCCGACATACAGGACAAGAGAAGTGGTACTGTGCAGAGTCCATACATACAGAATAAGAACAGATACCAAGAATTACACCCGGGATACAGGACAAGAGAAGTGGTACTGTGCAGAGTCCATACATACAGAATAAGAACAGATACCGAGAATTACACCCGACATACAGGACAAGAGAAGTGGTACTGTGCAGAGTCCATACATACAGAATAAGAACAGATACCGAGAATTACACCCGACATACAGGACAAGAGAAGTAGTACTGTGCAGAGTCCATACATACAGAATAAGAACAGATACCGAGAATTACACCCGACATACAGGACAGGAGAAGTAGTACTGTGCAGAGTCCATACATACAGAATAAGAACAGATACCGAGAATTACACCCGACATACAGGACAAGAGAAGTGGTACTGTGCAGAGTCCATACATACAGAATAAGAACAGATACCGAGAATTAGACCCGACATACAGGACAAGAGAAGTGGTACTGTGCAGAGTCCATACATACAGAATAAGAACAGATACCGAGAATTACACCCGACATACAGGACAAGAGAAGTGGTACTGTGCAGAGTCCATACATACAGAATAAGAACAGATACCGAGAATTACACCCGACATACAGGACAAGAGAAGTGGTACTGTGCAGAGTCCATACATACAGAATAAGAACAGATACCAAGAATTACACCCGGGATACAGGACAAGAGAAGTGGTACTGTGCAGAGTCCATACATACAGAATAAGAACAGATACCGAGAATTACACCCGACATACAGGACAAGAGAAGTGGTACTGTGCAGAGTCCATACATACAGAATAAGAACAGATACCGAGAATTACCAGGAAAGAGAGATACAATGGGGTTGATTTGTTAAGGTAAATAGTCTGTGCACTGCAAGTGCAGTAGTTCTGAGGGGAACATGTACAGAAAATAAAAAGCTGAATTTTTGCTTTTACATGATTGAATGATAGAAATCAACACAGCTTCCCCGCAGATCTAGAGCAACTTCCAAGTGCACAGTGCATTTCTCTTTAGGATATCAACCCCAATGTACACTGTTTAAAACATTATTCAGACAGACGATAGAAAGATACAAAGTAACATTGTTTATAAACATTATTCAGACAGACGATAGAGAGATACAAAGTAATGTTGTTTATAAACATTGATCAGACAGACGATAGAGAGATACAAAGTAATGAGTAATGTTGTTTATAAACATTGATCAGACGGGAGATAGAGAGATACAAAGTCATGCCGTGTACAGTACCAGACCGCGAGATTGTGTTCTCGGCGACAGGGCACTGTACATCTTGCCCTGGCTGCAATAGGAAAATGTCACATTTTCGTTATATAGGCACGTGACCACACCCCGTGCCTATATAAGTGTTTGCGCACCGCTTACACGGCATTACAGCAGGAGAGAGCATCGTGTCAACATCGGAAGAAGAGAAGAGGGAAAAGGGGCGCAGAAGACCGGGCCACCGCTAGTAAAAGAGCTGAAAGAAAATAGTGGAGGAGCCGGCAGAAGAACCGGAGAGCGGAAGAAGACGCTGGAGAGCGAGAGAAGAACCGGAGAGTGCGAAGGAGTTGGAAGAAGATCCCTGAAGCTAATAAATTACTTTGAAAACCTGTGTTGTGTGTTTTCCCCAGGTGAATGGGTAGGGGTACGATGTACCCCAAAAGCATTCACATAGGGTGGGGGGCCCGGGATCTGGGGCCCCCTTATTAAAGGGGGCTCCCAGATTCCGATAAGCCCCCTGCCCACAGACCCCAACAACCAAAGGCCAGGGTTGTCGGCAAGAGGCCCTTGTCCTCATCAGCATGGGGACAAGGTGCTTTGGGGTGGGGGGGGCCGCAGGGTGCCCCCCTTGGCCAAAGCACCCACCCCCCATGTTGAGGGCACACGGCCTGGTATGGTTCAGGAGTGGGGCGTCCACTTGTCCCCACCCCCTTTCCTGACCGGCCGGGCTGCGTGCTCAGATAGGGGTCTGGTATGGATTTCTGGGGGACCCCATGCCGTTTTTTCGGCATATTGGGGTTCTTCTTAAAATCCATACCAGACCTAAGGGCCTGGTATGCTCCTGGAGGGGAACCCATGCTGGTTTTGTGTGGAGTTCTCCCTCAAGATTCATACCAAACACAGTGCCTGGTATTGGCGGGAATCCAAGTCGGATCACCGCAGCAGTGTGAACCTGGCATCAATGTCAGCAATGCTTGCCGCTCATTGGGAAAGGAAAAAACAATTTTTTCCACTCCTGATGCAAGCCGGCTCGACACTGGCTCCCGCGACAGGGCTTGCAGGGTGTCATTCTCACCGATAAAAGTGGTGAGATATAGACAATATTGTAGTCACCTACTATACACACCTTTGGACATTCCAACAGAAAAAGTCAGACGGGAACTTTTCATCGTATATATTCCGACCGTGTGTATGCCCCTTCTGACTTTTTCCGTTGAAAATTCTTTTCCGCCAATGGCAAAACCGGTCGTGTGGACGCAGCATCACACTATTTATAAACATTGATCAGATGAGCGATAGAGAGATGCAAAGTAACATTGTTTATAAACATTGATCAGAGAGGAGATAGAGAGATACAAAGTAACATTGTTTATAAACATTGATCAGAGAGGAGATAGAGAGATACAAAGTAACATTGTTTATAAACATTAATAAGACAGGAGATAGAGATACAAAGTAATATTGTTTATAAACATTGATCAGATAGAGATATTATCTTCTATCTTCATATGATGTTAGCTAAAGCAAAAAAGTTTTTTTTTATTATTAAAGGAGAATTATAGATATAGCTTGGTTGGTTGTTCTTCTCTTGTGGATAACAGTAGTTCAGTTCGTTCTTCACTCCTGTGACCCATTTTGCAGCTGACAGCGGGTTAAAGCCTTATGTCAGATGACGTCACTCAGCTGGTCCAGGCTGTGGAAAGATCCTTACTTTAAAGTCAAGATCCACTCAGGTGCCTGGACTGGCAACTAGCTCCTCCTGTCAGCGAGCCACTGAGAGCCTGAGCCAGCCACTTCCACCCCCTTCACAGCCTGGCGCTCCATTGGAATGCTGGAGGGTCAGAGCAGAGAGCCGCCGATTGACAGTCACTGTCTCTCTGTTCAGTGAAGGCTGAGAAATTAACTATCACTGTCTTAAAAGTGGCGGGGGACAGAGGCAGCATCTGATCGATGCTGCATCCACCTAGGTAAGTACGATTAAATAAAAAATATAATAATGAAAAAAACATACTTGTCTTTTTAACATTTGTTCCTAGCTAAACCCTTATTAACCTTATTTTTTTAACCTGCCCAACTCTAATTAACTCCTTCTTCCCCCTTCTCCCTTTAACTATGATTTTCTGTGTTATTTTATTTTTATCTTCTTTATATAATATCAGGATTATGTATTAGAAGGACTGTGCAGAAATGTGTTATTAGTATCACTTGTGGTTTCCTGTCCTTGGAATGTCTTGTTGTGCAATATGTGGGGATGGTTTGTCTAAATAATCTGCAGCCCCCCCCCCCGGTCTGTGTCACTGGTCACATGATCAGTGTTGTGAAGTATAGAACTGTAGAACGGCAAAAGGACGGAGAATGTCATCTTCAAGCAAGTTGTAGGCAACCTTGTTTATATTCCAGAGGGTGTACCGTATTCTTTATTACAGCCCCATAGACAGATAACAAGTCCAGCATGGTGTACATGGACTTAGGGATGAGCTCGATGTTTGGGTCAAACATAAGTTTGACTCGAACATCGGATGTTTGCCCGTTCGCCGAAAGAACGAACATTATGGGGCGTTCCTGGGAACACAATACAGTGCAAAAGCAAAAAATGTAGTGCTAAATAAAAAAAAAGGTAAGACTGTATAATAAAGTGCATAACTCACAAGTGATAATACCAAATATTATGTGAAAATATATGAATAAACATCGGCGTATATTACAACCGAACTAAAAAAAAAAAACATGATACAAAAAAACATCATCATACATGATGCCACAGTAGAAGTCCTTTGTGGACGAAACGCATAGGGCTTGGTTTCTCCGCTCTTCATATTGCCTTTTTTATACATTGTGATCACTATTTTATTTTTTTGTTTTATTTGTATGTGGTTTTTATGCAATCAAATGGCCACCCTTTTTTGACCTACACCATTGGAAGCATTCTTCCTTTTGTTTTATATATCACCTTCTTATGAGCTGGTTTTGGACCCTCGGTGGGTGATTCATTGGTTGGCGGCCTTCTTTCCACCATCCTGATTTCACCAAGAGAAGACTGGATTCCCTGAAGTCATTGTGGACCATTCCACATCGATTGGGGGACCCCTGGTGGCCTGCTGCATTGCCTCTACCTCATCGTGTGTTTATCCAGTTACACTCGTTTGACCTGCTGTCGCTGACACGTAGGTCCATTGGCTCTGGTAAGAGTACCCATTTTTTCTTTATACCATCAAAGTCGTTTCTTCAGAGATCCACTAATCGTTTCTGGCTCTAATTGCATCATCGTGGTTGAGACAGATTTATTGATTATTTGGACTGATTATTGATTATTTGGACTGATCTCTTTTTTCGGGACTGTTTTATGTCTATATAGTTCCTCACAGACTCGTGTTTTTTTAGTTCGGTTGTCATATGCCGATGTTTATTCATATATTTTCACATAATATTTGGTATTATCACTTGTGATTTATGCACTTTATTATACAGTCTTACCTTTTTTTATCTAGTGCTACATTTTTTTGCTCTTTCACATTTAGGAATTTTGTAACATTCGTATGTAGCTGCTTTACTTGTGTTATTTAGTAGATTAGGGCTGTAATTTTTTTGAACATTTTCACAATACATTGCAGCCATAGTGCAGGTGGCCGTGGGACACACTTGTCCTTTTTTTCTGCAGCTGGACATGTTATTGAGCCACAACATGCAGAAGAGTTGGTGGAGTGGATAACAAAGCCATCCTCATCCTCCTCATCCTCTGTCACCCAGGCTCAGAGTAGTTTGCCTTCCAATGCAGCTGCCAATGTGGGCCATTTCCTCCAACTCCTTGTCCACAGTCACTCCTTCCGTAGCCCCACCATCATGCAAGGAGGAGTCCCCCAAACTATTCGACCACGGTGTCAGGTACATGCTGCTGGAGGATTCACAGTGATTAGAAGGCTCCGATGTTGGTTCACAGGTTGAGGAAGGGAGTAACGTGAGCCTAGAGAGAGGGGGGTGGCCAAGAAGGACAAGAAAACAGCAGTCATGTTCCCCCAGCCTCAGCATACTGCCAAGTTTGCTCCAGTGAGGGGATGATGAGGTCACTGACTCTACTTGGGTGCCTGATAGAATAGAGGAAGAGGCACAACTCCAATAAGGCAGAAAGTCCTCTAGGGGGCAGCTTAAGGGCAGTCACCCTACTGCATCACACCACAGAGCTCCGCAGGTGCAGGGCACTGCTGACTCCCCACTGATTTTTAAAAGTTCCTTGGTGTGAGCCTTTTTTGATACGTGTGTAGCAGATCGCACCGTTGCTGTTTGCAACCGATGTCTGAAGCGGATCAAGTGTGGCCAGAACAGCAGCCACTTGGGCACCACATGCTTGACCAGACATATGATGACCTCCCATGCAGTCCGTGGCAACAGCTTTTGAAATACCCACTTCAAAGAAAAAGGTGGACTTCTCCTTGCTCCTCATCTGGGATCTCCAACCCCACTATACCTCCAGTCCTCTCAAAAACCTGAACTTGGAGGAATGAAGATGTAGCAATAGGTGTCACAAATACTTACAGCCAATCTTCTATCAGTACACCTCCATCTGATTTTAGCAGGCAAATTTCCCTAACCCAGTTGCTAAACCGTAAAAAGAAATTTGGTCCCAGCCATCCACATGCTCAGCGTCTGAATGCTAGCTTGGCCAAATTGCTAGCACTGCAACTGCTGCCTTTTCAGCTGGTGGACTCTGCCCCCTTTTGTGAATTTGAGGAATGTGCTGTACTTCAGTGGCAGGTGCCAAAACGCAATTTCTTTTCATGGAAGGCCATTCCGGCTCTCTACCAGCATGTGGAAGGCAATGTTTTGGCCTCATTAGACAGGGCGGTCAGCAGTAAGGTGCACACTACTGCTAACTCATGGTCTAGCAAGCATGAGCAGGGACGTTACCTTTCCTTCATGGTGCACTGGGTAACTCTGCTGGCAGCTGAGAAGGATGCAGGACAGGGTTCAGTATTGTTAGAGATTGTTCCGCCACCACGCCACCAAAATGCTAGTGGGGATTCTGCCACAGCTCTCTGCTCCACCCCCTCCTCTTTTTCTTCCTCTATGGCCTCTTCTGCAGATTTGTCCTCTGAAACAGTGGTGCTCCGTAAGCATTCAAGGGCCTACGCAAGCACTCAGGCAAAAAGATGCCATACGGTGCTTGAGTTGGTCTGCTTAGGGGAGAGGAGCCACACTGGGGCAGAGATTCTATCAGCTCTGCAGGGGCAGGCTGAGAGGTGGTTTGACGCCACACCAGCTTCAGCCAGGAATGTATGTGGCAATGGCACCAACCTTCTCTCCGCTCTCCAACAAGGACACTTGACCCATCTCCCATGTTTGCCACACATCCTGAATTTGGTGCTGCAGCGGTTCTTGAGCAGGTACCCACGCTTACAGGATGTCCTGAGGCAGGCCAGAAAGTCTGTGGTCATTTCCGCCGGTCATACAATGCCAGTGCTTGGCTGGCTGACATTCAAAGGGAATGCAACCTGCCCAACAACTGCCTCATTTGTGACATGCCCTCCAGGTGGAACTCAATGTTGGCAATGCTGCAGCGGCTGCACTCACAACAGAGGGCCATCAACGAGTACCTGTGTGATTATGGCACCAGGACAGGGTCAGAGGAGCTTGGCTTTTTTTTTTTGCCACACCAGTGGCTACTGATCAGGGATGCATGCACTGTCCTGTCACCATTTTAGGAGGCCACAAGGATGGTGAGCAGTGACAATGCATGCATCAGTGATACTGTCCCTCTTGTCTTCCTGTTGGAGCACAGGCTTCGTGGAATAATGGACAGGGCACTTGAGGCGGAACAGTGGGAGGAAGAGGAGGACTTCCTTGCCTCTCAAGGCCCCCTTTATCCAGATAGTAGTCCGTGTGTGTCAGTATGGACGTGGAGGATAACACTCAGCAGCAGTCTTCAAGGGATTATTTAAAGTAGTATGTGGCGCTACCCACCCAGTAGAGACCCCGAATAGAAATATCAAGACTAGATATATAAAATAAATAAATAAATAAATGTTCTAAGCCAATCTTGCGAACCAATCTTTCAAATATTAAATAATTAATAATACAAATATGATATAAAGTGCAAAATATGATGTGCAATAATCTGTAAAATGTGCAACATTCACACTGTAATTCCTCCAATATGTACCATAAAGTGCAAAACTCTTCTAAAATAAATTCCTCCAATATGTACCATAAAGTGAAAAAATCCTCTAATAAAGTGCACATTTTGGATCATTTGCACATTAATTCATGTTCTTTGCACTATATTGTGTTTATATGAATTAGAACATCATTGTACTTTATTAGAGGAGTTTTGCACTTTATGATACATATTGGAGGAATTTATTAGAAGAGTTTTGCACTTTATGGTACATATTGGATGAATTACATTGTGAATATTGCACATTTTATGGATTATTGCACATCATATTTTGCATTTTATAATATATTTGCATTATTAATTATTTAATATTTTGAAGATTGATTTGCAAGATTGATTTAGAACGTTTATTTATTTATTTATTCCATAGATTTTATATATCTAGTCTTGATATTTCTATTCGGGGGTCTCTCCTGAGTGGGTGGTGCCACATACTACTTTAAATAATTTTACTTTACTGTGTGAGATCACTTTATATGTTGGCAGCTTCCCATTATTTCCTATAGTGAGGTTGTGCGCATTAGTTAACCCCTTTTTATATAAGTCTTCAAGGGATGGTTTTCAGTCTCCAGAAACCCAAGGAGTTGTAGGTGGCTGGGAGGATGTTGTTACGGATCATGTGATCCTCAGTGACCCAGAGAACTCAGAATTGAATGCCTCTGCAAACGTACGCTGCATGGCCTCCCTGATTCTGCAAAGCCTGCGAAAGGATTCGTGGTATCAAGGAGAGGGATCATTACTGGCTGGCAACACTTCTTGATCCACATTACAAGGGTAAGGTAGCAGAACTCATCCTGCCTTCGCAGAGGGAGCAGAGGATGAAACATCTTCAGGAGGCCTTGAAGAAAGGTTTGTGCAATGCGTTTCCAGACCCTGGGAGGTTAGGATTTCCTGGTGCTGGACAACGTGTTGCTGAGGCTTCGTTCAGTCAGAGGAAGAGCGTTGGAGAAGGTGGCTGGCTGACCAATGCCTTCAGACAATTTTTCAGTCCTCAGCGGCAAGGTCTGATTGGTTCAAGCAACCACTGCCAGCGTCTGCATTACATGGTGCAGAAATATCTAGGGGCAAGAGCAGACTTGGATACCTTTCCAACAGACCATCCACTGGGTTACTGGGTCTTGAGGATGAACCACTGGACAGAACTTGTTTAACAGGGGCATCTAATTACAATTTTTGCTCTAATATTTCACAGCAGGGCTCATACCTGCGCTCAACAAGAGAACCTGTGAGGGGTTTCAGTGTTGTGGCACCACCACCAAAGGCCCAATTGTTCTGCCCCTGTTTAACAGGGGAGCGTAATTACAATTTTTGATCTAATATTTCACAGCAGGGCCCGTTCCTGCGCTTGTCAAGAGTAACTGTGAGGGCTTACAGTGTTCTGGTACCACCAACACCTAAGGCCTAATTTTCTACGAGTATATAGGGCAGGCCGTATAGTATATATACTTCTTTTCAGAGTATATAGTGCCTGGGGGCTGCCCATTCGAATTTTTTTAAATTTGGGTGCGGGGTTCCCCTTAATATCCATAACAGACCCAAAGAGCCTGGTAATGGACTGGGGGGGAACCCATGCCATTTTTCTCAATGATTTTCATGTATATTACCGGGACCCAACAATACATTACAAGCAATTTTAAATGACCTTGTTTCCTTTAGAAATGTAATTTTTCTGTGTTATTGTTCTAAACACAGGACAAATGTGCTACTTTACAGGCATACTATAGACACCCCCCAGGCACAATATTTAAAGGAATATTTCATTTTTATAGCCAATGTAGCCAATAGCTGCCCTCGCGTCATTTTTTGTCCGTAGGACTAGCATACAGACGAGCGGATTTCTCAGCGGATTTGAAACATGTTCTATTTCTAAAATCCGTCAGATT
Source organism: Lithobates pipiens (assembly GCF_037356315.1). NCBI lineage: Eukaryota > Metazoa > Chordata > Amphibia > Anura > Ranidae > Lithobates > Lithobates pipiens. The sequence continues at coordinate 1,426,936 of NW_027507746.1, forward strand.
TTTCAACAGCAAAGGTCCGATGAAGCCCACACACGATCGAATTGTCCGGTGGATTCGTTCCGTTGGACCTTTGCTGTCAAAAAGTCCGGTTGTGTGTACGCGGCATACGTCTAAATCCAAAACTATAGATGTCATCATTTACAACACAAATAAAAAAAAACACATTTCTTATTCTTCCATATGTAATATTGCAGCACATGCTAGAACCACTACATACATTTCAAAACTGCTGGGGAAGGGGGTGCACAGTTTGTCAATTTTACCCTGGGCACTGCGATTACCTTGTCCTGACATGGGGTGCACTGAAGGAGAGGGATCTAAGTAAGGTAGGAGCACTGCAGAGGAGGAATGGAATACAATTGGGTGCACTGCAGGGAAGGGGTTCTGAGAAGGATAGGTGCACTGCAGGGGAGGGTTCTGAGAAGGATATGTCCACTGCAGGGGAGGGGTCTGAGAAGGATAGGTGTACTGCAGAGGAGGGTTCTGGGAAGGATAGGTGCACTGCAGGGGAGGGTTCTGAGAAGGATAGGTGCACTGCAGAGGAGGGTTCTGAGAAGGATAGGTGCACTGCAGAGGAGGGTTCTGAAAATAATAGGTGCACTGCAGGGGAGGGTTCTGAGAAGGATAGGTGCACTGCATAGGAGGGTTCTGGGGAGGATAGGTGCACTGCAGGGGAGGGTTCTGAGAAGGATAGGTGCACTGCAGAGGAGGGTTCTGAGAAGGATCAGTGTACTGCAGGGGAGGGTTCTGAAAAGAATAGGTGCACTGCAGGGGAGGGTTCTGGCAAGGATAGGTGCACTGCGGTGCAGGGGGGAGAAGGATAGGTGCATTGCAGTGGAGGGGGAGAAGGATAGGTGCATTGCAGTGGAGGGGGGAGAAGGATAGGTGCACTGCAGGGGAGGGGAGTGAGTAGGATAGGTGCACTGCAGGAAGGAGAAGGATGGGTGCACTGCAGTGCAGGGGGGAGAAGGATAGGTGCATTGCAGTGGAGGGGGGAGAAGGATAGGTGCACTGCAGGGGAGGGTTCTGAGGATAGGTGCACTGCAGGGGAGGGGAGTGAGTAGGATAGGTGCACTGCAGTGCAGGGGGGAGAATGATAGGTGCATTGCAGTGGAGGGGGAGAAGGATAGGTGCATTGCAGTGGAGGGGGGAGAAGGATAGGTGCACTGCAGGGGAGGGGAGTGAGTAGGATAGGTGCACTGCAGTGCAGGGGGGAGAAGGATGGGTGCACTGCAGTGCAGGGGGGAGAAGGATAGGTGCATTACAGTGGAGGGGGAGAAGGATAGGTGCACTGCAGGTGAGGGTTCTGAGAAGAATAGGTGCACTGCAGGGGAGGGGAATGAGAAGGATAGGTGCACTGCAGTGGTAGGGGGAGAAGGATAGGTGCACTGCAGTGGTGGGGGGAGAAGGATAGGTGCACTACAGGGGAGGGTTCTCAAAAAGGATTGGTGCACTGCAGGGGAGGGGAGTGAGAAGGATAGGTGCACTGCAGGGAAGGGGTTCTGGGAAGGATAGGTGCACTGAAGGGGAGGGGAGTAAGAAGGATAGGTGCACTGTAAGGGAGGGTTCTGAGAAGGATAGGTGCACTGCAGAGGAGGGTTCTGAGAAGGATCAGTGCACTGCAGGGGAGGGTTCTGAGAAGGATAGGTGCACTGCAGGGGAGGGGAGTAAGAAGGATAGGTGCACTGTAAGGGAGGGTTCTGAGAAGGATAGGTGCACTGTAAGGGAGGGTTCTGAGAAGGATAGGTGCACTGCAGGGGAGGGTTCTGAGAAGCATAGGTGCACTGCAGGGGAGGGTTCTGAGAAGGATAGGTGCACTGCAGGGGAGGGTTCTGAGAAGGATAGGTGCGCTGCAGAGGAGGGTTCTAAGAAGGAAAGGTGCACTGCAGAGGAGGGTTCTGAAAATAATAGGTGCACTGCAGGGGAGGGTTCTGAGAAGGATATGTGCACTGCAGAGGAGGTTCTGAGTCGAATAGGTGCACTGCAGAGGAGGGATCTGAGAAGGATCAGTGCACTGCAGGGGAGGGTTCTGAAAAGAATAGGTGCACTGCAGGGGAGGGTTCTGGGAAGGATAGGTGCACTGCAGGGGAGGGAAGTGAGTAGGATATGTGCACTGCAGTGCAGGGGGGAGAAGGATAGGTGCATTGCAGTGGAGGGGGAGAAGGATAGGTGCACTGCAGGGGAGGGTTCTGAGAAGGATAGGTGCACTGCAGGGGAGGGGAGTGAGTAGGATAGGTGCACTGCAGTGCAGGGGGGAGAAAGATAGGTGCATTGCAGTGGAGGGGGGAGAAGGATAGGTGCACTGCAGGGGAGGGAAATGAGAAGGATAGGTGCACTGCAGTGGAGGGGGAAAAGGATAGGTGCACTGCAGTGGTGGGGGGAGAAGGATAGGTGCACTACAGGGGAAGGTTCTCAAAAAGGATTGGTGCACTGCAGGGGAGGGGAGTGAGAAGGATAGGTGCACTGCAGGGGAGGGTTTTGAGAAGGATAGGTGCACTGCAGGGGAGGGTTTTGAGAAGGATAGGTGCACTGCAGGGGAGGGTTTTGAGAAGGATAGGTGCG